>NC_089863.1:34472498-35102726 GCF_036373705.1 Amia ocellicauda | reverse complement strand
AACAATATGTGTACATCTCTTTCTGCATTAGTGGTGCCCTCACAGATGTGCAAGTTACATGACAGACAGACAGACAGACACACACACACTTTCACACACAGATAGACAGACACAGACACACACAGACACACACACACATACTTTGACAGACAGACAGACAGACACACGCATATTATGGGTCTTTGTTGGGTAGTGAAATGGGTAGCATCAGTCGCAGTGTGGGTAATGTCAGGGAGCCAATCATAGTCCCCGTTATTTGCATATCGTGGCGCAAAGCATTCTGGGAAAAGCAACTAAACACGTTTAGTCATGTATTTGTCCATAGTTTACACATGAGATGAAAGAGACAGTATGACGTGTTGAGCACCTGGGATTCCTCATGTGTATGTGAGGGGCAGAGGAACCGGATCCCAAGTGTGCGTCCCAGGTGCTATAGGTTTCAAAGCATGCAGGGGAATAGGCACCCCACCCTGACACATAAAGAAGACTGGATAGGGAGATATAAATAGCAATGGGGAGACTCTTGTACTTGGTGTGGCTCTATCCATATAGTGGGGCCAGCAGCCACTTAGCAGGTGTAGCAATAGAAGCTCAGCCTGGGGAGACTGGATTTAGCATTTCCTCTCCATTTTGATAACTATCCATAATCATTTCTGCAAAATACTTCTATGATACCTATGTATGTTTTTTACTTGTACTATATTATACTATCAAGTATCAGTGTACACATACAATGTGACCTGTTACATTAATACAGAGGCCACGGAAGGCCAGATCACTAATAGCCACTGTCCCCTGATATTACACTTTTTTACAATCACTTTGGTACTCATTTCAGAACCTTGATGTCATTTTTCAAAACTCTAGACACTAAACTCACACCCGATGATCAAAATGCACATTTTTCAAAACTCTAACACTTTTTTACAATTGCTTGGATACAATACACATCAACCTCAGATCATTTGTTCATTGAACTAAAATGACACAACTTAACATCAAAGTATTACCATTTCAAAATGCAATTCACACATTACATCTGAGATCACTGTCTATTCATTTCATTACAAAGATCTAACTATCAATTGATACAGCTGCTCAAAATGATAAGTGACTGTTGCATTACTCTTAATGCATAATTTTATGGAAACTGACAAACAATATTCCATGTTTCGATCATGAAAGTTTCAGGATAATGAGATCCATTGACATCAATAAACGAGGAGCATGAACCAGTTGGACTACATTATCTATGGATGTAATATTTCATCATCATTCATCATCATGTAGCACTTTTCCACACCATGTTTGCAGTGTGGAAGGAAAGTTAGAAATTTTTTCTCTAATACCTGTTTTTCTCTCTTGTATACTTAAGAAAGATAAGGTCAAGCTAGAAGGTCAGGCCAGAAGGTAGTTTGATTTCTGTTTGTTATTTACGATGAGAATCTTGGAGACAATGTCAAACAGTATGATTGAAGTGCCTGCTCCCTAATCCATGTGTTGATCTATGAACTCTGTCCTATAATTATATAAATTCTGCATAGCTAACTTTTAAGATAACATAGTAATGACTTTCTGATTATAACCAGCTCTTTGATTTTTGTGTATAAAAGCTCTGACTGTTAAAATGAAGGCAGAGCGACTTTGGGATCTACTTGAGTCACTGTTCCTCTCCACGCTGCGTGTATTAAAGGCATTGCAACTAACGCTCCAACCTGGTTGAAGATGATTGTTCTTCCACATCAGATTTGACATTACTGTATGTATGCAGGCCCTTGTAATTGCTTTTCCAATACTGCCAACTGGTTATTGATGATTGATTTCACATTGTGGTACGAGTATCGAGTGAAATGAGTGCTATCCACCCCAGCAACACAGTGATAACATGGAGCCGGCAAGTCATCCAGGTCACAATAGAGGTCAAGCAGTGGGAGGAGGAAGACGTGGTGGTCAAAGGAATGGAAGGGGACATGCACCCCTTCTGAGAGGTGGTCGTGGGCCTCGTCATAGAGGAGGGCTTAGGCCTCACCAGAGAGGCAGCCATGGGCCTCATTTGAGAGGTGTTGGGGGAACGTGGTAGAGGACAAGGCCACGGACCAGACAGCGGCAGCAACAGCAAATAGTGTCCAGTGAAATCCGAGAAATAGTTGTAGAGCATGTTGTAAATCATGGAATGACCATGACTGAGGCAGCTACAATGATTCAATCAAACCTCAGAATCAACTCAGGATCAACTGTGGCCTCAATCATCAGAAATTTCCGTACTGAGAAGCGGCAAGTCTTCAGCATGCACTAAACATTAGGCTACTCTCAATTGTCAAATGACTGTATACTGCATACCAATGTGTAGCACAGAGTATAGTGTGCCTTTTGAAAGAAATGCAGACAGAGTGAAGCAGCTGATGACTGAGTATGTTCAGGTATGTTCAGTTTCAAGATGCCTCTTGTGAAAAATGGTTGTGAGAACCTGAACCTGAACACAGGGCTGATGGAAATTCAGAAGTACAGTAATCAATCCTTTGTTTTACACTAAGCCAGGTGAGGAACACTGCAGTTGACATTTTACTGTAGTTTTGTTCTTTTTTGTAGCTAATTATTGTTGCATGGCTTCAAAGAAACCTATGGTGTGATTTGATTGTATTGCATCAATACATTTCAGATTTTGTTCAATGATTCCACTGTGTCTGTAGTATTCTCTCTACTAGTCCTTTTACAGTGATGTATTTATGTGTAGTACCATAATGAAACATGTATCACATATTTTGTACTACAATATTTAATGATTGTACGAACAACTACACAGTGAAACTATCGGTATCTTCTGTGTGGGTGATCTAAATAAATGTTACTATGGTATTTCATGATAAATGAATTATTTGAACCAACAAGTCTGCAAGTGCAAGGTTTCTTTAAAGATATGAATGCACAATGCAATGTTTTGAACATTGGACAGCCTGTGTTACAAGTGATGACCGTTTTGAGTTTTGTGTCTAGAGTTTTGAAAAATGACATCAAGGTTCTGAAATTAGTGACAAAGTGATTGTAAAAAACTGTATATTCATCCTATTTCATGTGCTCTTTTAAAATGTACTTTTCTTTTTTATGTTGCCATTTCTGTTCTACCAATGTTTCAGTTGTTAGCCAAAGATTGACAGAGTACATCTCATACACACAGGCCAGACAGCAAGGATTTCTTTTTGAAATTCAATTACAAATGCTGCATGAACTCATCAATACGATTAGAGCTCCTGAAAGCAATATAACTAACTCACTCTACAGCATCTCATTAGCAGTGAAAAGAAACCAAGAAAGTTGGGACAGTCGACTGTTTACCACTATGTAACATCACCTTTTCTTTTAATAACACTTATTAAGCACTTGGGCACTGAAGACACCACTTGGTTAAGTTTAGCAAGTGGGATTTCCCCCCATTCATCCATTATGCATTTCCTCAGCTGCGCAACTGCACAGGGCCTTCGTTGTCTTAATTTGCACTTCATAGTGCGCCACACATTCTCAATTCGGAGACAGGTCAGGACTGCAGGCAGGCCATGCTAGCACCCGCACTCTCTGCCTACGCAACCATGCGCTTGTAATCTGGGCAGAATGTGGTTTGGCGTTATCCTGCTGAAAAATGCAGGGATGTCCCTGGAAAAGACGATGTCTGGATGGCAGCATATGTTGCTCCAAAATGTGTACATCTCTTTCTGCAAAAATGGTGCCCTCACAGATGTGCGAGTTACATGACAGACAGACACTCATACACACTGTCACACCCACACACACACACACACTTTCACAGACAGACACACGCACACACACTCACTTTCACACAGAGACAGACACACAAACACAGAGACAGACACACACACACTCACTTTCACACAGAGACACACAAACACATACACTTTCACACAGACACACACACACATACATACATACATACATACATATATAAGGAAAAGAAACAATACATTTAAAAATCACAAAAAGATGTAATAAAGTACAGAAAATCTAAATGTAATAAAATGTGATCTTTAATACACACAAATATGTATGGCTGGTCGGATGCGTCTTGGACTCGGGTTCCTCTTCATTACGTATAATGCTTTTGCCTTTTGCTATAGCTTTCCGTGGAGGGGATCGTGGGTGAGTCTGTACCATTCTTGGGAGGCTCTGCCTTGTTGGGGCGGAGCTGTGATCCAGGTGAACAGCAGATCGGACATAGGTGGGCATGTGGGCGGAGGAGGAAGGCCGGTCAAGCAAATAAGCTTGCTAAGGTACGCAGCAGCAGCAAGCAGCCCCACCATCCAGTCAGCCAGCCAGTCTGGCTGGCAGTGACTGAGTGGTTGACAGACGGCAAGCAACGGAATGTACGTGCTCTGTGATGTCATAGGAGTCACCTGAGAGAGATGTTTGTGATGTCATCGCTGAGCTGGCTGGCTCTGTGTGTCTTGCTGGCTGTGTGTGTGTGTGTGAGAGAGAGAGAGACTTTTTGACTTTTATCAGACTTCATTGCCTGTTTGCAACACGCAATAATTCATACAAAAGAAAATAAATAAATAAATAAAAAATAGTGTTCCCCTTTGTTTGTCTCCCCCCAACAAGCATTAACTCCGCCACTGATCTGTACACTTTTAAAGAAAGCAACCCAATACACACAACAAAACAACCATCAAATACTAAACCCTATAAATGAATTACATAATAAAAACCAACTCCCCGTCATACAATTCACAAAGGGCATCATTAATACACCAGACCTGTTCAAAACTCTCCAAATCATTCATCAGCCTGTAATAGTTAAACTCTAGTCTGACTCTGCACTTGACCAGCATGGCAAACACTCTCACTGCATCCTCACTGCCCTCCCCACACACTCTGTTCTTCCTAGTCTTATAGACGGCCATTTTAGCCTGGCCCAGCAAGAAGTTTACCAGCTGGTCCACATGTTTGGTCTTTCTGGTGTATCGCGCCCCTAAAATAAAAACCTTTGTGTTAAAAATCAGGTTAAGATCAGTAAAAAGACGAGTTAAAAGACTAAAAATGGGTGACAACCGAGAGCAAGTGCTGAAACAGTGAAACACGGTCTCTCTCTGAGCACAGAATGGGCAGGCGTCGGACACAGCAGGGTTAAGAACAGTAATAAAAGAATTGACAGCAATAATGGTGTGTAACACCCTCCACTGCAGATTGCCAGCTCTCTTATTGAGGGGGGCTTGTACAGGCTTCTCCAGGCGGGCGCAGTGTCTTCCCCCAGCCCCAGCCTGTAAAGTAATTTTAGGAATCACAAAGAAACAGTTGAAAGTGCTAAATAAGTATTTTGATGCACCATATTAATTTAGGAAATTTACATGTTGTTTTTCATCAGCTTCTGTATCTGATGGCTCCACATCACTGGCTGGATTGACAGCAACGACACTCTAAAAAAAGAAGTGTTAAGTTTGAGCATTCAGGACTTGTTTTGAAGATCCTGAATATCACTGGTCCACAATTTATCTGTGAAACTATGGGTTAATCTCCATATACAAAATACTTTTCACACACACTTTAAATTTACAACTAAATTTACATGTTGATGTCTTTCGTCAGCTTCTGTATTTGATGGCTCAATATAACTGGTTGCATTAACAGCAACGGCACACTACAAGAAAATAACATTATATTTAAACATTCAGGACTGGTTTAGCATCACCTCGAATATCCCTAGCCCTTGAGGTCGATTGTTATTGTGGTCTTCAAGACCAGTGCTTCTCAACCTTAGTCCTGGAGGAGGCACACTGTCTGCTGATTTTCATTACAACAACATTGTAGGTTATATCAGTGACTGTGGTCCTAAAGTACCCCTATGCCTGCTGTTTTTTTTCCAGTTGAGCTCTTAATTACCTAATTGGCTTAACTGAAGCCATTTAACCCTTTTCCTAGGTCTTTGGTTGTTGATGAGTTACAAAGAGCTGGATTGTGGCCCGCCATGACTGGAAGTGAAGAACACTCACTCTAGGCCTTTAACTTAATGTTCATATGTAGGGGCCTATCCATCTGATTTGTTTTTGCACATTTATTAACAGAAAAATTGATGGTATGTGAAATCATCTGAGCTGAAAAATATAATGTTCCACCAATAATAAAATAAATGTATTTATTAAAATTATAGAGATAATAGAATGTTCACAGATTATTAGTTCAGAAAACAAAATATTTTTTTATATCTTAAATAGAATTAACACTCAAATCAGTTGTAGGGTAAACAAGGTCTATTTTTTGGATTGATTTTATAATTATACATGTATGGCTGCATGAAGCTTACCTGAGAATCTGATATTTTAGTAACTTTGTTGCTTCTTGTTGGGTAGTCCACGTTTGCCGCCGTTCTTTTTCTGTAAATGTAAATCAAAAGGCAATAATTACATACTGTAATTAAAATACAAAAAGTATAAACATTGTATTATTATTTTTTTATCCTGTTTCTCCATCTCGATGCTGTTCTTTTTGGAATTGCATATCTAGGTTTACTTAAATACTGTTTATAAGATTGTAAAGTCATCATCCAAATTTCTTCATTTGCCAAACTTTATGTAGTGCGCTTGCAGTTTCAGAAGAAGAAAAAAAACTGTAACAGATGGGATATGTAGTACTTTATACTCGAGTGGTCTATGCGATTACACCCTGTTGGTGTTATTAAGAACGCCAAGTACCAGAATGCAGAGCGGGACTGTTTTTTGTGCCGTGACTTGTCGGGGGAAAAAGGCGCAGAAAAAACAGACGAGAAGGTGAAGGTAGTATGGCGGTGATGCACGCGTTGGTGAAGTGGGAAAGCGGGGTCGACAAAGACTCTTACAGCGTGATTCCCACTGCTTGCTTTCGCAATTTTGATTTATTCAGCATTGCTGATGATGACGAAGAGACGACTCGAAACTTCAGAGCAGAGTGGAGAGACACGAACAAACCTCCAAAAGGTGGATGGCCTGTCCATGAAGCGCAGATCATTATGACTGGTAACAATGTTTATTTAAAAAAAAAACATTAAAGTCTTTACATGCTATTTGATATATACAATCACAGTATATTTGAAATGAATGTTTAAGTTATTAATGTGTTGTACTTCTAACATACTCTTATAACATGGTAGGTGGTGGTGAGGGCGCTAAAAACTCGTCATACTTGACTGGCATTTGTAAGAACGATTTATTGTGTGTTGTGCTTTACAATAAAATCCCCCAAATCACAAAATAAATTAAACCAGATATAATTTAACTTCAGTTTTGATTCAGTGTTGGCTGTTCATCTTAATTTGTATGGTCAAAGCACAGTATTTTTATGACAAATAAATATAATCCCCCAAATATCTGTGGACATAATGCAGGGTTTTATTTATTTTATTTTTATTTTAGGAAAAGAAGGCGAACTAAGAAGAAAACTTAATGACCTAACAAAAATGCCCTGTCCTAAAATGAAGAGAGTACCTAAACCAAACAAAAAACTTCAAATTTCAGATGATAGTGACCTTGATGAACCACAGTTACCGGTGAGATAATTACTGCAAATATTAAATAAATGTATTGCAGGATTGTTTTTTTTTAATCATATTCATATATATATATATTTTCATTTTAAACTCTTTTCCTCTCTGAATACAGCACAAAATAAGAAAGAAAACCGATGGAGCTTCAAGAATTAGATCCCGTCATATTCTACAGACATTTAAAGAGTCCAGTGAAGTTGAGCTACAGCAAAAAGTTAAGCAGCTCGAAAAGGAAAACACAAGACTTAAAAATGAAAACCAATGTCTTCGAAACCGTATGGTTGATGGTAAGTTTTTTTATTTATAGCAAATAATTCCTTACCTTGATAAATGTTATTCTTCAGTAATTTAGATTCCAGAGTAATGTATTATAGTTGATCATACTGAAGTAATCTAGAACCACAATACAGACTCTTAATGTGCACTGTCTAATAGTTTAATAATACTGATTATTAAATAAAGTTTTTCAACATAACTTCATAATCCTACATTAATGACTATATGCATTACATTAGACCTGGTAATTCTTGTATTTTATCTCTTCTATTTTTTTCGTAGCTAATGTTAATGACCCACAAAAAGGTCAGTTTGCCAATAACATAGAGCAAGTCTCTCAAGTATAATTGCAGGCATTGATGGTTTTGTTTTCACTTTGTATTAAATATATTACTAGAAATGATTATCATTTAATACTAAGGTTTTTTTCTCCAGAGATTCCAGACCTTTTGGACAATCTGAAAAAAATTGTAACAAAAGCCACATTTATCAGCAATGAAGACAAAAGTGTGTCACCATCAAGTGGTTCTGACAGCCCCACAGCAAATTGTTCTGAATCTGACAAAGAATCACCAAAACAGGTATAACACTCTTGGTCTACAATATTACAAAGACAAGGTAAAAATATATATATTGAAAACAAATATTGGTTGTAAACAATCTAATGATGCTACATTATCAGTTATATTCATAGTTATAGTTGATAATAAGAATGTAATTGAATTATGGGTGTCACAGATTCACTGACTTTATTATGTCTGTAAATTAATAAACTTAGAATTGAGACATACTGTGGTCTTTAATAACACATTTCTGTAACAAAATCACAGCCTTACTGATAATGTATTCCACTTAACATAATATAAGAATAGTTTGGGGATAAACTTGTTTTTTATTTACCATTGTCTTTTAGGTGGAAATATTCCCAGGCACTGGAGTTTACATTGACAAACTGTCCTGGATCCTTGCAGAGAGGTGCAGCACGAATACGTCATATGCAAGAACCCTGACGGTTGCTGTCTTTGACTTTCCAACATTACTAAAGAGCAATCTTCGTGGTGGTGGCAGCAAGAGAGATCCAACTTCGGAGACATTAAGATCCTCATTGATGTTATTGAGGATCATATACAACTGCCTTCGGAAGGACACGACGTGTTTCAGTTGCGGGGCTTTGCAGCCCAGCGGGACCCTCTTAATGCCGGACATCAGCTGCCCGAGCCGGTGCGGATGAACGGAGGGACGTTAGACAGCGTTACCTTCCGGGCAGGAGCAGCGAGCGGCAACACCGGGGTGAAAGTGTCGTCTAACACTGTGCCATTAGCCACTAGCTGATTGAGCAGATCAGTGGTTTTTAAGAAGATAACAATGGCAGCAGACTTGATATTTTCACACCCTGCTACCTCCCCAACCGCTAACACACACTGCTCTAGGGGGCAGAACTGCACCGGAGCGATCTTGACTCCATGGCGTCGGGTCAGTTTTTCAAAAGACGCATTCAGGGGGTCCGACCCCCCGACCCGGGAAGAACTACCGGTACTCCCCCCTCCCCTCCCCTGTTCCCCCACAATAAGAAAAGCACTGAAAACAGAAGACAAAATAAACAAACTGAAAAAAGTAAAGCAACAAAACAACGCAGCCAAAGGACAGAGCTCTCAGCAGCACTCCCGCTCACTGCAGACCCCTCCCACACACTCCCAGCTGAGAGAGAGAGAGAGTTAGTGTCTGTCTCTCTCTCTCTCTCTGTAGATGCATCATAGGGAACATATGTAACAATCTCTCTTTTTGTTTACCAAAAATGAGAATGAACGTATTTCAAGTGGGTGTTGCCTTGGTTGGAAACGTTTTAAGATTATTTATGAAGTGTAAAGTGGATTTGTCTCAGTTCTCCGTAGTTTTCAATGTATGTGCCATTCAGTAGCGTTCATGTTACAGATGTGCCCTATGCAGTGGTAGGGTCAATAAAATGTCAGTAAAACTTTATTTTAGCAATTATGGAGGGGAAGAACTGCAAATAGCGGGTCCCCACTAATTATCTAACTTACCAACAACGTTTAAAATTAGGTCTTGCGAAGCTGCCAAATAATGCTGTATAATCGTATGTGTCTTCATACACCGGCTGCTATAGTCTGATAGCTTTGATTATATATACATATTTTCTCGTGAACCACAAATGCTATTTGCTTGATTTTTACAGAGTATGTTATAAATACCATTGTTATGAAGCCTGACAAATTGTATGCTGTAATTATGAATATTTTCAAATCATTTGTTTGTTTTTCCTAACATGTTACAAATGTTCCCTATGTGAAAGATGCATTATATCTTAATAACGTCTAAACAATTAAAGATATACAGATTATTATTTTCGGTAAAGTTATAACACATTGCTATTAACTATGTGTGTCAGTAAAAGTTTAAAAAATCCTAATAATTTTTTATTGATCCTGCAAAATAGGTGTTTAGGGAACATTTGTAACATTAGGGTTACGATTTGCCATAGACGCGGAATGAGTTTGATTGTGATGTTAAATGGGGTTTAAAGACGCAGTCGCCTCGGTGCTGATTACTATTGCTGTGTTTCTCCACTTCTACTCCATGCTTGGGAACGCCCACATCCAGTGACGTCAAAACCGGTGGAAAAGCGGGCCGGTTCAAAAAAGATCAGCTGGATCCCAGGCCGAGCAGCAGCTCCGGCTCCAGCACCGGCACCATGTCGCTGGAAAAGCGCTAAGTGAGCTCACAGTGAGCTCAGTGTAATGTCTGCTCTGGTGAGCTCACAGTGTGACCTAGTCGTGAGTTCATGTCTTCACTGGGTAGTCCATGACAACTTAATTGACTCAATTCTTGGGCTTAATTGGTCAAAATGACCATTGGTTGAAGGTACTCAGGGACTGATGTGTAGAGAGACTTATTAAACCTGCAGGATTGTGGTTTTCCCAGAACAGAATTAACCAGTGTAGCGTTATGTTGGGTGTATTCTGATAAGAGCATTTTAGCTCTGAGCTGAAGCACTGATCTAAAGAAGACCTCTCCCCCCCAAATTTATCAGATTTCCTTAACTCATCAGCATGTGAACTGGTTTACATCAAAGTGACAGTCTTGGGAGGATGGCACCAAGAATGGGCCAAATAGCTTGGAATCCCTGCTGTGAGATGTCTGGGGAAGGGGGCCTGTAGGAAATAAAAACTCTTTGAAATAGACGAGAGCCGAAATCCCGACACAGAGCTACGAACCCGTGCCAACCGGCATTTCCAAAAGATGGCATGGATTGACATCAGTCATAAATTAAGCCCCCCTCCAATAGGACACTGGGGGCTGAAGCCGAAATCCAATCTCACAAACTAAAGAACCAATCACCTATTGATCTGACAGGCGTATAAAGGGTAACGCACGGCATCTCTCTCTCTCACCTAAACCAGTAACTCGCTGCCACAGCTCAACTTGTATCTCTGTTGCCAGAACCGGAACCAGAAACTAACTAAGTCTTTACCAGCAACAGAAGGGTTAAACTGGGAGAAGGAGATTGAGCCGTACGAAGAATTCTTTTAAAGGACTTTATTAAATAAAGAACTTTACAGACTGCGCTGCCCGCCTGTGCCCAGCCATCCAGCTGGACAATTGACTAAGTCGACTGAATACGAAAGTCATTTAAATAGCTATTTGAGTCTTAAGAAACTTGACCCTTGGAACGAACAGGGCCCTGCTTTCCTCAAAGACTTTGTCTTCAAGTAACTACGGTGGAACCCTGCTTACAAAGAAGATTTTGTGCACAACCTTGGAGCCTTCAAACCAGTGGAAAATCTGTTTGGAAAAGACTCTACATTCGCGAAACCCCAACTTCCAGGTGCATCGACTGAGTGGAAGTTCTTGGACAAAGCCGAACCGGACTGCCTTTGTTCCAAACCACACGGACCTCGTGCCGTGTGCTGTTATCTGAGCCCGAAGCCAGAGAGGCCTCTCTGTGACGAAGTTCACATAAGTTTAACAGTTTGGAGTTTGTGATTCATGACATTTGAGAAATCAATTAGAAATGTTAATCTGTGATTCATAACTCTAGAATGTGTTATATCATTTAGTTTTCTTAAATATAAATGTGTGTTGCATTCAACTGTTTTGTTGATAATTTTAGAAATAAAATCTGTCAACGCCGAGAAATATCTTCTCATTCCTGTTTAACTGTTTAGTCTGAAATTGACACAAGTTAATAGACACCAGATTATAGGTGGCCCTGGCTATCCTTAATCATTGAATAATAATCAGTTAAGGGAAATTGTGGTAACAAGTAATGATAGGATCTTTCTCTCCACCTAAACGTTAATGAGACTGATATATATATAACGAGAAGTTACCTGACATAAATACTAACCTGCATAGTTATTGAATGTCTGACTAACAATACTAATGAGAGACTCACCTTCGTCTTACTAACCGGTATTGTAGTCAATGTGTTTATAACCTTTTTTGTTTAATGATTTGTGTGTTATCATATGCGATCCCATGGTCTTTGATTTGGTCACGGAAGTGATTTGTCTTTGATTTGTTGATCTAGAGTTGAATTTTAATTAGTTTTTCCCTTTTGTATAATTAATGTAGTGCTACATTTAGTCTTTGTTTTTGAATAAATTTGACAATTTATATCTTTGGAATTGGTGTCTGCGTCCAATTATTACAGAAATTGAGTTCTACAAGATTCCAGGATTCGTGATAAGGTGATACTATAAATTCACTTCTTTAATTGAATTTTATAAGTGTACCTTACGCTACACCTTTGACCACCACGTCTTCCTCCTCCCACTGCTTGACCTCTATTGTGACCTGGATCACCTGCCGGCTCCATGTTATCGCTGTGTTGTTGAGGTGGATAGCACTCATTTCACTCGATACTCGTACCACAATGTGAAATCAATCATCAATAACCAGTTGGCAGTATTGGAAAAGCAATTACAAGGGCCTGCATACATACAGTAATGTCAAATCTGATGTGGAAGAACAATTCCTTTATCCCTCTGTTCTCCACCAGGGTTGTGCTGTTCGCCTCGATTGGCAAGTTTGCAGTGTGAGGAGTGGATCCATGTCGTCGTTCCTAGGCACTTCACAGCTGTGTGGGTGGTCAGGAGCACCTGGTAGGGCCCTGTCCACCTGGGCTGTTGGGAGGACTTTCTCTTGTGTGCTTTGATATACACAGTCACCTTGCTGGAAGGGGTGGTAAACCTGCTGGGATGGTTCAGTCTGGGCGGCTTTCATCTGTGAATGGACAGCTTCGAAAGCACGTGTTAGTCCCATACAAAAAGACAACATAGCATCATCCATCAAGTGGATGTCCATTTCCCTTACAGACAATGGAGGAGTGATGGAGAGTCTCATAAGTCATCCCATAATAATCTCACACGGAGAAAGACCTGTTTTTCTCAATTTGCTGACGATTTCATTGTCATTAGGACTATAGGAAGGGGATCTGGACGTTTGAGTCCTGTTTGTTTGCATATATTAGACAGCTTATTCTTTAATATCCCATTTTGTTTCTCCACTGCTCCAGCTGACTGAGCCTGATGGGGCAGTGAAAATGTTGTTTACCTCGCAGGGCTTTGCATAGTTCCTGCACTATTGTCCCAGTGAAGTGAGTGTTCCTATCACTGGAAATTTCCCTGGAATGCGAAATCTACATATAACATCCCTTAACTGTATTTTTGCTACTTTTACTACTTCAGCCTTCCTACGGGATAGGCTTCAACCCATTTAGAACACCTATATATTATTACAAGTATATATTCATATCCACAACATTTAAGCTTTTGAACACAATCTATTTGCATATTGCAGGATTATGAGCTTGACAAATGTGGCAAGTTCTACAATATTGCTAAGCTGTTACTATAAAACCTGGGGCAAACCAATTTAAAAGACTGATGCACACATCCCCCCTTTGCCCGTGTGGCCAACACCATGCGCCACATGGGCAAACCAGGGAAAGAGTGCCTGTGAGGCAACCAATGCATTAGCAAATGTTTGAGCTCTCTTATGGAAGGTGCAGTGGCCAGTTGCAATTTCCTGGAGCTTTTACAGTGCATCTCAAATTAAATTTCATCCAGCCCCAGGTCATAAAAGTCAAACCCTAGTTACGACATACATAACACATACATTTTGTTGCTTCAAAGAGAATACAAAAGTCAGCAAAACATTCTTTTTTACAAATTCAGTTTGTAAACTGTATTGTACATATATTTGTTGCGTTTTGATTTATAAACATTATACATTGTACAAATCTTAAGTGAAGGGCAATGGACTGATTCTGACTTCATGGCTGTCATTCTATTCATTTGAATAATGTGACATCTCCACTAATAGTACATTATAAATTAAACTATCAATAGAAGAATATGTGCTACTGCGGACGTCATCTGAGCAGTTTCACAATATATTGTAGATTCCTATAATCTGGAAAACCTTTAATTATAGTATTTTAACTTATTTCTCCACTGAGTCAAGCATCACTTCAGCGTAGTGGACCTCAGCATTGGTCTGTTCAAGTTGCTGTGAGGCTGTCTTTAAAGCCGCGCCCTCGGCCTACTGTGTCTCAACAAGAACACCAGCATCTTCTCCATATGGGTCAGACATCGGTTCCTTCAGGACACGATTCATAATATGCATATCTGCCATGTGGAATAAATCAGTCTGAAGACACAATGTGTGGTTCACACAACATCAGAGATCGTCCTTATAAAAGGCATCTCTATCACATTAGTTGACATTCGCACAATCTATAAGGTTTCTAGTAAAGGGACAATTCAAAATAATAATAATCTTGATTCCAATTTATCTCATTTATCAAATTATTTCAGTACAGCACTCAGCTGTCGTCAGCAGCATCATATCTCCTGTGTTTATTGAATCAGCTTTACTTCCTAGTGTAGATACTCTTTTTGTGTGGAGTTGTCAAAGTTTCAAAACAATGTGCTTATCTTTGTCCTTTTATCTAACTTAAATACCTGAGAACATTACAATAACTATTACAGCAGCTCCTTCAACACCATAGTTAATAGTAGTTGGGTAAATGATGGCAGTTATTAATCTTTGTTTCTCAATTCATTTTTTACCAATAAACCATAATTTGAAATTATTTCCATACTCCTATTATTCCTATTTTCATTATTATTAGTTTTATGCGGTTGTCATCTAGTATGTGACGTATTCGTCTGTATCAACATCAATATTATTATCATTATTAATACAAGCAGTGTAAATTACCATTCATTACACTCTTGCTCTGTTTGTAATAAGTTATGAACCCTTACACGTACTTACAGTCTCTGCCTTGTCTCTGACTTCTCTCTCTCTCTCTCTCTCTCTCTCTCTCTCTCTCTCTCTCTCTCTCTCTCTCTCATCTCAGGCTGCTTGTCTGCTCAGGCGAACAGGGGGAGCAGAGGAGCACATACGGCCCTTGCCCCCTGCCCCCCTCTTCCTAATTGATAGGGTATTTCTGTTTGTGAAAGGACTATTTCCAAACAGTTTTATAACTTGCCATGACTATGTTTCATTAAATTAGTTATGTTACACCTTTAGTTATACCTGTAGTAACTTCATTATTTTCCCTCATATTCCAGTCAATCACCATCAGAGTCTCTCGTGGCAGTACATTTGTCTCACACAGAACAAACTCTCCTTTCTCAACCGCTTTCAATTTTGGATAACATCGCACTGCATCCCAACAGCTGTTCTTTCTCCTATTCCTAATTTCTTACAAGAAAATGCAAGTTATATTTGATCGATTTGTATTATTACTATTTATATACATTTCACTACATTATTGTAGTTAATGAATGTATTTAATCTTTGGAAAATAAGCCTTTTCATTGATCTCAATAATGATGTCCAGGTACTTCAGGAAAGCACATTTTCAAAAAATGTGTCCAGTCAATGATTTCCCCAACTAAGAACCTGCGTGGGCACTAAGACTGTCCTCCTGCGCGGCTCATGTCTTTATTGTGTCACTTCCTCCTATTGAAGTCCAATCTACACCAGTACAGGTTCAGAAGAACTGTTCCCGAATCCAGATTGAACTGATCAATAGTTAATTTCTTACCTACACATTGTATTTAGGGATCTATTTCTAGGGATTTAAAAACTCTTCATTGTGGAACTCATAGCTTCCAAATGAGCACATCGTTAATTTCCTGGAGTATCTGGTTATCTATTTATCAATATGTAAGAAACCTTCACCGAATGTTTGTGGTTGCCTCGGATTCCTATTTCTAAATTTGGCTCTAATTCCATTTCTAACATGTTACTTTTAACTTCTGTATTCGTAAGACCTATTTAAATAACTTAATTTTGTATTATTATTTCTGTTTGCAATAGCATTCTGTGTACAGTTAAATGCTGACTTTCTTGTAGGTCTGTTATTACAACATATTTAACTGGCGTTTTTTAGCTATCATTCTGTAACTATTTGTGACTTATGACTCTCTTAGTCATATTCTGGACTATACAGTACATGAAAAAGTCAAAATATGGACATTTACCTTGCGCAAACTGAAAACGTACAAACATACAAAGAGACACATATTAATTTATATCCATAGTAAATTCAGATACCATGGTTTTGGTTGGCATGTTAAATTGACCTGCAGTGTCTCAAACTACCCTTATTTATTACTTATCTAGTAATTTTCCTTCAGTATCTTGAGGACTGTCATTTATACTGAAAAACATATATATATATATTTTTAATTTGTCTTCGGGGCATTCAGATTGAATTATGCCTGTTGTCTTTTCTTTCTTTTCTCTAACAAATGTTTTAAGATAGCTAGCTTTGGTTTCTCATTTCTTAATGCTTTGTATTCCTATTTTGCAAAACCGTTTTTAGGTGCTCAAGTCTATCTGAATCAAAAGTCCCATCTTCTGGAAACCTTAATTTTCTGTCACCTATTGTCCAGTCAAACGCACCGCTTCACTCCATAGTTATCATACATGTACCTTACATGTGTACCTTTAAGTGGCGGGTCGCCCGTCTTACTAGAGCTGTTCCCACACAGTAACACGTTTTCCCATTTTCTATGTATCGTTTTGTACACAACAACCAAGGCGTGCAAGCCCGCAAAATAACAATAAACGACAGGGGAGAAAACATAGCAAAAAACAAGAAAACACAAATAATACTAAATCCTATATAGGAATAACAACAAACATGCTTTTCAATGTTTGCATTTATAGAACTTGTATATAACTTAATGACTTTTCTTCATTTACCATAAACACTATAAACTTCTATAAACTATAAACACGTTATTTTATATTATCACCGGCGTATCAGATATTGAACAATTAATTAGCGCTCCTTTTTTTTTTTTTTTCTAATAGTAGGTCAAACCTACGCTGCAGTTTACAAACACACTTAAGCCTGCGGGAACCCAGACAGGAAAACACAGTCCTGTTCCTTCACAAACAAGAAGACACAGTCAAGTCTATGGTAACCCTAAGAAACCATGCTCCTCGGTTATTGGTGTCAATGGATCTCATTATCCTGAAACTTTCATGATCGAAACATGGAATACTGTTTGTCAGTTTCCATAAAACTATGCATTAAGAGTAATGCAACAGTCACTTATCATTTTGAGCAGCTGTATCAATTGATAGTTAGATCTTTGTAATGAAATGAATAGACAGTGATCTCAGATGTAATGTGTGAATTGCATTTTGAAATGGTAATACTTTGATGTTAAGTTGTGTCATTTTAGTTCAATGAACAAATGATCTGAGGTTGATGTGTATTGTATCCAAGCAATTGTAAAAAAGTGTTAGAGTTTTGAAAAATGTGCATTTTGATCATCGGGTGTGAGTTTAGTGTCTAGAGTTTTGAAAAATGACATCAAGGTTCTGAAATGAGTGCCAAAGTGATTGTAAAAAAGTGTAATATCAGGGGACAGTGGCTATTAGTGATCTGGCCTTCCGTGGCCTCTGTATTAATGTAACAGGTCACATTGTATGTGTACACTGATACTTGATAGTATAATATAGTACAAGTAAAAAACATACATAGGTATCATAGAAGTATTTTGCAGAAATGATTATGGATAGTTATCAAAATGGAGAGGAAATGCTAAATCCAGTCTCCCCAGGCTGAGCTTCTATTGCTACACCTGCTAAGTGGCTGCTGGCCCCACTATATGGATAGAGCCACACCAAGTACAAGAGTCTCCCCATTGCTATTTATATCTCCCTATCCAGTCTTCTATATGTGTCAGGGTGGGGTGCCTATTCCCCTGCATGCTTTGAAACCTATAGCACCTGGGACGCACACTTGGGATCCGGTTCCTCTGCCCCTCACATACACATGAGGAATCCCAGGTGCTCAATACGTCATACTGTCTCTTTCATCTCATGTGTAAACTATGGACAAATACATGACTAAACGTGTTTAGTTGCTTTTCCCAGAATGCTTTGCGCTATGCAAATAACGGGGACTATGATTGGCTCCCTGACATTACCCACACTGCGACTGATGCTACCCATTTCACTACCCAACAAAGACCCATAATATGCATGTGTCTGTCTGTCTGTCTGTCAAAGTATGTGTGTCTGTGTCTGTTTGTGTGTGTTTGTGTGTCTGTCTCTGTGTGAAAATGTGCCTGTCTCTGTGTGAAAGTGAGTGTGTCTGTGTCTGTGTCTGTCTGTCTGTGAAAGTGAGTGTGTGAAAGTGTGTGTGAGTGTCTGTCTGTCTGTCTGTCTTTGAAAGTGTGTGTGAGTGTCTGTCTGTCATGTAACTTGCACATCTGTTAGGGCACCATATGCAGAGATGTACACATATTGTTCCTTTTCCATATACACTCACCTAAAGGATTATTAGGAACACCATACTAATACTGTGTTTGACCCCCTTTCGCCTTCAGAACTGCCTTAATTCTACGTGGCATTGATTCAACAAGGTGCTGAAAGCATTCTTTAGAAATGTTGGCCCATATTGATAGGATAGCATCTTGCAGTTGATGGAGATTTGTGGGATGCACATCCAGGGCACGAAGCTCCCGTTCCACCTGTAGCGTAAGGTACACTTATAAATTTCAATTAAAGAAGTGAATTTATAGTATCACCTTATCACGAATCCTGGAATCTTGTAGAACTCAATTTCTGTAATAATTGGACGCAGACACCAATTCCAAAGATATAAATTGTCAAATTTATTCAAAACAAAGACTAAATGTAGCACTACACTAATTATACAAAAGGGAGAAACTAATTAAAATTCAACTCTATATCAACAAATCAAAGACAAATCACTTCCGTGACCAAATCAAAGACCATGGGATCGCATATGATAACACAAATCGTTAAACAAAAGAGGTTATAAACACATTGACTACAATACCAGTTAGTAAGATGAAGGTGAGTCTCTTGTTAGTATTATTAGTCAGACATTAAATAACTACGCAGGTTAGTATTTATGTCAGGTAACTTCTCGTTATATATATATCAGTCTCATTAACGTTTAGGTGGAGAGAAAGATCCTATCATTACTTGTTACCACAATTTCCCTTAACTGATTATTATTCAATGATTAAGGATAGGCAGGGCCACCTATAATCTGGTGTCTATTAACTTGTGTCAATTTCAGACTAAACAGTTAAACAGGAATGAGAAGATATTTCTCGGCGTTGACAGATTTTATTTCTAAAATTATCAACAAAACAGTTTAATGCAACACACATTTATATTTAAGAAAACTAAATGATATTACACATTCTAGAGTTATGAATCACAGATTAACATTTCTAATTGATTTCTCAAATGTCATGAATCATGAACTCCAAACTGTTAAACTTATCTGAACTTCGTCGCAGAGAGGCCTCTCTGGCTTCGGGCTCAGATAACAGCACACGGCACGAGGTCTGTGTGGTTTGGAACAAAGGCAGTCCGGTTCGGCTTTGTCCAAGAACTTCCACTCAGTCGATGCACCTGGAAGTTGGGGTTTCGCGAAAGTAGAGTCGTTTCCAAACAGATTTTCCACTGGTTTGAAGGCTCCAAGGTTGTGCACAAAATCTTCTTTGTAAGCAGGTTTCCACCGTAGTTACTTGAAGACAAAGTCTTTGAGGAAAGCAGGGCCCTGTTTGTTCCAAGGGTCAAGTTTCTTAAAACTCAAATAGCTATTTAAATGACTGACACTTTCGTATTCAGTCGACTTAGTCATTTGTCCAGCTGTAAAACTCCACTGATCAGGTGGGCACAGGCGGGCAGCGCAGTCTGTAAAGTTCTTTATTTAATAAAGTCCTTTAAAAGAATTCTTTGTACGGCTCAATCTCCTTCTCCCAGTTTAACTCTTCTGTTGCCGGCAAAGACTTGGTTGGTTTCTGGTTCCGGTTCGGGCAACAGAGCTACAGGTTGAGCTGTGGCAGCGAGTTACTGGTTCAGGTGAGAGAGAGAGAGAAAGAAAGGCCGTGTTTGTCCTTTATAGTCTGTCAGATCAATAGGTGATTGGTTCCTGAGTTCTTGAGATTGGATTTCGGTTTCAGCCCCCAGTGTCCTATTGGAGGGGGGCTTGATTTATGACTGATGTCAATCCATGCCATCTTTTGGAAATGCCGGTTGGCCTGGGTTCGTAGCTCTATGTCGGGATTTCGGCTCTCATCCACTTCAAAGAGTTTTTATCACCCACAGGCCCCTTTCTCCAGACATCTCATAGCAGAATAACAAACTATTTGGCCTCTTCTCGGTGCCATCCTCCCCAAAACTGTCACTTTGATGCAAACCAGTTCCAAGCTGATGAGCTAAGGAAATCTGATAACTTTGGGGGGGAGAGGTCTTCTTTAGATCCGTGCTTCAGCTCAGAGCCCAAATACTCTTATCCAAATACACCCAACATAACGCTACATACCCCCTTTCTTGAATGGGACTGAGGTCGACTAGGACGTTATCCCCTTCAAGACAAAATAAGACGTTAAGCATTTATCTCAAAGTTATGTAACAGAATTCAACAGTGGACTTCACCATTCATGACCCCGAGAAATCAAAGAAAACAAACTAATAGTTCATTATTTAAGCAGAATGTATTCCAATCAAATTGACAATCCTATACTAGCACATATACAGGTTACATATTATAACACAAGTACATTAAAACAAAAAAACTATTGGTATTACTCAGTATTGAGTATGGTTACTGACGGTAACCAATAGGTGGAAGTTGATTAACAGAGGGAGGTGACTGGGAATTCAGGTGTTATTCAGGCACCTGACCTTCACTATGTCTATAATAGTTGGTAGGGACCTGGGTTCGAATGGTTGGCTTACATGGTAAGCCGGTGCCCCCTTTAGGGACATGCACAAAAAATGGTCTCATTGGGAAGTTGTACCTTGGTGGCTGTATCATATCTGTCATTCAATTCCACCGGCTTTGGTGATTCAACTTGAGCCCACAACCTGTTCAATAGATCCTGACCAATGATCAATTTCTCTGTTTCAAATTTGGAAATATAAACTGGATGAACCAACTTAATCTTCCCAAAGGTGAACTCTAACAATGCCTTTTGAGTGAGCTGTGCCTTAGTCTCTGTGTAACTTGTAATGTTCACACTACAAGCTTCCACTTTCAGTCGTTGGTCTGAGGTTTCCATAATTTGTTTCAGGTTGCCCATTGTGGTGGCAGACATTAAACAAATTTCAGCCCCAGTGTCCAACAAGGCTCCTCACTCCCACACATTCTCAATGGTCACTTCTATGTAAACTTGCTTGGCTCTGCCTCTCTGTGTCAGATCACCCAGTAACATCACCAAAGGTTCAGCTTGCCTGCAGGCAACTTCCCCCACTGGGAGGTCCCAGTGGGCTGATGTGTCAGAGAAACCCCCCTGCTGTTCCTCACATCCAATCAAAAACACAGAGGCGGGGACAGGGGGTGGTTCCAGAGCTAGTCATTCCTTAGGTGGCGAGTCCGGCCCTTTACCCTGGCTACTAACTTCCAGTTTGGGAAGAGGGGGCAAAGGGAGCAGAGCTAAGCGTAGCAGTAGCTCAGAAACTGCAACATTGCTCAGAGACTGAGTTAACCCACCTAGGCTAGGAGCAGATTTCTTTTTTTTATTGTAAGCCTGGGTGTCTTGGATTCCATCCTTGGGAGGTTCTTTCCTTCTTTGAATCTCTGTCCCCTCTAACTCCAGTGGAGAAATAGGGCTCTCAGAGCGCCTTGCCAGTACTTGGGTGCTTGAATCTTTACGATCAGAAGTGCTATTGTACTTGCTTTCCCAAGCTTTCTGTGCCATTTTTTCGAATTTCAGCTATGTTCATATACATTGCGTCTGCATGTAATATGATCATTTCCTTAATCGTTGGGAACAAATTAGCAACAAACAACCCTTTAAAGCTCACCTCTTCCTCGGCCCCGGGTTGATCTTGACCCGCAAAATAGGTTTTCCTAAGCTTTTCATAGTAATCACGGGGGGACTCATGCTTACCCTGTTTGATCTGGTGTGCGGCAGTCACTGCTGCCACTGGATCAATGAACCTGGAATAGTCCCTAACTAATGCTCTGCACAAGCGTTGAAACCTATCGCAGACCATGGACCCTTGCCTCTCCATCCAAGAATGGACTTGGCGAGAGGTAGTTTTGCGGATTAGGAGAACCTTTTCCTTCTCCGTAGCCTCAGGATAGAAACTCAAAGCATACTTAATGTCCTTAATATACGCTTCCACATTTCCTTCCTTGTCTGCTGGGTTAAAGGTTTCACAATCTTTAGCCAGTTCTCTCAACTGGCGCATGTTAACCTTTCGGTCTGGACTCTCGGGAGAGGAAGTTCGTCTGTGCGACGAGCTTCTTACCCTGGGTGGAGAAAGACTACAGGGAGGGGTACGATCAGGACGAGGCAACCCGGGGCCTAAATGTGGAGACGGTGTGCGACTCCGTGCATTGGCCGGTTCCGGCTGTTCCTTTATGCTGTCAGGTGTCAGCTTTGCAGCCCACCAAGAGGCAGCTTTCAGGGCCCCTATTTGTTGCTTGAGACGCTCATTTTCAACTTCAGTTGATTTGAGTTCTCCCCTAAGCACCTGATTTACTCTCCTCATTTCTTCACTGTCCCTTTTTAAATGTATGACCTCGCCTTCGAGTATCTCCATTTTTACAGTGCCCAAATCTTTCTCCCTGACTGTTTTGCAAAGACGCATTTCCAAAACATCCCGGTCCTTCAAAACTATCCTTTCATTTTCAACCGCTTTACATCTGTCATTTTGCAGACCTTTTACTTGGATCAGAGTTGTTTCCAATTCAACTTGACATTGTCTTAAATCATTTCCTAATTGCTCTCTCTGTTCAATTAAGTCCTCTTTTTCAGCATTCAACACAATGACTTGTTTTCCACAAGTATCTAGCTTTCCTTCAAATTCTAAAACCATTCCATGCCGTTTGGCTCTTTCTTCTTTCGCTTTAGCATACTTTTCTCCTAGCTTTTTCAGTTTTTCAAACTTGCTTATGATCCAGTTCACTACCCTTGAGCTCGCAAGCGCTAAGCTAGCCATAACTTTCATCACCTCTATCGACTCTTTTTCGAGTTGCGTCGTAGTGTCGTTTACCAACTGAGTTCAACGCGACTCTACTTCAAAGTCCAAACTGCCTAGGCGTCCAAGGAATTCAGGAATCTCTGTTCCTGGTACCTTAACAATCAATGCTTCACATGGGGACATTTGGGTAATCATTGTTTTGGCTATTCAGTAACAACCCAACAGAACAGTACTCGATTAATCACCTAATGACTCTAATGCCAACGCTTAGGATATCAACAATTTATCACAAGTAACTAAAACAGACTTAATCTTTTGTGACTTTGGATTTATGACTGATGTCAATCCATGCCATCTTTTGGAAATGCCGGTTGGCCTGGGTTCGTAGCTCTATGTCGGGATTTCGGCTCTCATCCACTTCAAAGAGTTTTTATCACCTACAGGCCCCTTTCTCCAGACATCTCATAGCAGAATTCCAAACTATTTGGCCTCTTCTCGGTGCCATCCTCCCCAAAACTGTCACTTTGATGCAAACCAGTTCCAAGCTGATGAGCTAAGGAAATCTGATAACTTTGGGGGGGGAGAGGTCTTCTTTAGATCAGTGCTTCAGCTCAGAGCCCAAATGCTCTTATCCAAATACACCCAACATAACGCTACATATGTATGTATGTATGTATATATGTGTAGAAGGAAAATTAGAAATTATTTTCTTACACCTGTTTTTCTCTCTTGTATACTTAAGAAAGATACGGTCAAGCTAGAAGGTCAGCCCAGAAGATAGTTTGATTTCTGTTTGTTATTTACGATGAGAACCTTGGAGACATTGTCAAACGGTATGACCTACGTGCCTGTTCCCTAAAACCATGTGTTGACCTATGAACTCTGTTCTATAATGATATATGTTCTGCTTAGTTAGCCTTTAAGATAACATAGTAATGACTTTCTAGCATGTATGGATGTATGTATGTATGTATATATATATATATATATATATGTATGTATGTATGTCCAATTGCTTTGACAATACAAATGAATTGAATTGAGAGGAAGAGAGAGAGAGAGAGAGAGAGAGAGAGAAAGAGAGAGAGAGAGACAGACAGACAGACAGACAGCTCAGCGATGACATCACGAGCCTCTCTCAGCTGACTGCTATGACATCACAGAGCACGTACATTCCGTTGCTTGTCGTCTGTCAACCACTCAGTCACTGCTAGCCAGACTGTCCCTAAGACAAAGTGTACAATACTTCAATTATATCTCCTCCAGACAGATAAAGAGTATTAAGAGCTACGATGAAGTTACCCAGGAGACGTAAAAAGCTTGCATCACCTGGTATTTCCTGGAGGTCACCCATCCAAGTACTAACCAGGCCCTGGCCCGTTTAGTTTCCAAGGTCTGACGAGATCGGGCACGTTCAGGACGGTGTGGCCGCAAGCCGAGATGCCTGGCTGCATGATGTCTCTTAAAGGCTGGCGGGTATTGACGGAATTTCCAGCAAAAAATAAAAAATAAAAAAATAAAAAAATGGAGGGAAAAATAACAGTGCAGGAAAGGGTGTTGAAAGTAGCCGGGTACGTGTACAATTCTTCAATTATATCTCCTCCAGACAGAAAGAGAGTATTAAGAGCTACGATAAAGTTACCCAGGAGACGTAAAAAGCTTGCAGCACCTGGTATTCCCAGGAGGTCACCCATCCAAGTACTGAACAGGCCCTGCCCCGTTTAGCTTCCGGGGATCTGATGTGATCGGTCGCGCTCAGGACGGTGTGGTCGCAAGCAAGAGGCCTGACTGCATGATGTCTCTTAAAGGCTTGAGGGTATTGATGGAACTTCCAGCAAAAAAAATAAGAAAAAAGAAAAATGGAGAGAAACAAATCAGTGCAGCAAAGGGTTTTGAAAGTAGCCGGATACGTGTACAATATTTCAATTATATCTCCTCCAGACAGAAAGAGAATATTAAGAGCGGCGATGAAGTTACCCAGGAGAAGTAAAAAGCTTGCATTACCTGGTATTTCCAGGAGGTCACCCATACAAGTACTGACTAGGCCCTGCCCCGTTCAGCTTCCGAGATCTGACGAGATCGGGCGCATTCAGGACGGTGTGGCCGCAAGCCGAGAGGCCTGGCTGCATAATGTCTCTAAAAGGCTGGAGGGTATTGACGGAACTTCCAGCAAAAAAAAAAGAAATAAGAAAAATGGAGGGAAAAATTTCAGTGCAGCAAAGGGTGTTGAAAGTAGCCGGGTACGTGTACAATACTTCAATTATATCTCCTCCAGACAGAAAGAGAGTATTAAGAGCTACGATGAAGTTACCCAAGTAACGAAAAAAGCTTGCAGCACCTGGTATTTCCAGGAGGTCACCCATCCAAGTACAGACCAGGCCCTGCCCCGTTCAGCTTCCGAGATCTGACGAGATCGGGCGCGTTCAGGACGGTGTGGCCGCAAGCCAAGAGGCCTGGCTGCATGAAGTCTCTTAAAGGCTGGAGGGTATTGACGGAACTTCCAGCAAGAAATAAAAGAAAAAAGAAAAATGGAGGGAAATATATCAGTGCAGCAAAGGGTGTTGAAAGTAGCCGGGTACGTGTACAATTCTTCAATTATATCTCCTCCAGACTGTAAGAGAGTATTAAGAGCTACGATGAAGTTACCCAAGTGATGTAAAAAGCTTGCAGCACCTGGTATTTCCAGGAGGTCTCCCATGTAAGTACTGACCAGGCCCTGCCCCGTTTAGCTTCCGAGATCTGATGAGATTGGGCGCGTTCAGGACGGTGTGGCCGCAAACCAAGAGGCCTGGCTGCATGATGTCTCTTAAAGGCTGGCGGGTATTGACGGAACTGCCAGCAAAAAAAAGAAATAAGAAAAATGGAGGGAAAAATTTCAGTGCAGCAAAGGGTGTTAAAAGTAGCCGGGTACGTGTACAATAATTCAATTATATCTCCTCCAGACAGAAAGAGAGTATTAAGAGCTACGATGAAGTTACCCAAGTGACGTAATAAGCTTGCAGCACCTGGTATTTCCAGGAGGTCTCCCATCCAAGTACTGATCAGGCCCTGCCCCGTTTAGCTTCCGAGATCTGACGAGATCGGGCGCATTCAGGACGGTGTGGCCACAAGCCAAGACGCCTGGCTGCATGATGTCTCTTAAAGGTTGGCGGGTATTGACGGAACTTCCAGCAGAAAAATAAAATTAAAATTAAAATAAAAAAATGGATGGAAAAATATCAGTGCAGGAAAGGGTGTTGAAAGTAGCCGGGTATGTGTACAATTCTTCAATTATATCTCCTCCAGACAGAAAGAGAGTATTAAGAGCTACGATGAAGTTACCCAGGAGACGTAAAAAGCTTGCAGCACCTGGTATTTCTAGGAGTTCTCACATTCAAGTACTGACCAGGCCCTGCCCCGTTTAGCTTCCGAGATCTGATGAGTTCGGGCGCGTTCAGGACAATGTGTCCGCATGCCAAGAGGCCTGGCTGCATGATGTCTCTTAAAGGCTGGAGGGTATTGACGGAACTTCCAGCAAAATAAAGAAGAAAAAAGAAAAATGGAGGGAAAAATATCAGTGCAGCAAAGGCTGTTGAAAGTAGCCAGGTACGTGTACAATACTTCAATTATATCTCTCCCAGACAGATAGAGAGTATTAAGAGCTACGATGAAGTTACCCAGGAGACGTAAAAAGCTTTCAGTACCTGGTTTTTCCAGGAGGACACCCATCCAAATACTGACCAGGCCCTGCCACGTTTTGCTTCCAAGATCTGACGAGATGGGGCGCGTTCAGGACGGTGTGGTTGCAAGCCAAGAGGCCTGGCTGCATGATGTCTCTTAAACGCTGGAGGGAATTGATGGAACTTCCAGCAAGAAAAAAAAAAAAAAAAATAGAAAAATGGAGGGAAAAATATCAGTGCAGCAAAGGGTGTTGAAAGTAACTGGGTACGTGTACAATACTTCAATTATATCTCCTCCAGACAGAAAGAGAGTATTAAGAGCTACGATAAAATTACCCAGGAGACGTAAAAGCTTGCAGCACCAGGTATTTCCAGGAGGTCTCACATTCAAGTACTGACCAGGTCCTGCCCCGTTTAGCTTCCGAGATCTGACGAGATCGGGCGCGTCCAGGACGGTGAGGCCGCAAGCCGAGAGGCCTGGCTGCATGATGTCTCTTAAAGGTTGGCGGGTATTGACGGAACTTCCAGCAAAAAAAAAAAAAAAAAAGAAAAGTGGATGGAAAAATATCAGTGTAGCAAAGGGTGTTGACAGTAGCTGAGTACGTGTACAATACTTCAATTATATCTCCTCCAGACAGAAAGAGAGTATTAAGAGCTACGATGAAGTTACCCAGGAGACGTAAAAAGCTTGCAGCACCTGGTATTTCTAGGAGGTCTTTCATCCAAGTACTGACCAGGCCCTGCCCCGTTTAGCTTCCGAGATCTGATGAGATCGGGCGCGTTCAGAACGGTGTGGCCGCAAGCCGAGAGTCCTGGCTGCATGATGTCTCTTAAAGGCTGGAGGGTATTGACGGAACTTTCAGCAAAGAACAAAAGAAAAAAGAAAAATGGA
Organism: Amia ocellicauda; assembly: GCF_036373705.1. Lineage (NCBI taxonomy): Eukaryota > Metazoa > Chordata > Actinopteri > Amiiformes > Amiidae > Amia > Amia ocellicauda. The sequence continues at coordinate 35,074,903 of NC_089863.1, read as the reverse complement.
GGGAAAAATATCAGTGCAGCAAAGGGTGTTGAAAATAGCCGGGTACGTGTACAATTCCTCAATTATAACACCTCCAGACAGATAGAGAGTATTAAGAGCTACGATGAAGTTACCCAGGAGACGTAAAAAGCTTGCAGCACCAGGTATTTCCAGGAGGTCTCCCATACAAGTACTGACTAGGCCCTGCCCCGTTTAGTTTCCGAGATCTGACGAGATCGGGCGCATTCAGTACGGTGTGGCCACAAGCCGAGAGTCCTGGCTGCATGATGTCTCTTAAAGACTGGCGGGTATTGACGGAACTTCCAGCAAAAAAAAAAGAAAAAAATAAATAGAAAAATGGAGGGAAAAATATCAGTGCAGCAAAGGGTGTTGAAAGTAGCCGGTTACGTGAACAATTCTTCAATTATATCTCCTCCAGACAGAAAGAGAGTGTTATGAGCTACGATAAAGTTACCCAGGAGACGTAAAAAGCTTGCAGCACCAGGTATTTCCAGGAGGTCCCACATTCAAGTAATGACCAGGCCCTGCCCCGTTTAGCTTCCGAGATCTGACGAGATGGGGCGCGTTCAGGACGGTGTGGTTGCAAGCCAAGAGGCCTGGCTGCATGATGTCTCTTAAAGGCTGGCGGGTATTGACGGAACAGCCAGCAAAAAAAAAAAAGAGAAATGGAGGGAAAAATATCAGTGCAGCAAAGGCTGTTGAAAGTAGCCGGGTACGTGTACAATTCTTCAATTATATCTTCTCCAGACAGAAAGAGAGTATTAAGAGCTACGATGAAGTTCCCCAGGAGACGTAAAAAGCTGGCAACACCTGGTATTTCCAGGAGGTCTCACATTTAAGTACTGACCAGGTCCTGCCCCGTTTAGCTTCCGAGATCTGACAAGATCGGTCGCGCTCAGGACGGTGTGGTCGCAAGCAAGAGGCCTGACTGCATGATGTCTCTTAAAGGCTTGAGGGTATTGATGGAACTTCCAGCAAAAAAAATAAGAAAAAAGAAAAATGGAGAGAAACAAATCAGTGCAGCAAAGGGTTTTGAAAGTAGCCGGATACGTGTACAATATTTCAATTATATCTCCTCCAGACAGAAAGAGAGTATTAAGAGCTACGATGAAGTTACCCAAGTAACGAAAAAAGCTTGCAGCACCTGGTATTTCCAGGAGGTCACCCATCCAAGTACAGACCAGGCCCTGCCCCGTTCAGCTTCCGAGATCTGACGAGATCGGGCGCGTTCAGGACGGTGTGGCCGCAAGCCAAGAGGCCTGGCTGCATGAAGTCTCTTAAAGGCTGGAGGGTATTGACGGAACTTCCAGCAAGAAATAAAAGAAAAAAGAAAAATGGAGGGAAATATATCAGTGCAGCAAAGGGTGTTGAAAGTAGCCGGGTACGTGTACAATTCTTCAATTATATCTCCTCCAGACTGTAAGAGAGTATTAAGAGCTACGATGAAGTTACCCAAGTGATGTAAAAAGCTTGCAGCACCTGGTATTTCCAGGAGGTCTCCCATGTAAGTACTGACCAGGCCCTGCCCCGTTTAGCTTCCGAGATCTGATGAGATTGGGCGCGTTCAGGACGGTGTGGCCGCAAACCAAGAGGCCTGGCTGCATGATGTCTCTTAAAGGCTGGCGGGTATTGACGGAACTGCCAGCAAAAAAAAGAAATAAGAAAAATGGAGGGAAAAATTTCAGTGCAGCAAAGGGTGTTAAAAGTAGCCGGGTACGTGTACAATAATTCAATTATATCTCCTCCAGACAGAAAGAGAGTATTAAGAGCTACGATGAAGTTACCCAAGTGACGTAATAAGCTTGCAGCACCTGGTATTTCCAGGAGGTCTCCCATCCAAGTACTGATCAGGCCCTGCCCCGTTTAGCTTCCGAGATCTGACGAGATCGGGCGCATTCAGGACGGTGTGGCCACAAGCCAAGACGCCTGGCTGCATGATGTCTCTTAAAGGTTGGCGGGTATTGACGGAACTTCCAGCAGAAAAATAAAATTAAAATTAAAATAAAAAAATGGATGGAAAAATATCAGTGTAGGAAAGGGTGTTGAAAGTAGCCAGGTACGTGTACAATTCTTCAATTATATCTCCTCCAGACAGAAAGAGAGTATTAAGAGCTACGATGAAGTTACCCAGGAGACGTAAAAAGCTTGCAGCACCTGGTATTTCTAGGAGTTCTCACATTCAAGTACTGACCAGGCCCTGCCCCGTTTAGCTTCCGAGATCTGATGAGTTCGGGCGCGTTCAGGACAATGTGTCCGCATGCCAAGAGGCCTGGCTGCATGATGTCTCTTAAAGGCTGGAGGGTATTGACGGAACTTCCAGCAAAATAAAGAAGAAAAAAGAAAAATGGAGGGAAAAATATCAGTGCAGCAAAGGCTGTTGAAAGTAGCCAGGTACGTGTACAATACTTTAATTATATCTCTCCCAGACAGATAGAGAGTATTAAGAGCTACGATGAAGTTACCCAGGAGACGTAAAAAGCTTTCAGTACCTGGTTTTTCCAGGAGGACACCCATCCAAATACTGACCAGGCCCTGCCACGTTTTGCTTCCAAGATCTGACGAGATGGGGCGCGTTCAGGACGGTGTGGTTGCAAGCCAAGAGGCCTGGCTGCATGATGTCTCTTAAACGCTGGAGGGAATTGATGGAACTTCCAGCAAGAAAAAAAAAAAAAAAAATAGAAAAATGGAGGGAAAAATATCAGTGCAGCAAAGGGTGTTGAAAGTAACTGGGTACGTGTACAATACTTCAATTATATCTCCTCCAGACAGAAAGAGAGTATTAAGAGCTACGATAAAATTACCCAGGAGACGTAAAAGCTTGCAGCACCAGGTATTTCCAGGAGGTCTCACATTCAAGTACTGACCAGGTCCTGCCCCGTTTAGCTTCCGAGATCTGACGAGATCGGGCGCGTCCAGGACGGTGAGGCCGCAAGCCGAGAGGCCTGGCTGCATGATGTCTCTTAAAGGTTGGCGGGTATTGACGGAACTTCCAGCAAAAAAAAAAAAAAAAAAGAAAAGTGGATGGAAAAATATCAGTGTAGCAAAGGGTGTTGACAGTAGCTGAGTACGTGTACAATACTTCAATTATATCTCCTCCAGACAGAAAGAGAGTATTAAGAGCTACGATGAAGTTACCCAGGAGACGTAAAAAGCTTGCAGCACCTGGTATTTCTAGGAGGTCTTTCATCCAAGTACTGACCAGGCCCTGCCCCGTTTAGCTTCCGAGATCTGATGAGATCGGGCGCGTTCAGAACGGTGTGGCCGCAAGCCGAGAGTCCTGGCTGCATGATGTCTCTTAAAGGCTGGAGGGTATTGACGGAACTTTCAGCAAAGAACAAAAGAAAAAAGAAAAATGGAGGGAAAAATATCAGTGCAGCAAAGGGTGTTGAAAATAGCCGAGTACGTGTACAATTCCTCAATTATAACACCTCCAGACAGATAGAGAGTATTAAGAGCTACGATGAAGTTACCCAGGAGACGTAAAAAGCTTGCAGCACCAGGTATTTCCAGGAGGTCTCCCATACAAGTACTGACTAGGCCCTGCCCCGTTTAGTTTCCGAGATCTGACGAGATCGGGCGCATTCAGTACGGTGTGGCCACAAGCCGAGAGTCCTGGCTGCATGATGTCTCTTAAAGACTGGCGGGTATTGACGGAACTTCCAGCAAAAAAAAAAGAAAAAAATAAATAGAAAAATGGAGGGAAAAATATCAGTGCAGCAAAGGGTGTTGAAAGTAGCCGGTTACGTGAACAATTCTTCAATTATATCTCCTCCAGACAGAAAGAGAGTGTTATGAGCTACGATAAAGTTACCCAGGAGACGTAAAAAGCTTGCAGCACCAGGTATTTCCAGGAGGTCCCACATTCAAGTAATGACCAGGCCCTGCCCCGTTTAGCTTCCGAGATCTGACGAGATGGGGCGCGTTCAGGACGGTGTGGTTGCAAGCCAAGAGGCCTGGCTGCATGATGTCTCTTAAAGGCTGGCGGGTATTGACGGAACAGCCAGCAAAAAAAAAAAAGAGAAATGGAGGGAAAAATATCAGTGCAGCAAAGGCTGTTGAAAGTAGCCGGGTACGTGTACAATTCTTCAATTATATCTTCTCCAGACAGAAAGAGAGTATTAAGAGCTACGATGAAGTTCCCCAGGAGACGTAAAAAGCTGGCAACACCTGGTATTTCCAGGAGGTCTCACATTTAAGTACTGACCAGGTCCTGCCCCGTTTAGCTTCCGAGATCTGACAAGATCGGGCGCGTTCAGGACGGTGTGGCCGCAAGCCGAGATGTCTGGCTGCATGATGTCTCTTAAAGGCTGGCGGGTATTGACGGAATTTCCAGCAAAAAAAAAAAAAAAAAAGAGAAAAATGGAGGGAAAAATATCAGTGCAGCAAAGGGTGTTGACAGTAGCTGGGTACGTGTACAATTCTTCAATTATATCTCCTCCAGACAGAAAGAGAGAATTAAGAGCTACGATAAAGTTACCCAGGAGACGTAAAAGCTTGCAGCACCAGGTATTTCCAGGAGGTCTCCCATCCAAGTACTGACCAGGTCCTGCCCCGTTTAGCTTCCGAGATCTTACGAGATCGGGCGTGTTCAGGACGGTGTGGCCGCAAACCGAGAGGCCTGGCTGCATGATGTCTCTTAAAGGTTGGCGGGTATTGACGGAACTTCCAGCAAAAAAAAAAAAAAAAAAGAAAAATGGATGGAAAAATATCAGTGCAGCAAAGGGTGTTGACAGTAGCCGGTTACGTGAACAATTCTTCAATTATATCTCCTCCAGACAGAAAGAGAGTGTTAAGAGCTACGATAAAGTTACCCAGGAGACGTAAAAAGCTTGCAGCACCAGGTATTTCCAGGAGGTCCCACATTCAAGTAATGACCAGGCCCTGCCCCATTTAGCTTCCGAGATCTGACGAGATGGGGAGCGTTCAGGACGGTGTGGTTGCAAGCCAAGAGGCCTGGCTGCATGATGTCTCTTAAACACTGGAGGGAATTGATGGAACTTCCAGCAAGAAAAAATAAAATAAAAAATAGAAAAATGGAGGGAAAAATATCAGTGCAGCAAAGGGTGTTGAAAGTAACTGGGTACGTGTACAATACTTCAATTATATCTCCTCCAGACAGAAAGAGAGTATTAAGAGCTACGATAAAATTACCCAGGAGACGTAAAAGCTTGCAGCACAAGGTATTTCCAGGAGGTCTCACATTCAAGTACTGACCAGGTCCTGCCCCGTTTAGCTTCCGAGATCTGACGAGATCGGGCGCGTTCAGGACGGTGAGGCCGCAAGCCGAGAGGCCTCGCTGCATGATGTCTCTTAAATGTTGGCGGGTATTGACGGAACTTCCAGCAAAAAAAAAAAAAAAAAAGAAAAGTGGATGGAAAAATATCAGTGTAGCAAAGGGTGTTGACAGTAGCTGAGTACGTGTACAATACTTCAATTATATCTCCTCCAGACAGAAAGAGAGTATTAAGAGCTACGATGAAGTTACCCAGGAGACGTAAAAAGCTTGCAGCACCTAGTATTTCTAGGAGGTCTTTCATCCAAGTACTGACCAGGCCCTGCCCCGTTTAGCTTCCGAGATCTGATGAGATCAGGCGCGTTCAGAACGGTGTGGCCGCAAGCCGAGAGTCCTGGCTGCATGATGTCTCTTAAAGGCTGGAGGGTATTGACGGAACTTTCAGCAAAGAACAAAAGAAAAAAGAAAAATGGAGGGAAAAATATCAGTGCAGCAAAGGGTGTTGAAAATAGCCGGGTACGTGTACAATTCCTCAATTATAACACCTCCAGACAGATAGAGAGTATTAAGAGCTACGATGAAGTTACCCAGGAGACGTAAAAAGCTTGCAGCACCAGGTATTTCCAGGAGGTCTCCCATACAAGTACTGACTAGGCCCTGCCCCGTTTAGTTTCCGAGATCTGACGAGATCGGGCGCGTTCAGGACGGTGTGGCCGCAAGCCGAGATGCCTGGCTGCATGATGTCTCTTAAAGACTGGCGGGTATTGACGGAACAGCCAGCAAAAAAAAAAAGAGAAATGGAGGGAAAAATATCAGTGCAGCAAAGGCTGTTGAAAGTAGCCGGGTACGTGTACAATTCTTCAATTATATCTCCTCCAGACAGAAAGAGAGTATTAAGAGCTACGATGAAGTTACCCAGGAGACGTAAAAAGCTTGCAGCACCTGGCATTTCCAGGAGGTCACCCATCCAAGTACTGACCAGGCCCTGCCCCGTTTAAATTCCGAGATCTTACGAGATCGGGCGCGTTCAGGACGGTGTGGCCGCAAGCCGAGAGGCCTGGCTGCATGATGTCTCTTAAAGGTTGGCGGGTATTGACGGAACTTCCAGCAAAAAAAAAAAAAAAAAAGAAAAATGGATGGAAAAATATCAGTGCAGCAAATGGTGTTGGCAGTAGCTGGGTACGTGTACAATACTTCAATTATATCTCCTCCAGACAGATAGAGAGTATTAAGAGCTACGATAAAGTTACCCAGGAGATGTAAAAGCTTGCAGCACCAGGTATTTCCAGGAGGTCTCACATTCATGTTCTGACCAGGTCCTGCCCCGTTTAGCTTCTGAGATCTGACGAGATTGGGCGCATTCAGGACGGTGTGGCCACAAGCCGAAAGGTCTGGCTGCATGATGTCTCTTAAAGGTTGGCGGGTATTGACGGAACTTCCAGCAAAAAAAAAAAAAAAAAAAATAGAAAAATGGAGGGAAAAATATCAGTGCAGGAAAGGGTGTTGAAAGTAGCCGGGTACGTGTACAATTCTTCAATTATATCTCCTGCAGACTGAAAGAGAGTATTAAGAGCTACGATAAAGCTACCCAGGAGACGTAAAAGCTTGCAGCACCTGGTATTTCCAGGAGGTCTCACATTCAAGTACTGACCAGGTCCTGCCCCGTTTAGCTTCCGAGATCTGACGATATCATGCGCGTTCAGGACGGTGTGGCCGAAAGCCGAGAGGCCCGGCTGCATGATGTCTCTTTAAGGCTGGCGGGTATTGACGGAACTTCCAGCAAAAAATAAAAAATAAATAAATTGAAAAATGGAGGGAAAAATATCAGTGCAGGACAGGGTGTTGAAAGTAGCCGTGTACATGTACAATTCTTCAATTATATCTCCTCCAGACTGAATGAGAGTATTAAGAGCTACGCTGAAGTTACCCAGGAGATGTAAAAAGCTTTCAGCACCTGGTATTTCCAGGAGGTCACCCATCCAATTACTGACCAGGCCCTGCCCAGTTTTTCTTCCGAGATCTGACGAGATCTTGCGTCTTCAGGACGGTGTGGCCTCAAGCCAAGAGGCCTGGCTGCATGATGTCTCTTAAAGGCTGGAGGGTATTGATGGAACTTCCAGCAAAAAAAAAAAAAAAAAAGAAAAATGGATGGAAAAATATCAGTGCAGCAAATGGTGTTGGCAGTAGCTGGGTACGTGTACAATACTTCAATTATATCTCCTCCAGACAGATAGAGAGTATTAAGAGCTACAATAAAGTTACCCAGGAGACGTAAAAGCTTGCAGCACCAGGTATTTCCAGGAGGTCTCACATTCAAGTACTGACCAGGTCCTGCCCCGTTTAGCTTCCGAGATCTGACGAGATCGGGCGCGTTCAGGACGGTGTGGCCGCAAGCCGAGATGTCTGGCTTCATGATGTCTCTTAAAGGCTGGCGGGTATTGACGGAACTGCCAGCAAAAAAAAAAAAGAAAAATAGAGGGAAATATACCAGTGCAGCAAAGGGTGTTGAAAGTAGCCGGGTACGTGTACAATTCTTCAATTATATCTCCTGGAGACAGAAAGAGAGTATTAAGAGCTACGATGAAGTTACCCAGGAGACGTAAAAAGCTTGCAGCACCTGTTATTTCTAGGAGGTCTCCCATCCAAGTACTGACCAGGCCCTGCCCCGTTTAGCTTCCGAGATCTGACGAGATCGGGCGCATTCAGGACGGTGTGGCCACAAGCCAAAAGGCCTGGCTGCATGATGTCTCTTAAAGGTTGGCGGGTATTGACGGAACTTCCAGCAAAAAAAAAAAAAAAAAAATAGAAAAATGAAGGGAAAAATATCAGTGCAGGAAAGGGTGATGAAAGTAGCCGGGTACGTGTACAATTCTTCAATTATATCTCCTGCAGACTGAAAGAGAGTATTAAGAGCTATGATGAAGTTACCCAGGAGACGTAAAAAGCTTGCAGCACCTGGTATTTCCAGGAGGTCACCCATCCAAGTACTGACCAGGCCCTGCCCCTTTAGCTTCCGAGATCTGATGAGATCGGGCGCGTTCAGGACGGTGTGGCCGCAAGCCAAGAGGCCTGGATGCATGATGTCTCTTAAAGGCTGGCGGGTATTGACGGAACTTCCAGCAAAAAAAAAAAAAAAAAAAAATGGAAAATGGAGGGAAAAATATCAGTGCAGCAAAGGCTGTTGAAAGTAGCCGGGTACGTGTACAATACTTCAATTATATCTCCTCCAGACAGATAGAGAGTATTAAGAGCTACGATGAAGTTTCCCAGGAGACGTAAAAAGCTTGCAGCACCAGGTATTTCCAGGTGGTCTCCCATCCAAGTACTGACCAGGCCCTGCCCCGTTTAGCTACCGAGATCTGACGAGATCGGGCGTGTTCAGGACGGTGTGTCCACAAGCCAAGAGGCCTGGCTGCATGATGTCTCTTAAAGGCTGGCGGGTATTGACGGAACTTCCAGCAAAAAATAAAAAATAAATAAATAGAAAAATGGAGGGAAAAATATCAGTGCAGGACAGGGTGTTGAAAGTAGCCGGGTACATGTACAATTCTTCAATTATATCTCCTCCAGACTGAATGAGAGTATTAAGAGCTACGCTGAAGTTACCCAGGAGATGTAAAAAGCTTGCAGCACCTGGTATTTCCAGGAGGTCACCCATCCAATTACTGACCAGGCCCTGCCCAGTTTTTCTTCCGAGATCTGACGAGATCTTGCGTCTTCAGGACGGTGTGGCCTCAAGCCAAGAGGCCTGGCTGCATGATGTCTCTTAAAGGCTGGCGGGTATCAACGGAACTGCCAGCAAAAAAAAAAAGAAAAATAGAGGGAAAAATACCAGTGCAGCAAAGGGTTTTGAAAGTAGCCGGGTACGTGTACAATTCTTCAATTATATATTCTCCAGACAGAAAGAGAGTATTAAGAGCTACGATGAAGTTTCCCAGGAGACGTAAAAAGTTGGCAGCACCTAATATTTCCAGAAGATCTCCCATCCAAGTACTGACCAGGTCCTGCCCCGTTTAGCTTCCGAGATCTGACGAGATCGGGCGCGTTCAGGATGGTGTGGCCGCAAGCCGAGACGCCTGGCTGCAAGATGTCTCTTAAAGGCTGGCGGGTATTGACGGAACTGCCAGCAAAAAAAAAAAAAAAAAATAGAGGGAAAAATACCAGTGCAGCAAAGGCTGATGAAAGTAGCCGGGTACGTGTACAATTTCTCAATTATAACACCTCCAGACAGATAGAGAGTATTAAGAGCTACGATGAAGTTTCCCAGGAGACGTATAAAGCTTGCAGCACCAGGTATTTCCTGGAGGTCTCCCATCCAAGTACTGATCAGGCCCTGCCCCGTTTAGCTTCCGAGATCTAACGAGATCAGGCGCGTTCAGGACAATGTAGCCGCAAGCCGAGAGGCCTGGCTGCATGATGTCTCTTAATGGCTTTCGGGTATTGACGGAACTTCCAGCAAAAAAAAAAAAAAAAAAAAAAGAAAAAGAAAAATGGAGGGAAAAATATCAGTGCAGTAATGGGTTTTGAAAGTAGCCGGGTACGTGTACAATTCTTCAATTATATCTCCTGCAGACAGAAAGAGAGTATTAAGAGCTACGATGAAGTAACCCAGGAGACGTAAAAAGCTTGCAGCACCTGGTATTTCTAGGAGGTCAGCCATCCAAGTACTGACCAGACCCTGCCCCGTTTAGCTTCCGAGATCTGACGATATCATGCGCATTCAGGACGGTGTGGCCGAAAGCCGAGAGGCCCAGCTGCATGATGTCTCTTTAAGGCTGGCGGGTATTGACGGAACTTCCAGCAAAAAAAAAAAGAAAAAAGAAAAATGGAGGGAAAAATATCAGTGCAGCAAAAGGTTTTGAAAGTAGCCGGGTACGTGTACAATTCTTCAATAATATCTCCTACAGACTGAAAGAGAGTATTAAGAGCTATGATGAAGTTACCCAGGAGACGTAAAAAGCTTGCAGCACCTGGTATTTCTAGTAGGTCTCCCATCCAAGTACTGACCAGGCCCTGCCCCGTTTAGCTTCCGAGATCTGACGAGATCGGGCGCATTCAGGACGGTGTGGCCGCAAGCCGAGATGCCTGGCTGCATGATGTCTCTTAAAGGCTGGCGGGTATTGACGGAACTGCCAGCAAAAAAAAAAAAGAAAAATAGAGGGAAATATACCAGTGCAGCAAAGGGTGTTGAAAGTAGCCGGGTACGTGTACAATTCTTCAATTATATCTCCTGCAGACTGAAAGAGAGTATTAAGAGCTACGATAAAGTTACCCAGGAGACGTAAAAGCTTGCAGCACCTGGTATTTCCAGGAGGTCTCACATTCAAGTACTGACCAGGTCCTGCCCCGTTTAGCTTCCGAGATCTGACGATATCATGCGCATTCAGGACTGTGTGGCCGAAAGCCGAGAGGCCCAGCTGCATGATGTCTCTTTAAGGCTGGCGGGTATTGACGGAACATCCAGCAAAAAAAAAAAGAAAAAAGAAAAATGGAGGGAAAAATATCAGTGCAGCAAAAGGTTTTGAAAGTAGCCGGGTACGTGTACAATTCTTCAATAATATCTCCTACAGACTGAAAGAGAGTATTAAGAGCTATGATGAAGTTACCCTGGAGACGTAAAAAGCTTGCAGCACCTGGTATTTCTAGGAGGTCTCCCATCCAAGTACTGACCAGGCCCTGCCCCGTTTAGCTTCCGAGATCTGACGAGATCGGACGCATTCAGGACGGTGTGGCCACAAGCCGAAAGGCCTGGCTGCATGATGTCTCTTAAAGGTTGGCGGGTATTGACGGAACTTCCAGCAAAAAAAAAAAAGAAAAAAAGAAAAAAGAAAAATGGATGGAAAAATATCAGTGCAGCAAAGGGTGTTGACAGTAGCTGGATACGTGTACAATACTTCAATTATATCTCCTCCAGACAGAGAGAGAGTATTAAGAGCTACGATGAAGTTACCCAGGAGACGTAAAAGCTAGCAGCACCAGGTACTTCCAGGAGGTCTCACGTTCATGTACTGACCAGGTCCTGCCCCGTTTAGCTTCCGAGATCTGACGAGATCGGGCGCGTTCAGGACGGTGTGGCCACAAGCCGAAAGGCCTGGCTGCATGATGTCTCTTAAAGGCTGGCGGGTATTGACGGAACTGCCAGCAAAAAAAAAAAGAAAAATAGAGGGAAATATACCAGTGCAGCAAAGGGTGTTGAAAGTAGCCGGGTACGTGTACAATTCTTCAATTATATCTCCTGGAGACAGAAAGAGAGTATTAAGAGCTACGATGAAGTTACCCAGGAGACGTAAAAAGCTTGCAGCACCTGGTATTTCTAGGAGTTCTCCCATCCAAGTACTGACCAGGCCCTGCCCCGTTTAGCTTCCGAGATCTGACGAGATCGGGCGCATTCAGGACGGTGTGGCCACAAGCCGAAAGGCCTGGCTGCATGATGTCTCTTAAAGGTTGGCGGGTATTGACGGAACTTCCAGCAAAAAAAAAAAAAAAAAAAGAAAAATGGATGGAAAAATATCAGTGCAGCAAAGGCTGTTGAAAGTAGCCGGGTACATGTACAATTCTTCAATTATATCTCCTCCAGACTGAATGAGAGTATTAAGAGCTACGCTGAAGTTACCCAGGAGATGTAAAAAGCTTTCAGCACCTGGTATTTCCAGGAGGTCACCCATCCAATTACTGACCAGGCCCTGCCCAGTTTTTCTTCCGAGATCTGACGAGATCTTGCGTCTTCAGGACGGTGTGGCCGCAAGCCGAGATGCCTGGCTGCATGATGTCTCTTAAAGGTTGGCGGGTATTGACGGAACTTCCAGCAAAAAAAAAATATAAAAAAAGAAAAAAGAAAAATGGATGGAAAAATATCAGTGCAGCAAAGGGTGTTGACAGTAGCTGGATACGTGTACAATACTTCAATTATATCTCCTCCAGACAGAGAGAGAGTATTAAGAGCTACGATGAAGTTACCCAGGAGACGTAAAAAGCTGGCAGCACCTGGTATTTCTAGGAGGTCTCCCATCGAAGTACTGACCAGGCCCTGCCCCGTTTAGTTTCCGAGATCTGACGAGATCGGGCGCGTTCAGGACTTTGTGTCCGCAAGCCGAGAGGCCTGGCTGCATGATGTCTCTTAAAGGTTGGCGGGTATTGACGGAACTTCCAGCAAAAAAAAAAAAAAGAAAAATGGATGGAAAAATATCAGTGCAGCAAAGGGTGTTGAAAGTAGCCGGGTACATGTACAATTCTTCAATTATATCTCCTGCAGACTGAAAGAGAGTATTAAGAGCTACGATGAAGTTACCCAGGAGACGTAAAAAGCTTGCAGCACCTGGTATTTCTAGGAGGTCTCCCATCAAAGTACTGACCAGGCCCTGCCCCGTTTAGCTTCCGAGATCAGACGAGATCGCGCGCATTCAGGACAGTGTGGCCACAAGCCGAGAGGCCTGTCTGCATGATGTCTCTTAAAGGTTGGCGGGTATTGACGGTACTTCCAAAAAAAAAAAAAAAAAAAAAGAAAAATGGATGGAATAATATCAGTGCAGCAAAAGGTGTTGACAGTAGCTGGGTACGTGTACAATTCTTCAATTATATCTCCTGCAGACTGAGAGAGAGTATTAAGAGCTACGATAAAGTTACCCAGGAGACGTAAAAGCTTGCAGCACCTGGTATTTCCAGGAGGTCTCACATTCAAGTACTGACCAGGTCCTGCCCCGTTTAGCTTCCGAGATCTGACGATATCATGCGCATTCAGGACGGTGTGGCCGAAAGCCAAGAGGCCCGGCTGCATGATGTCTCATTAAGGCTGGCGGGTATTGACGTAACTTCCAGCAAAAAAAAAAAGAAAAAAGAAAAATGGAGGGAAAAATATCAGTGCAGCAAAGGGTTTTGAAAGTAGCCGGGTACGTGTACAATTCTTCAATAATATCTCCTACTGACTGAAAGAGAGTATTAAGAGCTATGATGAAGTTACCCAGGAGACGTAAAAAGCTTGCAGCACCTGGTATTTCCAGGAGGTCACCCATCCAAGTACTGACCAGGCCCTGCCCCGTTAGCTTCCGAGATCTGATAAGATCGGGCGCGTTCAGGACGGTGTGGCCGCAAGCCAAGAGGCCTGGCTGCATGATGTCTCTTAAAGACTGGCGGGTATTGACGGAACTTCCAGCAAAAAAAAAAAAAAAAAAAAATGGAAAATGGAGGGAAAAATATCAGTGCAGCAAAGGCTGTTGAAAGTAGCCGGGTACGTGTACAATAGTTCAATTATATCTCCTCCAGACAGATAGAGAGTATTAAGAGCTACGATGAAGTTTCCCAGGAGACGTAAAAAGCTTGCAGCACCAGGTATTTCCAGGAGGTCTCCCATCCAAGTACTGACCAGGTCCTGCCCCGTTTAGCTTCCGAGATCTTACGCGATCGGGCACATTCAGGACGGTGTGGCCGCAAGCCGAGAGGCCTGGCTGCATGATGTCTCTTAAAGGTTGGCGGGTATTGACGGAACTTCCAGCAAAAAAAAAAAAAAAAAAAAAAAAAGAAAAATGGATGGAAAAATATCAGTGCAGCAAAGGGTGTTGACAGTAGCTGGGTACGTGTACAATACTTCAATTATATCTCCTCCAGACAGATAGAGAGTATTAAGAGCTACGATAAAGTTACCCAGGAGACGTAAAAGCTAGCAGCACCAGGTACTTCCAGGAGGTCTCACATTCATGTACTGACCAGGTCCTGCCCCGTTTAGCTTCCGAGATCTGACGAGATCGGGCGCGTTCAGGACGGTGTGGCCACAAGCCGAAAGGCCTGGCTGCATGATGTCTCTTAAAGGTTGGCGGGTATTGACGGAACTTCCAGCAAAAAAAAAAAAATAAATAAATAGAAAAATGGAGGGAAAAATTTCAGTGCAGGAAAGGGTGTTGAAAGTAGCCGGGTACGTGTACAATTCTTCAATTATATCTCCTGCAGACTGAGAGAGAGTATTAAGAGCTACGATAAAGTTACCCAGGAGACGTAAAAGCTTGCAGCACCTGGTATTTCCAGGAGGTCTCACATTCAAGTACTGACCAGGTCCTGCCCCGTTTAGCTTCCGAGATCTGACGATATCATGCGCATTCAGGACGGTGTGGCCGAAAGCCAAGAGGCCCGGCTGCATGATGTCTCTTTAAGGCTGGCGGGTATTGACGGAACTTCCAGCAAAAAAAAAAAGAAAAAAGAAAAATGGAGGGAAAAATATCAGTGCAGCAAAGGGTTTTGAAAGTAGCCGGGTACGTGTACAATTCTTCAATAATATCTCCTACAGACTGAAAGAGAGTATTAAGAGCTATGATGAAGTTACCCAGGAGACGTAAAAAGCTTGCAGCACCCGGTATTTCCAAGAGGTCACCCATCCAAGTACTGACCAGGCCCTGCCCCGTTAGCTTCCGAGATCTGATAAGATCGGGCGCGTTCAGGACGGTGTGGCCGCAAGCCAAGAGGCCTGGCTGCATGATGTCTCTTAAAGACTGGCGGGTATTGACGGAACTTCCAGCAAAAAAAAAAAAAAAAAAAAAATGGAAAATGGAGGGAAAAATATCAGTGCAGCAAAGGCTGTTGAAAGTAGCCGGGTACGTGTACAATACTTCAATTATATCTCCTCCAGACAGATAGAGAGTATTAAGAGCTACGATGAAGTTTCCCAGGAGACGTAAAAAGCTTGCAGCACCAGGTATTTCCAGGAGGTCTCCCATCCAAGTACTGACCAGGTCCTGCCCCGTTTAGCTTCCGAGATCTTACGCGATCGGGCGCATTCAGGACGGTGTGGCCGCAAGCCGAGAGGCCTGGCTGCATGATGTCTCTTAAAGGTTGGCGGGTATTGACGGAACTTCCAGCAAAAAGAATAAAAAAAAAAAAAAAGAAAAATGGATGGAAAAATATCAGTGCAGCAAAGGGTGTTGACAGTAGCTGGGTACGTGTACAATACTTCAATTATATCTCCTCCAGACAGATAGAGAGTATTAAGAGCTACGATAAAGTTACCCAGGAGACGTAAAAGCTAGCAGCACCAGGTACTTCCAGGAGGTCTCACATTCATGTACTGACCAGGTCCTGCCCCGTTTAGCTTCCGAGATCTGACGAGATCGGGCGCGTTCAGGACGGTGTGGCCACAAGCCGAAAGGCCTGGCTGCATGATGTCTCTTAAAGGTTGGCGGGTATTGACGGAACTTCCAGCAAAAAAAAAAAAAAAAAAAAATAGAAAAATGGAGGGAAAAATATCAGTGCAGGAAAGGGTGTTGAAAGTAGCCGGGTACGTGTACAATTCTTCAATTATATCTCCTGGAGACAGAAAGAGAGTATTAAGAGCTACGATGAAGTTACCCAGGAGACGTAAAAAGCTTGCAGCACCTGGTATTTCTAGGAGGTCTCCCATCCAAGTACTGACCAGGCCCTGCCCCGTTTAGCTTCCGAGATCTGACGAGATCAGGCGCATTCAGGACGGTGTGGCCACAAGCCGAAAGGCCTGGCTGCATGATGTCTCTTAAAGGTTGGCGGGTATTGACGGAACTTCCAGCAAAAAATAAAAAGAAAAAAAGAAAAAAGAAAAATGGATGGAAAAATATCAGTGCAGCAAAGGGTGTTGACAGTAGCTGGATACGTGTACAATACTTCAATTATATCTCCTCCAGACAGAGAGAGAGTAATAAGAGCTACGATGAAGTTACCCAGGAGACGTAAAAAGCTTGCAGCACCTGGTATTTCTAGGAGGTCTCCCATCCAAGTACTGACCAGACCCTGCCCCGTTCAGCTTCCGAGATCTGACGAGATCAGTTGCATTCAGGACGGTGTGGCCACAAGCCGAAAGGCCTGGCTGCATGATGTCTCTTAAAGGTTGGCGGGTATTGACGGAACTTCCAGCAAAAAAAAAAAAAAAAAAAAATAGAAAAATGGAGGGAAAAATATCAGTGCAGGAAAGTGTGTTGAAAGTAGCCGGGTACGTGTACAATTCTTCAATTATATCTCCTGCAGACTGAGAGAGAGTATTAAGAGCTACGATAAAGTTACCCAGGAGACGTAAAAGCTTGCAGCACCTGGTATTTCCAGGAGGTCTCACATTCAAGTACTGACCAGGTCCTGCCCCGTTTAGCTTCCGAGATCTGACGATATCATGCGCATTCAGGACGGTGTGGCCGAAAGCCAAGAGGCCCGGCTGCATGATGTCTCTTTAAGGCTGGCGGGTATTGACGGAACTTCCAGCAAAAAAAAAAAGAAAAAAGAAAAATGGAGGGAAAAATATCAGTGCAGCAAAGGGTTTTGAAAGTAGCCGGGTACGTGTACAATTCTTCAATAATATCTCCTACTGACTGAAAGAGAGTATTAAGAGCTATGATGAAGTTACCCAGGAGACGTAAAAAGCTTGCAGCACCTGGTATTTCCAGGAGGTCACCCATCCAAGTACTGACCAGGCCCTGCCCCGTTAGCTTCCGAGATCTGATAAGATCGGGCACGTTCAGGACGGTGTGGCCGCAAGCCAAGAGGCCTGGCTGCATGATGTCTCTTAAAGACTGGCGGGTATTGACGGAACTTCCAGCAAAAAAAAAAAAAAAAAAAAATGGAAAATGGAGGGAAAAATATCAGTGCAGCAAAGGCTGTTGAAAGTAGCCGGGTACGTGTACAATAGTTCAATTATATCTCCTCCAGACAGATAGAGAGTATTAAGAGCTACGATGAAGTTTCCCAGGAGACGTAAAAAGCTTGCAGCACCAGGTATTTCCAGGAGGTCTCCCATCCAAGTACTGACCAGGTCCTGCCCCGTTTAGCTTCCGAGATCTTACGCGATCGGGCACATTCAGGACGGTGTGGCCGCAAGCCGAGAGGCCTGGCTGCATGATGTCTCTTAAAGGTTGGCGGGTATTGACGGAACTTCCAGCAAAAAGAAAAAAAAAAAAAAAAAAGAAAAATGGATGGAAAAATATCAGTGCAGCAAAGGGTGTTGACAGTAGCTGGGTACGTGTACAATACTTCAATTATATCTCCTCCAGACAGATAGAGAGTATTAAGAGCTACGATAAAGTTACCCAGGAGACGTAAAAGCTAGCAGCACCAGGTACTTCCAGGAGGTCTCACGTTCATGTACTGACCAGGTCCTGCCCCGTTTAGCTTCCGAGATCTGACGAGATCGGGCGCGTTCAGGACGGTGTGGCCACAAGCCGAAAGGCCTGGCTGCATGATGTCTCTTAAAGGTTGGCGGGTATTGACGGAACTTCCAGCAAAAAAAAAAAAAAAAATAAATAGAAAAATGGAGGGAAAAATTTCAGTGCAGGAAAGGGTGTTGAAAGTAGCCGGGTACGTGTACAATTCTTCAATTATATCTCCTGCAGACTGAGAGAGAGTATTAAGAGCTACGATAAAGTTACCCAGGAGACGTAAAAGCTTGCAGCACCTGGTATTTCCAGGAGGTCTCACATTCAAGTACTGACCAGGTCCTGCCCCGTTTAGCTTCCGAGATCTGACGATATCATGCGCGTTCAGGACGGTGTGGCCGAAAGCCAAGAGGCCCGGCTGCATGATGTCTCTTTAAGGCTGGCGGGTATTGACGGAACTTCCAGCAAAAAAAAAAAGAAAAAAGAAAAATGGAGGGAAAAATATCAGTGCAGCAAAGGGTTTTGAAAGTAGCCGGGTACGTGTACAATTCTTCAATAATATCTCCTACAGACTGAAAGAGAGTATTAAGAGCTATGATGAAGTTACCCAGGAGACGTAAAAAGCTTGCAGCACCCGGTATTTCCAAGAGGTCACCCATCCAAGTACTGACCAGGCCCTGCCCCGTTAGCTTCCGAGATCTGATAAGATCGGGCGCGTTCAGGACGGTGTGGCCGCAAGCCAAGAGGCCTGGCTGCATGATGTCTCTTAAAGACTGGCGGGTATTGACGGAACTTCCAGCAAAAAAAAAAAAAAAAAAAAAATGGAAAATGGAGGGAAAAATATCAGTGCAGCAAAGGATGTTGAAAGTAGCCGGGTACGTGTACAATACTTCAATTATATCTCCTCCAGACAGATAGAGAGTATTAAGAGCTACGATGAAGTTTCCCAGGAGACGTAAAAAGCTTGCAGCACCAGGTATTTCCAGGAGGTCTCCCATCCAAGTACTGACCAGGTCCTGCCCCGTTTAGCTTCCGAGATCTTACGCGATCGGGCGCATTCAGGACGGTGTGGCCGCAAGCCGAGAGGCCTGGCTGCATGATGTCTCTTAAAGGTTGGCGGGTATTGACGGAACTTCCAGCAAAAAGAATAAAAAAAAAAAAAAAGAAAAATGGATGGAAAAATATCAGTGCAGCAAAGGGTGTTGACAGTAGCTGGGTACGTGTACAATACTTCAATTATATCTCCTCCAGACAGATAGAGAGTATTAAGAGCTACGATAAAGTTACCCAGGAGACGTAAAAGCTAGCAGCACCAGGTACTTCCAGGAGGTCTCACATTCATGTACTGACCAGGTCCTGCCCCGTTTAGCTTCCGAGATCTGACGAGATCGGGCGCGTTCAGGACGGTGTGGCCACAAGCCGAAAGGCCTGGCTGCATGATGTCTCTTAAAGGTTGGCGGGTATTGACGGAACTTCCAGCAAAAAAAAAAAAAAAAAAAAATAGAAAAATGGAGGGAAAAATATCAGTGCAGGAAAGGGTGTTGAAAGTAGCCGGGTACGTGTACAATTCTTCAATTATATCTCCTGGAGACAGAAAGAGAGTATTAAGAGCTACGATGAAGTTACCCAGGAGACGTAAAAAGCTTGCAGCACCTGGTATTTCTAGGAGGTCTCCCATCCAAGTACTGACCAGGCCCTGCCCCGTTTAGCTTCCGAGATCTGACGAGATCGGGCGCATTCAGGACGGTGTGGCCACAAGCCGAAAGGCCTGGCTGCATGATGTCTCTTAAAGGTTGGCGGGTATTGACGGAACTTCCAGCAAAAAATAAAAAGAAAAAAAGAAAAAAGAAAAATGGATGGAAAAATATCAGTGCAGCAAAGGGTGTTGACAGTAGCTGGATACGTGTACAATTCTTCAATTATATCTCCTGCAGACTGAAAGAGAGTATTAAGAGCTACGATAAAGTTACCCAGGAGACGTAAAAGCTTGCAGCACCTGGTATTTCCAGGAGGTCTCACATTCAAGTACTGACCAGGTCCTGCCCCGTTTAGCTTCCGAGATCTGACGATATCATGCGCATTCAGGACGGTGTGGCCGCAAGCCAAGAGGCCTGGCTGCATGATGTCTCTTAAAGGCTGGCGGGTATTGACGGAACTTCCAGAAAAAAAAAAAAAAAAAAAAATGGAAAATGGAGGGAAAAATATCAGTGCAGCAAAGGCTGTTGAAAGTAGCCGGGTACGTGTACAATACTTCAATTATATCTCCTGCAGACAGATAGAGAGTATTAAGAGCTACGATGAAGTTTCCCAGGAGACGTAAAAAGCTTGCAGCACCAGGTATTTCCAGGAGGTCTCCCATCCAAGTACTGACGAGGCCCTGCCCCGTTTAGCTTCCGAGATCTGACGAGATCGGGCGTGTTCAGGACGGTGTGGCCGCAAGCCAAGAGGCCGGGCTGCATGATGTCTCTTAAAGGCTGGCGGGTATTGACGGAACTTCCAGCAAAAAATAAAAAATAAATAAATAGAAAAATGGAGGGAAAAATATCAGTGCAGGACAGGGTGTTGAAAGTAGCCGGGTACATGTACAATTCTTCAATTATATCTCCTCCAGACTGAATGAGAGTATTAAGAGCTACGCTGAAGTTACCCAGGAGATGTAAAAAGCTTTCAGCACCTGGTATTTCCAGGAGGTCACCCATCCAATTACTGACCAGGCCCTGCCCAGTTTTTCTTCCGAGATCTGACGAGATCTTGCGTCTTCAGGACGGTGTGGCCTCAAGCCAAGAGGCCTGGCTGCATGATGTCTTTTAAAGGCTGGAGGGTATTGATGGAACTTCCAGGAATAAATAAAAGAAAAAAGAAAAATGGAGGGAAAAATATCAGTGCAGCAAAGCGTGTTGAAGGTAGCCGGGTACGTGTACAATTCTTCAATTATATCTCCTCCAGACAGATAGAGAGTATTAAGAGCTACGATAAAGTTACCCAGGAGACGTAAAAGCTTGCAGCACCAGGTATTTCCAGGAGGTCTCACATTCAAGTACTGACCAGGTCCTGCCCCGTTTAGCTTCCAAGATCTGACGAGATCGGGCGAGTTCAGGATGGTGTGGCCGCAAGCCGAGATGCCTGGCTGCATGATGTCTCTTAAAGGTTGGCGGGTATTGACGGAACTTCCAGCAATAAAAAAATATAAAAAAAGAAAAAAGAAAAATGGATGGAAAAATATCAGTGCAGCAAAGGGTGTTGACAGTAACTGGATACGTGTACAATACTTCAATTATATCTCCTCCAGACAGAGAGAGAGTATTAAGAGCTACGATAAAGTTACCCAGGAGACGTAAAAGCTTGCAGCACTAGGTATTTCCAGGAGGTCTCACATTCATGTACTGACCAGGTCCTGCCCCGTTTAGCTTCCGAGATCTCACGAGATCGGGCGCGTTCAGGATGGTGTGGCCGCAAGCCGAGATGCCTGGCTGCATGATGTCTCTTAAAGGCTGGCGGGTATTGACGGAACTGCCAGCAAAAAAAAAAAAAGAAAAATAGAGGGAAATATACCAGTGCAGCAAAGGGTGTTGACAGTAGCTGGGTACGTGTACAATACTTCAATTATATCTCCTCCAGACAGATAGAGAGTATTAAGAGCTACGATAAAGTTACCCAGGAGACGTAAAAGCTAGCAGCACCAGGTACTTCCAGGAGGTCTCACATTCATGTACTGACCAGGTCCTGCCCCGTTTAGCTTCCGAGATCTGACGAGATCGGGCGCGTTCAGGACGGTGTGGCCACAAGCCGAAAGGCCTGGCTGCATGATGTCTCTTAAAGGTTGGCGGGTATTGACGGAACTTCCAGCAAAAAAAAAAAAAAAAAAAAATAGAAAAATGGAGGGAAAAATATCAGTGCAGGAAAGGGTGTTGAAAGTAGCCGGGTACGTGTACAATTCTTCAATTATATCTCCTGGAGACAGAAAGAGAGTATTAAGAGCTACGATGAAGTTACCCAGGAGACGTAAAAAGCTTGCAGCACCTGGTATTTCTAGGAGGTCTCCCATCCAAGTACTGACCAGGCCCTGCCCCGTTTAGCTTCCGAGATCTGACGAGATCGGGCGCATTCAGGACGGTGTGGCCACAAGCCGAAAGGCCTGGCTGCATGATGTCTCTTAAAGGTTGGCGGGTATTGACGGAACTTCCAGCAAAAAATAAAAAGAAAAAAAGAAAAAAGAAAAATGGATGGAAAAATATCAGTGCAGCAAAGGGTGTTGACAGTAGCTGGATACGTATACAATACTTCAATTATATCTCCTCCAGACAGAGAGAGAGTAATAAGAGCTACGATAAAGTTACCCAGGAGACGTAAAAGCTTGCAGCACTAGGTATTTCCAGGAGGTCTCACATTCATGTACTGACCAGGTCCTGCCCCGTTTAGCTTCCGAGATCTGACGAGATCGGGCGCGTTCAGGATGGTGTGGCCACAAGCCAAGATGCCTGGCTGCATGATGTCTCTTAAAGGCTGGCGGGTATTGACGGAACTTCCAGCAAAAAAAAAAAAAAAAAAAAATAGAAAAATGGAGGGAAAAATATCAGTGCAGGAAAGGGTGTTGAAAGTAGCCGGGTACGTGTACAATTCTTCAATTATATCTCCTGCAGACTGAAAGAGAGTATTAAGAGATACGATAAAGTTACCCAGGAGACGTAAAAGCTTGCAGCACCTGGTATTTCCAGGAGGTCTCACATTCAAGTACTGACCAGGTCCTGCCCCGTTTAGCTTCCGAGATCTGACGATATCATGCGCATTCAGGACGGTGTGGCCGAAAGCCGAGAGGCCCGGCTGCATGATGTCTCTTTAAGGCTGGCGGGTATTGACGGAACTTCCAGCAAAAAAAAAAAGAAAAAAGAAAAATGGAGGGAAAAATATCAGTGCAGCAACGGGTTTTGAAAGTAGCCGGGTACGTGTACAATTTTTCAATAATATCTCCTACAGACTGAAAGAGAGTATTAAGAGTTATGATGAAGTTACCCAGGAGACGTAAAAAACTTGCAGCACCTGGTATTTCCAGGAGGTCACCCATCCAAGTACTGACCAGGCCCTGCCCCGTTAGCTTCTGAGATCTGATGAGATCGGGCGCGTTCAGGGCGGTGTGGCCGCAAGCCAAGAGGCCTGGCTAAATGATGTCTCTTAAAGGCTGGCGGATATTGACGGAACTTCCAAAAAAAAAAAAAAAAAAAAAAATGGAAAATGGAGGGAAAAATATCAGTGCAGCAAAGGCTGTTGAAAGTAGCCGGGTACGTGTACAATACTTCAATTATATCTCCTCCAGACTGTTAGAGAGTATTAAGAGCTACGATGAAGTTTCCCAGGAGACGTAAAAAGCTTGCAGCACCAGGTATTTCCAGGAGGTCTCCCATCCAAGTACTGACGAGGCCCTGCCCCGTTTAGCTTCCGAGATCTGACGAGATCTGGCGTGTTCAGGACGGTGTGGCCGCAAGCCAAGAGGCCGGGCTGCATGATGTCTCTTAAAGGCTGGCGGGTATTGACGGAACTTCCAGCAAAAAATAAAAAATAAATAAATAGAAAAATGGAGGGAAAAATATCAGTGCAGGACAGGGTGTTGAAAGTAGCCGGGTACATGTACAATTCTTCAATTATATCTCCTCCAGACTGAATGAGAGTATTAAGAGCTACGCTGAAGTTACCCAGGAGATGTAAAAAGCTTTCAGCACCTGGTATTTCCAGGAGGTCACCCATCCAATTACTGACCAGGCCCTGCCCAGTTTTTCTTCCGAGATCTGACGAGATCTTGCGTCTTCAGGACGGTGTGGCCTCAAGCCAAGAGGCCTGGCTGCATGATGTCTCTTAAAGGCTGGAGGGTATTGATGGAACTTCCAGGAATAAATAAAAGAAAAAAGAAAAATGGAGGGAAAAATATCAGTGCAGCAAAGCGTGTTGAAGGTAGCCGGGTACGTGTACAATTCTTCAATTATATCTCCTCCAGACAGATAGAGAGTATTAAGAGCTACGATAAAGTTACCCAGGAGACGTAAAAGCTTGCAGCACCAGGTATTTCCAGGAGGTCTCACATTCAAGTACTGACCAGGTCCTGCCCCGTTTAGCTTCCAAGATCTGACGAGATCGGGCGAGTTCAGGATGGTGTGGCCGCAAGCCGAGATGCCTGGCTGCATGATGTCTCTTAAAGGTTGGCGGGTATTGACGGAACTTCCAGCAATAAAAAAATATAAAAAAAGAAAAAAGAAAAATGGATGGAAAAATATCAGTGCAGCAAAGGGTGTTGACAGTAACTGGATACGTGTACAATACTTCAATTATATCTCCTCCAGACAGAAAGAGAGTATTAAGAGCTACGATAAAGTTACCCAGGAGACGTAAAAGCTTGCAGCACTAGGTATTTCCAGGAGGTCTCACATTCATGTACTGACCAGGTCCTGCCCCGTTTAGCTTCCGAGATCTCACGAGATCGGGCGCGTTCAGGATGGTGTGGCCGCAAGCCGAGATGCCTGGCTGCATGATGTCTCTTAAAGGCTGGCGGGTATTAACGGAACTGCCAGCAAAAAAAAAAAAAGAAAAATAGAGGGAAATATACCAGTGCAGCAAAGGGTGTTGAAAGTAGCCGGGTACGTGTACAATTCTTCAATTATATCTCCTGGAGACAGAAAGAGAGTATTAAGAGCTACGATGAAGTTACCCAGGAGACGTAAAAAGCTTGCAGCACCTGGTATTTCTAGGAGGTCTCCCATCCAAGTACTGACCAGGCCCTGCCCAGTTTAGCTTCCGAGATCTGACGAGATCGGGCGCATTCAGGACGGTGTGGCCACAAGCCAAAAGGCCTGGCTGCATGATGTCTCATAAAAGTTGGCGGGTATTGACGGAACTTCCAGCAAAAAAAAAAAAAAAAAAAATAGAAAAATGGAGGGAAAAATATCAGTGCAGGAAAGGGTGTTGAAAGTAGCCGGGTACGTGTACAATTCTTCAATTATATCTCCTGCAGACTGAAAGAGAGTATTAAGAGCTACGATAAAGTTACCCAGGAGACGTAAAAGCTTGCAGCACCTGGTATTTCCAGGAGGTCTCACATTCAAGTACTGACCAGGTCCTGCCCCGTTTAGCTTCCGAGATCTGACGATATCATGCGCATTCAGGACGGTGTGGCCGAAAGCCGAGAGGACCGGCTGCATGATGTCTCTTTAAGGCTGGCGGGTATTGACGGAACTTCCAACAAAAAAAAAAAGAAAAAAGAAAAATTGAGGGATAAATATCAGTGCAGCAAAGGGTTTTGAAAGTAGCCGGGTACGTGTACAATTCTTCAATAATATCTCCTACAGACTGAAAGAGAGTATTAAGAGTTATGATGAAGTTACCCAGGAGACGTAAAAAACTTGCAGCACCTGGTATTTCCAGGAGGTCACCCATTCAAGTACTGACCAGGCCCTGCCCCGTTAGCTTCCGAGATCTGATGAGATCGGGCGCGTTCAGGACGGTGTGGCCGCAAGCCAAGAGGCCTGGCTGCATGATGTCTCTTAAAGGCTGGCGGGTATTGACGGAACTTCCAGAAAAAAAAAAAAAAAAAAAAATGGAAAATGGAGGGAAAAATATCAGTGCAGCAAAGGCTGTTAAAAGTAGCCGGGTACGTGTACAATGCTTCAATTATATCTCCTCCAGACAGATAGAGAGTATTAAGAGCTACGATGAAGTTTCCCAGGAGACGTAAAAAGCTTGCAGCACCAGGTATTTCCAGTAGGTCTCCCATCCAAGTACTGACGAGGCCCTGCCCCGTTTAGCTTCCGAGATCTGACGAGATCGGGCGTGTTCAGGACGGTGTGGCCGCAATCCAAGAGGCCTGGCTGCATGATGTCTCTTAAAGGTTGGCGGGTATTGACGGAACTTCCAGCAAAAAAAAAAAAAAAAAAAAATAGAAAAATGGAGGGAAAAATATCAGTGCAGGAAAGGGTGTTGAAAGTAGCCGGGTACGTGTACAATACTTCAATTATATCTCCTCCAGACAGATAGAGAGTTTTAAGAGCTACGATAAAGTTACCCAGGAGACGTAAAAGCTTGCAGCACCAGGTATTTCCAGGAGGTCTCACATTCATGTACTGACCAGGTATTGCCCCGTTTAGCTTCCAAGATCTGTCGAGATCGGGCGAGTTCAGGATGGTGTGGCCGCAAGCCAAGATGCCTGGCTGCATGATGTCTCTTAAAGGTTGGCGGGTATTGACGGAACTTCCAGCAAAAAAAAAAAGAAAAAAGAAAAATGGAGGGAAAAATATCAGTGCAGCAAAGGGTTTTGAAAGTAGCCGGGTACGTGTACAATTCTTCAATAATATCTCCTACAGACTGAAAGAGAGTATTAAGAGCTATGATGAAGTTACCCAGGAGACGTAAAAAGCTTGCAGCACCTGGTATTTCCAGGAGGTCACCCATCCAAGTACTGACCAGGCCCTGCCACGTTAGCTTCCGAGATCTGATGAGATCGGGCGCGTTCAGGACGGTGTGGCCGCAAGCCAAGAAGCCTGGCAGCATGATGTCTCTTAAAGGCTGGCGGGTATTGACAGAACTTCCAGCAAAAAAAAAAAAAAAAAAAATGGAAAATGGACGGAAAAATATCAGTGCAGCAAAGGCTGTTGAAAGTAGCCGGGTACGTGTACAATACTTCAATTATATCTCCTCCAGACAGATAGAGAGTATTAGGAGCTACGCTGAAGTTACCCAGGAGATGTAAAAAGCTTTCAGCACCTGGTATTTCCAGGAGGTCACCCATCCAATTACTGACCAGGCCCTGCCCAGTTTTTCTTCCGAGATCTGACGAGATCTTGCGTCTTCAGGACGGTGTGGTCTCAAGCCAAGAGGCCTGGCTGCATGATGTCTCTTAAAGGCTGGAGGGTATTGATGGAACTTCCAGCAAAAAACAAAAGAAAAAAGAAAAATGGAGGGAAACATATCAGTGCAGCAAAGCGTGTTGAAGGTAGCCGGGTACGTGTACAATTCTTCAATTATATCTCCTGGAGACAGAAAGAGAGTATTAAGAGCTACGATGAAGTTACCCAGGAGACGTAAAGGGCTTGCAGCACCTGGTATTTCTAGGAGGTCTCCCATCCAAGTACTGACCACACCCTGCCCCGTTTAGTTTCCGAGATCTGATGAGATCGGGTGCATTCAGGACAGTGTGGCCGCAATCCAAGAGGCCTGGCTGCATGATGTCTCTTAAAGGTTGGCGGGTATTGACGGAACTTCCAGCAAAAAAAAAAAAAAAAAAGAAAAATGGATGGAAAAATATCAGTGCAGCAAAGGGTGTTTACAGTAGCTGGGTACGTGTACAATACTTCAATTATATCTCCTCCAGACAGATAGAGAGTATTAAGAGCTACGATAAAGTTACCCAGGAGACGTAAAAGCTTGCAGCACCAGGTATTTCCAGGAGGTCTCACATTCATGTACTGACCAGGTCCTGCCCCGTTTAGCTTCCAAGATCTGTCGAGATCGGGCGAGTTCAGGATGTTGTGGCCGCAAGCCGAGATGCCTGGCTGCATGATGTCTCTTAAAGGTTGGCGGGTATTGACGGAACTTCCAGCAAAAAAAAAATATAAAAAAAGAAAAAAGAAAAATGGATGGAAAAATATCAGTGCAGCAAAGGGTGTTGACAGTAGCTGGATACGTGTACAATACTTCAATTATATCTCCTCCAGACAGAGAGAGAGTATTAAGAGCTACGATAAAGTTACCCAGGAGACGTAAAAGCTTGCAGCACTAGGCATTTCCAGGAGGTCTCACATTCATGTACTGACCAGGTCCTGCCTCGTTTAGCTTCCGAGATCTCACGAGATCAAGCGCGTTCAGGATGGTGTGGCCGCAAGCCGAGATGCCTGGCTGCATGATGTCTCTTTAAGGCTGGCGGGTATTGACGGAACTTCCAGCAAAAAAAAAAAGAAAAAAGAAAAATGGAGGGAAAAATATCAGTGCAGCAAAGGGTTTTGAAAGTAGCCGGGTACGTGTACAATTCTTCAATAATATCTCCTACAGAATGAAAGAGAGTATTAAGAGCTATGATGAAGTTACCCAGGAGACGTAAAAAGCTTGCAGCACCTGGTATTTCCAGGAGGTCACCCATCCAAGTACTGACCAGGCCCTGCCCCGTTAGCTTCCGAGATCTGATGAGATCGGGCGCGTTCAGGACGGTGTGGCCGCAAGCCAAGAGGCCTGGCTGCATGATGTCTCTTAAAGGCTGGCGGGTATTGACGGAACTTCCAGCAAAAAAAAAAAAAAAAAAAATGGAAAATGGAGGGAAAAATATCAGTGCAGCAAAGGCTGTTGAAAGTAGCCGGGTACGTGTACAATACTTCAATTATATCTCCTCCAGACAGATAGAGAGTATTAAGAGCTACGATGAAGTTTCCCAGGAGACGTAAAAAGCTTGCAGCACCAGGTATTTCCAGGAGGTCTCCCATCCAAGTACTGACGAGGCCCTGCCCCGTTTAGCTTCCGAGATCTGACGAGATCGGGCGTGTTCAGGACGGTGTGGCCACAAGCCAAGAGGCCTGGCTGCATGATGTCTCTTAAAGGCTGGCGGGTATTGACAGAACTTCCAGCAAAAAATAAAAAATAAATAAATAGAAAAATGGAGGGAAAAATATCAGTGCAGGATAGGGTGTTGAAAGTAGCCGGGTACATGTATAATTCTTCAATTATATCTCCTCCAGACTGAATGAGAGTATTAAGAGCTACGCTGAAGTTACCCAGGAAATGTAAAAAGCTTTCAGCACCTGGTATTTCCAGGAGGTCACCCATCCAATTACTGACGAGGCCCTGCCCAGTTTTTCTTCCGAGATCTGACGAGATCTTGCGTCTTCAGGACGGTGTGGCCTCAAGCCAAGAGGCCTGGCTGCATGATGTCTCTTAAAGGCTGGAGGGTATTGATGGAACTTCCAGGAAAAAACAAAAGAAAAAAGAAAAATGGAGGGAAAAATATCAGTGCAGCAAAGCGTGTTGAAGGTAGCCGGGTACGTGTACAATTCTTCAATTATATCTCCTCCAGACAGATAGAGAGTATTAAGAGCTACGATAAAGTTACCCAGGAGACGTAAAAGCTTGCAGCACCAGGTATTTCCAGGAGGTCTCACATTCAAGTACTGACCAGGTCCTGCCCCGTTTTGCTTCCGAGATCTGACGAGATCGGGCGCGTTCAGGACGGTGTGGCCGCAAGCCGAGATGTCTGGCTGCATGATGTCTCTTAAAGGCTGGCGGGTATTGACGGAATTTCCAGCAAAAAAAAAAAAAAAAAAAATAGAAAAATGGAGGGAAAAATATCAGTGCAGGAAAGGGTGTTGAAAGTAGCCGGGTACGTGTACAATTCTTCAATTATATCTCCTGGAGACAGAAAGAGAGTATTAAGAGCTACGATGAAGTTACCCAGGAGACGTAAAAGGCTTGCAGCACCTGGTATTTCTAGGAGGTCTCCCATCCAAGTACTGACCAGGCCCTGCCCCGTTTAGCTTCCGAGATCTGATGAGATCGGGTGCATTCAGGACAGTGTGGCCGCAATCCAAGAGGCCTGGCTGCATGATGTCTCTTAAAGGTTGGCGGGTATTGACGGAACTTCCAGCAAAAAAAAAAAAAAAAAAGAAAAATGGATGGAAAAATATCAGTGCAGCAAAGGGTGTTTACAGTAGCTGGGTACGTGTACAATACTTCAATTATATCTCCTCCAGACAGATAGAGAGTTTTAAGAGCTACGATAAAGTTACCCAGGAGACGTAAAAGCTTGCAGCACCAGGTATTTCCAGGAGGTCTCACATTCATGTACTGACCAGGTCCTGCCCCGTTTAGCTTCCAAGATCTGTCGAGATCGGGCGAGTTCAGGATGGTGTGGCCGCAAGCCGAGATGCCTGGCTGCATGATGTCTCTTAAAGGTTGGCGGGTATTGACGGAACTTCCAGCAAAAAAAAAAAAGAAAAAAAGAAAAAAGAAAAATGGATGGAAAAATATCAGTGCAGCAAAGGGTGTTGACAGTAGCTGGATACGTGTACAATACTTCAATTATATCTCCTCCAGACAGAGAGAGAGTATTGAGAGCTACGATAAAGTTACCCAGGAGACGTAAAAGCTTGCAGCACTAGGTATTTCCAGGAGGTCTCACTTTCATGTACTGACCAGGTCCTGCCCCGTTTAGCTTCCGAGATCTGACGAGATCGGGCGCGTTCAGGATGGTGTGGCCGCAAGCCGAGATGCCTGGCTGCATGATGTCTCTTAAAGGCTGGCGGGTATTGACGGAACTGCCACCAAAAAAAAAAAAGAAAAATAGAGGGAAATATACCAGTGCAGCAAAGGGTGTTGAAAGTAGCCGGGTACGTGTACAATTCTTCAATTATATCTCCTGGAGACAGAAAGAGAGTATTAAGAGCTACGATGAAGTTACCCAGGAGACGTAAAAAGCTTGCAGCACCTGGTATTTCTAGGAGGTCTCCCATCCAAGTACTGACCAGGCCCTGCCCCGTTTAGCTTCCGAGATCTGACGAGATCGGGCGCATTCAGGACGGTGTGGCCGCAAGCCAAGAGGCCTGGCTGCATGATGTCTCTTAAAGGTTGGCGGGTATTGACGGAACTTCCAGCAAAAAAAAAAAAGAAAAAAAGAAAAAAGAAAAATGGATGGAAAAATATCAGTGCAGCAAAGGGTGTTGACAGTAGCTGGATACGTGTACAATACTTCAATTATATCTCCTCCAGACAGAGAGAGAGTATTGAGAGCTACGATAAAGTTACCCAAGAGACGTAAAAGCTTGCAGCACTAGGTATTTCCAGGAGGTCTCACTTTCATGTACTGACCAGGTCCTGCCCCGTTTAGCTTCCGAGATCTGACGAGATCGGGCGCGTTCAGGATGGTGTGGCCGCAAGCCGAGATGCCTGGCTGCATGATGTCTCTTAAAGGCTGGCGGGTATTGACGGAACTGCCACCAAAAAAAAAAAAGAAAAATAGAGGGAAATATACCAGTGCAGCAAAGGGTGTTGAATGTAGCCGGGTACGTGTACAATTCTTCAATTATATCTCCTGGAGACAGAAAGAGAGTAATTAGAGCTACGATGAAGTTACCCAGGAGACGTAAAAAGCTTGCAGCACCTGGTATTTCTAGGAGGTCTCCCATCCAAGTACTGACCAGGCCCTGCCCCGTTTAGCTTCCAAGATCTGACGAGCTTGGGGCACATTCAGGACGGTGTGGCCACAGGACGGTGTGGCCACAAGCCGAAAGGCCTGGCTGCATGATGTCTCTTAAAGGTTGGCGGGTATTGACGGAACTTCCAGCAAAAAAAAAAAATAAAAAAAGAAAAAAGAAAAATGGATGGAAAAATATCAGTGCAGCAAAGGGTGTTGACAGTAGCTGGATACGTGTACAATACTTCAATTATATCTCCTCCAGACAGAGAGAGAGTATTAAGAGCTACGATAAAGTTACCCAGGAGACGTAAAAGCTTGCAGCACCTGGTATTTCTAGGAGGTCTCCCATCCAAGTACTGACCAGGCCCTGCCCCGTTTAGCTTCCGAGATCTGACGAGATCGGGCGCGTTCAGGATGGTGTGGCCGCAAGCCGAGATGCCTGGCTGCATGATGTCTCTTAAAGGCTGGCGGGTATTGACGGAACTGCCACCAAAAAAAAAAAAGAAAAATAGAGGGAAATATACCAGTGCAGCAAAGGGTGTTGAAAGTAGCCGGGTACGTGTACAATTCTTCAATTATATCTCCTGGAGACAGAAAGAGAGTATTAAGAGCTACGATGAAGTTACCCAGGAGACGTAAAAAGCTTGCAGCACCTGGTATTTCTAGGAGGTCTCCCATCCAAGTACTGACCAGGCCCTGCCCCGTTTAGCTTCCGAGATCTGACGAGATCGGGCGCATTCAGGACGGTGTGGCCGCAAGCCAAGAGGCCTGGCTGCATGATGTCTCTTAAAGGTTGGCGGGTATTGACGGAACTTCCAGCAAAAAAAAAAAGGAAAAAAAGAAAAAAGAAAAATGGATGGAAAAATATCAGTGCAGCAAAGGGTGTTGACAGTAGCTGGATACGTGTACAATACTTCAATTATATCTCCTCCAGACAGAGAGAGAGTATTGAGAGCTACGATAAAGTTACCCAGGAGACGTAAAAGCTTGCAGCACTAGGTATTTCCAGGAGGTCTCACTTTCATGTACTGACCAGGTCCTGCCCCGTTTAGCTTCCGAGATCTGACGAGATCGGGCGCGTTCAGGATGGTGTGGCCGCAAGCCGAGATGCCTGGCTGCATGATGTCTCTTAAAGGCTGGCGGGTATTGACGGAACTGCCACCAAAAAAAAAAAAAAGAAAAATAGAGGGAAATATACCAGTGCAGCAAAGGGTGTTGAATGTAGCCGGGTACGTGTACAATTCTTCAATTATATCTCCTGGAGACAGAAAGAGAGTATTAAGAGCTACGATGAAGTTACCCAGGAGACGTAAAAAGCTTGCAGCACCTGGTATTTCTAGGAGGTCTCCCATCCAAGTACTGACCAGGCCCTGCCCCGTTTAGCTTCCAAGATCTGACGAGATCGGGCGCATTCAGGACGGTGTGGCCACAGGACGGTGTGGCCACAAGCCGAAAGGCCTGGCTGCATGATGTCTCTTAAAGGTTGGCGGGTATTGACGGAACTTCCAGCAAAAAAAAAAAATAAAAAAAGAAAAAAGAAAAATGGATGGAAAAATATCAGTGCAGCAAAGGGTGTTGACAGTAGCTGGATACGTGTACAATACTTCAATTATATCTCCTCCAGACAGAGAGAGAGTATTAAGAGCTACGATGAAGTTACCCAGGAGACGTAAAAGCTTGCAGCACCTGGTATTTCTAGGAGGTCTCCCATCCAAGTACTGACCAGGCCCTGCCCCGTTTAGCTTCCGAGATCTGACGAGATCAGGCGCGTTCAGGATGGTGTGGCCGCAAGCCAAGATGCCTGGCTGCATGATGTCTCTTAAAGGCTGGCGGGTATTGACGGAACTGCCACCAAAAAAAAAAAAGAAAAATAGAGGGAAATATACCAGTGCAGCAAAGGGTGTTGAAAGTAGCCGGGTACGTGTACAATTCTTCAATTATATCTCCTGGTTTAAATGTGTTGTGAACAGTTCATTATTGACTACCCGGGGCTGTGACTTTCAGGGGGAGCGGGGGGCCCAAATTGCAATCTCTTCATGGGGCCCAAAATTCTTATGAATTCAAGTTCAATTGTAAACCTTCCACCTATTGTGATTAACAATAAGTGCTTTATTTTACTGTTTGATAATTACATCTTCTTGCATTAAAAGTCAGTTCAATCTAGAATACAGTTCAACAGATAACACAGAAGAAACATCCATCTTGTGTGATACTACTTTGAATTTACCTCCGATTGTGCACACTGCGCCCAGAACTTCTGTTCTCTCCTCTACTGTTTACCATAAAGTGTGCCGCGTCCACATTTTCCCCACCTTTGTCAGATCTCACCCGGGAAGGCAAGCCACACTCATCCACAGCCGTCATGAAATGTTCAAGAACAGCTGAGGCTCGGTTGTTGGTGGCAGCTTTAAGGTATACAATCAGCCTGCTGAAGCCATCAATCCCACCATGAACGACTATGCGCCACCTGTATAATAAAGAGTGGTATTAAACCAGACACTGCACACAATAAATCATTCATAGGTCTCATTTTAATGGTTGTGTTAACCCAGACACTTTATGACATTATGAATCATGTCTCATTTGAGGGGAATGGTGTGTAATTCATAATTGAAATAAAAAAATATTTGTGATTATGTCAAGGTATGAATAATTGGAGTTAAATACAGAGTCTACAAGTGTGACAAATGAACTCGTAATCTAGTACTTTATAAGTTTGTGGTTTCCATCCACAGAGTATTTCCGCCGCCTTATTGTGTTCATTGATAGAGCCCGCATCAGAGTTCCTCCTGGGTCAACTCTTCGTAAGGATTCCTGTACTCGAAATGCTATGGATGAGACAGAGACAGGGTTCACAACTGACATACCACCTTGGGAGAGGCAATACAGCATTTACAGGTTTGGGAT
The DNA here is from genome assembly GCF_036373705.1 of Amia ocellicauda. Classification (NCBI taxonomy): domain Eukaryota; kingdom Metazoa; phylum Chordata; class Actinopteri; order Amiiformes; family Amiidae; genus Amia; species Amia ocellicauda. The sequence goes on along the minus strand of NC_089863.1, from coordinate 35,041,518 downwards.
TTTAAAATTTAGACAAGCTTTGTAAAGTCAAGTATAGAATGATGTACAGTATATGCGCTGCAGATCCATTATTGTTTCTTATTTTAATCATTTCTACATTGTGTGGTGCTTAGTTTTAAAGCTGAAAACTTATACCATGCCTTTCATTGTCTGACGTCTTCTTGTTGTATACGTATTTACTGATTTTGTTGTTGTTTTGATATTTAATTGAATTGTCCTTGTTCTTTGAGTGTTTTCTTGTGATTCACTTTGTAATGTGTAATTAAAGGTGCTATACAATAAAGATTATTATTGTTGTTGTTGTTACTCTGTGCTGTGTGAATACTGGTGAGGTTCTTCTGGTTTCTCTCGGTTTATGTAATCCTTGAATACATTAGTAATTATATTATCTCCCTGAACAAACAAACAAAGAAAAAAGTTATATTCCTTTTTGCATGCCTATACAATCATCCAAACACAATGCTCACTGGTTTACAATGCACTTACTCTGAATCTGAACAGGCCGTGATTTCAGGTGACCCGGCATCATTCTGTAGCCAGAAGTGGGATGATTACGATGTAGTTCAGAAACAACTCTGTCCAGCTCGTCGTCATCCATAGTTGAATAGAAGTCCGAAACCACGAAATAGGACATGTATCTATGTATTTAATATTGGTTTAGTTATTTATTCCTGTAGTGTAAAATAAAAACCGCAAGAGTAGAAAAAGCATTTTTGCACGACCACGGTGTATTTCTGCGCTCGATCATTGTAGCAGTGAATGACGTCATACAAGCCCGCTGTGTCAATCACAGCCAGTGGGCGGTGTCCAGTGCGCTTATTGGCCGACATTATACTTCAGCGTTTAGTGTCACCGTCTCACAAACACTGAAACCCCAGAGGAGATGAGATGTAGTAAACCTGTAGTTGCTGCTACAGCGCGTCACAGCTCTCACATAAACACGGCATTGCAGGAGATGAGTGACGGCAGAAACAGCGCACAGTTAATAGCACCCTTCCGCGCCGATGTTCCGTTGCCGGAGTAGCTCAGCTGGAGAGCAGCAGGGTGATGATCCGGAGGATCCGGGTTCGAGGTCTGGCCCGGCAATGTGTGACTTGACATCCAGCCAATGTTTTTTTATTTGCAGGACGATGTCAAGCAGCGACCATGATTGCACTGCGCTGTATAAGTCATGCTCGCACTGTCCCGGGCCTTTGCTTTTGTATGCAGGATAATCCATGCCAGAATTAAAAATGAATACACAGAGAAAATCATCAATGAATCAATACATGTTGAAATAAATAAATGAATACATCAATAAATAAATAGACATTTAGACAATAGACATAGGTCAATATGCAGCGGCTCGTTTGGAAAACCGAGCTCAACATCCTTCCCCAACAAATAGGCCACGACTTGCCGCAGCCCTGTAGACGGGGCGTCCATTTTCCACATGAATTTACTAGCTAAGAGTTGTATTGTTGTGCAGAAGCTATTTTTGACTTTGTTCTGAATCGCACTGTCTGTTACACGTGGCTCGAAGCCCAATGTTTGCGGTACAATGTTAACGTTCATATTTCACACTTTCTATTTTTGTCTTTTTTTTAGCCCAAGTGTCCAGGCTTTTCGCGCATGTAGACGATGTGCAAAAAGAAGCGCACTTTCCCGCTCCAGCGCCGCGCTGTTATGTCACGCTGTAAATATAGTAGTACTGTGATGAGCCAGTCGGCTCTGTCACTGATTGAATTGGCTCTTATTAACCCTAATTGGACTGAGCATTGCGACCAATCACGGGATGTCATACCGGGAGCAGATGGGGATATAAGCAGTGCTCAGAAGACACAAGAGAGACTCTTTCTACGGCTAGCATTGCTTGTGTTGGTTTGTGTGCAGATAATAGGGGGCTGCTTGTTTTTACATGTGCAGTGTGCAGTGTGCAGTGTGCAGTGTGCAGTGTGCAGTGTGCAGTGTGCAGTGTGCAGTGTGCAGTGTGCAGTGTGCAGTGTGCAGTGTGCAGTGTGCAGTGTGCGCCAAATGCTGGGGAGCTGTTCAGTTGACGGGAGCTCTCTGACTCTATTTTAAATCTATATGTGTTTGTTTGTGGGATTATGTGTATTTGATTACATGTTTTCATTGTTTAAACTTGGTTTTATACAAGTCCTTGCCCATAGTATCAGTTTCTTTGCTTTAATTTATGAATTTATGGTTAAACTTAAACATACTGCTATTAATCAGTCTGTGTAACAGGGCCAAGTGAGTGATTGATTGATTGGATTGTGCTGATCCTATTAGCTATATTCCAATCAATTGATCTTAAACCACAATTAACCCGTTTTTTTTTTTTTTGTTTTTTTTTTGGCTTGTTGTGAATTTTGGCTTTACATTGAAGAGTTTGTATTGTGTTCTTTTTTAGTTGAAATTGCTGTTGTAATTGTGGTAACTTATATTGATGTGTTTATTGTATGGTTTAATTTAGTATTTCTTTAATGAAGGTCAATTGCGGTTTTATTATATTAATTGGTCGTATGTATTTGAGGGAGAAATTAACTTCACTGTTTAATGGATATTGACTTTTTATGGATTGTTTAGTGATACTGTGATTGTTATTCTATTTGCCTAAATTGCACATTGTGTACCCAGCGTATTAAATTGGTTATTAAAAAGACTTGGTTATATACTTCCTCTTGGCTTTTCACTCTCCCTTTACATCACTAATTTTAGCTTCCAGGGTTATTCGACCCGAACCGTCCGGTAAACCAAAGGTGGTGGCAGCTACACGCTCCTCTGTCAAATCCAGTTAGGACACGACCTTACTAGGACAGGTTTCGTTACAGTACATTTTGATGATCCTGTACTGTTATCCTTACCAGCAAAGGCAGATGTGACAAATGAATGCATAACAATAATATTAGTAAATTGGGTTTGATGTATAAGGTGTTGTAGATTATGCAATAGAGGGCGGTGACGTGCACTAGGAGACTATACTATTTTGTGCATATGGCTCTCCTAATATTTTCGGTCAGCTTATTACCCAAAATATCAAATACTCTTCAGGATTGCATTCCACAAATAAAGCCAATCCGTTTTTAGTGTTTCTCTGAACACATCCAAGCTTACCTAGGCGCTACATATTCTTTTCAATTACCCGTAATTCAGATCTGTATTTTGGCTTGTTAATAGAAGATATTGAAGTTGGACTCCTAATTCAAAATAACCGATATGTATCTCAACGTAATTTACGGACAGACATCACTCTTTATCACTTTCACTTTTGAAGGAACTGCTTTGTATTCTGTGTATTGTTTTATTGTAGTGCTGCTGCCTTTCTTGACCAGGTTTTACTTGCAAAAGTGATTTTATTCTCAATGTAAGCTCAAAGTCAAATAGTTTAAATAAGAAAACAATGTATTGAAATGAGAACATCATGAACCTGTGTAATTGTGCTGAAGGACAAGCACTGAAAGCAGAGAGAATTTTGTGTTTGGCATTGAATAGCCTTAAAGAAAACTATGCCGTTTTTGGAAACTTTCATATTTAAGTTGAATGTAGGCAAAAACATTCCAGTCACTCTGAAGAGAGAATACAGTTTACTGTGCGAATAAGTAGCCCCTGAATTGAAGATAAAAATCAAAAGTGCTGTTCGTAATTAGTTTACACTTTTACATCAGATGTCTTGTTTTTGCTTTCCAAATTGAGGAGTTGTGGCATATAATGTAAATGAAGTTACTTCACTAGTAGTGCGATTTCTACGTTGTGTATGTGTGTTTGTATATATGAACTCATACATTTTTTAAAGATTGTATTTGGAAAACAAATTCAGGTATAGCACGTGTCCCCCTTTTGAATGGGTTCTATATATAACATTTTAAAACGAATGGTTCTGTATAGAACGCTATGTTTGGGGGTTCTTCATGTAACCCCTTTGAAGGGGTTCTACATAGAACCATAAAGGGATCCACCAGAGCGATTACTCGAGGAACCCTTTATGGTTCTGTGCAGAACAATTTCTTCTAAGAGTGTGGAGTGTCGCCACACAATTTCTCTCAGAGGGCTTTTGACCAATGGCAATCCAATCCTGAATGACGTCACCACTATCCTGTTGTACTTTATGCGAGAGATGTATTAAGTAGTTTATAATGAGAAGAATAACAATAATCGCCTGTTTTTCATAGTTGCCTATAGGTTTTGTATCCATTGTCTCCTTCATATTAGGAAAGGAAGTTGATCCATAGCCTACTCAGAGACAACTGAGAGTTGGTCTCTGAGCAGCAGCACAAAGGGGTCGAGCCTCTCAATGTCCGTGTGTTGGAGATATTCCACCATATTGGTCACAGCCTTTAAAACAATGTTAAAGAAGATGTTAAAGATCTTGTAGAAATATATTGCAGAAGAGCAGAACTACAATCACACTTTTTCAATGCTATTGCTGTTTTCTACCTCCCTGGTGAGGTACCAATGCGGGAAGTTTGAGAGAGTATTTCTAAAATGTGTATGATCCAATACACACAGTTATTTAAAAAGCTGACGTCTTGTACATGCTCACCAGAACCAAGCCTAATTAAATAACACATTTAATATTAAATAAGTACATGTGCAGTAGCCACTTGGACAATTACAGATCCCCAGGTCAAAACACAACAGAAAGACATGGAAGATCATATTTTCAAATCACACCTGTGGCCCCCCTAACTGTAATTTGGTATTAGTGGGTCAAAGGATTTATTTGGTTCAAGTGATAATAAGATCATATTTTGAAAAGAAACACTACAGGATGTCATATTTAAAATGACTGTGAGTACCTTTCTTTAGTGACGGTTCTGAGGGGGGCAGGGATTAGTTGAGTGTGCTAATTGGAGCTGTGAAGTGTGCAGAGAAAATACAAATGTTTTCTTTTAATATGAAAACAAAGAACTTTTTTTTAACACTGACCTGGGATTGTGTTTCTTTCCAAGTTTCCTTATTGTTTCTGAGAAGAGACTGTTCACTTGCAAAGTGAACTGGACCCGTGTGACTCGCAGGTAAGGAGAGCCCGTGTTGAACTAAGATGGCTACAGTGAGTTTTCCTGGACAAAGCTCGGGCAAAGGATAGCGCAGAGTGCACCTGCACCTGAGATTGTGTTCAGAAGCTTTGTGATAAGAGCAGGTAAAGAGGGAAAAGAAAAGAAGTCAGCAGCAATAGTATTTTCTTTGTTTGAAGAATACATTTTGTTTTAAATGAAACGGGACTACAACTTTTGAAAGGGAAATAGTTGCTAGTGCACTGTATTTTTATTGAGTTTATTAGAAGAAAAAAAGCTTATATTTTGGACAGAATGAACTCGTTTGGCATGCAACTAGCAACAAACGATGTGAAGCAAACAAAACAGTTAGCAAGTTAGCAAGTTACAGGCTGTCCTAGGTCCGGGGGTGCTTATGGTTGTTTATGGGTTCCCTTACCTTAGCCAGTGTCATGTACGGGTGTCCGTACCTTACTGGAGTGTTTGTTTTTATTATAATATATATATATACACTCACCTAAAGGATTATTAGGAACACCATACTAATACTGTGTTTGACCCCCTTTCGCCTTCAGAACTGCCTTAATTCTACGTGGCATTGATTCAACAAGGTGCTGAAAGCATTCTTTAGAAATGTTGGCCCATATTGATAGGATAGCATCTTGCAGTTGATGGAGATTTGTGGGATGCACATCCAGGGCACGAAGCTCCCGTTCCACCACATCCCAAAGATGCTCTATTGGGTTGAGATCTGGTGACTGTGGGGGCCAGTTTAGTACAGTGAACTCATTGTCATGTTCAAGAAACCAATTTGAAATGATTCGACCTTTGTGACATGGTGCATTATGCTGCTGGAAGTAGCCATCAGAGGATGGGTACATGGTGGTCATAAAGGGATGGACATGGTCAGAAACAATGCTCAGGTAGGCCGTGGCATTTAAACGATGCCCAATTGGCACTAAGGGGCCTAAAGTGTGCCAAGAAAACGTCCCCCACACCATTACACAACCACTACCAGCCTGCACAGTGGTAACAAGGCATGATGGATCCATGTTCTCATTCTGTTTACGCCAAATTCTGACTCTACCATCTGAATGTCTCAACAGAAATCGAGACTCATCAGACCAGGCAACATTTTTCCAGTCTTCAACTGTCCAATTTTGGTGAGCTTGTGCAAATTGTAGCCTCTTTTTCCTATTTGTAGTGGAGATGAGTGGTACCTGGTGGGGTCTTCTGCTGTTGTAGCCCATCCGCCTCAAGGTTGTACATGTTGTGGCTTCACAAATGCTTTGCTGCATACCTCGGTTGTAACGAGTGGTTATTTCAGTCAAAGTTGCTCTTCTATCAGCTTGAATCAGTCGGCCCATTCTCCTCTGACCTCTAGCATCAACAAGGCATTTTCACCCACAGGACTGCCGCATACTGGATGTTTTTCCCTTTTCACACCATTCTTTGTAAACCCTAGAAATGGTTGTGCGTGAAAATCCCAGTAACTGAGCAGATTGTGAAATACTCAGACCGGCCCGTCTGGCACCAACAACCATGCCACGCTCAAAATTGCTTAAATCACCTTTCTTTCCCATTCAGACATTCAGTTTGGAGTTCAGGAGATTGTCTTGACCAGGACCACACCCCTAAATGCATTGAAGCAACTGCCATGTGATTGGTTGGTTAGATAATTGCATTAATGAGAAATTGAACAGGTGTTCCTAATAATCCTTTAGGTGAGTGTATATATATAATATATAATAATGTAATATTTCAGATAAATCGTCACAATGAGTGACACCAGCATTATTGGTTTTTTGAGAAATAAAAAAACAGAATGTAGAGAAGAAAATGTTGGAAGGAAGTTGGGAGAAAGACTGGTCTCCGAAGGAGCACCGGGACTGGTGGAAGCAACAACAACCAGATAAGACAGAGAAAGGAATTGTGATATTGTGTCAGGTTGGTGAGAATCAAGAAAAGAAAATAACAGAAATGGAAGATCATCATAAACAGTAATGTGAATTGAGAGAAGAAGTTGTGAAAAATACGATAGAATTAATAGAACTACAAGGCAAATTAGAAGGGCAAGAAAAGTGGTCAGAAAAGGTGAAGGTGTAGGTGCGCGATGTGCTGCCGTGTTAGGAGCGCGTCGCGACACAGATCACTCCGAGGACGACAGGCCCGATTGGGATGATTTAGATCGCAAAGCATGGGAATATGAAAAAGGAGGTTTTGCTAGCGCTCCTCCCCCATATAATCCGGAATATAAATCAATCACTGATTTTGGTTATAATAATACATTGTATCCAGATCTGACCGCTCTGAAAACGGTCCCAGCTGCACCCATGCAAGTCAAAACTAGACAGAGTAAAGAGGAAGGTCAATCAATAGTCTATACGACTAAAACCCATGTCCCCTTCTCCCCAGGAGAAAAAGAAATGATATGGGTGTCCCTCCCAAAATTAAAACCAAACCAGGTTAACACAACTTTTTGGGATATTCTAGATGAAAAGATGGTTATTCACCTCCTTCACCCGCACGATGTACACATCATCGTGAAGGCTAAATGTCCGCCCAACATTTGGATACAGTTACTACGAGAATATCAGACCGGGGAGTGGGCTAATGTAGCCTCTACAGATGAGGAGGAAATAACAGAACTTTTTCACAATGGATCAAGAAAACTGAGATAGTGAAATAATGAAATAATCGAGTGGGATTATTTGACATTTTATTCTAAATAATCATAAGCTTAAATAATAAGTTATAAGGGCTGTTTGAGACACTGCAGGGTCAATAAAATGGGGAATCACGGAAAATGGGAATCATTATTGAGATCAATGGCCTATTGGCTAATATTTTGTTAGGTACATATATGACTTCAATAAACGAATAATGGAGTGACATCTGTATAAATATAAATAAAACATATTGATAAAAAAACCTGAATACATTTCTTGTAAGAAATTAAGAATAGGAGAAAGAATAGCTGTTAGAATGCAGAGCAATGTTGACCAAAGTTGAAGAGGGTTTGAGTAAGTTGACGAGGGTCTGAGTAAGTTGATAAGGCTTGGGAAGCAGGAAAAGGCGAGTTTGATGTGTGTGAGACAAATGTGCTGCCACTTTTAGCACAGAGAGCTTCTGATGGTGATTGAATGAAACGTGGGAAAATACGGACGTTACTGAAGATATAACTTGATGTAGAATAAATGAATAAATAATTGAATGAGATATGCGTTAGTTTAAAGTCTAATGTCATGAAACTTTGACTGTATGGAAATAGTCCTTTCACAAACAGTAATACCCTATCAATTAGGAAGGAAGTCCATAAATAAACCAGTGTAAGAGATTGAGATTAGGGAGCTGCCTTATGAGTAAATGCAAGTGTTCTACTACAAACGGTGCAACAGTGTCTATAAACTAATGTCCTGGGATATAAGGAATGGTTACATTACTAGACGCAACACCACTTTTTCAACAGGGCCTAACCATCCTCACTGCTCCCTGGACAAGTCGGTGGCTCCCCCTGTCCAGTCCACGGGCCCTGTCACCCCCTGTGTCTGGACCGGACGGACCCCCACTTCTACCATGTCTGGATATCGGAACTGGAATGTCGCCTCATCCTCAGTGAAAATGTCCTGCTGGTCTATACGGGAGAGTCTAGCCAGTGGGCAGTGCTGGGGCACATCTACAGGGTAGGGGAAAAGATTTAACACTGGCAACGGGACCCTACCCTGGCATACCCACGTGATGGTCCGAGCCACCTGCCGCTCTCGCTCCTCATCCCAAGCCTCGATCAGGACACAGTATTCCGCTTTGTGGGGGAACTCCGGCACCTGTATCCCAAAGCACCATCTCACTGCAGGGCGGAATCTGGACAGTGGACTGCCGGGTCAGCCTCATTAACGTTAATGTTAACCCTCTTCTCGCTTTCTCTGTTTGCCGGTTTCCAGCTGCCCTGCCCACTGCACGGAGGAATACCCAAGCAACACAGCGCCCAGGTTAGTAGGTCCAGTATGTAAACAGACACTGTAATGTTCAATGTCTTTCCTCGATCGCTTATAATCCAAGGAGGGGAGAGGGGTGGGCACAGCAGGAAATCACTCGCAGCTTGGCGTCTTAAACTTCTCTACGTTTCCACACTCCATGGAAATCAGCGAAACCAAAGGTGCACTCACTGTAGCCTCCAGAGGAATCCATCTCCCTCTGCTTCTGTCCTAGAGATGGGAATTCCGGCTGGTTTCAGTGAGCCAGACCATTTGGCTCAGCTCAGCAATAAGAGCCGGCTCTTTCGGCTCCCAAACGGCTCTTCATTTTGTACCACTTCTGGCTTTTATAATTCAGGCAAATTTAGCAATGTTTGGACCTATGATTGGTATGTGTGCACATACATCACTTAAATTATTCAATGTAATTATACTTAATCTTATAATTTCCAGAATACCATAATTTGCATGTTTTGTATTAAAAAAAAAAAACGTAGATCATGTGAAAACATCAAACACTATTACACATGTGTATTGAACGTTTTAGTTATATTGAACTATCCAAAACACAAACCATTCCAAGCAAACCACACTCAAAATGGAACCATATAACAAATAAAAAATGAATTACAATGCGCAAAACAGCAGCATCCAACAGTTCTAGTTGTATTTATTACCAGTGACCTTGTCTTTAGTGCAGACTGGCATTAAGAAAGTCTAAGTGCCTCAGCTTAGAGGGGCTGATCCGGTTTCTGTTATTATCTGCCCTGTTTTGGAGAAGATTCTGTCTGAAGGGACTGATGTCGCTACGATGCAGTCTCCCTGCCATCACCTTGACCAGTCATGGGTAGACTGAAGCCTCGGTCTCCCACCAGCTCAGCGGGTCTGCGGCTCTTTGGATAAGGGGCTCCTCAAGATAGGATCTTACTTCCAGTATAGCATCTGCTGTGGGATTCCTTCTTGCAGTGTCTCCTGTTGCTCTTTCATCAAAGAACCTCCAAACAGCAGACGTTTGTGGCTCCACTTCTAGTGCCCCTGCTCCCTCTTCTCCCTCTTGGCCTCCTAGTGGTGTAGCCTGCTGGCTGCTGGGGCTGCATCTTGCTGCTGCTGTTACTCTTTGAGGTGCCTCATCAACAGCTCTGTTGTCATTGAAGGACAGCTGTTTGAACCTTGGGTCCAGTATGGTGGTTTCTGAGAGAACAGTATTGTATTCCATTCTGTGGAACTTTCTTTCCATAGATGCACAGAGAGCAGTCACCAACTCTCTCTCTTTCCCTTTGGTTACTGTTCCTCCTGTCTGTTGGTGGGCTGTTATTCTCTGCAGACCCTTGCACAGGAGTAGCATTTTGGAGGCTGTCACGTAGCTGAAAAAAAAAGAGAAAACTCTTTGCTTTGTTTTATTATGTGGTATATGGACTTTGTTCAGTTTATTCTTGTCTATTATTACTGCCATTCCCCTCTAATATGCACCTCAAATATGCAATTATGTAATACTAATGTAAAAACAGTTGTCCATTGTACCTGTTTGCACTGATCTCCACAATGACTGCTCAAAGGGTTCCTGAACAGTGCATGTCTCTCGCACTTCCTCCCATTCATCTTGGCTCAGAGCATCAACAGGTGCATTGATAATGGCCAAGGTAGAGATGATTGCATCCTTGGACTCCAGAACCCGTTTCAGCATATGAAATGTTGAATTCCACCTTCTTGTTTGGACCTCAGCTCAGGCATACCCATCTGGCGTTGAGAAGACTTCAGCTTCTCTGTGGCTCGTGTGCTCTATGGAAGAATTCCCGCATCGCCTTCACTTTGTTCACAGTGGGCTTCATCACCTTCAGGGCATCTCTTACAACCAGGTTGATTGTGTGCACGAGACATGGGTGGTGGGTCCATTTCAAGATGTTAAAAAGCTTTGGTGATGTTAGCTGCGTTGTCAGTAACACAGCAATCCACTTTGTTTTCTACTTGCCACCCTTTTTTCCACTCTTAGCAGTCCCTCTGCCAAGTTATCTGAAGTGTGTCTGCCACTAAACTCAAAACAGTCCAGAAGATTGGACACCATTTTTTATAATTTTCAATGAAGTGACATGTAGCAGACATGAAGTAAGTGGTGGCTCTGGATGTCCAGCAGTCAGTTGTCAGGCAAACTGCTGTAGCCTTTTTAACCCTTTCTTGCAGTGAGGCACATTGTCTGTCATACAGTCTTGGAATAGTTGTTTGTAGAGTGTTTTCCTGCTTGGAAGAACATACATTGGATTGAGAGCATGGGTGTAGCTTCTAAATCCCTTGTCCTCCACGACTGAGAATGGTTGGAATTCCCTTGCAATAATTTTAGCCAATACCTCATCAATTGTGTTTGGTCTTGCTGGGGTCATGGCCTTTGGCATAAATTGGCTTATAGAACTATGGGTTGCAATAGGTCGCAGTACCTGATGCCTGAGGGGTGGCTGTGAGCACTGCAGCAGCAATGGTTCCAGTAATCGCACAGGTATTTTCATTTTCAGTAGCAGGCATGCTAGCTTGCCTGTTTTCTTCCAACTGCATTGATGGATTTATAATTCTAATGTGTCTGTGAAGGTTGTTAGTAGACCCTGCTTGATATGATACTTTACAATTTTTACATTCTGCCTTTGTTGTTTATATTATCAAAATGCATCCAAATGCTACTTCGTTTGTGCCCGTCACTCACCTTGTTTTCTGACCCGTAATTAAAGATGAACTTTTCGCCACACTGCTCGGCCGCACCACTCGCACTGACTGAATGTTGTGTTGAGGTGTGTGTGCTGCACCAAACGGGAGCACCGGGACAATGTCATCATACGCAGCACATCAACACAACATTCATACTTTTATTCTGTCTTGTATTCATTTATAAGAAATAAAAACATAAGAACAGACATCCTTTCTCAGACGGGACCCGGCACATTCGCGAACGACATCACTATTCTGTCCCTGTGCGCCGTGTTGATCTGGGTCCTGCTCCCAGGTCTGCCACCTCCCCTCCTGTCTGCTGAAGTCCACTTTCCAATGTGGGAGGTCTCTGCGGCTCGTATCAGACGCTCCCTCCTCTCCTCTCCCAGGGCAGGGTGATTAAGTGGGGACGCGTGTGAAGAGTGCAGGTGGACCCAGGTGAGTTGTGCGGTGGTGATTGGCTCAAAGAAACACAAATAATAAGGCACGCGTGCAAACAATCAAAATAATACTAAGTGAAGAACAAATTAAACAATAAAGTGAAAGATAATCAACACACAAAATAATGGCAATATAGAACCAAACAAAATACACAAGCCATATTGCATAAAGTGAAGTGAAATATAAATATAATAAGTAATGGTGATTAAGGAGCTAATTAACACCGTCCGTGACATTTACATTGGTTGGGTGTGTGGATACCAGTAATTATTTTTGTTTTATTGAAATACAAAATAATTCTATTTTTCCGAAGTGCTGAACTTTAATACAGTCTAGAAAGATTAATATTTTTTGTCTTGGGCTATGTTATTATTACCATAGTTTTTCTATTGTATAAGTATCTTGGAGTAGAGGCATCTCACCTGTCCTGTAAGATTTGGAAGGGTAGGAATAGTGTAGTTATTTTCTCTGTTTACTTGTTGTGTGCCCCATTACTGTTAGTTCAGGTAGCCACTGTGAATTTAAATCCTGAACCCTACTTTGCCAAATAAGGTCACAGCTTTACTTTGGTATGTAAAAAAAAAAGAAATAAGAAAGAAAAGAAAACGCAGGATAGGCACATACCTCAAATTTGGCACATACCCCCTGTGGCCCCCCTAACTGGCACCGTGGACAAAACACTGTCAGCACCCCCCCCACCACTAACATCATGGACAATACACCCCCCCGATGATGGCCCCGCTACGATTACAACTGGCCCCAGCCATGCCCCCCGAGATGAAAGGGGCTAGAACCACCGCTGAATGGCTTGTTAGTGAGTTTGACTTAGGATCATGTTTTTAGTTGTTTAATATCTGCAATATGAATAGCCTACAATCATTACACATAAGTTTGATTTAAAATAACTAATTAAAGGTTAGATATACTGTATAACTTTGAATACTATTCTATACGGAGACATTATGTATTCTTACCATGGCAACTTCGATATTCTTGTTTCTATTAACTTTTGCATGTAAAGATTACATATTGTGGTTATGGGATACTTCGTTGCATTTTTTGGCATGTTGTCTTCTTTCATGTGTGACTTTTAACTTCATACCCTATAGGATCCAATAACTTTAAACAGTATAACAATAATAATATTATAAGAGAAGAACAGCTAATGTATTGTTTACATGCAAAACCTTGGAAAAACATACTATAGTAAGCAAATGTAAACTATGAGGAAATATAATATTTGCACCCACAGTATAATGGACTGGGGGATAATCAGTATTTAAAAACTTTAAACTTTCAATATTTCCTTAAGTGACATTACGTGTACATCTAGATTGGTGATTGTTTCGTTACTCTGTAGTATTTCCTTCTTTGTGTCATCCTGCCGAGCTCATGAATTCTTGCCAAGGATGTTTTTCCTTGACTCCTTTGTCTCCGCAGTGAGGCTGACTGGGACGAAGTATGGCTGTGGAGATGGGGGTGTGGGGCCTGCACGGTCATGGTCTCGCAATACCAGCCCCAGTCCAAGAGGATACTGTATATTTTCTGTGACATCTTCCGAGGAACAGTGCCTTCATTGAAACTGTGGCGACATAGAAACTAAAGCAATCTTCTGTCCTGTCTCGAAGCAGTACAAGGAGAAGCTGACATGGGAGACGTCAAACAGCAGCTAGATTATTTATTATTATTTGTAAACCTAATAAACTGCCTGGCTTGAAATGTCTCTATGGTGACATAGTGAAAAAAGGTGTTACGAGTTGGACGCCATGGCGTAACAAACTGAAAAAAACAGTTTTCGGCTAGAGAACATTTGACAGTACCTGATATTATGGCAACTGCCCTGTTTTGGAAATTACAACATTTAATATCTTTGGTTTATATTTACAATAGGGCTATTTTGAAACATTAAGGCAGATTGCATGCTTCTCCTGAAACCTCCGAAGTTTGCTTACTAATTACAGACTATAAAACATTTTTCACGACTTCAAAATCAATCAACAACTTTCTTTCAACAAACACAATACATTTTATTTAGCTTCATTGAGAGATTGACTAAAGTTAATCAAAGTAAAAACATTTCTGTGTGAATCTCAATTGTCAGATATAAGAGTAAAGTGGGTTACAGATAATCATATCATTATGTTATCTTTCACGTCGATCATCTGATCATCATCATCAATCAATCATCATCATCAATGATCAGTCTATAATTTTAATGGTAGGTGTATTTTAACAGTGAGAGACAGAATAACAACAAAAAAATCCAGAAAAGCGCATTTCTAAAAAGTTATAAATTGATTTGCATGTTAATGAGGGATATAAGTATTTGATCCCCTATCAATCAGCAAGATTTCTGGCTCCCAGGTGTCTTTTATACAGGTAATGAGCTGAGGTTAGGAGCACTCTCTTAAAGGGAGCACTCTCTTAAATGTACAAAATCAGCAGGGAATCAAATACTTTTTTCCCTCACTGTAACCCATTATCAATACAAATAAGGGGAATGTTTTTTTTTCTTTCTCTCATTGTTCTAACACTCCTCAAACAACAAAAATGCAGTAGAAGAAAAGACATTTGTGCTAGGAAAAAGAACAGAAAAAATTAGGCTACATCTCACCTTCTTTGTGGGTCTGGCCATAAGACTTCATCCACATCACATGCGATGTTGTCTTGAGCCAGGCAGCATGGAAAGTATCACTTGGAGTGCCATATCCAGGCCTGGCATGACCCCTGATCGATGTCTCCACAAGCCTCCTCCATAGCCTGTAGAAGGGGTATGCGTTGGTGGGGCTGGCGATCATACACCTTCCAACGTCATACAGAGAAGAATTCTTCAATAGGATTCAAGAACGCAGATTATGGGGGCGATTGAGTTTGATGAAAAGTGGGTGACCTGTGAACCAATTGCGGACCACAGCAGCCCGGTGGAAACTAACATTGTCCCAGATGATAACGTACCTGGGCTGTTCTGGCACCCAGTCATTAGGGATTAGTCTGTTTGTGGAGGGTGTCCAGAAATGTGATGATGTGTGCAGTGTTGTATGGGCCAAGGATTGCATGATGGTGAGGACCGCACACATTGTTACGTTGCCACCACGTTGTCCTGGGACGTTGATGATTGCACGATTTCTGATGATATTTCTGCCGTGGCCGCTTGTTTTTGCAAGGTTGAAACCTGCCTCGTCCACATATATTAGCTCACGATGCACTGAATCTGCTTCTAGCTCCATGACAAAACAATGTAGCACAGTATGAAAAGACAGGGATCAGTCAATATGATGTAGCACCGTGCACTTCCAGATCCAGTACCAATGATAGGATAGTATAGCTTACGTGCAGATATTCATATCTCAGTTGTTTTACACGGTTTGAGTTTTGTTCGAAAGGAACTCTGTATAGCTGCTTCATCCCAATTCTATTAAGTTTCAGTAGACGAGAGAGTGCCGAGAGACTCACTCTGTTGATGTTGTGGAATGTGTGTTATCTGCCATTATGTGGTCCTGCAGTTCTCTGAGTGTGATGCAGTTATTTTATATTTACAATGTGCGTCTCCTGCTCTGGGGTGAACAGTCGACCAGATACTGGTTTTCTTGCAGTTCTCTAAAAACATTTGAATGGTTTCATAGTTTTTCCCAATTGCATACACACTATTATACCACAATACTCCTAAACTGTTAACACAATGCCCATAATAAAAATTCACATCTGCTAAACACACACAGGGGAAAATTCTGGCCTAAAAACTATATACACAGCCCTCAAAATCAAAGAATTGGGTCAGAATCACACACACATACATCATATCTGTTTCTCACACTGAGCATTAAGAATACACTGTGTTTAGAAAAATAAAACTCTCTCCTCAAAATGGAAGATTCATGTAGGAAAACAAAAAGAATCCATCAACACAGACAGTAAAGAACATTATATTATACAATGTTTGATCCTGGCCAGGCGTGGCACAGTGGTGTGTTGCCTTACAGCTGTAGGGGTCCCAGGTTCAAGACCCAGCTTGGGTTGCCTGTCTGTATGGAGTTTGCATGTTTTCCCCGGGTACATGTGGGTTTCCTCCCACCGTCCAAAGACATGTGGGTTAGCTTAATTGGCCATACTAAATTGCCCTATAGGTATGTGTGTGTGTGTGTTGCCCAGTGCTGGCCTGGCATCCTGCCCTGGGTGTGTTCCTGCCTTGCACCCTATGCCTGCTAGGATCAGCTCCAGCTTCCCTGCGACCCTAAGTGGTTTTGAAAATGGATGGATGCATGGATGATCCTGCCTACCCAAAAATTATCAATGTATTTATATATAACAAGCATCAAAATGCAATGACTGATAGCAGCCCACATGGTTATGTTTCCACCCCTTTGGCCAGGGACCTGCTCGCTGGCCAATGATGTTCCTTCCCCAGCACCGCCTCTTGAATCCTACCTCGTCCACATAGATGAACTCAATGTGGTCATCGCTGGCATCAAGCTTGAGTATTCTCTGACCATGTAGGAACAGTGATTAGAACATGGTGCATTAGTGCACTTCCTGGACCTCTGTCTCTTCCAAGTGCACAATAGTACTGTAAACAGATTCATACTCACTTGCATGTAAAAGTAGCACATCTCTTTCACATGATCAGAGTTCCTCTCAAATGGTACACGATATATTTGCTTCATGCTCATCCTGTGCCTTCTCAGCAAACGATCAATAGTGGATATTGAAACATGGTCTATGTTCTGAAACATCCCATTGTCCTCTATTATACACGTTTGGATTTCTCTGAGTCTAATCGCATTATTTGCCAACACCATGTTGACTATTTCAGCCTCGTTTCTCTCACCAGCAGCTGGTCTTCTCAGCCCTGTATGCAAACAATACAATGTGATATACAGACTTGCAGTACTCTTGTTGATATATGAAATCCAAATATTGTGCATGGTAAATTTATACCCACTCACCGGTTCGTAGTCCTGAATGTCCTGATGATTCCAGCCACAGTAAAGAGGCTCAAATTGGGCTGCACTCACTGCCCAGCTTTTCGCATACTCATCCCATGGTTGATTACACTATCAACCAGTGTGGCTCTTATTTCATTCAATATATTCCGTCGCCTTCATCGTCCTCTGTGTCTTCCCCTCCCTCTTCCCCTTTCTGCTCTTTGTGGCTCCATTTTTCTTGTACAATCATGAGTCCTCGTGTGACCTTTTTATATACTTGAGAGAACAAGGACAACTGAGTGAACAATTTGGTTAATTGGGTTTGCACAGGGTGGTGCGGTGGTTAGTGCTGCTACCTCACAACTCCATGGGTCATGGGTTCTAGTCTGTTTGGAGTTTACATGTTCTCCCCGTGTCCGTGTTGGTTTTCTCCAGGCTCTGCAGTTTCCTCCCACTGTCCAAAGACATGCAGTTTAGGTTAATTGGCCATGTTAAATTGCTGTGTATGTGTTGCCCAGCGATGGCCTGGCATCCTGTCCTGGTTGTATTCCTGCCTTGTGCCCTATCACTGCCGGGATCGGCTCTGGCTGCCCCGCGACCCTCACAGGAATTGTGTGTTTTGAAAATGGATGGATGGGTTTGCAGACGTGAAGTGTGTTGTAGTACATTAGCACTTTGAGTTTTGTCTGATGACTCATGTATTGCACAAAAGGTACAGGTGTTTTCTCAATGACAATTGTGCCAACACATTGAGAGTTGCGTGTAATGTTTTGCAACATGAGTGAACTGGACTCACCAGTTGAGTTGAAGCAAGGTGAAGGTATGCATAGTCCTGCAGAAGTGGTTCTGGGATGATAGCTTGAACCTCGGATCACTCTGTGCATGCTGTCGGTCACAGTGTATAAACGACTGAGAAACTGTAGTGAGAGATCCTTCTCATTATGAAAGTACAGTACATATTACTGTACCAGTAAGACTACAGCACTTACCGGTTTCCATCTCAAAATATCCCAATTATACCTGCAACAGTATAACAGCTCATATTTGATTGAACCCATTGCTCACTTGTTAAATACATTGCCTAAAAGTGTTAATTATTTCAGAGATAGTACTTCAAGAATCACTGTTAGTGTTTAAGCATTCAGAAAAACCTGAAAATTGTCACGAGTGGCAGTGAACAGTGGGTCCAGGGGTGTCGCAAATGGGAAACCCCCCCATGCTCTCCCTGGCTTCACCATCAGGATTTATTTTGCCTGGGGCCCCCACATACCCTAGAATCACCTCTGACTGGGTCGCATGAAGTCTCGCTACGCCATCCCAACTGAGTTACGCGAGGTGGGGACTCGCTCCCACTCACTTATTTCCCCCTGCAGGTAAGATACCAGGACAGACGCCACCAGTAAATAAGAAAGGTCTTATTCTAGTCCATTAAATAAAATTCACCATGTACAATACAACAGGGGCAACTAGCAGGGCACCAAGTCTGACCGTTCCCTCGATGTTTTTTTTACAATTAAAATTGCCTTTAATCACCTGGGCAAAAATAAAAATACAGAAACCTATACAAAAGCTGAAAATATAATAAACTATACTAAATTCCCAAATAAAACTAAGCCCAGACAATACTCCCTATATTCACAATCAAAAAACGTATGTATGAAACGATGGAGAATGGCGAGAGAATGGTCTCAATTACACAGTCCCAACCCGGCTCGGCCTCCGGTTCCGTCCCAGGCTAGAGATCCTCACAAACGAGCAGCTCGTCCGCACAAGCAGCCCCAATCCAGGACAAAGAGCAGTCTCAGGAGGAGGACACGCTCGCTCACTGGCAAGTGCTGCGATCACAAGCTCACAGGGATATTGAGCGCGTCCCTCTCACCCGTCCGCTATGTGCTTCTCCCTCCGGCTGCTGGTCCGGAGCCCCAAAGTGCCGTCTATCGCCGAGAAGCTGGAAACCGCAGAGCCAAGAAGGCAAGTCCAAGAATACAGTCTTGTAGAAGCCAAGTCAATGTCTCTGGCCAGTAATAGTCCCTTAGATCCTCTTGTCGCTGTCGAGTCACTGCGTCCAGTGGCTAATGTTTCTCCAGGCAGCTCCCGATCTGCAGGGACCCGCTCCGACCCTGCGAGGAGTTAGTGCCTACCGGCTGGCACCCTCACAGCCAATATCCTCTCCTCTGTAACCTGTCCCGCAGTCACTGTCCCTGCTGGTGCTCCGCCGTGCCCCTTTGTTCTGGCAGGGCAGCCTTTATCTCCAGCTGAGTGTCCACAGGTGTAGTGGCCGTGAGGGAAGGCGGCCGCTGCTCAGTGATACAGGTGCGCCGCATCGGGGATCAAAGCTTCCGCATGTTTAATAATAGTGAATATCAATAAAAGTCAATCAATCAGTGAATACAATCAATGAAAACAAACAATTTGAGAACACGACTCAATCAGTGAATAATTAAAATTAAATCAAATAAATAATAATAACAGGATAAGTGCAATAAAGAATCACATGGAGCCTTGGTACAGTCTGTGATTAATGCAACACTGTGGAGTAGTGCTTAGGGCTCTGGACTCATATTGTGGGTTTTGGGTTCAAATCCCAGGTGGGGCAGTGCTGTTGTACCCTTGAGCAAGGTACTTCACTTAGATTGCTCCAGTAAAATACCCAGTTGTATAGACCAACTCTGCCTCCTCCAGAACCGCTCCTTCTCATCCCTGGCACCTAAATGGTGGAACGACCTGCCCACCAAAGTCAAAACAGCAGAGTCCTTGACCTCATTCCGGCACTTACTCAAGACGCATCTCTTCCGACAGTACTTGTAATATTAGTCCTCTATCCCTGCTAGATAGCACTTCACAGTTGTATTATGCGTCTCGTGTTCTTGATTGTTTTCCTCCTTGCTCCCTTTCCCGTAGCCCTTGACTGTGACCCTACATCTTGACAGCACTTAGCTTTCACTGTCAAGCATGTAGGATGTCACTTACTGTACTTGTGTAAATTGAAATTTGTAAAATGTATTATTTTGAATTGCTGTTTTAGCTAAATTTAATTTGTAATGATTGATTGCCTTGTAGGAGGAGTAGAATTAGACACACGGAGAGGAACATAGAAACTCGCTGCCTAAATCCCACTGCTATTCATAAATTCACTACCCTGTTGCCAAATGCTAGCTTTATCAAAAGAAGGATCTGCAGATGAATTATTAAATAATTTCAACAATACACTAAGCACTGCTTTAGTAGCCCCATTAAGGACACGACAAATAAAAACCAACAAAACACTCACCGTGGTTTGACGAACACACTCGCTCACTTAAAACAGAATGCCGTAGATGTGAGCGTAAATGGAGAGAAACAAAACTAGAGGTCTTCACATGGCATGGAATGACAGTATAATAAGATACAAGCAGGCCCTGTCCTCTGCTAGGTCTGCCTACTACTCCAATTTAATAGAGACGCATAAGAATAACCCGCGTTTTCTTTTTAATACAATAGCGACACTTACTAACCAGAAGGTAAAGCCTTCAGAGGTCATCCCCCCCAATTTCACCTGTAGTGACTTCGTGGATCATTTCAATAGCAAAGTTAACAGCATTAGAAAACAGATAGAACAGGAAACATACACAGATACTATAGCTGACACATGCAGTCCTTCACAGCCCCTGCCTACCTTGGACTCGTTTAACGTAGTAAATTACCAGGAATTGGTCTCCTTAATTACTAAAATGAAAACAACAACCTGCACACTAGACCCTATACGCACTAAACTGCTAAAACAATCTCTGCCATGAATTATTCACAGAATACACAATATTATCAATGTCTCTTTATTCTCAGGATCTGTTCCTGAATCATTTAAAATAGCTGTAATTAAACCACTTCTTAAGAAACCCAGTGTCGACCCTAACCAACTTAAACACTATCGACCTATCTCAAACCTTCCCTTCCTTTCTAAGGTTCTAGAGAAAGTAGTTGAAAACCAACTGCAAGCTTTTTTAACCGATAATCACCTTTATGAAGAATTTCAATCAGGCTTCCGTTCCGGCCTTAGTACAGAAACGGCCCTGTTAAAAGTATTGAATGACGTGTTTCAGTCCTCCAATGTAGGGCACACCAGTGTTATTATTTTATTAGACTTAAGTGCGGCTTTTGACACAATCGACCACAAAATCTTGATACACCGCATAGAAAACCGTATTGGCCTATCTCGCAATGTGCTTTCATGGTTTAAATCATATCTGTCAAACAGACTCCAATATGCACAGATTAACGAGAACCACTCAAATTTAACTGAGGTTAAGTACGGAGTCCCACAGGGCTCAGTCCTCGGACCTATACTTTTTTCATTGTACATGCTCCCTTTAGGTGATATCATTCGACGACATAATATTAACTTTCACAGTTACGCAGACGACACACAATTATATCTGTCAGTAAATCCTAACAACACCATAGACCTAGAAAAACGAACCTGCTGTCTGTCTGAGATTAAAACATGGATGAGAAAAAAAATTCTTATGCTTAATTCTGACAAAACAGAAGTCATAATTTTAGGAGACAAAAATCGAACTGTTCATCATTCACTAACAAAACTGAGTAATGATAACTTTAATTTCTCCCCTAAGGGGATGGCATGAAACCTGGGTGTCATCTGTGATCATAATCTATCTTTTGAATCACACATTCAGAATGTGTCGAGATCTTCCTTCCTCCAGCTTAGAAACATTGCTAGACTAAGACAATTCCTCTCGTTACAGGACACTGAGAAATTGATACACGCATTTGTTACATCTAGATTGGATTACTGTAATGCCATTCTGTCAGGCAGCACAAACAGAGCTATTTGTGCACTTCAGTCCAAAATGCTGCTGCAAGAATCCTAACAAAAACATAAAAACATGAACACATCACTCCAGTATTGGCTTCTCTTCACTGGCTGCCCGTGCACTACAGGATAGACTTTAAAGTGCTCTTATTAACATTTAAAGCACTAAAGGGACTGGCACCTCCCTACCTGTCTGATGAGGCACAACCCATCCCAGAAGCACCTCACAATGGAGGGTCAACGGGGCATCCACACCCAAGGTTTGATGAGCCATTGCAACCCAAAGCCTGTTGATGGTCCAAACCCTCCACCCCCGATGGCCAGCGAGAGGCCTCCTCCACAGGGAAGACCACAGCCAGCAGCACCGATAAAGAACTTTCTGATCTCCTTGCTGCTGTAATAAGTATACTGCCTGGAGGGGAGGCAACCATTAGGCCTAGACCCTAAGCTGTGGACCCCCAGAGATTCATTTTCTCCTACATGCCATCCTTAGGAGTTTTCTTGTTTTTCTCTCCTCCGTTCCTAAATGCTTTAATTACTTAAATGTTCACTCACTTTATTCTAGATCATGTAAAATGTTTACAGGTCTATTTTCGATTTTATTGTATTTATGTTTTTTATTTTGCTGTACGTTTGTTGTATGTTTACCAGTCTGTAAAGCACTCTGTGGCTACCCTGCGAAGGGCGCTATACAAATAAAAATGGATTGATTGATTGATTGTACTTCACTGTATTTTTGCAGTTATGTTGTAAGTCGCCCTGGATAAGGGCATCTGCCAAGAAATAAAAATATTAATAATAATAATAATAATAATAATAATAATAATAATAATAATAATAATAATAATAAATGGGTACAAATGTAAGTCGCCCTGGATAAGAGCGTCTGCTAAATGACAAATAATGTAATGTAAACTCTGCCACCTACTGTTTGACATGTTAAATAGATAAATTCTGTGATCAAATTGCATTTCAACGATACAAACCAAGACCAGTTAGGGGAATTAAGAATTAAATATTTGAGACCCAAAGAAAGTAGAGATTAACTTTAAAGCTTTCCTTTTATACAAGTTAAAATGGTATTTCCACAACACAGTCCTAAATTCCTGTCATTTCTTTGGGGATTGTGTGCTGGAAATAAATCACATTTACCATTTATAATGTGCTCTTTTTAGGGGTTTTAACAACTGATACAGAAAACATTGTCAATAATGTATAATATCCTTACAAAAATGAATTATCTATAGCTGTACTTAAGATTTACTTGCTTATTTATTTGGTGATCCTATTTTTGAACCCAGAAACATTGTGGAAATATCTCAGGTTCATGTTTAACTTACAGTTTCTCTGCTGTTCCTATGGATGTTTTACACCATCCCCCTTAAAGTATTCTTTATTTATTAATATGCTGTAAATGCATTGTTTGCTAGGGCTGTTAAGAGGGACATGAAGTCTTTGAAAATTGATATGTTTCACTGACTATTCAAAATGTATCAACACTATTTTCCTGGAAATTACACAAAATTAAAGGTGAAAAATGCACGTTACTGAGACTAATGTGTTAATATATTTCTATATTGGATAATAATAATCATAGTAATGCAGTAAACTAGGTATTTTGAATAGATGAGTAATGCATTACATGCATTTGCTGGCAGTTTGTAATAGCAGGACTTTCTTTATGTTTGTACACTTATGTCCTCATTACTGGCATATTCCACTGAGGAGCTGTTTCCAATTGTCAACGGTGACTCTTGGGGTAAAATTGCCTCCTATGTATTGTATATACCCACTGTATAACTGTTAGAAAATATAGGAAACTTTCCAGTAAGTTACTAGTTAGGAACTGTGAGTTATTCATAACTTTACTTATTATCTATGTCTTATGCACACTGCTGAAATAGCTTGCAGAACTGCTTGTAATCCAAGCAGCTGTGGCAGACACAAAACATGTTGTTCGTACAGTATGTGCTACATTTTCCCCTTCCCGAAACACAAATATATTATGGGTTACACACATCCTCGGACAATAACATTCCCACGAGGCATGACATGTGCACTTGCTTGTGGGAACACTGCAAAATCAGTACTATTATGGTGTGTAACTACGTATCGGGACTGCCCCGTAACTATCACTGAAGATGTTTGTTAGACTGTATAAAGGCTGTGTGAAACTTTCAATAAACTGAAGATAAACGAACAGACTACTTCTGTGTCTGTGCATTTTTCTTCCCGAGCGCTCGTCTCCTGCTGAAAAGTCTCCCCTGTAGCTGAAACGCTGACTGACCTGACTGCCCGATTCACTGGGATCCGAAGGGCTGCTTCAACTGAAGCGTTGTACCTTAACAGTGACCTTGACAGATTTCCCTTCAAATAACCGAGATGTTAGATAGAGTCAGAGGGACATTAGTTATAGAATCAATAGCAAACTGTGATCACAATATGGTCATCTTTGAGGCATTCTTTCTAGAAACAAGGCCCAAGTCTAAAGCAATGGTCTACAATTTTGGTCTACCTTGAAGGTATGAGGTGACACTTGGAAGAGGTAGACTGGAGCACACTGGATCAGATTCAGTTGAAAATGGATGGGTATATTTAAGAATATACTACTTGAGGCTCAGGAGAAATTTATACCAAATTGAGCAAATTGAGGACCAAAAAACATTGGCCAAAATGGTTTAATGGAAGTATGCAAAAAAATATGAAGAGAGAGAAAATGTGGTATAGCGCATACAAAAGGGATAGAGACTAAACAAAATACATAGAATATGTTGAACTGCAAATAGACCTTAAGAAAGGGATCAGGAAAGCAAAGAGGGAAATAGAAAGAAACATAGCTCTATAACTAATGCAAAGAGCTTTTTTCAATACTACAACAGCAAGAGGTCAATAAAGGATGAAGTGAAACAGATAGAGGGCAAAAATTGATGTATTTTGGAAAATGAACAAGATATGGTAAATGTTCTAAATGAGTATTTTAGAGGTTTTTACAAAAGAAAAAACAGATAACATGCCACAGGATAATAACCAGTCCAGTCAAACCCTAAGAGAGATCAGGATAAATGAAGTGGAGGTACTACAGGGACTAGCAGAATTAAAAACAAACAAATCACCTGGGCCAGATGGTATATTTCCAACAGTACTTAAAGAAATGTGGGAAATTATTTACAGGCCGCTAACTCAAATATTCCATAAGACACTTAGAACAGGGGATGTGCCAACTGACTGGAAGACAGCAAATGGCATACCAATCCACAAGAAAGGGGACAAAACTGAGCCAGGGAATTACAGACCAATCAGTCTCACCTGCATTACTTGTAAAATGTTGGAAAAAATTATTAGACAGAAATAGAGGAGCATTTTAATGAAAACCATATTCTTGGAGATAGTCAACATGGGTTTAGACGAGGCAGATCATGTCTTACAAATGTATTAGAGTTTTTTGAACATGCAACTGCAGCTGTAGATCATGTGAAAACATATGATATGATATACGTACATTTTCAAAAAGCTTCTGATCAGGTTCCACACCAAAGACTGATCCTCAAACTGGAAGCTGTAGGCATTCAGGGTCATGTAAGTAGTAGATTATGAACTGGTTGATGTAGAGGAAACAGAGGGTGTCGATTAGAGGAGTTGCTTCTATCTGGAGTGAGGTTGTTAGTGGAGATCCACAGGGATCAGTGTTAGGGCCATTGCTTTTAAATCAAGGGCAGTGATGTTCAGACTGTACGATGCACTAGTTAGAGCTGATGTCCTACTGAGATGTCCTACTGAGAGACTGAGGAACTGAACCTTTTCACCCTGGAACAGAGGAGACAACATGGGGACTTGATTCAAGTCTTCAAAATCATGAAAGGCATCGACCACATCAAACCAGAGGAGCTTTTCCAGATCAGGAGAGACACATATGGAAATTGGGCTTCAAAGCATTCAAGACGGAAAACAGGAGACACTTCTTCACACAGAGAGTTGTCACAATCTGGAACAAACTCCCCAGTAGGGTTTCCAAAATCGGGAGAAAATTCCAGGCCAGGGTTTTTGGAGTTTAAAATTCATAAACCCTGGGTCCCCGGGGCATCTGTGATTGAAGCCAGATTATCTCATAGGCATATAAATTGAATAAATAATCAAAATGGAAACAAAATTAAATAAATAAAAAACACACTGTTAGACACATCAAACGTATGCTTGAACTCCTCGGATCTTAGTTTTCCCTCTTATTTTATTCATTAAACTACAACCTGGCCATATCATCAATGTTAATATAAATAAGTAAAATAATACATGTCATTTTTGTGTCTGTATTTTATGTGAAGCTGAAATTAAACACGAACTCAGTTCATTCACAGAGTTATTATGTATTGATCATTTGTATGAACTGAAGTGACCTTGTAGAGCCCCCAGCTGTTTGCAATACGTTGTTTGCATACTTTTTGCATTTGTAGGAAGTAGAACCAAACCGAGCTTGGATCGGAACATTTTTCTTGAACTCCTCGTATTTTGCAACAGTGCTCAATTATATTGTAGGTTACGGAATGAACATCAATCTTCTCACCGAATGAAAAAACACAAGAGCTCACTGAGGCGCTGTGCACGCAAGTATGATTTTTGTTGGTTTGTTTCTCAGCCCCGGTTTTATACCCATGCCAAACCCGGGCTTGTGGGGTTGACAAATCGTCCGGGTTGCCCAGGTTTTCGGTGCCATGGGTCCCCGGGCTGGAAACACTACTCCCCAGTGATGTGGTTGAAGCTGAAAATTTGGGAACATTTAAAATCAGACTGGATAGGATCCTTGGATCACTTAGTTATTAATGGACACCAAACGAGCACGATGGGGCAAATGACCTCCTCTCGATTGTAAACTTTCTTATGTTGTTATGTTAAATATTTGAAAAAGATTGGGAAATGCTTGTGCTCTGTGCAACGGAAATGATAACAGTGCTACTCTTGGGACAAGAAAAGGTTCACATATATGTCGCTTATGCTCACAATGTATTTAATTTACCAGCAATTCAATGAATTGTGCACTGTGCGGTGGATATACCAGATCACAGAGTGTGGAGGGGGTGATGTGGGGAAGTGTGGGCCCCTGCTTTGGACCCTGGGGCCCTGCAGAGGTCTGCGGCCCGGTGTGGGTGCCTAGGCTGGTGTTGGTGCCTGCTGACCACTGTCCACCCTTGACCAGGAGACGGCGCTACAATCAGGCCCTATTTAATGCATGTGATTACCGGCGCAGTTCTGTCCTATCAGAGTTGGTTTCTCTGCTTGAAGGCGGGACTAAGCAGACTGACAATCCAGAGAGCCTTTCACGGGTTCAATTACTGTAAAGACAAACCGGGGGAAAGTAATAGCGAAGTTTGGAAACAGGACGGACATCAGCTCTCATCTCAAGAACCCCGATCCTGTGCTGTTGCTTCAGAGGAAACACTGCGCTGATCTAAGAGGATTTCACAGACGCAATGTCTCATTTCAAGGGATATATCAAAACTGCAAGCGCCTTGCTTCAGTCACTGCGTGATAGAAGCTGCAATCTGTGGCCCGAAGGTGGACATTGCATTGCGCATATATGTCACTTTCCCAGTTGCGTGGCTGTGCAGGTCGCTCTGTGTGTAACCCGGCCTGTGCAGAACAGGGCGCCTCTACAGTGGGGCTGACAGACTGAGCGCTCACTCTGAAGCCCTTAAAGCACCACCTGGGTTTTGGTGACATCATCAAAGACTTGGCTTCCCGAAAATCCAGAGGAAAACACATGTAAGGTAGGCCCTCTCTCTAGACTTACAGCCTTGTATTGGGTGTTGATGAATAGGGTTGTTCCGCTCATTTTACAGGAGGGGGTGCCAGCCTACTAGCTCTGCTGTTGATTGGGAGTTACAGGCCACTCGTGTGTGTTGTGGACTTGGACTGAGGGACACTTGTGCTGCTCGTTGCTTGTTGTGTTGGCGCTGATGTGATAAGCCATGCAGATCAAATGTTGATCCTTAATGATCAGTAGTGCGACTCTTCACCAGCAAAAGACAGCATCCAGGGAAAGCCGCGCTGCCCGCCTCTCAGACTCGGGTCGGGCTGTAAAAGTGTGCAGTGTGAGCCTGGCTGAGAGGCTGATTCGTTTGTGGGGCGATGCGAACCGATTGAGTGACTCGATTCAGTGTGTTTGGACACAAATGGAAATTGGGCTTCAAGCCATTCAAGACAGAAAACAGGAGACACTTGTTCACACAGAGAGTTATTACAATCTGGAACAGACTCCCCAGCGATGTGGTTGAAGCCACAATTTGGGAACATTCAGAAATAGACTGGATGTGATCCTTGGATCATTTAGTTATTAATGGACACCAAACGAGCTGATGGGTCGAGTGGCCTCTCGTTTCTGAACTGTATTATGTTGTTCTGATATGTGTTGGGTATGACGTCAGTTGTTGTCAGTTGCATACGTAACAGTTGCTGGAATTCGATTCTGTTTGCTCTGTGGATATTGCCTGATTAGAGCTGATAGTGTGTTAGGAGACGGAGTCGTACGGTTGATTGATTTTACCTCCGAGTAATTTCAGTGTTCCCGAGAGCCTTTTGGTTGTATTGAATTCAAAAGCATGGCAGCGATTGCAAACTTCAAGTTTTGTCTTGAAGACTCCGCAAGATTCAGGTATGCCGTTTCATTAATCTAACTTTTTCTTTTCATTGCAGCAGGGTATGTATAGCCTACATTTTTTTAAATGACATATTGTGAATAATAATGTTCTTCACCAGTACAAGATCGTGTGAATTGCTCCTAAGCATAGGTGTGTAGCTACAAATTGAACCATTATTCTCGTTTATTGATTACTGTATGAGAGGATGTGAATATGGTGAACTGGATATGGTATATGCTGAAATGTTAGTGTTTTACTCCCTGAGACAAATTATTTAATATAATAAATACAAAATAAACCTGGGTCATTTCAACGCCGAATGGTAGGGATTTTGAGCCGACGTCTAAAATGTTTTGCTTTCATTATTTCGTAATCCTCGGCACAACCAAGACTCCTGTGGAAATGTTGTTGCTTTCAAATTATGTTGCAGGTGAAATTATGTCCCTGACGAGAAGGAGAAAAATGAGCGTCAGTTCCTGCTGGACTTAGAGTTCATCTGTGACAGGCTGCAGAAACTCCGCATTAGCGATGTGGTCCTGGCTAAGGTATGCAGCCCCCTGCTTGTCTAGGAGACCCTAGAGTTTTATTTTCATGTTTTTATATATAAATCCTTCTGATTGAGTTGGTTACCTGCATTGTTCTGATGGATCTGTTTAATGCTGATCTTGGGCATTTGTCTCATTTGTACTTTTTGTCAACTGCTGTCTAATTGCGATTGTTATTTAGATGACTGTATGTGTGTTACCTGTCCACCACAGCAAGTTACCAGAAGACTGTTTTATGGCTTGAAGGAATAGCAGCTTTGGTCTGACCCTTTCTCTCTCCCTCCCCTCTCTCCAGGCCATAAATACCCCTGCGCATTGCCTGGACCCCAGTCAGCTGACAGGGATGAACTCTGTCCCTGATCTTACCCCCTCTCTTGCCAACCTTGGCATACAGCCCATGGGGGGATATGGCCTACACTTTTTTCCCCCCCAGCCCTCAGCAGAGGGTCCCCGGTGCTCCCGGCAGGGTGAGAGGAAGGAGCCGCGAATCATCAACGTGTCATTCACGGATGAGATTCAGCTCAACAAGGCCGAGAAGGCCTGGAAGCCTACAATTAAGCAGGCTCCCACAGTGGGTGATGACCCCGAGGTCATTAAGACCCAGGTATGTAGGAGCAGAGGACACGGTTCATGTTTGGGGGGGTGGGAATAATAATTTGCTAGTCTAGTAAAGGGGATTGTGGGTAAAATCGGAGCCCCAGTGATGATCTATTTGTAGTGCCATGGTGTCTGGGCCACTGACCTCTACTGATGGAGAAGATGAACTGAGGGGCTGAGTACGCTCACATGCACCCACCTCTCCAGAACAAATAAAAAAAAACGGACTTGGCCGAGGTTTGCAGAACTAACTCTTTTTCCTTCCTTCCCTCCTCCCCCCTTTCCCCTTCAACAGGAGCTGTTCCGCAGGGTGAGTGGTATTCTGAACAAGCTGACCCCACAGATGTTCCAGCCGTGGATGCGTCAAGTGAACGAGCTGACCATCGACACGGAGCAGCGACTCCAGGGTGTCATGGAGCTCATCTTCGAGAAGGCCGTCTCCGAACCCAACTTCTCCGCCTCATATGCCAATATGTGCCAGTGCCTTCTGAGGGTGAGAGAAGGAGGGTGACAGGGAGAGTGAAGCGAAAGAAGGAGGGAGGGAATGGTAGAGGATTGTGAAGATGCTATTTGTGTAAATTTGAACTTGTAAAATGTATTACGCCTTGAACTGCTCTGTATTATTGCACTTTGTATTGCTCTTATATTGGACAAGGACATCTGCTAGGAAATATAATAATAATAATAATAATAATAATAATAATAATAATAATAATAATAATAATAATACATGGATCAGATTCGTTTAGCTCTGGAATTGTAATTTGTGGGAGTTCAGTTTTGAATGGACTAGCAGATGCCTGTCTTGTGATGCGCATATCAAGAGTTTTCACTCCGATACCTATTAAAGCTGGAAGCCAGCCTAGCACACTTAGCTTAGCATGCTTAGCTAGTTCAAGTTTCCATCTTGCTTAGGGTTTATGTTGTTCCTGCTCCCCTTTCTGTAGCTCAAAGTCCCAGCCGTTGACAAGCCGGGAGAGATGGTGCCTTTCCGCTCTCTGCTTTTGAACCACTGCCAGAAGGAGTTCGAGACGGAGGAGGATGGAGACGAGGTCTTGGAGAAGAAGCAGAAGTTGCTGGATGCATCCTTGGTGGTAGGAACATTTGAACGTATTTTTAGGGCTGCCCTCGATTAATCAATTAATCGGGTCTATGAATCAACTAATTGAATTGACGATCAACATTTTTTCTATTTAATCGAGCTGATTTAAAAAACAAAAATGTCATAATAGTGATATACGGTTAACAGTAGAATCACAGAGTTTTTGAACCACCTACAACAGCCGATAGCTCTTTAAATGCTGTGGTATAATGAAAGGCAAACAATCAAATAAAACTAGCATAAGTAGTATTTACATTTAAATATCAACATAAAACATTCAAATGATTGGTATAAATAAGATCAAAGCGCTTTGTTTTCTGAAGGCATCCACAGCACAATCAAAACTAAAGAAACAAGTGTTTAATCACTCAATCTGACTACACCTGTAATGCTATACAATGCGTGTGTTTTTCAAGCACATGAAAGACTGTAGACTGTAGGTGAGGTAGAGATCGTGACAGCTAAAACGCTTCTTAGGCATATTTGATACATATATTTAGTAAAAGTAAAGAACGGGTCTGCACAGAGTATTCAGGAACCCAGAGGAACCCACATTAAATCGGTCAAACTGAGCAGCCCTGCGCTTGTATAGTGTTAATTATAATGATTTAGTGTTTTTTATTTAATATTCATTTATATATTTTTCTCCTTTCCCATTCAGCATTGTTCTACTGTATTATCAATGCCTAGTATTTATTAAAGTATAACTGTGTGGCACAACCACTTAAAGACTGTAACACTTATTGTAATCAGTGCCTGATTAATCTGCCGATCAATCAACTAACTAACTGATTAACCAATCAAATATTTGAATCGACTGACAACCCAAGTATTTATTTTAAATATAAACAGGGTTTGTACGCTAGTCTGGATGTCTGGAAAAAGTCTGGAAAATACAAAACTGATTTCCAGTGCTTGAATATGCTTGTAGAATCATGCCTCTGTTATGATAGTATGTAATTAAGTGCCGTGTGTGCGCAGGGTGAGGAGCGGCAGCGTCTACGTGACGAGCTGCAGGAGGCCAAGTGCAAGGCCCAGCAGCGCTCACTAGGCAACATCAGGTTCATTGGGGAGCTGTTCAAGGTGAAGATGCTGATAAAGACCACCATGCACAATTGCATCGTCAAGCTGTTGAAGAACCACGAAGAGTCCCTGGAGTGCCTGTGCCGACTCCTCTCCACTATCGGCAAAGACCTGGACTTGGAGACCGCCAAGGTAAGGCAGTTCCGGCCGTCGTGCCAGACTGAGCCCTGGCTAAACATCCAGCAACGTGATGAGGCCTATTGACAGTGGTCTGAATAAGTGTTTCTGAGCATCTGCAGACGCCTTCTTGAAGGAATGCTGCTTCACTTGGTGGTATAAAGTTACTTTTGTACCTGCTGTCTGCACAGTTTTCTAATCGACCTTTTCACCAGCCCCGCATGGACCAGTACTTCAGCCAGATGGAGCAGATCATCAAAGACAGGAAGACCTCCTCTCGAATCCGCTTCATGCTGCAGGACGTCTTGGACCTGAGAAGAGTCATGAGTGTTGGGAGAATAGAAACCTTCCTTGCTTTCAGCTTCCCAGCCCCCCAATCCCTGTCTGCCTCTCGTTCTCTCTCTCTACCATGGTCACTGACTCTTTCTCCCCTTCTTCAGGATAACTGGGTGCCCAGGAGGGGTGACCAGGGTCCTAAGACAATCGACCAGGTTCACAAGGATGCAGAGCAGGAGGTGCACCGTGAGCAGATCAAGGTGCAGCAGAAGCTCATGATCAAGATGTACAACCGACGTGAAGCGAACTCCAGCGAAAGTGTCCTGTCACGCATCGGTCAGGCCTGAGCAGAGCAGGCCAGGAAGAGAGGGCCTTTTGTGAAAGCACTAGAAATAGAAGCACCAGTCCTTCTCTGGCGAAGATGAAAGCATCAACATACAATCATTACATTTCTTTCCCTTCTCTGTCTAATCTACAAAATAAAATGAAAATGGATATCTATATCTATACTATATTGAATGGTGGTGCACTGTAGATCAGAGTGTGGAGGGAGGACTGTCTTCACAGCACCAGCCGCTGGTGGATCAATCCTTTTTAAAATAATCTCGGTACAAAGAAGTACGTGGGGAGTGAAATATGTGTTATAATGTGGAGTTATTTCAAGTACAACAACGTTTCAGATACAAGCAGGCTACATATGTAGTTCAGACTACAGGACTTGCAGAAATAGTGTGATGATCACTGGCCAGAGATGTAAACTCAGTTTCACCGACCTCGGTTAGCACTAGTCTCGGAGTTCTCTACCTCATATAAAATTTGATAGTCAGAGACAAGTACTAAACTGTGTTTGTGAAGCCACCGGTAAGAAATTGTGAGCAGAACCTCAATAGATGTACAGGGGGACAGGAACTGCTACAAATTAGAAAAAGGATGTTTTAAGACCAATTCAAATAGTATCTAATGAATGTAAGCAGTTCAGCATGTTAAATGCCTTTTAAATAATTGTAGCTTCAAAGCAGCTTTATAGCTTTTTTCTGGAATGATTTATGAGAGGACTTTGAATTTGAGCTGACAGGAAGGTCAAAGGTCATCAGAAAGGGCATTTTCAGGTACATACATGGGTTCCTATATGTGTTCCATTGTAAGTATGAGCCTAAGTGCACTATGAAAGGAGTTATGAGTTAGTTCTCACTTTGATCTTAAGTAGAGGTCAACGGTCACAGTGGAGGACATTTGTGAACAGACCTCATATGAGTTACTATCTGAGTTCTGTAGCAATCATCAGCCTAAAGGAAGGGACAAAGTTCAAGCATTTATTCAGAAGAACATATTTGGCACTTTATGACATGTATGATGACTGTGATGACTTTTGAAAGCTGTAAGCCAAAAATCAAAAAATCACCTTTGACCTGAAAGGAGGTGAAGTTGAAGGTTGAAGAGCCGTTATTAATGTTTTATATAAACTGTATTGTTTTATATTAATAATAATATGCAGACCAAGCAAAGTAAATGTATTATGGTAGCAACAACCATTTTGTAAGTTGTTCAGGGCATACCCTCTAGACATTCCTGTCAATAACTGTTTTTGTTAATGAACGATTGACAGTTGTTAAATAAGATCCGTGGGATCGGACCTTTCCTAGTATATCAAAGGAAGACATCTGTTCTTTGAATCCCACACCTCTTCCAAGGAAGACTACCATGAACATTACAAGGGTCAGAAATCTGACCTCAAGATAACACTCTGGCAAACCCCCAGTGACAGACCCCGGCCACAGACCCACATGTCCTGCAATGTATATAAGGCTGACCACTTGTGCTGTTCAATAAGTCTCTGCTGAGGTAGAGTGCTTCCATGCTGGGCCCCTTTCAGGCCTGGCATTTTAAATAAATAAATTTACCATCTATGCATCCAGACTGGGTTCTTCAAAGGTCATGCTTGGAAAGAGCCCATCTGGTTACATATATGTGTTCTATAGTGACAAACATTATATCTGCCACCTGTAAAGCGTTATAGGATGTCAAATGTCAAAAAAATGTTTTGGCAGTATCCCATGATCCTTAGCTCCGATAGCAAGCTAGATAGCATTTTTGGAAGCTTCATACACACTTTCCTATCTATGTTCCATTCATATTACTCTTAAATGCATGCTGGAAGGAGAAATGAGATGTTCAACATCTGAAAACAAGTTCTAACATAAACAGCATGCAGTACTTGGCTCTCAGAGGGTCAAAGGATAGATATATATTCAGAAAGATAATCTATGGTTTACTATTAATGTTAAATTGTAAGTATGGTGCTAAAAGTAAGCTATCAGCAGTTATTAGATGTAAAAAATGTTAGGGTCCTTGGGGGCCTCAAGAGGATCTGGACCTGGAGCAATAGCATACATTCTCAGATATTGTACAAAAAGTGTTTATCGTGATGGCTGAAAAACTGAAGGAGGAGACGCGTTTAAAAAAGTGGTCAGAAACGAGAAGATGGAAAAATTATTAAGAAACCAAGAAAGAACGAGATAACTAACTTAAATCCAATAACTATAACTAAATACAACTAGGATCAAAAATCGTTAACTATTAGTGTAACTATCCGAAAACCCATAACTAAACAACACTGCCCCTTACCAGATGAAGTGGGGATTGAGAATGAATGGATGAAACCCAAGACAGCCTCCCAGGACTAGGATTGTGTGACAGCTGTTTCCTCCGAATCTGTCAGCGTGACACATGTTAAAAAAAGAGACTCATCCTGAGTTTTTGCATTCCCTCACAGGAAAAGCACTGTAACTTCGAAGGTCACCTGGGATGGACATCCTGGTATCACTCAACTTGAAGAGTGTAATTTTAGGACAGAATTGACCCATGTCTAAGGAGGTGTTCAGGCTGGCTTGTCCCCCACTAGGATCTCCAGAGTAAGGGATCCTGGCTCCTGCAGATGAGGAGGAGAGAATCAGGACAGTCAGGACATCACACAGATGTCCAGAGGCCCAGAGTGGCCAACATGCTCTGTTGTGCACATCTGCCTTAAGCACAGAGAGCAGTCTTACACATCGCAGCTGTCTGGAATCAAGATACGGACCTGCCCTCCGCAAATCACCAAACCTCTTTGCTGGAATTTTTGTTTGGTGATGTTCCAATCCTGCAAAATATAAAAACATAGAAGCACTGAATGTCATTGCCAGAAATGATGGGACAGATGGGACTTCTCATTCCTGACGTTTAAAGTACTAGACTAGATGGGGCGCTGTTGAGCATGGTTTCGGTGTAGATGTGTGAAGAGAGCTCCTGCGATATTTAGATTTTTTTTTCCAGCAAACAGGTTATTTTCTTTTATTTATTTTAAGCAATAAGCTGCAGTATATTATAAGTGTATTATTGTTTTAAAAACATGTCTAAACAAAAGAGCAAGAAGGGGCCAGCGACAGAGGCAACTCAACCCGAGTTAGATTCAGGCCTGACAGGGGGTGGCAATCCCTCACCAGAGAGTGGCGGAGACCTGGCCTTTCTTGTCGCAGCGGTGAGCAAAATACAGAGCTCCATTGAATCGTTTCAATCTGAGACGCGAGAGTCTATTGCTACTCTTCAGGGCACCGTCGATTCGTATGGCAGCCGACTGCAGGAGGTAGAGAGATCTCTGAGCAACTGAAGACTGTATAGGAAGTTGAAGAAAGTGTGTTGTGATTATTATATAATGTTTTATATTAATACTAGCATTAGAAGTAGTTTTGTATACAGACTGAGCAGATTCGATTTAGCAGGACAAGTAAAGGGTCAACAAGGTCGATTTGTTAGAAACTCCTGTCAGTAATGAAAGATCACACAGTGCCGAAATAGCCTACAGATGTCTGCTGAGAATTTGTTTATGACTTAATCGTTTCTCCAGATAGGCAGGAATTGTTTCTGTTAACGAGCGATTGACATTAGGTAAATGACGACCGTGGGATCGCATCTTCCTAGTGCACATCAAAGACGGACATCTGCTTTGGATCCATCACCTCTTCACGGGAGGACAGATCATAAATCGGACCCGGACATGTATCTTCTGATTGGATGAACGGCCATAAGACAACATAGTAATGACTTTCTAGCATGTATGAATGTATGTATGTATATACATACATTCATACATGCTAGAAAGTCATTACTATGTTATCTTAAAGGCTAACTAAGCAGAACATATATCTTTATAGAACAGAGTTCATAGGTCTACACATGGTTTTAGGGAACAGGCACGTAGGTCATACCGTTTGACATTGTCTCCAAGGTTCTCATCGTAAATAACAAACAGAAATCAAACTACCTTCTGGCCTGACCTTCTAGCTTGACTTTATCTTTCTTAACAAAACCTAACTCACACTGGAGTTGTAACTAATCTTACATAATCATTCTATTTTAAACAAAGTCTGGAATAAATATGTCTTGGCTTTCTCCTCATGAGCTACCTCTGTTTTCCAGATAACTCACCCTATTGTCTCTCTCTTCTCTCTCTCTCAGGCCCGCCTTATATACCCGGTGAATAATTGAGGAAGTAGCACCAAGTGACCACATTAGGCTGCCTGAGGGTTTCTGGGGAGTGTAGTTGTCTAGGGTCGGTTTTCTACCCTAGAGTACAGACCTTGCAGCAGACCTGGCCTGACATATCTGCCATGTATGACCCTGCCCCTTGGTTTGTCCCATGTCCTCCCCCCCAGCTGCGACCCCATAGGTCGAGCGACAGCCGCAAAAAAGCATGCACCCGGGACAGCCCATCAACATTCCCCATGGCCTTCTCTGGCCTGTGCTCCAGGGTGAAATGAAAAGGTCGGAGACTCAAAAACCACCTCATCACACGGGCATTCCTGTCTTTCGAACGATGCATCCAAGTGAGGGGGGCATGGTCAGTGATCAGGGTGAAGTGCCTGCCCAACAAATAGTATCGAAGACTGTCCAAAGCCCACATCAACTACCAAATAATTTATTTCATTGGATTCCAACTTTCTGCTAAGGAACAACACCGGGTGTTCGTGATCATCCATTCTTTGGGACAAAACTGCTCCGATCCCCACCTCAGAGGCATCCGTCTGGACTATAAATTCTTTCTGGAAGTCAGGTACCATTAAAACGGGGTTGCGGCAGAGCGCCTCCTGTAGGCTCCGGAAAGCCCGGTCTGCTGTATCACCCCATCTAACCATATTGGGTTCTGTAGCCTTAGTCATATCAGTCAGAGGGGCCGCTAAGGTAGCATAGTTGGGAATAAACCTCCGGTAATACCCAGTTAACCCTAAAAATGCCCTAACCTGCTTTTTATTGACAGGCCTAGGCCAAGAGTTTATGGCTTCAACCTTGGATATTTGGGGTTTCACCATACCATTCACCAAGTATTTGGCCTCTTCCAACCCCAAATTGCATTTGGTTGGATTAGCCGTCAAGCCTGCTGCATGTATTGAATCCAATACCGCTTGGAGCTGAGACAAATGTGATTCCCAATCTGAACTGTGAATGACCACATCATCTAAATATGCTGCCGCATACGTCCTGTGTGGTCTAAGTATGTGGTCCATCAACCTTTGAAAGGTGGCAGGAGCACCATGCAGGCCAAAGGGCATCACTGTGTAGTGAAACAGACCATCTGGGGTTGCAAAGGCTGTTTTTTCTTTGGCACCCGGGGTCAAGGGAATCTGCCAATAGCGAAAAGCCCAGGGAAGCCTGTGGGACTTCCCTAATGGCAGACATCAAGTAGGACAGCATGAAGTCCCAATTTGTCCCATCCTTATTGATTACCTTTCTTAGCATGGACTTCAGGGTCCTATTAAATCTCTCAACCAACCCATCTGTTTGTGGGTGGTAGACTGATGTTCTCAACTTAGACATAAAGGGTGTGCCCTGATCTGTTAATATCTCCCTCGTTATCCCCACCCTACTACAGATCAACATTAGCTCTTTTGCAATACCTTTTGAAGCCATGGTCCGCAGTGGAATGGCTTCTGGGTACCTGGTGGCATAATCCAAAATAACCAGTATATACTGATGCCCTCTGGCTGATTTCGGGAGAGGTCCCACCACATCCATAGCTATCCTAGCAAAGGGGGTCTCTATGATGGGCAAAGGGACCATTGGGCTTCTGAAGGCTGGTTTAGGAGCATGTAGTTGACATTCAGGACATGAGCTACAATGTTCTGTCACGTCTGCATGTACGCCTGGCCAGTAAAACCTCCTCAGGAGTCTATCCTTGGTTTTGTCCATCCCCAGATGTCCCCCCAGGATATGCCCATGTGCCAGATTGAGAACTGTTCGTCTGAATGGGGTGGGAACTAGCAATTGCTCCAATATGTCCACCCCTATCTTATTTACACGGTACAATAGGTCATTTTTTACCATAAAATAAGGATAAGCTGTTGGCGGGTCTGTAGTAGTCATAGGGGTCCCAATTACTACCTTCACATTTTCTTTAGCATAGTGTAGAGTGAGATCTCGCACCTGTGCGCTGCCATAATCAGTGGGGAGTCCCTCTAACACTGACACTTCTACATTGTCAGCTTCAGGGGTCTCTATGAATGGATTCTCACCCACCCTGCTAGTGCTGGGTTCCTCACCCTCCATAGGGTCATCTACGTCACTACATTCCACCCCTATGTTTTCAGTTTCATTTTCCCTATCCAAAACCGTCACTGTTGACTCGACTGGAACCAGGTCTACTTTTAGCTCTAGTTGTGGGATCGAGGTAACTTCTGGCTTACAGTTTTCAGTGTGCATTTCCAATTTACTCTGTTTTCTACCTAGTTTTCCAAAATTAGGAAAATATCGTCCCAGTATCACATCATATGGCATGTTGGGTACCACACCGACTTCGTAATCTAGTTTCCCGGCCTCTGTCTGTATGTTTACAAGGGCTGTGGGATAGGGGCGTGTGTCACCATGTGTGTATGTGATACTGAGCTCCTGATGTCTATCCAGCTTATTGGTCGCTACCAATTTTTCTGTGACCAGTGTAACCATACTGCCAGAGTCGAGTAGTGCAGCCACTTCTTTCCCATCGACTATCACTGTACACATGTGTTTTGGATTAGGTACTCCGCCTATGAAAACATCCGTCCCAACAGGGCAGGCATAAAATACCGGTTTCTCTTTCCCCATATCACACACATTACATTGCATTGGTTCCTCTCTACCTGGGCAGTGGGCCGCAATATGTCCTACTTTGTCACAATTGTAGCAGACAATTGGTTGTGATGGTGACCCCCTATAACCCTTAGTCTCGGCTTTAGGCCCCACCTTTGCCCCACCCAGTCTTGCTCTTTTCTTCCATCTCCCAGCGCGTCATGTTTCCCAGAGTACCATCTTACCCGGTCCGCTGGTTCGCCATGGCCAGGGGAACGAGTTTTTAACCTCCGGTACATGCTCTGCTGCTCCGGCTGTATAGAACTGCTCTACAATGGCCGCCAAGGTGTCAGCGGACAGCACCTCATTCTGGCCAACCCAGCGACGAACCCCCTTGGCAAACAGCGTTGGTAGTGGTCAAGGACTATGGCCTCCACCACCTCAGCTGATGAATGGACCTCTGGCTGTAGCCATTTCCAGGCCAGATGGATCAGATCAAACATCTGCGTTCGGGGTGGTTGTCCTGGTTGGTAGGCCCACTGCTGAAACCGATGTGCCCTCACTGCGGTGGTCACGCCCAATCGGGTCATTAACTCCGCTTTCAATTTATCATAGTCCTGGGCGTCCTTCAGCTCCAGATCAAAGTATGCTTTCTATGCATCCCCTGCCAGATAAGGTGCCACAAGCCCTGCCCAGGATTCTTTTGGCCATCCCTCTCTCTCTGCTGTCCTCTCAAAGGTCATAAGGAAGGCCTCAACATCGTCCTGTTTTGTCATTTTCTGCAGAAAGTGATTGGTGCGGGGAGTGGAATGGGTTGCAGCCCCCTGTGGCCCAATCCTGGTTGCAAGTGCTTCAACACTCTCTTTCAGCTCTTTAGTCACCTTTTCCTGCTCTTCTCTAAACATTTTATTTGTATCATGCTGGACCTGCAGTGCTTCCTGATGCATCCGCATAGCATCCTGGTGAGCCACCTGCTGCACCCTGGTCACTTCCTGTTGGGCTATTACAGCCTGTAGTTTTTTGTTTTTTTGATAAAAAAATTCACTCAGCCAGTCTGGGTTTCATAAGGTGCTGCCCGCATTCTACACCAAATGTGACAAAACGCCTTGGCTGTACACGTGTGCGGGTCTTCTCTGTGATCTTCTTAGGAGTAAAAACCAGTCATGACCCTGGGAGGAGGTTGCAAAAACAGGGCTGTGCCTGTATGTTTACTTCAAACAAAACAAATCTGAAAACAAAACCTAACTCACACTGGAGTTGTAACTAATCTTACATAATCATTCTATTTTAAACAAAGTCTGGAATAAATATGTCTTGGCTTTCTCCTTATGAGCTACCTCTGTTTTCCAGATAACTCACCCTATTGTCTCTCTCTTCTCTCTCTCTCAGGCCCGCCTTATATACCTGGTGAATAATTGAGGAAGTAGCACCAAGTGACCACATTAGGTGCTAGAATGGCTGCCTGAGGGTTTCTGGGGAGTGTAGTTGCCTAGGGTCGGTATTCTACCCTAGAGTACAGACCTTGCAGCAGACCTGGCCTGACATATCTGCCATGTATGACCCTGCCCCTTGGTTTGTCACAATACATACATACATACATACATACATACATACATACATACATACATACGGAAAATAAATAATAGAATTATGAATCAAAATAAGATGTAATGAAGTACAGAAAAATAAAATGTAATAAAATGTGATCTTTAATACATACAAATAAAGAAAATGGGTTTACTATTTCCAGATTCCTTTTTTGAAATACAATGACATGCATTACAAACGAGTATTTACATTATATTAACAGCCGGTACTCGTGTGTCACTGTGTCCCTCAGGCTGTGGTAGGCGCTGACATATTGGGCAGCCAGGGTGGCTGTGTGTCCCTCCCCCAGGAGGACTGAGCGTTTTTCTTTTTTTTCAGTTTTGTCACAGGTTGGGTTGGCATCCATTGTGTTGTTACAGAATGTGTCCGTTATTTTGGGCTAAAGCTTTCCATGGAGGGGAACGTGGATCAGTTTGTACCATTTTTGGGAGGATCTGCCTTGTTGGGGCGGAGCTGTGATCCAGGTGAACAGGAGATCGGGCATAGGTGGGCATGTGGGCAGAGGAGTAGGAAGGCCGGTCAAACAAATA
The DNA here is from genome assembly GCF_036373705.1 of Amia ocellicauda. Taxonomy (NCBI): domain Eukaryota; kingdom Metazoa; phylum Chordata; class Actinopteri; order Amiiformes; family Amiidae; genus Amia; species Amia ocellicauda. The sequence continues at coordinate 35,000,140 of NC_089863.1, read as the reverse complement.
AGCTTGCTAAGGTACGCAGCAGCAGCAAGCAGCCCCCCCATCCAGCCAGCCAGCCAGTCTGGCTGGCAGTGACTGAGTGGTTGACAGACGGCAAGCAACGGAATGTACGTGCTCTGTGATGTCATAGCAGTCAGCTGAGAGAGACTCGTGATGTCATCGCTGAGCTGGCTGGCTGGCTGGCTCTGTGTGTGTGTGTGTGTGTCTGTCTGTCTGTCTGTCTGTCTGTCTGTCTGTCTCTCTCTCTCTTCCTCTCAATTTAATTCATTTGTATTGTCAAAGCAATTGGACATACATACATACATATATATATACACTCACCTAAAGGATTATTAGGAACACCATACTAATACTGTGTTTGACCCCCTTTCGCCTTCAGAACTGCCTTAATTCTACGTGGCATTGATTCAACAAGGTGCTGAAAGCATTCTTTAGAAATGTTGGCCCATATTGATAGGATAGCATCTTGCAGTTGATGGAGATTTGTGGGATGCACATCCAGGGCACGAAGCTCCCGTTCCACCACATCCCAAAGATGCTCTATTGGGTTGAGATCTGGTGACTGTGGGGGCCTGTTTAGTACAGTGAACTCATTGTCATGTTCAAGAAACCAGTTTGAAATTATTCGACCATTGTGACATGGTGCATTATCCTGCTGGAAGTAGGATGGGTACATGGTGGTCATAAAGGGATGGACATGGTCAGAAACAATGCTCAGGTAGGCCGTGGCATTTAAACGATGCCCAATTGGCACTAAGGGGCCTAAAGTGTGCCAAGAAAACATCCCCCACACCATTACACCACCACCACCAGCCTGCACAGTGGTAACAAGGCATGATGGATCCATGTTCTCATTCTGTTTACGCCAAATTCTGACTCTACCATCTGAATGTCTCAACAGAAATCGAGACTCATCAGACCAGGCAACATTTTTCCAGTCTTCAACTGTCCAATTTTGGTGAGCTTGTGCAAATTGTAGCCTCTTTTTCCTATTTGTAGTGGAGATGAGTGGTACCCGGTGGGGTCTTCTGCTGTTGTAGCCCATCCGCCTCAAGGTTGTACGTGTTGTGGCTTCACAAATGCTTTGCTGCATACCTCGGTTGTAACGAGTGGTTATTTCAGTCAAAGTTGCTCTTCTATCAGCTTGAATCAGTCGGCCCATTCTCCTTTGACCTCTAGCATCAACAAGGCATTTTCGCCCACAGGACTGGCGCATACTGGATGTTTTTCCCTTTTCACACCATTCTTTGTAAACCCTAGAAATGGTTGTGCGTGAAAATCCCAGTAACTGAGCAGATTGTGAAATACTCAGACCGGCCCGTCTGGCACCAACAACCATGCCACGCTCAAAATTGCTTAAATCACCTTTCTTTCCCATTCAGACATTCAGTTTGGAGTTCAGGAGATTGTGTTGACCAGGACCACACCCCTAAATGCATTGAAGCAACTGCCATGTGATTGGTTGGTTAGATAATTGCATTAATGAGAAATTGAACAGGTGTTCCTAATAATCCTTTAGGTGAGTGTATATATATATATATATACATACATACATACATACATACATACATGCTAGAAAGTCATTACTATGTTATCTTAAAGGCTAACTAAGCAAACATATATCATTATAGAACAGAGTTCATAGGTCTACACATGGTTTTAGGGAACAGGCTCGTAGGTCATACCGTTTGATATTGTCTCCAAGGTTCTCATCGTAAATAACAAACAGAAATCAAACTACCTTCTGGGCTGACCTTCTAGCTTGACCTTATCTTTCTTAAGTATACAAGAGAGAAAAACAGGTGTAAGAAAAGAATTTCTAACTTTCCTTCCACACATACATACATAATTACAAACCAGAGGTATGCCAAAAAATATAAAGAGGAAGAAAATGTGGTATAGCACATACAAAAGGGATGGTGATGAAACAAAATACATAGAATATGTTGAGCTGCAAAGAGATCTTAAGAAAGGGATCAGGAAAGCAAAGAGGGAAATAGAAAGAAACATAGCTCTTGGAGCTACAACCAATGCAATGAGCTTTTTTCAAAATTACAACAGCAAGCGGTCAATTAAGGAGGAGGTGAAACAGATAAAGGGCAATAATGGAGGTATCTTGGAAAACGAACAAGATGTGGCAAATATTCTAAATGAGTATTTCACAGAGGTTTTTACAAAAGAAAAAACAGATGACATGCCACAGGTTGACATTCAGTCCAGTCAAACCCTAAGAGAGATCAGGATAAATAAGGAGGAGGTACTAAAGGGACTAGCAGAATTAAAATCAAACAAATCACCTGGGCCAGATGGGATATTTCCAACATTACTTAAAGAAATGAGGGAAATTATGTATAGGCCGCTAACTCGATTATTCCAAATGACACTTAGAACAGGGGATGTTCCCACTGACTGGAAGACAGCAAATTTCATACCAATCCACAAGAAAGGGGACAAAACTGAGCCAGGAAATTACAGACCAATCAGTCTCACCTGCATCACCTGTAAAATGTTGGAAAAAATGATTAGACAGAAAATAGAGGAGCATCTCAATGAAAACCATATTCTTGGAGATAGTCAACATGGGTTTAGACGAGGCAGATCATGTCTTACTAACTTAATAAATTTGTTTGAACATGCAACTGCAGCTGTAGATCACATGAAAGCATATGATATGATATACTTAGATTTCCAAAAAGCTTTTGATAAGGTTCCACACCAAAGACTGATCCTCAAATTGGAAGCTGTAGGCATTCAGGGTCATGTAAGTAGATGGATGATGAACTGGTTGATGTATAGGAAACAGATTAGAGGAGTCACTTCTAACTAGAGTGAGGTTGTTAGTGGAGTTCCACAGGGATCAGTACTAGGGCCTTTGCTTTTTCTAATCTATATTAATGATCTGGTCTCTGGGATACTTAGCAACCTTGTCAAATTTGCAGATGATACTAAAATAGGTGGCTCAGCAGATACAATCTTGGCAGCACATGCTATTCAGAGGAACGTAGATAAATTCAGTTGTGGGCTGACACCTGGCAAATGAAATTCAATGTGGACAAGTACAAGGTAATACATGCAGGAAACAAAAATGTCCACTATAATTACACTATGGGAGGTACAGATCTAGATGAAGTAATGCATGAGAAAGACCTAGGAATCTATGTGGATTCACTTTCTCCATCCAAACAATGTGGGGAAGCAATACAAAAGGCATACAGAATGCTAGGGTATATTGTCAAAAGTGTAGAATTTAAAACAAGGGAAGTAATGTTAAGACTGTACAATGCGCTAGTTAGACCTCATCTGGATACTGTGTACAGTTCTGGGCACCACACTTCAAGAAGGATATTGCTGCTTTAGAGGCAGTTCAGAGGAGAGCAACCAGAGTTATTCCAGGTCTGAAGGGAAAGTCCTACTCGGAGAGACTGAGGGAACTGAACCTTTTCACCCTGGAACAGAGGAGATTACGTGGGGACTTGATCCAAGTCTTCAAAATCATGAAAGGCATCGACCACATCAAACCAGAGGAGCTTTTCCAGATCAGCAGGGACACACGCACCCGGAGACACAAATGGAAATTGGGCTTCAAGGCATTCAAAACGGAAAACAGGAGACACTTCTTTACACAGAGAGTAGTCACAATCTGGAATAAACTACCCAGCGATGTGGTTGAAGCTGGAAGTTTGGGAACATTTTAAAATAGTCTGGATAGGATATTGGATCACTTAGATATTAATGAACACCAAACGAGCACGATGGGTCGAATGGCCCCCTCTCTGACTGAGTGGTTGACAGACGGCAAGCAACGAAATGTATGTGCTCTGTGATGTCATAGCAGTAAGCTGAGAGAGGCTCGAGATGTCATCGCTGAGCTGGCTGGCTGGCTGGCTCTGTGTGTGTGTGTGTGTGTGTGTGTCTTTCTCTGTCTGTCTGTCTCTCTCTCTCTCTCTCTTACTCTCTCTCTCTCAATTCAATTAATTTGTATTGGCAAAGCAATTGGACATACATACATACATACATACATACATATATATGGAAAATAAACAATATGTGTACATCTCTTTCTGCATTAATGGTGCCCTCACAGATGTGTAAGTTACATGACAGACAGACAGACAGACACTCACACACACTTTCACACACACACACACACACACTTTCAAAGACAGACAGACAGACACACACACACACACACACACACTTTCAGAGACAGACACACACACACACACACACACACACACACACACACACTTTCAGACAAAGACACACACAGACACACACTCACTTTCACACAGAGACAGGCACACTTTCACACAGAGACAGACATACAAACACACACACATACTTTGACAGACAGACAGACAGACACACGCATATTATGGGTCTTTGTTGGGTAGTGAAATGGGTAGCATCAGTCGCAGTGTGGGTAATGTCAGGGAGACAATCATAGTCCCCGTTATTTGCATATCGTGGCGCAAAAGTTTCTGGGAAAAGCAACTAAACACGTTTAGTCATGTATTGGTCCATAGTTTACACATGAGATGAAAGAGACAGTATGACGTATTGAGCACCTGGGATTCCTCATGTGAATGTGAGGGGCAGAGGAACCGGATCCCAAGTGTGCGTCCCAGGTGCTATAGGTTTCAAAGCATGCAGGGGAATAGACACCCCACCCTGACATTTAAAGAAGACTGGATAGGGAGATATAAATAGCAATGGGGAGACTCTTATACTTGGTGTGGCTCTATCCATATAGTGGGGCCAGCAGCCACTTAGCAGGTGCAGCAATAGAAGCTCAGCCTGGGGAGACTGGATTTAGCATTTCCTCTCCATTTTGATAACTATCCATAATCATTTCTGCAAAATACTTCTATGATACCTATGTATGTTTTTTACTTGTACTATATTATACTATCAAGTATCAGTGTACACATACAATGTGACCTGTTACATTAATACAGAGGCCACGGAAGGCCAGATCACTAATAGCCACTGTCCCCTGATATTACACTTTTTTACAATCACTTTGGCACTCATTTCAGAACCTTGATGTCATTTTTCAAAACTCTAGACACTAAACTCACACCCGATGATCAAAATGCACATTTTTCAATTGCTTGGATACAATACACATCAACCTCAGATCATTTGTTCATTGAACTAAAATGACACAACTTAACATCAAAGTATTACCATTTCAAAATGCAATTCACACATTACATCTGAGATCACTGTCTATTCATTTCATTACAAAGATCTAACTATCAATTGATACAGCTGCTCAAAATGATAAGTGACTGTTGCATTACTCTTAATGCATAATTTTATGGAAACTGACAAACAATATTCCATGTTTCGATCATGAAAGTTTCAGGATAATGAGATCCATTGACACCAATAAACGAGGAGCATGAACCAGTTGGACTACATTATCTATGGATGTAATATTTCATCATCATTCATCATCATGTAGCACTTTTCCACACCACACATTCAGTGTGGAAGGAAAGTTAGAAATTCTTTCTCTAATACCTGTTTTTCTCTCTTGTATACTTAAGAAAGATAAGGTCAAGCTAGAAGGTCAGGCCAGAAGTTAGTTTGATTTCTGTTTGTTATTTACGATGAGAATCTTGGAGACAATGTCAAACAGTATGATTGAAGTGCCTGCTCCCTAATCCATGTGTTGATCTATGAACTCTGTCCTATAATGATATAAATTCTGCTTAGCTAACTTTTAAGATAACATAGTAATGACTTTCTGATTATAACCAGCTCTTTGATTTTTGTGTATAAAAGCTCTGACTGTTAAAATGAAGGCAGAGCGACTTTGGGATCTACTTGAGTCACTGTTCCTCTCCACGCTGCGTGTATTAAAGGCATTGCAACTAACGCTCCAACCTGGTTGAAGATGATTGTTCTTCCACATCAGATTTGACATCACTGTATGTATGCAGGCCCTTGTAATTGCTTTTCCAATACTGCCAACTGGTTATTGATGATTGATTTCACATTGTGGTACGAGTATCGAGTGAAATGAGTGCTATCCACCCCAGCAACACAGTGATAACATAGATCCGGCAGGTCATCCAGGTCACAATAGAGGTCAAGCAGTGGGAGGAGGAAGACGTGGTGGTCAAAGGAATGGAAGGGGACATGCACCCCTTCTGAGAGGTGGTCGTGGGCCTCGTCATAGAGGAGGGCTTAGGCCTCACCAGAGAGGCAGCCATGGGCCTCATTTGAGAGGTGTTGGTGGAACGTGGTAGAGGACAAGGCCACGGACCAGACAGCGGCAGCAACAGCAAATAGTGTCCAGTGAAATCCGAGAAATAGTTGTAGAGCATGTTGTAAATCATGGCATGACCATGACTGAGGCAACTACAATGATTCAATCAAACCTCAGAATCAACTCAGGATCAACTGTGGCCTCAATCATCAGAAATGTCCGTACTGAGAAGCGGCAAGTCTTCAGCATGCACTAAACATTAGGCTACTCTCAATTGTCAAATGACTGTATACTGCATACCAATGTGTAGCACAGAGTATAGTGTGCCTTTTGAAAGAAATGCAGACAGAGTGAAGCAGCTGATGACTGAGTATGTTCAGGTATGTTCAGTTTCAAGATGCCTCTTGTGAAAAATGGTTGTGAGAACCTGAACCTGAACACAGGGCTGATGGAAATTTAGAAGTACAGTAATCAATCCTTTGTTTTGCTTTTTACACTAAGCCAGGTGAGGAACACTGCAGTTGACATTTTACTGTAGTTTTGTTCTTTTTTGTAGCTAATTATTGTTGCATGGATTCAAAGAAACCTATGGTGTGATTTGATTGTATTGCATCAATACATTTCAGATTTTGTTCAATGATTCCACTGTGTCTGTAGTATTCTCTCTACTAGTCCTTTTACAGTGATGTATTTATGTGTAGTACCATAATGTAACATGTATCACATATTTTGTACTACAATATTTAATGATTGTACGAACAACTACACAGTGAAACTATCGGTATCTTCTGTGTGGGTGATCTAAATAAATGTTACTATGGTATTTCATGATAAATGAGTTATTTGAACCAACAAGTCTGCAAGTGCAAGGTTTCTTTAAAGATATGAATGCACAATGCAATGTTTTGAACATTGGACAGCCTGTGTTACAAGTGATGACCGTTTTGAGTTTTGTGTCTAGAGTTTTGAAAAATGACATCAAGGTTCTGAAATTAGTGACAAAGTGATTGTAAAAAACTGTATATTCATCCTATTTAATGTGCTCTTTTAAAATGTACTTTTCTTTTTTATGTTGCCATTTCTGTTCTACCAATGTTTCAGTTGTTAGCCAAAGATTGACAGAGTACATCTCATACACACAGGCCAGACAGCAAGGATTTCTTTTTGAAATTCAATTACAAATGCTGCATGAATTCATAAATACGATTAGAGCTCCTGAAAGCAATATAACTAACTCACTCTACAGCATCTCATTAGCAGTGAAAAGAAACCAAGAAAGTTGGGACAGTCGACTGTTTACCACTATGTAACATCACCTTTTCTTTTAATAACACTTATTAAGCACTTGGGCACTGAAGACACCACTTGGTTAAGTTTAGCAAGCGGGATTTTCCCCCATTCATCCATTATGCATTTCCTCAGCTGAGCAACTGCACAGGGCCTTCGTTGTCTTAATTTGCACTTCATAGTGCGCCACACATTCTCAATTCGGAGACAGGTCAGGACTGCAGGCAGGCCATGCTAGCACCCGCACTCTCTGCCTACGCAACCATGCGCTTGTAATCTGGGCAGAATGTGGTTTGGCGTTATCCTGCTGAAAAATGCAGGTACGTCCCTGGAAAAGACGATGTCTGGATGGCAGCATATGTTGCTCCAAAATGTGTACATCTCTTTCTGCAAAAATGGTGCCCTCACAGATGTGCGAGTTACATGACAGACAGACACTTATACACACTGTCACACCCACACACACACACACACACACACTTTCACAGACAGACACACGCACACACACACACACACACACACACACACACACACTTTCACAGACAGACAGACAGACACACACACTTTCACACACAGACAATCACTTTCACAGACAGACACACACACACACTTACAGACACACACACACACTTTCACACAGAGACAGACACACACACACTTACATACATACATACATACATACATACATACATACATACATACAGTGAGGGAAAAAAGTATTTGATCCCCTGATGATTTTGTGCGTTTGCCCACTCACAAAGAAATGATCAGTCTATAATTTTAATGGTAGGTGTATTTTAACAGTGAGAGACAGAATAACAGCCAAAAAATCCAGAAAAACAGTTATAAATTGATTTGCATGTTAATGAGGGAAATAAGTATTTGATCCCCTATCAATCAGCAAGATTTCTGGCTCCCAGGTGTCTTTCATACTCTCTTAAAGGGAGTGCTCCTAATCTCAGCTCGTTACCTGTATAAAAGACACCTGTCCACAGAAGCAATCAATCAATCAGATTCCAAACTCTCCACCATGGCCAAGACCAAAGAGCTGTCCAAGGATGTCAGGGACAAGATTGTTGACCTACACAAGGCTGGAATGGGCTACAAGACCATCACCAAGCAGCTTGGTGAGAAGGTGACAACAGTTGGTGCGATTATTCGCAAATGGAAGAAACACAAAATAACTGTCAGTCTCCCTCAGTCTGGGGCTCCATGCAAGATCTCACCTCGTGGAGTTTCAATGATCATGAGAACGGTGAGGAATCAGCCCAGAACTACATGGGAGGATCTTGTTAATGATCTCAAGGTAGCTGGGACCATAGTCACCAAGAAAACAATTGGTAACACACTACGCCATGAAGGAATGAAATCCTGCAGCGCCCGCAAGGTCCCCCTGCTCAAGAAAGCACATGTACAGGCCCGTCTGTAGTTTGCCAATGAACATCTGAATGATTCAGAGGAGAACTGGGTGAAAGTGGTCTCAGATGAGACCAAAATCAAGCTCTTTGCCATCAACTCAACTCGCCGTGTTTGGAGGAGGAGGAATGACCCCAAGAACATCATTCCCACCATCAAACATGGAGGTGGAAACATTATGCTTTGGGGCTGTTTTTCTGCTAAGGGGACAGGACAACTGCACCGCATCAAAGGGACGATGGACGGGGCCATGTACCGTCAAATCATGGGTGAGAACCTCCTTCCCTAAGCCAGGGCATTGAAAATGGGTCAAATACTTATTTCCCTCATTAACATGCAAATCAATTTATAACTTTTTTGAAATACATTTTTCTGGATTTTTTTGTTGTTATTCTGTCTCTCACTGCTAAAATACACCTACCATTAAAATTATAGACTGATCATTTCTTTGTGAGTGTGCAAACGCACAAAATCAGCAGGGGATCAAATACTTTTCTCCCCCACTGTACATACATATATATGGAAAAGAAACATTACAAGTATATATCACAATAAGATGTAATAAAGTACAGATAAACAAAATGTAATAAAATGTGATCTTTTTGAAAATGCAGGGACGTCCCTGGAAAAGATGATGTCTGGATGGCAGCATATGTTGCTCCAAAATGTGTACATCTCTTCTGCAAAAATGGTGCCCTCACAGATATGCGAGTTACATGACAGACAGACAGACAGACAGACAGACACACACACACACACACTCACTTTCACACAGAGACAGGCACACACACGTACAGACACACACACTCACTTTCACACAGAGACAGACACACACACACACACACACACATACATACATACATATGGAAAAGAAACAATACATTTATAAATCACAATAAGATGTAATAAAGTACAGAAAAACTAAATGTAAGAAAATGTGATCTTTAATACACACAAATATGTATGGCTGGTCGGATGCGTCTTGGACTCGGGTTCCTCTTCATTACGTATAGCGCTTTTGCCTTTTGCTAAAGCTTTCCGTGGAGGGGATCGTGGGTGAGTTTGTACCATTTTTGGCAGGATCTGCCTTGTTGGGGCGGAGCTGTGATCCAGGTGAACAGCAGATCGGGCATAGGTGGGCATGTGGGCAGAGGAGTAGGAAGGCCGGTCAAGCAAATAAGCTTGCTAAGGTACGCAGCAGCAGCAAGCAGCCCCCCCATCCAGCCAGCCAGCCAGTCTGGCTGGCAGTGACTGAGTGGTTGACAGACGGCAAGCAACGGAATGTACGTGCTCTGTGATGTCATAGCAGTCAGCTGAGAGAGGCTCGTGATGTCATCGCTGAGCTGGCTGGCTGGCTGGCTCTGTGTGTGTGTGTGTCTGTGTCTGTCTGTTTTTCTGTTTGTCAGTCTGTCTGTCTGTCTGTCTCTCTCTCTCTCTCTCTCTCTCTCTCTCTCCCTCTCAATTCAATTCATTTGTATTGTCAAAGCAATTGGACATACATACATACATACATACATATATGTAGCGTAAGGTACACTTATACATTTCAATTAAAGAAGTGAATTCATAGTATCACCTTATCACGAATCCTGGAGTCTTGTAGAACTCAATTTCTGTAATAATTGGACGCAGACACCAATTCCAAAGATATAAATTGTCAAATTTATTTAAAAACAAAGACTAAATGTAGCACTACACTAATTATACAAAAGGGAAAAACTAATTAAAATTCAACTCTAGATCAACAAATCAAAGACAAATCACTTCCGTGACCAAATCAAAGACCATGGGATCCCATAGGATAACACACAAATCGTTAAACAAAAAAGGTTATAAACACATTGACTACAATACCGGTTAGTAATTCTAGGAATCACTAAGAAACAGTTGAAAGTGCTAAATTGCAGTTTCAGAAGATGAAAAAAAACTGTAACTGATGGGATATGTAGTACTTTATACTCGAGTGGTCTATGCGATTACACCCTGTTGGTGTTATTAAGAACGCCAAGTACCAGAATGCAGAGCGGGACTGTTTTTTGTGCCGTGACTTGTCGGGGGAAAAAGGCGCAGAAAAAACGGACGAGAAGGTGAAGGTAGTATGGCGGTGATGCACGCGTTGGTGAAGTGGGAAAGCGGGGTCGACAAAGACTCTTACAGCGTGATTCCCACTGCTTGCTTTCGCAATTTTGATTTATTCAGCATTGCTGATGATGACGAAGAGACGACTCGAAACTTCAGAGCAGAGTGGAGAGACACGAACAAACCTCCAAAAGGTGGATGGCCTGTCCATGAAGCGCAGATCATTATGACTGGTAACAATGTTTATTTAAAAAAAAAACATTAAAGTCTTTACATGCTATTTGATATATACAATCACAGTATATTTGAAATGAATGTTTAAGTTATTAATGTGTTGTACTTCTAACATACTCTTATAACATGGTAGGTGGTGGTGAGGGCGCTAAAAACTCGTCATACTTGACTGGCATTTGTAAGAACGATTTATTGTGTGTTGTGCTTTACAATAAAATCCCCCAAATCACAAAATAAATTAAACCAGATATAATTTAACTTCAGTTTTGATTCAGTGTTGGCTGTTCATCTTAATTTGTATGGTCAAAGCACAGTATTTTTATGACAAATAAATATAATCCCCAAATATCTGTGGACATAATGCAGGGTTTTATTTATTTTATTTTTATTTTAGGAAAAGAAGGCGAACTAAGAAGAAAACTTAATGACCTAACAAGAATGCCCTGTCCTAAAATGAAGAGAGTACCTAAACCAAACAAAAAACTTCAAATTTCAGATGATAGTGACCTTGATGAACCACAGTTACCGGTGAGATAATTACTGCAAATATTAAATAAATGTATTGCAGGATTGGTTTTTTTTAATCATATTCATATATATATATATTTTCATTTTAAACTCTTTTTCTCTCTGAATACAGCACAAAATAAGAAAGAAAACCGATGGAGCTTCAAGAATTAGATCCCGTCATATTCTACAGACATTTAAAGAGTCCAGTGAAGTTGAGCTACAGCAAAAAGTTAAGCAGCTCGAAAAGGAAAACACAAGACTTAAAAATGAAAACCAATGTCTTCGAAACCGTATGGTTGATGGTAAGTTTTTTTATTTATAGCAAATAATTCCTTACCTTGATAAATGTTATTCTTCAGTAATTTAAATTCCAGAGTAATGTATTATAGTTGATCATACTGAAGTAATCTAGAACCACAATACAGACTCTTAATGTGCACTGTCTAATAGTTTAATAATACTGATTATTAAATAAAGTTTTTCAACATAACTTCATAATCCTACATTAATGACTATATGCATTACATTAGACCTGGTAATTCTTGTATTTTATCTCTTTTATTTTTTTCGTAGCTAATGTTAATGACCCACAAAAAGGTCAGTTTGCCAATAACATAGAGCAAGTCTCTCAAGTATAATTGCAGGCATTGATGGTTTTGTTTTCACTTTGTATTAAATATATTACTAGAAATGATTATCATTTAATACTAAGGTTTTTTTCTCCAGAGATTCCAGACCTTTTGGACAATCTGAAAAAAATTGTAACAAAAGCCACATTTATCAGCGATGAAGACAAAAGTGTGTCACCATCAAGTGGTTCTGACAGCCCCACAGCAAATTGTTCTGAATCTGACAAAGAATCACCAAAACAGGTATAACACTCTTGGTCTACAATATTACAAAGACAAGGTAAAAATATATATATTGAAAACAAATATTGGTTGTAAACAATCTAATGATGCTACATTATCAGTTATATTCATAGTTATAGTTGATAATAAGAATGTAATTGAATTATGGGTGTCACAGATTCACTGACTTTATTATGTCTGTAAATTAATAAACTTAGAATTGAGACATACTGTGGTCTTTAATAACACATTTCTGTAACAAAATCACAGCCTTACTGATAATGTATTCCACTTAACATAATATAAGAATAGTTTGGGGATAAACTTGTTTTTTATTTACCATTGTCTTTTAGGTGGAAATATTCCCAGGCACTGGAGTTTACATTGACAAACTGTCCTGGATCCTTGCAGAGAGGTGCAGCACGAATACGTCATATGCAAGAACCCTGACGGTTGCTGTCTTTGACTTTCCAACATTACTAAAGAGCAATCTTCGTGGTGGTGGCAGCAAGAGAGATCCAACTTCGGAGACATTAAGATCCTCATTGATGTTATTGAGGATCATATACAGCTGCCTTCGGAAGGACACGACGTGTTTCAGTTGCGGGGCTTTGCAGCCCAGCGGGACCCTCTTAATGCCGGACATCAGCTGCCCGAGCCGGTGCGGATGAACGGAGGGACGTTAGACAGCGTTACCTTCCGGGCAGGAGCAGCGAGCGGCAACACCGGGGTGAAAGTGTCGTCTAACACTGTGCCATTAGCCACTAGCTGATTGAGCAGATCAGTGGTTTTTAAGAAGATAACAATGGCAGCAGACTTGATATTTTCACACCCTGCTACCTCTCCAACCGCTAACACACACTGCTCTAGGGGGCAGAACTGCACCGGAGCGATCTTGACTCCATGGCGTCGGGTCAGTTTTTCAAAAGACGCATTCAGGGGGTCCGACCCCCCGACCCGGGAAGAACTACCGGTACTCCCCCCTCCCCTCCCCTGTTCCCCCACAATAAGAAAAGCACTGAAAACAGAAGACAAAATAAACAAACTGAAAAAAGTAAAGCAACAAAAAAACGCAGCCAAAGGACAGAGCTCTCAGCAGCACTCCCGCTCACTGCAGACCCCTCCCACACACTCCCAGCTGAGAGAGAGAGAGAGAGAGAGAGAGAGAGAGAGAGAGAGAGAGAGAGAGAGTGTTAGTGTCTGTCTGTCTCTCTCTCTCTGTAGATGCATCATAGGGAACATATGTAACAATCTCTCTTTTTGTTTACCAAAAATGAGAATGAATGTATTTCAAGTGGGTGTTGCCTTGGTTGGAAACGTTTTAAGATTATTTATGAAGTGTAAAGTGGATTTGTCTCAGTTCTCCGTAGTTTTCAATGTATGTGCCATTCAGTAGCGTTCATGTTACAGATGTGCCCTATGCAGTGGTAGGGTCAATAAAATGTCAGTAAAACTTTATTTTAGCAATTATGGAGGGGAAGAACTGCAAATAGCGGGTCCCCACTAATTATCTAATTTACCAACAACGTTTAAAATTAGGTCTTGCGAAGCTGCCAAATAATGCTGTATAATCGTATGTGTCTTCATACACCGGCTGCTATAGTCTGATAGCTTTGATTATATATACATATTTTCTCGTGAACCACAAATGCTATTTGCTTGATTTTTACAGAGTATGTTATAAATACCATTCTTATGAAGCCTGACAAATTGTATGCTGTAATTATGAATATTTTCAAATCATTTGTTTGTTTTTCCTAACATGTTACAAATGTTCCCTATGTGAAAGATGCATTATATCTTAATAACGTCTAAACAATTAAAGATATACAGATTATTATTTTTGGTGAAGTTATAATACATTGCTATTAACTATGTGTGTCAGTAAAAGTTTAAATTTCCTAAAGGATTTTTATTGATCTTGCAAAATAAGTGTTTAGGGAACATTTGTAACATAGAGGTGGGTTAGCCACCGGCTAAGGGCAGCGGCTCCGGCTCCAGCACCGTCACCATGTCGCTGGAAAAGCGCTAAGTGAGCTCACAGTGAGCTCAGTGTAATGTCTGCTCTGGTGAGCTCACAGTGTGACCTAGTCGTGAGTTCACGTCTTCACTGGGTAGTCCTTGACAACTTAATTGACTCAAATCTTGGGCTTAATTGGTCAAAATGACCATTGGTTGAAGGTACTCAGGGACTGATGTGTAGAGAGACTTATTAAACCTGCAGGATTGTGGTTTTCCCAGATCAGAATTAACCAGATCACCACAAAGGAACATGGTAGGTGCTATTGCAACACAGATTACACAAATACATTGAAATCCAAGTTTGCAGTGGTCCTTGGGCCATTGTGTGGTGATCCAGATCACTTCAGCAGGAATTTTGCAGTGGTCTGGACTACAACTCTCTCTCTCTCTCTCTCTCAATTCAGTGCATTTGAATTGTCAAAGCAATTGGACATGCATGCATACATACATACATACATATACACTCACCTAAAGGATTATTAGGAACACCTGTTCAATTTCTCATTAATGCAATTATCTAACCAACCAATCACATGGCAGTTGCTTCAATGCATTTAGGGGTGTGGTCCTGGTCAAGACAATCTCCTGAACTCCAAACTGAATGTCTGAATGAGAATGAAAGGTGATTTAAGCAATTTTGAGCGTGGCATGGTTGTTGGTGCCAGACGGGCCGGTCTGAGTATTTCACAATCTGCTCAGTTACTGGGATTTTCACGCACAACCATTTCTAGGGTTTACAAAGAATGGTGTGAAAAGGGAAAAACATCCAGTATGCGGCAGTCCTGTGGGCGAAAATGCCTTGTTGATGCTAGAGGTCAGAGGAGAATGGGCCGACTGATTCAAGCTGATAGAAGAGCAACTTTGACTGAAATAACCACTCGTTACAACCGAGGTATGCAGCAAAGCATTTGTGAAGCCACAACACTTACTACTTTGAGGCGGATGGACTACAACAGCAGAAGACCCCACCGGGTACCACTCATCTCCACTACAAATAGGAAAAAGAGGCTACAATTTGCACAAGCTCACCAAAATTGGACAGTTGAAGACTGGAAAAATGTTGCCTGGTCTGATGAGTCTCGATTTCTGTTGAGACATTCAGATGGTAGAGTCAGAATTTGGCGTAAACAGAATGAGAACATGGATCCATCATGCCTTGTTACTACTGTGCAGGCTGGTGGTGGTGGTGTAATGGTGTGGGGGATGTTTTCTTGGCACACTTTAGGCCCCTTAGTGCCAATTGGGCATCGTTTAAATGCCACGGCCTACCTGAGCATTGTTTCTGACCAGGTCCATCCCTTTATGACCACCATGTACCCATCCTCTGATGGCTACTTCCAGCAGGATAATGCACCATGTCACAAAGGTCGAATCATTTCAAATTGGTTTCTTGAACATGACAATGAGTTCACTGTACTAAACTGGCCCCCACAGTCACCAGATCTCAACCCAATAGAGCATCTTTGGGATGTGGTGGAACGGGAGCTTCGTGCCCTGGGTGTGCATCCCACAAATCTCCATCAACTGCAAGATGCTATCCTATCAATATGGGCCAACATTACTAAAGAATGCTTTCAGCACCTTGTTGAATCAATGCCACGTAGAATTAAGGCAGTTCTGAAGGCGAAAGGCGGTCAAACACAGTATTAGTATGGTGTTCCTAATAATCCTTTAGGTGAGTGTATATATATATATATATGTATGTATGTATGTCCAATTGCTTTGACAATACAAATGAATTGAATTGAGAGGGAGAGAGAGAGAGAGAGAGAGAGAGAGAGAGAGAGAGAGAGACAGACAGACAGACAGACAGACTGACAAACACAAACAGACACACACACAGCCAGCCAGCCAGCCAGCCAGCCTGCCAGCCAGCTCAGCGATGACATCACAAGCCTCTCTCAGCTGACTGCTATGACATCACAGAGCACATACATTCCGTTGCTTGCCGTCTGTCAACCACTCAGTCACTGCCAGCCAGACTGGCTGGCTGGCTGGATGGGGGGGCTGCTTGCTGCTGCTGCGTACCTTAGCAAGCTTACTTGCTTGACCGGCCTTCCTACTCCTCTGCCCACATGCCCACCTATGCCCGATCTGCTGTTCACCTGGATCACAGCTCCACCCCAAACAGGCAGATCCTCCCAAAAATGGTACAAACTGATCCACGTTCCCCTCCATAGAAAGCTTTAGCCCAAAAAAAGGGACACATTCTGTAACAACATAATGGATGCCCACCCAACCTGTGACAAAACTGAGAAAAAAGAAAAACGCTCAGTCCTCCTGGGGGAGGGACACACAGCCACCCTGGCTGCCCAATATGTCAGCGCCTACCACAACCTGAGGGACACAGTGACACACGAGCACCGGCTGTAAATATAATGTAAATACTAGTTTGTAATGAATGTGATTGTATTTCAAAAAAGGAATCTGGAAATAGTAAACCTATTTTCTTTATTTGTATGTATTAAAGATCACATTTTATTACTATTTCTTTTTCTATACTTGTGATTCATAATTCTATTATTTATTTCCCGTATGTATGTATGTATGTATGTATGTATGTATGTATGTATGTATTGTGACAAACCAAGGGGCAGGGTCATACATGGCAGATATGTCAGGCCAGGTCTGCTGCAAGGTCTGTACTCTAGGGTAGAAAACCGACCGTATACAACTACACTCCCCAGAAACCCTCAGGCAGCCTAATGTGGTCACTTGGTGCTACTTCCTCAATTATTCACCAGGTATATAAGGCGGGCCTGAGAGAGAGAGAAGAGATAGACAATAGGGTGAGTTATCTGGAAAACGGAGGTAGCTCATAAGGAGAAAGCCAAGATTTATTTATTCCAGTTTAAAATAGAATGATTATGTAAGATTAGTTACAACTCCAGTGTGAGTGACCCTCCCTTGTCAGCCACCTTGGATGATATCGGCCGTATTGGATGTCAGCCATTTGTAAGGTCATAGGTCATATGGTAAGATGGTAGCCATTTTGTTACCATTTGTAAGGTCATAGGTCATCTGGTAAGATGGTAGCCATTTTGCTATGGTGACATCCATCATGGTGAGGGTCCGAGGGTACCTCACTCTGCTTGTGTGGAGGTGTAATGTTTTATAGCATAAACTGTGTTTTTAAGGTTATATTGTTTTATCATACTGTTTTAGTAAATTAAAAAATACAAGTTTTAAATACACACATATATATTGGACTTGGTCATGATAGGGATGGTGTTTCCAAAAGAACTCTGGAGAACTTTTTGAACAGCTGCAAAAGCAGGTACACCAGGACGTGGATCTTTATACAGCATTCTCTTGAGCATGTTGGGGAGGGCATCCACTGTTTTCACAATATCCTCAACCAGCAATGTCACATTAGGATTACCAGTATCATACAAATCACCAAACTTATGAGCTATTAGAGTGAGGATGGCATCTTCAAGCAGAGATTCCTCAAACATACGTATACATAAACCCACGGCAGCAGGAGTTTTCTTTCTCTGAAAAAAAAAATATATAATGTCTTATTGCACAACAAATTTGTAAACCCCAACATACCGCCCCAACTGAATTCTGTAATGAGAACAACATTTTTGGCGGTTTCCTGGTATGTTATGTGGAATACAATTTTGTGTGATTCTTAGAAAAATTATGAAATACCATTTTGCCCCCCCATAAATAAGCCGCTCCAAGCAGTTCATTTTACACATCCGATATAATATATGAAGGGACACACTCTTCATAATGGCATCTGACTGGGGTCCATTTGATGAGGAAGAGCTAGTAAATGCGTTATCATGTATTGATGGTAAGAATGTTTTTTATAGTAATAGAGTTGGGTTTAAAAGTGTTAGTATATCATGCATAGTTCATGGTTTGTATAATTTAAGGTGAGAGAGAACCGAGATATTACAGCACAGAATAACAGAGCCGAGACTGTCGGGCCGAGCACCCCGCAGGGGACCACGGAGAGTGGAACTCACAACCCCCAACGCCTACGTCCCGAACAGCGCCTTCCAAACCGCAGGAGACACGTGTTCTGAAGGTGGGCCAAAGCAATGTGTTTAATGGCCAGTTTTATTCAGATTTCATGGTATGCCATAGAACAAGTTGTTACATATTATGAATTAATTACATCTTCTAAAACATAATATCGTGTACATTTATGTGACCAATGTTTGTTTTTTGATTTGACAGTTGTTTAACCCACATAACTACACACTCCCCCACCCACCCCAAGTCACAGAGCAAACTTTGAATGGAGGTGTGTAACATTCACCGTTTTTACCAATGTTATTAATAATAATAATAATAATAATATTATATTTTGTATTTGTTCGAAATGTAGTGAAAAGTCACTGTATAAAGTGTAATTGACATGTTTGTTTTATTATAGCTAAAAATGCGGCACAGCCTGCATTGCCCTGCTTGAGAGGCGTGTCAAGTGGAAAACAGCTGAAGAGATCCGATCGTGCTGATAAAGGGAGGTCCGTTCTACAGCGTGGGAGACAGCCACCAGTCACACAAAGGGGAAACACAGCGCCCAGAAAAGCCCTGAGTAAGACAAACCGGGTGGCACACGACACCACCGATGTGGGGGTGCAATGTGTGAAAGTGAACCGACCGAGCTCCGCTACTGTAAAAAGAGGTAAACGGGGTAAAAGCACGGTTAAAGCCACCACTAGTGGGGATACTGAGATGAAATGTCATCAATCACCTTGTGTTGACATACAGACCCCTGGTGATTGTAGGGCCCTGGTGTTTAGCAAGATATGCAGTCAGCTTGTGGAGGCGTTAAACACCGCTCAGTGCAAAATACATGTTTTGACAAATTTGTTAAAACAAATAGGGAATTGCCCCGTTTCTGATGAGAGTTTGATGAATCTGTAATTCACACTGTGAATCAATCAGTCTCTCTGCAAGATCGAGAAGGGTTGTTACAAAAAACAACCAATTCTGAAAACAACAATTGACAAACAATGAAAAAGGAGAAGCACAAAAACTGTCAGTCTGCTTGTGTAATTAGGGGGGTAATGCGAAATAAAATTAATGCTGCGAAAAGAATGCTGCGTAGGCTTAAATTTAGAACAAATGTGTCACAATTAGCACGGTCACAGACACTGTTGCACACTCTCCAGACGGGAGGCCATCCGGTAAACTTGGAAATTCAGGAATATATAGATCAGGATGTATCTAAGGAACTAGCACTAGGAGCTAATAATAATGATCAACCAGACTTGGAAATTCAGGAATATATAGATCAGGATGTATCTAAGGAACTAGCATCGGTAGCTAATAACAATGATAATCAGTTTGGGGGTGGTGATGCTGCAATGTTAGAGATGAATAATGAAAATGATGAACAAATGGCTGAGGGTGGCGTTGGCGGGGACCCTCCTCGGGGGTTTTTGGAGATTATTCGTCGCTATGACTGAGAAATTAATAGGTTTCGGGGTAGGGAGTTTTATGAAGAATTCAGGTTTGTGAACCTGGATCTGGTACAATCTTATATGGATGCTGTCCGTATTGTGCATGGAGCTGTGCAAGGATTGCTAAATGAAATATCACACAATGTGGGTCCTAATGATTTTGTAAAGCTTAGACCGAGCTCGGGGTCATTAAATAATCCTTTCTAATCGAGGAGGCGAAATGTGGGGGAGCTGGACGCTGCAGATTTCTTAGAGAGCATAGCTAATTTACTACAAAGTCACAACAAAATTCTATCACATGGGAGTTTGCGAATAACGGTCACTGTGATTAGAAATATGCAAGGTGGTGGTGGTGCGCGGAGGCGCTTAAAAGGTATATTATTTAGTAAAATAATAGACATAAACCAAGGTAACAATTTATGTTTTGCTGCCAGTGTGTACTGCCTGTGGAAGGGTAAAGAATGCACAGATTCCGAAATGTTATATGGTGCCAAACGAATGCATAGCCAGCTAGGGTTTTCAATTCAGAAAAAAAAATGTTTTTCAAATATTCAGGCATTTGAAAGACTATTGGGGGTCATTATCAAAGTATTGTACCATGAAAACGGATGGGAATATTTTACTACGGGGCCTACACCTATAAATGCTCAAGTCCTGTTTGTGTTACTTCACGAGCAGCATTACTATGGATTTTAAACATCAGAACATGTATAGGTGCTAGCTATTTCTGTGATTATTGCCATGCGGTATATGGGCATACAAATAGACACAGCTGCCGGAGCCGGTGCAGAGCGTGTTTAGACCCCCACTGTTTTGAGGTTAAAGAGACCATCACCAGATGCAGTGTATGTAAAATATTGTACAGGGGCAGTACATGCCTCAGGAGACACAAGGCTAAGGCAGCGACCAAAGAGATCACTTGTGTTCAACACTTTTACTGTACAGAGTGCCGGACTTTTCTCCCAATAACACATACTTGTGAAGAAAAACTGTCTCCGCGCTGTAAAACTGTTATCCAGACACGGGACATTCATTTATGCTATATGAATGTAATAAACATCCCCAAACAATCAAAAAAATACATTTTCTTTGATTTTGAATGCATGCAAGAAACAGGGACACACATCCCAAATTATGTTTATGCCTCACACATAAACAACGAGCGCACATGGGAGTTTTATGGGGATTCTTGCTTATCTGACTTTGTGAAATGTTTCATCGACACGCGTTTTAAAAACGACACTTTTATTTCACACAATGGTAAAGGCTATGATATCTACTTGGTCGTTAGAGAGCTCATACGTGAAAAGATAGATATAAACTTAATCACACAAGGTGGTAAAATGATGTGTATGACAGTGACCGCTCTGAACATTAGGTTCATCGATTCATTACATTTCCTGCCTATGAAACTGAGCAATATGCCAAAAGCAATGGGATTTGAGGGTGCGAAAGGACATTTCCCACACAAACCAAAATGATGTAGGCCCCTTACCTGCTGAACAATTTTACGGGGTAGACTACATGATGGGTGCTGATAAAGCAGAGTTTCAGGAATGGTATGACGGGCACAAACACTCTGAATTTAATTTCCAAGATGAATTGAAACGCTACTGTAGACAGGATGTGGACATACTGAGACAAGCTTGCACGATATTTAGGGAGGAGATCTTAAGTATGACTGAACAGATACGTCCGAAGTGTCCAGCAGACCCCGATTCAGCCCTGATTAAAGTTAGTCTTGACCCGTTTCAGTACATCACCATCGCTTCAGTGTGTATGACGATGTACCCGCAGACCATAGCATTAGTCCCGCACAAGAATGATCAGCGCCAGAAAAAGCGCTTCTCGACCCCCGCTATTCAGTGGCTCATGTATTCAGAGCACAAGGACAACATCAGTGTACAACACGCACTAAAGCCGGCTGGTGACTGTAAATATGGCCCGTACTATCTAGAGGGTTTCGCAGTAATAAATGGAGTGAACACGGTTGTTTTTTCATGGCTGTGATAGATGTTATAGTGAAAATGACTTTAACAGCATCACACACACAACATTTGGTTGGTTATATCAAAAGACAATGTGTAAAACCGAATTCTTAAAATTACACGGGTTTGATGTCAAAGTGATGTGGGAACACGATTGGTTGGCAATGCAGAATTAAAATCTGGATGTTAGCGCTTTTATTTCTCAAGTCCGGTTACCGGCACCTTTAGACCCCAGAGAGTCTCTGTTCGGTGGTAGGACTAATGCCGTAACCCTGTATTATCAACCAAAGCCTGGTGAGGAGGTCCGATACTACGATTTTACCAGTCTCTACCCTTTCGTGAATAAAACCAAATTGTACCCTGTTGGTCACCCAGATATAATATGCGAGGGCTTTGAAGATTTACAAAATCACTTTGGGCTCGCAAAAGTCAAAGTTTACCCTCCTAGAAGGTTGTTTTTCCCGGTGTTACCGACCAGAGTTGGTAAAAAACGGTTCTTTACACTCTGTGGGACGTGTGCGGACACCCAGCAGGGCTCCCTCTGCACACACAGCGAGGAGGAGAGAGCGCTTACCGGTGTCTGGTGCGCGCCCGAGCTGCTGGCTGCTGTACATAAGGGCTACAGAATAGCAGAAATATACGAGATCTGGCACTTTAAGCACTCATCCAACACGTTGTTTTGTGACTATATTAAAACGCATTTAAAAGGCAAACAAGAGGCCTCAGGCTATCCAGAGTGGTGCACAAATGACACAGACCGTGAACGTTGCGTCAGAGAGTATTATGACAGAGAGGGGGTACACTTAGATTATTTCAACATCACTAAGAATCCGGCCAAAAGACAGATTTCAAAACTGTTTTTGAATTCTTTACGGGGAAAATGTGGACAACGAACCGATTTACAAAACACCAGTATTGTGCGAGACCCCAACGAATTATTTCAATACGTGTTGGCCCCATACCCCGAGGTCTCGTCTTGTGATTTTATTGACGATGACTGCGCCTGTGTCACCTGGAAACGGGCAAGAGAGCACTACACACAGCTTTCAAATGTAAATATTTGTATCGCCAGTTTCACCACCGCCTATGCTAGGTTAGAACTGTACTCTCTTCTGCATGCATTACAAGATCGCTGTTTGTATTATGACACTGATTCAATCATTTATGTAAGCAGGCCAGGACAGTGGGACCCCGAGTTAGGAGATTATCTGGGTCAATTGACAAGTGAGCTGCCTCCAGACCAGCACATTACAGAGTGTGTTGCTACAGGACCTAAATCCTATGGATATAAGCTCTCAGGAGGGAAAGCCTGTATCAAGGTAAAGGGTATCACATTAAACGCGGCTAATAGTGAGAAAATTAATTTCGATAGCCTAAAAGATTTGATACTCGACCATACGTTTAAGCAGGCTGGTGCAAATGGCGAAATAAAAGACATTACACCGGGGATAGTACGTGTTAAGCGAGACTGGCACTTAGAGACGAGAACACTGCAAAAGACCCTGAAGGTCGTGTATGATAAGCGTGTCCTGGGACCAGACCTTACATCCTTGCCCTACGGGTATTGAACAATGGATTTTAGACTGCAGCACCCGTTTTCATGTATTCTGTCAGGGCCCTCAAACTGCGGCAAGAGGTTTTTTATAAGACAGTTATTAGACAATGCTAGCCATGTATTATCATGCATGCCTGATAATATTGTTTGGTGTTATAGTTGCATGCAGCCGCTCTATAAAGAACTGAAGTTAAAATACCCTTTTATTAACTTTATAGAGGGCTTGCCTGAAACATTTAATGACGATGAATTACTGCCCTGTGATAAAGTAAACATGTTGATCATTGATGATCTTATGGAAAAGGCATGTGAAAGCGATGAGCTTGAAAAAGCCTTCACTAAATACGTGCACCACAGAAACCTCAGTATTTTATATATTGTACAGAATGTGTTTTGTCAGGGACGTAAAAGTAGAACTATTACTTTAAACACCAAGTATAACCATATAACTTTTCAAAAACCCGAGAGATAAATTACAGATCACCACATTAGCACGACGGATGTATCCAGGCAAATCTCAATATTTTGTGGAAGCTTTTGAAGATGCCACCAAGAAGTCTTTCGGATACTTATTTGTCGATCTCATGTCAAAGACCCCTGATGAATACCGTTTAAGGACGGGTCTTTTCCCCCCTGTGGTTTATGTGTATAAAAAACAAAGAAAGTAAAAGACTGTGGTTTTCCAGCTTTGAGCGCATTTGCGGTCTGTGACTCTGGCTGTCAGGCTGTCACCGCGCATGAAGAGAAACCTGGTTGTCCTGCAGCTGCTGCTTAAAGCCGCCCGCAACACAGGAAGGCCATTCTGTGCGCCGCGGGGAGCGACCTGGTGCCGCCGCGTCAGAAATCGCGCTAAATACACTGAAAGGAAACAGTCGCCTGAGCGCTAAACAATTTCGGAAACTCAAGAAAAGTGGGGACATTATGAAAACTCTTAGTAAAAAGACCGTGTCTGTTAAGAGAAAGAGACATCTATTGAACCAGTCTGGGGGGTTTATCGGTAATTTGCTAAGTATCGCCCTCCCCCTCATCACCAGCTTACTGGCCAAGTAAAAAAAAAAAATGCAGTTCACAGAAAAAATGTATTTAGTTCCGCAGAAACAGATGGACAGAATTAAAGAGGACTTTCCAGTTGAGCACGACATCCGAAAAATAGCCACGTATAAATTGGATGGGGAAATGAAAGATATTGTGCAAAGCTGTCATTTGGGAGAATAAGAAAAAGCTTAACGCTATGCACAAGTGTTGCAGAGGTACTTGACCCTGACGCGTCAAGCGGAATCAGAAAAGGCCGTGTTAACTTTGCAGATGCCTGATACGGACACCCCGGGTGAAATAACACCTACAGAGCCTGTTTTTGATGATATTTTAGAGGCTATACCACAGAGGCAAAAGACAAATGCCGAAATATGACTTAAGAGAATGGTATCCAACAATGCTGTAACTTCATGGAACGAGAATGGGGAATTTGTGTACAAGGGGCTCCTATCCGCGGGTCTCATGTGATAGATCTGGTCAGGGCTGTCACACAGCAGCACACACTGGCCTCAGGCAGGACACCGAAAGGTTGGGGGAGTTTTATGACCGCTATGGCCGAGATTAATATCCCCGGTTCTGTTTTGTCCAACAGAGTTAACCGGGAGTTATTGGAGAAACTCAAAATGGCCCCTACTAGGGATAGTACAGTGTCTATACAGAGAGACCCTATTTCTCCTGATCCAGAGTTTATCTCACTGGAGGGGGCCGTTGCCCCACCCGAAACTCCACAGAGAGACCACCCCGCAAAAAGACGCAGACTATTTAGGAAATTACCATGGTTATCTCTGTAAAAAATAATAAGTTTTTTAATTATTATTTTGGTGGGGTGTTTGCTTATATATAGGTTATAGAAATACATAAGTTGTTGTTATCCATAAAATGTTTAATTCTTGTGTGATTCTGATAATAAAAAAAGTGTTATTATTATTATTATTATTATTATTATTATTGTTATTATTGTTGTTGTTGTTGTGTTTGTATACCAAATAACAATTGTCAGTGGTGTTTAATTGTTGTTTTTTATATTTTTTTGTGATAATAGAGATTAATTAAAAAGTAAGGTGTGATAAACAATGGTGTTTGTATGTGTGAATTTATTAACTAGGTAAAACCGTACTTATTGTGCATATAATATTTTATTATCTGGTTAACAGGCATTACATATATGAGAATTACAAATTTAATTAACAGGCACTAATCTATCGTGTCTATACATATATAGCGTTATTCATACATGGCTCTAACATTGCTAATTTCTGTTCATGACTGGTTTAGCAATTATGACAGATCCTAAAATCATGCATTCGGTTACACATCTGACAATTCTCATTTACATGAAGCTTAAACAAATACATAGGTCTCCTTCTCCTGTTTTAACAAACTGCATTACCATGTTGTCATTACTAATGAAATCTTCAGAATACAAATCCAATATCTGATTATAAGCTAAACCTTTACAACGCTGTTGTAAAAAATACACACAATGGTTTCCACATGTTGTGGACAACGCATCTTGCAACTGGTTACTGTTATAAATGGTTAACAAGGCATTTGTGTTTAAAAAACGCATGATTGATTTAGGGAAAAAGGGAGCATTGGGAGGGAATCCATAAGAATCAAATAATTCAGCCTTCCCATCTCCTCCTAGATAGATAGCGAGCCAGTGCTCCCCGGGTCGGTCGTGGGGGTGGTTGTTAATGATGAGACAGACTGGCCTCCTATTCGGGACTCGTGATCGTTTGGGGAGCTTATCAGATGGAAACACACCCAGAAAATAGTCTCTTGTGTAAATGTCCTTAGTCATGATGGCAAAAAGTTGTTTGGTATCCATGGCCAGTTTAGTGAAAGGTACAAATCAATAGTTTCTTCCTTTTCAGCTGTAGTCATAAAGCACTTGGCGACTCATGTTAATTTCAACAATGTTGTCAAAAACAGCATACACTATCATGTTCACGGTGGTTGGTAATGGCTGGGCAAAACGAATTTCTGCTCTCAGGTTCCCTGTTTTTATGAGTGAATAGTGCCCGGTGCATTCTTGATCCGGGCTCAGGTTGAATGCAAACAGTGTGTTTCCTCTGGCAAACTCCTTACGGTCCACTACCAGAGGCTTGTCTTTGAGGCGCTTTCCGGCTGTTTCCACCAGGTTAAAGTACTCCCGGACACAGTTATCATTTGCGAAATCCGGTTGTAGCGGTTTAGTAGGGATCTGCTCCCCATCAGCATACAGGGCCAGGAAATTAATATCACAATGTTTAAAGTTGAAGGGGTTTTGTGAAACATCACCGCTGAATGCTGCGTTATCCACAAAAACAATTACTATTATTTTAGGCAATTGGCCCAGAAACAAATGTTCCTGGTTGCAGACCCGGCTTCCTCTGGCCAGACTGAACACTTTCATCTGAACCCGATCTACAGGGTATTTTGCATTAGCCACCTGCAGCGCATCGGCGTGGCCCAGCCTGACAGCGGGGGCCACCCGGACCCTCTTGACAAACAGAGCTGCTGAGAGAACCGTGAGTTTAAATCTCCAGCGGTGCTCATGAGGCAGAACGCTTTTCTGTTACGGGTGAGTTTAATTTTTATATCAACGCCGTTCAGCATTAATTTGTCTTGAAAAAACATGTCTGCATGAATACAACCCACCAATTCTAGTTTTCGGCTTCCTGCTGTATAGGCAGCTCTATTGTTGAACCCCAGGTTTGCCCTGTTCAGCGTGGTTACTTCATGCTGGCCAGCTGTGTCCTTGACAAAAAGGCTTGCAGAGTATTGTGTGTTCAGAGTGCGTTCACTGTAGTTGAGAATGGATTCTATTATAGCCCTGTACGGATAACAGTTGTTGCTCTGGCTAATAAGTCTGTCCCCGATTGTGATGTCGACCTGGCTGAAAAGGGAGGCCACGGGGTAATTGACCAGGCCCACCCGATCATCCAGGGCCAGATCGGTGCCATCGTGCCTAGTTATTTTACAAGTCAGGTAGATGACAGTGTTGTTCAGGTCTAGATAGTCTTCACCGTTTCCCGTGATGTAGAATTCCAGGGGGGCGTTGTCAGAGAGCGCTGTGAGGGGGGGCACCTCCACATAGAAGCTCTTTTCGATGCTAGTCTGTGTGGGGGCCAGCTGAAAAAGGTCCAGTTCAGATTTGGTGCACTCCCCAGAACTGCAGTGAACGAAAGCCATGTTTAAAATATATCCCTGCGATGTTGTTGCCTGGAGCTCCTCTTCTTACCGGCCCCGTTTCTCTTATGATTGTGTTTCTTCCGTATAGCCCTTCTTTTAACAGGGGCCGGGGGTCCTGTGAGCCCCAGCGGTGTCGTTCTTTTCCTTTTAATGCCTCTCCTGATATACATTAGTCGCGAGCCCTCCTGTTTCGGAGCATTTATTCTACTAGCCACCGCACTTGTAACCTGCCCGACCACATCTTTAGCTATGTTTGTGGCAGCCGATCTAACATGTAGTTTGACAATTTCTAATCCGCGTCTCAGAAATGGCATAGCTTTTCTGAATAATGCTCTAAATATACCCGCTACCCCCGCACCGTATTGTACCGGCATCCCGGCGAAACCGGGTAGGCCGTTACCCGCCTGATACTTGTAGTAGTTCCTATACATGTGCGGGTCTCCATAGTTTTTAACAATCACCATGATTTCAAAGTGGTTGTATCTAATAGGTCGGAAATGCAACTTCACTATCACCTTGCCGTATGCGAATGTGACATGTTCGTTCTGGTCAGTCTTTATTTCAATGCTGATGGTGTCGAATTGATCCATGCTCAGGGGGACATAGTGAGGCTTATCATATAACAGCATAACAAACTTTTAACAAACAGTTTCATAAAACATTATAACCTAATATATATGTGTGTATTTTTTTATTTTTACTAAAACAGTATCATAAAACAATATAACCTTAAAAAAACACAGTTTATGCTATTAAACAGTACACCTCCACACCAGCAGGGTGAGGTACCCTCAGATCCTAACCATGATGGATGTCACCCTAGCAAAATGGCTACCATCTTACCAGATGACCTATGACCTTACAAATGGCTGACATCCAATATGGCCGATATTATCCAAGATGGCTGACAAGGGAGGGTCAAAGGGTAACCCTGGGGGTGATGGGAAGGAGAGAGAAGTTCCGGTTCAAAGGTGGGGGTAAC
Source organism: Amia ocellicauda (assembly GCF_036373705.1). Taxonomy (NCBI): domain Eukaryota; kingdom Metazoa; phylum Chordata; class Actinopteri; order Amiiformes; family Amiidae; genus Amia; species Amia ocellicauda. The sequence continues at coordinate 34,971,361 of NC_089863.1, read as the reverse complement.
CGGAAGGTGAGGTGGGCCTTCCGGTCTATGGTACGTAGGGAGGGTGGGACTTCTGGCTGTCAAAATAGTAAGTGATGCCACCATCTAGACTACTGACAATGTCAAACGGTATGACCTACGTGCCTGTTCCCTAAAACCATGTGTAGACCTATGAACTCTGTTCAATAACGATATATGTTCTGCTTAGTTAGCCTTTAAGGTAACATAGTAATGACTTTCTAGCATTTCTCTGTTATATATATATATATATATATATATATATATATATACATATATCCAATTGCTTTGACAATCCAAATGAATTGAATTGAGAGGGGGAGAGAGAGAGAGAGAGAGAGAGAGAGAGAGAGAGACTGACAAACAGACAATCAGGCACACACACACACACACACACACACACAGACACACACACACACAGAGCCAGCCAGCCAGCCAGCCGGCCAGCCAGGCAGCTTAGAGGTGACATCACGAGCCTCTCTCAGCTCACTGCTATGACATCACAGAGCACGTACATTCCGTTGCTTGCCTCTGTCAACCACTCAGTCACTGCCAGCCAGACTGGCTGGCTGGCTGGATGGGGAGGCTGCTTGCTGCTGCTGCGTACCTTAGCAAGCTTATTTGCTTGACCGGCCTTCCTACTCCTCTGCCCACATGCCCACCTATGCCCGATCTGCTGTTCACCTGGATCACAGCTCCACCCCAACAAGGCAGATCCTCCCAAAAATGGTACAAACTGATCCACGTTCCCCTCCATGGAAAGCTTTAGCCCAAAATAAGGGACACATTCTGTAACAACATAATGGATGCCCACCCAACCTGTGACAAAACTGAGAAAAAAGAAAAATGGTCAGTCCTCCTGGGGGAGGGACACACAGCCACCCTGGCTGCCCAATATGTCAGCGCCTACCACAGCCTGAGGGACACAGTGACACATGAGCACCGGCTGTAAATATAATGTAAATACTCGTTTGTAATGCATGTCATTGTATTTCAAAAAAGGAATCTGGAAATAGTAAACCTATTTTCTTTATTTGTATGTATTAAAGATCACTTTTTATTACATTTTCTTTTTCTGTACTTCATTACATCTTATTGTGATTCATAATTCTATTATTTATTTTCCGTATGTATGTATGTATGTATGTATGTATGTATGTATGTATGCATGTATGTATGTATGTACAGTGAGGGAAAAAAGTATTTGATAGAAAGAAATGACCAGTCTATAATTTTATTGGTAGGTGTATTTTAACAGTGAGAGACAGAATAACAACAAAAAAATCCAGATAAATGCATTTCAAAAAAGTTATGAATTGATTTGCATGTTGTAGCACTAAATGTAGCACTACACTAATTATACAAAAGGGAAAAACTAATTAAAATTCAACTCTAGATCAACAAATCAAAGACAAATCACTTCCGTGACCAAATCAAAGACCATGGGATCGCCTATGATAACACACAAATCGTTAAACAAAAATAGTTATAAACACATTGACTACAATACCGGTTAGTTAGACGAAGGTGAGTCTCTCATAACTACACAGGTTAGTATTTATGTCAGGTAACTTCTCATTATACACTCACCTAAAGGATTATTAGGAACACCTGTTCAATTTCTCATTAATGCAATTATCTAACCAACCAATCACATGGCAGTTGCTTCAATGCATTTAGGGGTGTGGTCCTGGTCAACACAATCTCCTGAACTCCAAACTGAATGTCTGAATGGGAAAGAAAGGTGATTTAAGCAATTTTGAGCGTGGCATGGTTGTTGGTGCCAGACGGGCCGGTCTGAGTATTTCACAATCTGCTCAGTTACTGGGATTTTCACGCACAACCATTTCTAGGGTTTACAAAGAATGGTGTGAAAAGGGAAAAACATCCAGTATGCGGCAGTCCTGTGGGCGAAAATGCCTTGTTGATGCTAGAGGTCAGAGGAGAATGGGCCGACTGATTCAAGCTGATAGAAGAGCAACTTTGACTGAAATAACCACTCGTTACAACCGAGGTATGCAGCAAAGCATTTGTGAAGCCACAACACGTACAACCTTGAGGCGGATGGGCTACAACAGCAGAAGACCCCACCGGGTACCACTCATCTCCACTACAAATAGGAAAAAGAGGCTACAATTTGCACAAGCTCACCAAAATTGGACAGTTGAAGACTGGAAAAATGTTGCCTGGTCTGATGAGTCTCGATTTCTGTTGAGACATTCAGATGGTAGAGTCAGAATTTGGCGTAAACAGAATGAGAACATGGATCCATCATGCCTTGTTACCACTGTGCAGGCTGGTGGTGGTGGTGTAATGGTGTGGGGGATGTTTTCTTGGCACAATTTAGGCCCCTTAGTGCCAATTGGGCATCGTTTAAATGCCACGGCCTACCTGAGCATTGTTTCTGACCATGTCCATCCCTTTATGACCACCATGTACCCATCCTCTGATGACTACTTCCAGCAGGATAATGCACCATGTCACAATGGTCGAATAATTTCAAACTGGTTTCTTGAACATGACAATGAGTTCACTGTACTAAACAGGCCCCCACAGTCACCAGATCTCAACCCAATAGAGCATCTTTGGGATGTGGTGGAACGGGAGCTTCGTGCCCTGGATGTGCATCCCACAAATCTCCATCAACTGCAAGATGCTATCCTATCAATATGGGCCAACATTTCTAAAGAATGCTTTCAGCACCTTGTTGAATCAATGCCACGTAGAATTAAGGCAGTTCTGAAGGCGAAAGGGGGTCAAACACAGTATTAGTATGGTGTTCCTAATAATCCTTTAGGTGAGTGTATATATATAGATCCTATCATTACTTGTTACCACAATTTCCTTTAACTGATTATTATTCAATGATTAAGGATAGGCAGGGCCACCTATAATCTGGTGTCTATTAACTTGTGTCAATTTCAGACTAAACAGTTAAACAGGAATGAGAAAATATTTCTCGGCGTTGACAGATTTTATTTCTAAAATTATCAACAAAACAGTTTAATGCAACACACATTTATTTTTAAGAAAACTAAATGATATTACACATTCTAGAGTTATGAATCACAGATTAACATTTCTAATTGAGTTCTCAAATGTCATTAATCATGAACTCCAAACTGTTAAACTTATCTGAACTTCGTCGCAGAGAGGCCTCTGAAACCATCGTTTTCCACAATGCTATATGGGCGCATGTCTTTGCAAATGAAATATACTACAGACTTTTTCTTTGCATGCTCTGATCCCGGAGGTAATTTTGCGGTGTGCATTGTGTCTAATCGTTGTTGCATAAGGTCAACACGTGTTGTTGCCTCTGTTTGCCATACCTCAGGATGGTGTCTTTATAAATGTGCGCGCAAATTGGTTGTGTTTCCAGAATATTTGATTCTGATCTTTCAAATGGTATGGCTCGTGTCCAAATCATGGCTGTCTGTTTTTTTTGATGAATCCAAAATGCGCCTATACATTCGATTTAAATGTCGCAGGTGCTGGTCGAATTATCTCTGCCATAATGGTGTTTGTGATGTTGGCTGATTTCTAGAAATGAGTGTTCCTGGGTAAGGATGGTAAGGGGAACCAGAACTTCAAGCGGCTCCCCTGTTTACTGCCATCTATAGGATTGTGCTTAATACTACATTCGTGTTACTGCAAACCTTATTTCTTGCATATTACCGGCATAAAAAAATAAATAAACATCAATTCTAGAGATCAGAGTATCGATAAAAGAGTGACAATAAAACGCGATTCTACATTAAATCGTATCGGCACAGCGCTAAGCAGGACACAGGAACATGTAACACATACACTAAATCAAACACATTTACTTTCCTTCCAGTATCAGGCAGTTGCACCTTTGGGTTCTCAATCAGTTATTCAAGTTTATAATTTAATTTATAACCATGACAAGTCTGCTTGCATTTGAAAATGTCATATCTACTGCAATACATTGTCTTATGTATGTTCAATTTTATTTTCACAGGTACAAATGCAGACACTTTTCTCTTGGACTATTGGAGTTCGTCTGAGACTAAGGTAAAATTTGACTGTGAAATAAGCATTTACTTTCTAAAAAAAATATATAGTCGGTTTACATTTTTAATGGTTGGAACCTACGTAAAGTTACTAAATAATTACCTTACACATTGGAGATCAGCCACAAAGACTCTGCAAAACTTGCACTAATCTGTAAGTATTGATGACAGAATTGATTTAATTGAAGAAGCCTGTACTTGCTCTGACACAGACACTGGTACTGAAAGTGTGGTCTGTGAAACAGACTTGGTAAATACTTTCAGCAATACTTTGGGCAGAAATAATCAATGACCTAAATGAGTAATGAGTGAATAAATTAGGTACAGTACTGGTTTCATCAGCTATTAAGAGTGTACATTTTGCATCTAATACACATTACACACTATTTGCTATGTATAACAATTTGTACATAAAGGTTTTGTGTTATTTTTAGGTGCAATTCAGCTACTGGCCCAGTGGCCCCCCAGCACCACCACAAAGAGGGTAAATTGCCTGATATAGAATACGTGATAAGTGGGTGAAGACTCTGTATTGGAATGATGAAGAAAGTATTTTATATTAACTATGTAATGTTTTATATTGATATTAGAAATAATGACATTTTGTGCAGACTTGGCAAATTGGATTTATTAGTGGGAGGTCAAATAAAGCAGTTAACGATACACCCTTTCTTAAATTCTCTTACCATTTCTGTTTTTGTATGATAAGATAAATGGGTTTGTCTGAATGTATCGCCCATGGGTTTTCCCGAATGTATCCACCCTTGGGTTTGTCTGTGTGTGGATTTCCTGTTTCTCCTCTCAAAGTCAAAGATGTTACCTCGTTGTTAAGAAAACCACAAGATTGTACCATTTGTATGCTGTAACAAGACCAGACATCTGCCTCTATGATGACCTCCTCCCTTGGGAAGGGCAGCCTACAAACTTTCCAGAGCTTGCATCTTTTGAAGCCTTTGATTGGATGAACGGCCACAAAATTCTACATAATTTTTCCTAAAAAGCTTCACTCATGTTTGTAAACAATAAGTTCTCACTGAAGGAATTTCCTGATGTGGGGATTCCGAGCCGGCTTGATTAAAGTTCTATTTGCTTTATCTTGACGACTCCACTTATTTCCGAAACAGGTTCTACAGTGGGTTAAATCTAGGAAATAATATTTGTTGTGGGGGAGAGAGTTTAGCTACTGGAGAGGAGGGGAGTTGTATATCAAGAATATATTAATAATGATGAACTATACTATAATACGGTCTATACATTATTTTAGACCATAATTATGTTTTTTATTTTATGTACACTTACATTAATAACCAATACATCATTTGAGTAAAACTAACCCATAATAGTGTTAATTTGTCTCTATATGTATATTTCAGGCAGTTCGTCCAGCTGAGTGTAGCCTCTGGAGCCACAGCTGACTCTCACTGTCCGTACCTGGCAGTGCAGTCTCAGGCAGACACTGCGCACACCTGACTCTACATGCTAGTGCCTTTTGCCATTTCATCTCATCAGTCTATATGTAAAATACATTAATTCTGTCTCTCTCTCACTATCACCTTCTAGTATATTGTCTCTGGGGCTCTAAGTATTGTGGGGGAGAAGAGGAAGAAAAATAACATCTGTCTGGTGAGTACAGACCGGCCTGAGATTCTGCTCAGCCTTCAGCTGTGGCCAGTGGATGGATCAGGTCAGGCAGCAGAGCCGAGTGGAGATCCAGCCAGGACCCTGGAAGACCACTGGAGTGGGTCTGTTCACTAGAGCCCACAGTCAGCACTGAGCTCTCGACATGTCAGCTGTGGAAGTGCTGATAGGGAGACAAGAAGTTACCCTGCCCCACAAAACGTACTAAAAAAACCAAATAACTAATTCAAATATAGTATTCCTATTTCACTCCAAATATATAGAAGGAGCATCACCAGTCAAAACAAGCTGGATCCGTCATTCTCCGCCTGGAGGTATCTACACAGGCACATACACCCAAGTTCTGACCCAAGATCTATGAGAAATAAGAAGAGCATCAAATGCTACAGTTTCATGGTGTCCCACTGCATTGTGGTTTATTTTCCTTTGCAGATCAAGGCAGCCCTGTCCGTGAATATTGTGAGTGCGGTGGCCACAGGCATAGCGACATTCTTCAACTTTATTGCACTTATAAATGTAAGGTGAAATAAATTCATAGGGGATCAGACCCATGGGGGGGTTGCCACACTGATCGTAACACATTTTTAAGAACATATCCAATAGATTACAATGACAAAAATCTTCAAAAAATAAAACAATTAAAACTACATAAAGATACAGTGTTCATTGTTAGAGTGTTCTTGAAATCACAATATTGTTTATGGCCATTATTTCATTACTGTTAATTGATTATTTTTAACTTTATTGTACATATTTACCAGTACCTTACATACATTAGCATAACAATACATTTATAAATAGACGTAACAGAGCACTTTATGAATCATGTCTCCATGGTGCTACACATACTTAAACATTGTCTTAATATATAAATATTATTCTTACCATAATGCAATGTAAATCCTGCATTAAATAATTTGCCAGTGTATAGTAACTTTAACAAAAATATACTCTCATTTATTACAATCAAACTTGAAAAATACGGATCCAAAACCGGAATGTTGCATAATGTTGTATCACTATGCTATACGAAAATACAGTGAAACCTGTTGGGACGGAGGGGCAGAAGTGCAGATGGGCTCTGGTTTGCTTTGCCCCTCACATTAGGAATTGTGGGTGCACAAAATGAAAGTGTATGTTTAATGATTGTAATTACATCCAGTTAGGATTTAGATGATCTTTGGTATTGTTTGCTCTCGCTTTAATATGCTTTTCTACATGTATATATTTTATGAGCACTGTTAGTCATACGTCCCCCTGAGTAGGGTTGTCTACTAATGAATAAGTAATAACAGGTGTGTTTGTGTGTATTGTCGCCTCCCTTGTGAGGCAATGCGGATGTTGTATTGAGCCAAATTCAGTAACTGGTTAATCCAAATCCCAAAAAGAGTTTGTATTTGTGTATGTGTGTGGGGTGGGGTGTGGGGGGATGATTTGGTGATAATTACATTAGGGGAAAATAGCTTCTCATTCTCTTTTTCTTTCTCTAGTTCGGTTCATTCACTTTGGCGTGTGTAAAGCTGATTTTCTCGGCCCTGGAGTTCTGCGTGGCCATCTCTGTGTCTTTGGGTGCAAAGCTGTGTGCATTGCCAGCACTGAGGTGATAAACGAGTCACACAGACTCTTACTGTCCTGTACTGGTGTCTGGACTCCAACTGCTTATTACAAATGCAGGAGCACAAGTTGTACAATTGTCCAAGCATTGCTGACACTTATTGCCAATCACTGACTTTTTACCTAGACATTCCCATGTAACTGAATGTTTGTAAGTTATTTTTCTTGATTGATAGGTTTTTAATATTTATTTAAATTAGAATTACAATTCTAATTACAATTTGTTATGTGCAGAATTTGACAAAGTTAATTAAAACCAGGATTAAAAAAAAAAACTTCCATAAATTCCAATTCAAATCTATTTTTAATATCAGTGTACTTTTTCTACATTACATATCTTTCAATGAGTTATTTCTCCAGTTCCAAAAATGTTTACAGTGAGCTGTATTTTTCACTTCTTGACACATAGCAGGCACATTTGCACAGCCATTTCTAATCCGAATTATGAATCATTCTAACAAGTACAACCAATGCACTTGGATATGTTTTCACAACCGAAGCATTTAAAATAGAAATACAATTATATAGTTTTGCTAACATAAAATAACGAGCCATGTACTGTTAATATTAACAATATTGTATTCATAATAAGGGAAGTAGGGAAGTGTTCTCTTATCTGCTCCACTGATGTGAAGGGTGCCTCTAAAACAAATGCAGCGGCAGTGTTTGCAGGAACAACTGAAGCACAATTTAAAAAGGCAGGTCATACAAATCACAGTAACCTCCTAGTGAGCTGTATTTTCACTTCTCAACACACAGTGATTCTCTCTCCCTCACTATTCCTCAGCCTGTGATTGTCATCCAGTGTGGGGCCAACCCTCAGCCAGCAACACAGCCCAGCAGTGCCCCAGGCTACCAGCTGGCACCGGACACAGAGCAGGACGCTTTTCCCAAGACCCCCCCTCCGCAGTATACATAGTGACGGAGAGAGCCTGGCTGGACCTGCACAGGGGGAGAGAGGGGAACACCGAGTGACCTGCACAGCCACCGCAGGGGGAGTGGGGGTTTCTAGAGGAAGAGCCGTGGAGTGTGTGTGTGAATGTCTGCAGGACCTCTTCAGCCATCTTCAGAGCTGCCTTTCACACACTGCTGTTTACAACTCGCCCTCGATGCTGTCAGAGTCCTGCTGGTTGGATGGGTTTAGCTCCACCGATCGCTTCCTCTCCGCTTCAGTGAGACGAGACGGACAGCTCCATCAATGTTGCAAATGTATGACTATACATACAGTTGATACTTTAAAATGCTTTTATGTTAAGCCTTTATTAAGAAATAAACCAAATTTACCTATGCTGACAGGTTCCTCTGACAGGTTACCAGGGTACAACATCTCTTCTTGGCTCTAGTAAAAACTGCACTTTAAATTCAATGCAAAGTTTCAAATGGACCAGATGCACGGTGGTCCCTGCATACTTTCATGGGTATGTTACATGAAACTACCTTGTAGAGGCAGAGGACCCCTAATGCAATTTAAGACACACATTTGTGGCATAGGGGACAACAAATTGGGTGAGAAGCAGTAGTTTCACAAATAGTTCCCCAGGTTAACACTATTTTACTTTAGAAGGGGACCCCTTTCTGCTATCAATTGGACCTAAAATGGTTCTGGGGACTTTATTTTAAAAAGCAACCCTTGGAAAGCTAACAACTTAATCTAAGACACAAACTCCCACAGACAGTGCCCCAGTATAACACTACTGTAGGTTTAAAGGGGACCCTTAATTCTATCAATTAGACCAGAAAATATTTTGGACCCATTCTTTTAAATGAGAGAAAGCCAGCCTCGGAACGCTCACAGTGCACTTCAAAATATGACATTGTGGGATGGAGGTCACCAGTTTGGGTGTCTATTCCCATTTCCAGAAATAGTTCCCAGCATTAAACTATTGTAGCACTATTGTACCTTAATGCCATCATTACTTGTACAAATTCTGTTTAGTTTAACAAATTGTAGAACATGTGTATACATTATTATAGTTGTTATTAGTATTAAAGTCCATTATTATTATTATTTACACTATGTAATACAATGTTTTCCATTAAAACACATGTTTCTGAAAGCCCAGAATAAGTATTTTTCTGTTTTGGACACCTTTGTAAATCTTTCCACTGTCCCAGCGTTCCAGGTTTTACCCAGTCCCACGATTGTACTTCGGGAAACCCTGTCCTAGCTGTGAAAATGTATTAAGGTAATTGATGTACAACATATAATAATGTAGACAATGCAAATTAAATACATATTAAGTGGTCATCATCGTCATCATCATGCTTGCTGTTTTTCTTTTGCAGCTGCTTAACTTTCTAAGTGGTAATGTTCAAGATGACTGAATAAGTGTTTCCAGTTTTCGATTACATTTTATTTTTATGAGCCAGACAAATCAATTGGTTCTCCTTTTTCATATATATATGCTTTTTGTTTTAAATCAAAATAATCTCAAACTCTTTTTCATTTAGGTGCTAGTTGCAATTTGTCTGTTACTTGTGCTGCTGCAGGCGTTGAGGATTCTGAACACCTGAGGAAATCTGCACAACACGAACATGACCGCTGTGACTCTCCTTCAGGCTGTTCCTCCATGCTGTATTATGAAAAGCTGGTCAGGGGCATGACCTACATATCTCTTTCTTTGTTTACATTTGAAATATCAAAAGGTCAATTCAAATCTCACCAGATATAAAATACAATCCCACATTTGTAGGAGAAGTTCCCTAGATTTTTTTTTTTTTTACAGAAACATACCATAAGCTGTATCATAGCAATTTAATATAATTTACATTAGTGCTGTCCAAGACTGGTGGCTTTTACAGAACATACAAATAAATGTGTTTGTGTGAAGGGGTAAATTTCACACCACTACACCACCTAGTGTTTTAATTGAGCACTAGGACTCAAACCTCCAATACTTATACAAAGATGAATCACAGGTTCTTTTACCTGTGGTCCACAGCATGAGTCTACAACACGGAGACTGACATGGGGGCACAATTATTTTATTTAAAGAGTTCCTATTGGCTAAAAACTCTAAAACAAGTTTTAAAACAAATATTAAAAACTTAGTTAAGAAAAGTTAAGAACATAGGAACATATGAAGAAGAACATAAGAAAGTTTACAAATGAGAGGAGGCTATTTGACCCATCATGCTCATTTGATTTCGTTTGAGTGATCCAAGGATCCTATCCAGTCTATTTTTAAATGTTCCCAAACTTTCAGCTTCTACCACATCACTGGGGAGTTTGTTCCTGATTGTGACAACTCTCTGTGAAGATGTGATTTTGAAGACTTGGATCAAGTCCCCACATAGTCTCCTCTGTTCCAAGGTGAAAAGGTTCAGTTCCTCAGTCTCTCAGTAGGACATTCCCTTCAGACCTGGAATAAGTCTGGTTGCTCTCCTCTGAACTGCCTCTAGAGCAGCGATATCTTTCTTGAAGTGTGGAGCCCAGAACTGTGCACAGTATCCAGATGAGCTCTAACTAGTGCATTGTACAGTCTGAACATTACTGCCCTTGTTCTCAATTCTACACTTTTGACAATATACCCTAACATTCTGTTTGCCTTTTTTATTGCTTCCCCACACTGTTTGGATGTAGAAAGTGAGGAGTCCACGTAGACTCCTAGGTCTTTCGCATCCATTACTTCCTCTAGTTATATTCCTACCATAGTGTAATTATAGTGGACCTTTTTGTTACCTGCATGTATTACCTTGCACTTGTCCACATTGAATTTCATCTGCCAGGTGTCGGCCCACAACTGAATATTATCTAAGTCAATCAATCAATCAATCAATTTTTATTTGTATAGCGCCCTTCGCAGGGTAGCCACAGAGTGCTTTACAGACTGGTAAACATACAACAAACGTATAGCAAAATAAAAAACATAAATACAATAAAATCAAATATAGACCTGTAAACATTTTACATGATCTAGAATAAAGTGAGTGAACATTTAAGTAAATTAACCATTTAGGCACAGAGGAGAGAAAAACAAAAAACTCCTATGGATGGCATGTAGGAGAAAATGAATCTCTGGGGGTCCACGGCTTAGGGCCTAGGCCTAATGGTTGCCTCTCCTCCAGGCAGTATAGTTATTACAGCAGCAAGGAGATCAGAAAGTTCTTTATCGGTGCTGCTGGCTGTGGTCTTCCTGTGGAGGAGGCCTCTCGCTGGCCATCGGGGGTGGAGGGTTTGGACCATCAACAGGCTTTGGGTTGCGATGGCTCATCAAACCTTGGGTGTGGATGCCCCGTTGACCCTCCGTGGTGAGGTGCTTCTGGGATGGGTTGTGCCTCATCAGACTTCCATGGTGGGGGACGAGGTGCCTCGTTGGACCCTCAGAGGAGGCTGTTGCTGGAAGACAAGAGGGCAGTCGTGCTCAGATACTGGTCATGCAGTGCAGGACATTTCCAAAGACAGTTGTGCAATTGCATGTCCATGGCACACCTGCAGCGCTATGGGCTAGAAAAACAGAGACTAAACAGATGAGTCTTCAGATGTGATTTAAAGGCTAAGTCCATTTGAATAGCCTGTGCTGCCGAGATTGTATCTGCTGAGCCACCTATTTTAGTATCATCTGCAAATTTTACAAGTTTGCTAACTATCCCAGAGTCCAGATCATTAATATAGATTAAAAAAGCAAAGGTCCTAGTACTGATCCCTGTGGAAATCCACTAACAACCTCACTCCAGTTAGAAGCAACTCCTCTAATCGACACCCTCTGTTTCCTATACATCAACCAATTCATAATCCATCTACTTACATTACCCTGAATGCCTACAGCTTCCAATTTGAGGATCAGTCTTTGGTGTGGAACCTTATCAAAGCTTCCTGAAAATCTAAGTATATCATATCATATGCTTTCACATGATCTACAGCTGCAGTTGCATGTTCAAAAAATTTGAATAAATTAGTAAGACACGATCTGCCTCATCTAAACCCATGTTGACTATCTCCAAGAATATGGTTTTCATTAAGATGCTCCTCTATTTTCTGTCTAATAATTTTTTACAACATTTTATAAGTGATGCAGGTGAGACTGATTGATCTGTAATTTCCTGTCTCAAAAAGCCAAGGCAATCCAAAAAAAGTTAAAATCCAAAACCTTGTCCGAAAGAAACTCAGTCTGCAGCAAAACATAAAAGGTTGTCCAATCCACTGTTAGAGCGATGTCTGTAGAGTTGACTGGTATCCAGGTATAGATGCAGTCTTTAAAACTAGTAGTCCAAAAGTGCATCCAGTGTTCATGGAGAGCTTAAAAAGTTCTTAAAAGAGAACAAAGTTAAAATCCAGTTTCTAATAAATACAGCAGCAGCCGGGAGATATAAAAAACACATACAAAAGATACAAATTAAAGTACACAAATGAGCATTCTTGCAGGGATAAAGTCCCTTTATATGTCTTGTTTTCAGTATCTCTTTCTTTCTTTTGTTCTTCCTTTCTCTCTTCTCTTCCCCTCTCATTTCTCTGTTTTTCCCTTTCCTGCTCTCTGCTACTCACTCCTTCAGTTCTGATCCCCGTCCTCTCGTTTCAGTTATACAAGCCTTATTTTTTTGTCAGTAATTACAATCTATCATTAAAAGACTTGAGAATGCTTGGAATAGAATGCGGTGCTCAATGCTCATTAGCTAGATAATCAGTGTAAAAAAAAAACAATACATTTGAGCAAAACCCAAAAATCATAAGTGTATAAATCACAAAATCAGGTGTCAAAAATAAATAAATCAAACAAGCAAGTGTATGTATTTAAATGTATATATGTATATAAACAAATATGTGTAATAAGTATAAAGCCAATAAAAAAGGCAATCAGTAAAACCAAGCAAATTAAGAATCAATGTCCCATGGGTGGCAGCCAAATAAATTGTCATATCCAACAATATCACTTTTACTCACGAAACCTCAAAGGGGGTATTCCTCTATTCTCTCGAGTTGAGCGCCTCAAACCATCCTCTTGATCAAGTTCGGGAACTACGGCTAGCTGTGGGGCTAGAGCGGGTTCAGGGGCTGGTTCTAGGGCAAGAGCGGGGTTAGGTGCTGGCTGTGGGGCCAGTACTGGTCTCCACACAAGGGATCACCAAATCTCAGTTTCAGCAATTCTCTCTGGAGGGGCTTCCACCTGTACAGATTGAGGGAGAGAAAACCTACATAATTTCAGGTTATTTCGGTGTATGGTCCGAATAGGACCATCTTTCCCTTTTGGCCTGATCTTGTAAACAGGGTGATTGGGCAAAGGGGCAACAACATGTAGCCTACTATCCCAGTAGGGGGGCAACTTTGTTGCTTCTCTGAAAGTTATGGACAAGGTCTCGTGCAACTGGTAATAAGGGGGCCTCTTTACTCTGATGGTCATACAGTCACTTTCCTTTTTCTTGACTGTCTAGAAGCCTTCTCAACTTGTTCGTAGGCCCAAGCTAATCTCTTATAGTGAGTATGTACCCAATTCTGCACTCCCCAACCACCAGCACCATTCTACTGGGAGGTGTGAACGTCTACCAACTTGACAAAAAATTGAGCATAACCTCCTCTTCCCCCCGTCTTCCTCACCTTCCGCTGATCTCTCCATCTCAATCCCCTTGGAATCCACCACACTTTCTCCTTCTTCATCTGCTAAAAATCTAGGAGTCTCCCTCGATCCTGCGCTCTCCTACACCCAGCACATCACCCCGCTGACGCGCACCTGCAAATTCTTCCTGAGCAACATACGCCGGATCCGTCCCTTCCTCACCGACTACTCGATTGTGGAGAAGGGGTTGTAGCATTTTAAGGTCCGAGGTCCGCACCACTGCGACCGAGTATTCCGGACCTCGGCACAGTGGTCCACGGAGTGGTCCAGATCACGTAGTGCAAACTGGGATGTTTTTTTCTTTTCTTTTCTTGGACATATCGTCTAAAACCCGTTTACTGTAAAATATGTGGTCGACATATGGAAACTACAAACATAATACAAAACATAATAATCATAAACATATAATATTATAGTTATCAACCCTACTGTTTAATAATAATAATAATAATAATAATAATAATAATAATAATAATAATATTATTATTATTATTATTATTATTATTAATGTTTACTGTTATTATCCCGTACAATAACGGGGAAGGCATTAAGTATGTTAACCACTAAGTAGCCGATACAGTTATGCCTTTTAAAAACAAAAACACAAATCAGAAACAAAATGAGAAAGTGTTCACATGCGCACAGTGTCCGGTCCGGAGCGCCGAGAGCTCTAGTGCTGCAGCCCCGACACTGTCACTGCGCTGCCATTGGTTTAGTTTTCTAAACTCCTAAAAACTATCCAGACTACAGTGATAATAATCATAAACATGTTCATATTGTCCTGTCATCACACCAGTACACATGCTTTCTGTTCTTAGTCTTCCGCACAATACACGAGTGGGATTATGTCTGTTAACCACAGAGTACAGCTGTGCTGCTTGAAAATTGATATGTTATGCCTTCGTCTGCGTACAATTTCCGAGGTCCACACTGCACTGCACTGCTCTGCGGCCTGGTCCGGACCACTGCACCTCGGACCACAAAATGCTACAACCCCTACTGCGATTGTGCAGTTTTTGCTTTTGCATCTTTTTTGTATTTAATGTATGTAATTTAATTGATGTTTCAGTTAATTTTACGGCTGACACATTCTCTCCAAAGTTTCGTCTGCTCCTTACAAAGCAGGCTTTTTCGTCTAAAAACAAATGTTGTTTGCTTCCCGGTGTAGGATACAGAACTTGGGGAATACAGTGAGGGAAAAAAGTATTTGATCCCCTGCTGATTTTGTACGTTTGCCCACTGACAAAGAAATGATCAGTCTATAATTTTAATGGTAGGTGTATTTTAACAGTGAGAGACAGAATAACAACACAAAAATCCAGAAAAACGCATTTAAAAAAAGTTATAAATTGATTTGCATGTTAATGAGGGAAATAAGTATTTGACCCCTTCGACTTAGTACTTGGTGGCAAAACCCTTGTTGGCAATCACAGAGGTCAGACGTTTCTTGTAGTTGGCCACCAGGTTTGCACACATCTCAGGAGGGATTTTGTCCCACTCCTCTTTGCAGATCCTCTCCAAGTCATTAAGGTTTCGAGGCTGACGTTTGGCAACTCGAACCTTCAGCTCCCTCCACAGATTTTCTATGGGATTAAGGTCTGGCGACTGGCTAGGCCACTCCAGGACCTTAATGCGCTTCTTCTTGAGCCACTCCTTTGTTGCCTTGGCTGTGTGTTTTGGGTCATTGTCATGCTGGAATACCCATCCACGACCCATTTTCAATGCCTTGGCTGAGGGAAGGAGGTTCTCACCCAAGATTTGACGATACATGGCCCCGTCCCTCGTCCCTTTGAAGCGGTGCAGTTTTCCTGTCCCCTTAGCAGAAAAACACCCCCAAAGCATAATGTTTCCACCTCCATGTTTGACAGTGGGGATGGTGTTCTTGGGGTCATTCCTCCTCCTCCAAACACAGCGAGTTGAGTTGATGCCAAAGAGCTCGATTATGGTCTCATCTGACCACAACACTTTCACCCAGTTCTCCTCTGAATCATTCAGATGTTCATTGGCAAACTTCAGACGGGCCTGTACATGTGCATTCTTGAGCAGGGGGACCCTGCGGGCGCTGCAGGATTTCAGTCCTTCACGGCGTAGTGTGTTACCAATTGTTTTCTTGGTGACTATGGTCCCAGCTGCCTTGAGATCATTAACAAGATCCTCCCGTGTAGTTCTGTGCTGATTCCTCACCGTTCTCATGATCATTGAAACTCCATGAGGTGAGATCTTGCATGGAGCCCCAGACCGAGGGAGACTGACAGTTATTTTGTGTTTCTTCCATTTGCGAATAATTGCACCAACTGTTGTCACCTTCTCACCAAGCTGCTTGGCGATGGTCTTGTAGCCCATTCCTGCCTTGTGTAGGTCTACAATCTTGTCCCTGACATCCTTGGACAGCTCTTTGGTCTTGGCCATGGTGGAGAGTTTGGAATCTGATTGACTGATTGCTTCTGTGGACAGGT
The DNA here is from genome assembly GCF_036373705.1 of Amia ocellicauda. Lineage (NCBI taxonomy): Eukaryota > Metazoa > Chordata > Actinopteri > Amiiformes > Amiidae > Amia > Amia ocellicauda. Next base: position 34,955,071 of record NC_089863.1, on the reverse strand, counting down.
GTCTGTTATACATGTAACGAGCTGACATTAGGAGCACTCCCTTTAAGAGTTCTCAGTTCGTTACCTGTATAAAAGACACCTGGGAGCCAGAAATCTTGCTGATTGATAGAGGAGCAAATACTTATTTCCCTCATTAACATGCAAATCAATTTATAACTTTTTTGAAATGCGTTTTTCTGGATTTTTTGGTTGTTATTCTGTCTCTCACTGTTAAAATACACCTACCATTAAAATTATAGACTGATCATTTCTTTGTCAGTGGGCAAACGTAGAAAATCAGCAGGGGATCAAATACTTTTTTCCCTCACTGTACTTTGGAGTACTGGAAGGAGACTTATAGTAATAGTCTGTGTTAAACTCATGTCTGCACAGCGAAATACAAGACACGTCCATTTCCCAGCGGGACTTTTCTTTTCGTACTTTTGTGTGAGAAGAACTCTTCCGCAATCTTTAATCCTGTGTTCCTTAATACCATATCAAGCCATTCTGTACATTTACAGCAGTTCCCTGATGATGCATTTCATTCATAAGAATAAAGAGTCAATACTCAAATACTCTGTACAATGCTGTACTATTCTATGCAGTGATATGTGGACTTTATATCAGATACAGAAATTACAAAAATCGATCATATATTTATTTGTACATAACAACAAGGATTACGTTGCATAATACAGCATCATAATTTATAGAAATGTGGCCAATGTAAAAGATCCTTTATTAAATTAACGATAGTGATACATTTAAATCGAGAAAATAATTTAGATGATTTGAATTAAACACGTTCACACCGTTAGTTACATGTATTAAATACAATAAGATGTTCTATGCCATTGCATGTATTACTGTACTTTATTAATCAAAAGGAAGGCAGGGTGGGGTGCGTTATTTTCAGCCATTATTATGGCTACTGACAGGCATGTGGAAAGTATGGGTAGATTCTGTAATTTATTCATATTAAAGATCACATTGTATGCGTACATTCATATTTGCATTGACTAAACCTTAACAAATATCACTCTTTTACACCTCATATACACATCACATATAATTTTAAATTTGAAGCTGTTTGAATTGAACCCTTGGGAATTCTGCATGCTGAACACATCGTTTAAATACACGTGTGGGCTATTATTGGTGCCTGTATTTTCTATGCATTGCAAGCAGCGGCGTTTCCTTTGAACCCGCACAGTTTGAGTCTGGCTCTTGAGTTTCGTCACGGCGATCACATTGACAGACAGGCCGCCCTCGACCGCCTTGAAAAACGTGGGTAAGTTTTCGATCGGTCACATTTGTGTTAAGGTGGCTTTGGGCCACATTAAATATGTAATAGTAATAATGAATGAATGAATGAATAATAAACCTAATTCATTTTGGACCTTTAATTTGTGTTATGACCGATTTGTATTTTTGCTCTTTTGATTCACTCCCCCGGATAAATGAGTCTGTTAAGAAGTAAATAATTACAATAATAAGAAGAAGAAGAACAATGCATTTTATTCAATCTCATCTCTCTCATGTTTTATGAAGAATACTAGTATTGACCCTGCCTTGCCCTCAGGAAATAGACACAGAAACAGGGAGTCTGTGGTGAAATCAGTGCAGGTTGATTTATAGTGCCAAACAAATAAGAGAAAACCCAAAACAGAAGCCCAGTTCCTCTCTGAGCCGATCCACACTGTGAAAACAGGTCTCTGCCTTCATGATCAGTGGGACGTTTCTGCCGTTTGAGCGCTGGATGAGCCGGTCGGTCACGGAGGAGATCAGCAGAGGTGTGAGGGCTGTGGGTCGGTTGAAGTCAGAAGGGAGACTTTCCACAAGCGGAAGGAGACAAACATCGCTAGTGATGAAAAGTGATCCATTTATTCCAGTTTCATGAGATACTTCAAATATATGAGCTCTGCGTATATTGGGTAGAGGTGTCTGCTAATAAACATGTGAAAAAGGTCTGCAATAATGAACTGCGTGATTCACCATTTAAAAATAACACTTTTATAATTCAATCGTTTGATCACAATCAACACACATCGATATGACCAGTGATTCACGCCTGATGATGGCAGGATTTGAGATGTAATTCAACCTGAATCACAAACAAAAGGTATTAATAACAATTTAAAATAAAACAAAACAACAATAATGACATTACAAAGTGACAAGGGGAACTCATGCAATCATGCAATGACAAGGAAAACAGCCGTCAAACAAGGCAGGCAGGGGGACCAATCACCTGTCCGTGTCTAGAGCTCGGAGGCAGGACTACAATGCTGCCCCGAGGGTTTAGTTGAGGGCAATAATTAAAGAAGAACCCCCTGCCCACTCTCATGTGTACGGCGTGGATGTGGCATTTTTTGTAGACCCACACCAGATCAATCATAAAACAGATAGCATCGCGAGAAGTGTTCATTCTAACGGTCTCGATAAGCTTTCAAACCCAATCGCAGCACTTCTGGAACCAACATATGTACCACACAGTGGGGTATCTTTGTCCAAATCTGCCCCAGAGGGATTACACAGCAGATTGACTCTCATGCTACTGGGATCTCCCCCCAGTTGCACTGCATGGCCTATTACAGGACGATAAGAAGCAGAGTTTACGGACCTCAAAGCAGAACCATATTTGAAGTCCTTGGCACCTGTAGCTCAGGGGTCGGGAAGCTCGTTACCTAGAAGAGTCAAACAAAAAAACACAGAATAACTATTAACTGCAGCAAGATCTTTCACATCAAAGCTTACCTGGAAGGGGCTTCCACTCTTGTTCTGCTGACTTACAGCCCAGTGGTTCTGACCCTGAGCCAGAGCTGATATTTCTATTAGAAGAGCGATTTAACGCACAACCATTTATGTGGAAGTGCTTTCTGTTAAAAACACAGGGATGACCAGGTCACCGAGAGGTCACACAGAATCACTACAAGGCTGCAGTAAGAGACAGAGATGCTGGGTGTGAAGGAGACACAACCAAATGAAGATAAACCGAAGAGCTCCAATTGTTTCAAAGACTGCATTGATCAGTTGAGACCCAGGTTTGAGTCTTGTGAAATGAGTGAGAAAATCATGACATTTTGTAAACACGTTTCTCCAAATCCCAGAATGCGTAGTTGCCACCCTGGGCCGACGCCGACTCCCAGAGGCTGGAGGAAATGATTCGACTCCTCTGCCTTCCCAGTGACTCAGCCACCCAGACCAGCTGGGCTCACAGAGAATAAGAGTGGTCATGTGATCACACGCACACACACTGCAAAGTGCTACAGATTACACAGCAAGTACCGTCGGGCTGAATTACTGGACAAGCCGCCCTGGTTTGTCACCTCCAGCGCTCTGTGGAACCGGGTGGAGCTCAAGACCGGTGACATGGAAACAACACAATCTCTCCTGCAAGCTTTTAACTCTCAGTCAGATCAAACACGGCTCGACCAGGAGGCTGTTTCTGACCAGAGCACTGCGTAAACACAGACGCTGCCTCTGACTTCTGGGCAGGACTCATTAAACAGCAGTTTATTTGTTTCATTGCATTAAAGCCCATCAAATACTCCCAGAACGGGGCATTTTACAAAAGCAGTGGTCCTTCAGGAAAAGTAGGGAGCTAACATACTGTCTTTCTAATTAAGGAGGGAATTAAACTTCCTTGAATTAACGGTGATATTTAAACACTGGGTGGATAAATGTGGCTTTGGCTGAATCGTGCTTTCCAGCGTCTTGTTTACTTCCAGGACAGTCAGTCTGTGTGTTTGTGTTGCTGTGAAATTCAGATCCTCTGGCCTGTCAGGCCTCCGACACTGTCCCCCCACTCTCTCCATGCACTTCATAGTTATGCAGCTGATCCCACACCTGTTCTACAGATATTGTACAAATCTAAAAACCGCTGTCAATGTTCAATATTTGCATTAAAACGTTTTTTCGCTGCTCTTTTTTTCTGTACTGCTCAACACGACCTGTCTGCACTATCAGTGTTTACTTTGACTTCTGAATATCAGCCAGATGTGCAACATCATCATCATCATTATTTAATTGGGCCCCCCCCTCACCCTCTCGTTATTACTGTCAGGGCACAAGGGGTTAACAGCTGTGCAGAAAGGCGTTCACTTACAGGTGGAGGAGTCAGCGAAGAAAACACGCAGATTGACCTATCTTATCAACAACATCATCCACACATTCTCTCTCACCAGGAATATAAAAATCTAGTCACTCTGACGTTAAGTGATCAGGACTGTAATTCCACAGCAGTCCGCAGATCACCATGTCTTTGCGGTGAACAGTTCCTCAAGCCCAGCAGAAACCACCAGCAGCACGGGCTCCAGCACGTCCACACAGCCGCTGTTACCGGATGTGGGACAGGGAAGGAGATGGGCTACGGGCACGAGGCACACACCATGCGAATGCCTGCTCTCACCTTCCCCAGCAGAGTCCTCAGGGAGAGAGGGGGCAACACGCTCTCCCTAGGGGCCCGAGCACAAGGCAGAGCCCCGGCCCCATCTACAGCCCCAGCCAGAGTCATAGCCACAGACACACTCAGCCCTACCTGAGGCCGGGCGGCTTCAACAGAGACACTGGGAAGCTGCCCTCAATTATTCTTGGGAAACGGCTGATTGCTGGGCATCCCTTTTGAATCACACAGCAGGGATCCTCATTAGAGCCGCTTCCAATCCAGCAGGAGACACAGGGAAGGAAGGGAGCATTTTTTTTGCAGAATGCAGCTTGCTGTCTGGTGTGCAGGGAGTGATCCAGCATGGCTTTGACCAAGAAGTCTGCTGCCACTGAAAGTTCTGAAGAGGTGCGTCTGGAGCCACGTTGAGCACTTCAGCAGGGTCAGCCAGATGCAATGCCAGCAAGCTGACTGTGCCCTGTGGAGCAAACAGGAGAAACAGGATATATATACTGCAAGAAGCAGTGTGACCACCCCACCTCCCTACACTGATTTGGAGACTGGAAGAAGAGAATAGGACAAGCTGAGAAAGGGAGAATTATCTACCTTTTTTAGGCATGTGTATGCAGTGCACAGTGGTCAGCACCATCCGGTGTGTGCACTGAATTCAGCATTCAAGCTATCAAGACACATCCACAACCATCCACTGTGGCTAGCGGGAGATTTCTGCTCTGCTATAAGCATTATACACCTGCCTTCTCACTCTTCATGGTGTATAAAACCAATGACACCTTGATTTAGAGTTTCAGTGTTGGAAAATAAAATATCAAACAGAATGAAATGTCAATGTACCATTTGAAATTCAGTAATATGAGAAAATTGGTCAGGGGTCTGAATACTTTTGCAAGGCACTGTACAAGCAGGAAACAGGAAGGGGCTGCGTTTATGACACTTACAGTAGCCAATAGGCAGCTCTGCTAGACAATGTATTTGGGAGTTTCCGTGGTACTAAGCTTAAGCCCTCCCCCTTTGGGTAGTATTCTTGACTTGACAGATAAATAATCAAATTTCAAAGTCTTGCCACAGATTGTCAAATGGATTGAGGTCTGGGCTTTGACTGTGACATTCTAGGACACTCAGCCTCTTGTGTTTAAACCACTCCAGTGTAGCCTTTCCTCTAGGATTTTCCTATATTAGGCTCCATCAATCTTGCCCTCAAGCAGTGAGCAGTTTTGGCTTTGCGCGACACAGCTCTTGGCCAAAAAGTTAAACTGTGGTCTCATCTGACATCTGAGAACCTTTTGCCACATCTTTGCGGTGTCTTCCACATGCCTTATGGCAATATCAAAACGGGATTTGGTGGGATGGATTTTCTGTAATGTCTTTCTCCATGTAGTGCCTCTATTCCATGTTGCCCAATTTTATGGAGCACCCACGTATTAGTTGACATATCAACAGTTTCTCCAGTCCTGGCCATGGAACTCTGTAGCTCCTTCAAAGTTACCATTGGCCTCTTGATGGCTTCACTCTGACCACCGACATCCTTGCCTGTTAACTCTGTGTTGGTTGACGGCCTGCGCTAGGCAGTCATGATTGTGCCATATTTCCTTTTAAAAAATAAATTAAAAAATAATGCATTTAACTGTGTCCCTGGGAATGTTACAAGTCTCCTCGACCTTCATTGCCATTTTCACCGGACTTCTGCTGGGTGAGCTCACTCCATTCCGTTGACATTGGTTTGTTTTTCCTAGATCAGTTTTGTCAACAACTTGGACATTGCAAATGTATTTTGTTACTTTTCTTCAGCCTGTTCTCAATTACATTTACTGGACTGCATCCATTTCAATCCCATTTATCTGTCTGTGGAGGGTCTGAGTGAGTGTTGTGGGCTCCTGCTTCAGCTCAACACTTTATTTCTCTTTCTTTTTCTCCTGTTATATTCCCAGTACTTTCCTACCTTTTACCAAATCCTTTACCATATATCAATTAAAATCTGTTCTATATATTTATCCTATAGTTGTTTTCTTGTCTTATCTTCTGTCCTTTACTTATTTCATGGTTTCTTTCTTATCTATCCCATATCTGTTTCCGTCATACTGAATCACCACAATAAATTGTAACTGTTAAGAATTGACACAATTGACGTCCCTGAGTTTGCTGTTTGTCACCCTTGCTGACATAGTTTAACTGTTTATAAAATAGGCCAGTAATCTCTCTGTTTGAAGGACAGTGCGGTTGCTTAACAGTTGTGCAGGGTGATCATTACAACCTACATTTTTCCTGTTTTTATTATAATTTACGTAGTCTCAATATACTCTGAAATTGCAGTACAGAATGATAGGTTGCGAATGCCGAGGATTTATGTGAATCTTCGTAGGATCCTGATCGAAAACGTCACTATCGAATCTGCCATTGGCCCCAGCGCGTGTCACTCAGAACAGGTCCCTTCCCACTTCCTGTTCTATTGAGCGTGACGTCTGGCGCAGGTTCATCCTTGCAACCCTTGGGCAGTGCTTCCTTTCAGAAAAACAGGGTTGCATTTGCAACCGTTTGTTATCTTTAAAGTCAGAAGCACTGCCCAAGGGGGAGGGGTTACTGTCGAACAAAACCGTTGCAAGGGAGGAGGCAGCGAGCTGATAAGGGAGCCTGCCCCGAGGTGAACCGCTAGGGGACCTCGACAACACAACTCCAGACAGTAATCCCAGGGGCCCCGCAAGGCCACACCTAGGCCGCCCAAGAGCAAGGACGGCAGTCACGCTCTTACCGGGAACTGTATGCAATCAGCAGAGCTCAACTCTTACACCCTCTGCTTAGAATAGCAAGGCCAGCTGCTCTACTAGTGCAGCTAGGAGCAAGTGTGGTATGCTGAATAATTCTCCTTACATTGGATAATTCTCAATATAATTATAACAGTTTCTTATTCCTTGATAGATTTTATTCCTTTATATTTTTCTCCCCGTGATATGTTGCATGATTATTAGCACTGTCACAGTTTTCATATTTCTGTGTTTTCATGTGTTTCTGCTTAAGGGATTCTTTACAGATTTATGTTCGATTTATATAATTATGATCATTACTGTTTTCATCAAAATGCTTATTACAAATATTTTTGGTTCTATAATAAGCGTTAATGTTTCAAATTAATACGTTATATATTATTGTAGCTGATGGATGTGTGTGATTGGTTATACGTGCATCGTTGTGTACATTTGTAGGGGGAGTTCTCGCCATACGCTTCATTCATGATAAAGCATCGGTGAAGAAGCATCACTTGAACGTGTATTCATTTAATATCACCCTTAACAGGTATAAAATCTACAAAATGCACACCATCATTGTTCTAATCGCTTTATAAGAAAGACTGTTTTCTATATTGATTGTTTTACGAGATGTGTATGAGTGTCTGTAAACTCTTTTTAATGTTAACGATCGGTGCTGAACACATGGTTAGCAGATGTGCCGCAATTAGCGTGCATGCTGGTGAATGAGATGACTGAATTACAGACGGTATATATGTAGTGTCATTGTATGTGTTTCATGTTTTCCTTCATTCATTAATTCTGTGTTGTGAGTTTATTTCGTGCTGATTCACTGATAGTGTGAGTATGTATATGACGTAGGCTATGTAGTCCAGTGAACTTATTTACATACATGGCATGAATGAAATTGTGAAAGTGTTTACATTAACAGCATGTAATTCAAAGTTGTGTTGAGACTATGCACATGTGTTAATGTACATAATTTGTATTCATTTATGTTGAGATTAGCAACATCATCCCCTTATTAGTGATCCAGAAGAGCAGAAGTGTGAGACATTCAGGCAAGTGGTGGGAAAGACTGAGTGAGCAGTGCCTGTGCTGGAGGTTCAGTTTGTTACCAGCGGCAGCAAGGTCAAGTCAGTAAGGTAAACGCCACTCTCAACAGTGTGTCTACACGGCAGCTAAAAATGGATGAGTTTAAACCGCTTCAGGATGAAATTGGTGAGAAATTATGCACACTATCACTATAAACCTGGAGATGTTAACACAGTCCAGAGAGCGATGTCAGAGAGAAAAAGAAATGCAGCTGAACTGTTTTCTGCCATGCACATTAGTCCAGCCACACCACAGCATGCAGGAAACGGACAGACATATGTAGACCATGGCCCAGTTTATTCTCCACCCATATTAAAGAGACCAGTTACCTCAGCATGCTAGAAAGAATTTCTGGTCTAATAGGAGACCCAGGACAAAAGGATCGGCTCTCATTCTCCAGTCTGGCATGGCAGATAGAAAGTGAACTCCATAAGGGCTATCTAGAACAGGAAATAATAGATTCTCTCATCAGAGCTATCACACCAGGGCTTCGGCTGCGGAGCTATCTTGAGGGAAAGGCAGGGCTGACACTCCCAATGCTGAGATGGATACTTCGCTCTCATTATCAGGAGAAAAATGCTACTGAACTATATAAGCAGCTCACCACAGAAGCTCAGCGCCCTAGAGAAACGCCACAAAGCTTCCTACGAGCCCTTGATCTTAGACAGAAAATTCAGGAGGATGACTCAGGATTAAAATATGATCCTGCCCTGGTCCACAAAATGTTTTTGCACACAGTTTTGACCGGATTGCAAAACAACTGCATCCAAAGTGACCTTCAACCATACCTGTCAGATCCCACCGTGTTGCTGGAAAAACTCAGTGTCGCTTGTTCCAATGAATCTGAAACACAGAACAAACGAAAATATGATAAGAGTGCTAGTGTTCATGCTGTGCAGCTAAACGAGCCTACCCCCAAACAAAAATTCCAGGCCAAACAGTCTAAGTTCGATTTAATGTCACAACTGAAAAGCCTGAGTGATGATATCATGCAGATTAAAAAGACAATCCAACAACCCTTATCTGATACAGCTACATATCAACAGCAGGCAGGTCTGTACATGTCTCCACACCAGTTCTCACAAAGCCAACAACAGGTGAATGACCAGAAAATACCTCTTCCACCAGCAAACCTAGTTCAGTTGTCCACTGTTCCACAAGAACATTCTACTCACCATGGACGGCCGTTTGTATATCCTTCCCCTCAGCAGCATCCCATGTCCATCAATTATGCAACTCAGCCTTCAAGTTTTGCAGCACCACAGTATTATCCCCAGCAGTATATGGTGCCACCACAACCATTGTTACCACTGTGGTAGCAGTGAGCACTTCTCAGCTGGCTGTAGGAGTAAAGGCCCCAGGCCTCAGCCAGAAGCTGCGTTAAACCAGAGCGGGTTGTCCCCAAGGGACAGGGTGTGACCCGACCAGTAGAGAAGGCCCAAAAACATGATAGCATGAGCAATCAGAAACAGCTTGAGTTCCAGTCACGTAATAGTATTTTAACTGCCACTTGTCAAGTTAACCAGCATTCTGCCATCACGTCTTTAGTGGGTAAACAATGCAAAAGACAGAAGCATTATGGGACACAGGCTCCCAAGTATGCATTATCGATGAGCAGTGGAAAGCCAAATACGCACCTGAGGTGACACTGAGAAACATTTCAGAGGCAACAGAAGCACCAGACAGTCTGCATCTGGTGGCAGCCAATGGAACAAACATACCATACACAGGATGGTTGGAGATGACCTTCAAGCTGGCATCCCCTGTAACTAATGAGAAAGAGTTAATCATTCCTGTGCTTGTCCTGAAGGAACAAGAATTGTCCAGACCTATCACCAGGTATAACGTGATAGAAAAAATAATGAGACGGAGCGAAACAAATGGATCTCATGATGTGACTAATGCATATTTGTACAGAACTGTCAGGAAGGCTTTCCCTAGCATAAAGAAAAATAGAGTGCATACCTTCATCAATTTGGTGGCTGCAGAGGGACCGAGCGAGTACACAGTAAGAACAATGAAGAAGCCTGTAAACATCCAGAAGCACACTATTATGCAGATTCAGTGTCAGGTAAAAGTGCCTCATGTGAAGCAAGATAGCGTGCTAACGTTTGAACCACATGTTAACCCACCATACCCTGATGGCCTTGAACTTTTTGATACCCTCCTCACTCTGAAAATGGGGGCCCGCCCAGTGATTACTATCAGTGTGCAGAATGGAACAGACCATGACATCACGCTCAGCGGTAGAACAGAGCTAGGAACATTGCAGCCAGTTAAGTCTGTCTTACCAATGGCAGATCCACAGTGTGCAGCCACAGCCTCTGTTATTCAGGTTCCTCCCGAAACAACTGGTGGAGGTGGCAGCCAGGACTCATGGGAACCTCAAGTTGATGTGAGCCATTTAACTCTGTCCCAACAACAACAACAACAACAACAACAACAACAACAACAACAAGTGAAGCAGATGTTATGTGAGGAATGTCATGCCTTCACAAAGTCATATGATGATATCGGCTGTGTTCCAGGTTCATTAAATGATAACACCCCTGTTGCCCGCACATACACATCAGTCCCTAAACCGTTATACCAGGAAATGAAGGACTATTTACATGACATGATTGCTCAAGGATGGGTGGCCAAGTCTCATTCCCCTTACTTGTCCCCAATTGTCTGCGTCCGTAAAAAGGATGGCAGTCTCAGGCTGTGCATAGGGGCCTGAACAGCAAAACAATCCCCGATCGCCAGCCAATACCCAGGGTGCAGGATATTCTCGATGGCCTGGGGGGCAATGCGTGGTTCTCTCTGCTGGACCAGGGAAAGGCATACCAAGGCTTCATGTCCCCAGAGAGCAGGTACCTGACTGCATTCACAACACCGTGGGGCCTCTACGAATGGATTCGTATCCCTTTCAGGCTTATGAATGCTCGTGCCGCGTTCCATCGGTTTATGGAGGAATGCCTAGAAGGATTGAGGGATAACATTTGCATACCCTATTTAAATGACATCCTGGTCTTCACGGAGTCCTTAAACGAACAGGTGGAAGCAGTAAGGAGAGTGCTGGAAAGGTTGCAATCCCATGGAGTCAAGTTAAAACCAAGAAAACATGAGCTCTTTAAGAGGGAAGTGCGCTATATGGACAGAATTGTCTCAGCTGAAGGCAGTCGTGTTGATCCCGTGGACACAGTCACTGTAACGGCGCTTAAGGAACAGACACCGAGCACGGTGGGAGAGCTACGCAAGATTCTGGGCCTGCTCAGCTATTATCGGCAATATATCAAAGACTTCTCCCGTATTACCAGTCCCCTCTACGATCTGCTAAAATGTAACATTGGCGGTGATGAGCCACAGAGAAAAGAAAACCACAAAGTAAGAAACAACAAACGGAATCATGTGGTGCCATCAAGTAAATCAATTGAGTAGACAGAACACCATCAGCAGATACTTGAGAAGTTGATTAACTGCTTGGTTCAGCCTCCAATCTTAGGATTTCCAGACTTCTCCCAACCGTTCATCCTCCAAACAGATGCATCCAACCAAGGGTTGGGAGCCGTTCTATACCAGAATCAGTATGGCAAGCTGAGAGTAATTGCCTATGGTTCCCGAACATTGACAACAGCAGAGAAAAATTACCACCTGCAAAGTGGGAAGTTGGAATTTTTTGCTTTGAAATGGGCTGTAACTGAAAAATTCAGAGACTATCTCTATTACGCACCAACCTTTACAGTGTTCAGCGACAATAACCCATTGACCTATGTTCTGACCTCTGCAAAGTTGAACACCACCTGGTGTAGATGGGTGTCAGAGCTCGCAGACTTCCACTTTACCATCCGCTACTGTCCAGTTAAAGAAAACATAGATGCGGACTCACTCTCCAGGATGCCAGTGGATCTGGAAATGACAATGAGAGAATGTACTGAGGAGTTCTCATCTGACTGCGTGGGAGCTGTAGTGCAAGCAGTGGAGATCCAGAATAATCCAGATGTGTTCCTGGCTGTAGCCTGTCCGAGTGTACCAGCATGTGTGGAGGAAAATGAGGGACTTCTCAAACCCCTGTCAAAAGAAGAAATTAGACAAGCACAAAAGAATGACAAGGACATTAGAGTAATCGTTGAGCACAAACAAACAGGATCTAGGCCCCCTCAGCAGTGGCGCTCTGTCAACTCTCTATCCAAAGTTCTTCTGAGAGAATGAGATAAGCTGAAACTGGATGAACATGACATTCTGTTACGCCACACATCTCAAAGGACACAGCTGCTATTACCAACTCAATTCAAAAGAACTGTTCTAAGGGAACTGCATAATGAGATGCACCCCTTAAAAGCATCAAAACGACCCACCCATTCAAATTAGTGTACATTGACTTTCTTCATCTGGACAAATGCAAGGGGGACTACGAGTACATTTTGGTAATCGTTGACCACTTCACCCGGTTTGCACAGGCCTATGCCACAACCTCAAAATCGGCAAAAACAGTGGCTGACCGGTTATTCAATGATTTCGCCCTCAAGTTTGGGTTTCCATCCAGAATTCACCATGACCAAGGGGGAGAATTCGAAAATCATCTGCTTACCCAACTCAAAAAGTACAGTGGCGTCGCCGGCTCAAGGACCACCCCCAACCACCCCCAAGGGAATGGGCAGGTGCAAAGATTTAACCGGACATTACTGCAGATGCTGAAAACCCTGACTGAAAGACAAAAATCTGATTGGAAGAATGCACTCAACAAATTAATATTTTCCTACAACTGTACTAGATGTGACGTGACTGGCTTCTCACCTTTCCTACTGCTGTGCACCCGCTCACCAAGGCTGCCCATTGATGCTCTCTTTGGGCTCAACTCAGAAAACAACTCTCAGAGTTATAGTGAGTACATGGAATGATGGATGAAAGGGATGCAAGAAGCTTGTGAGATAGCGAGAGAACAGGCCACCAAGTCTGCTGAATGGAACAAAAGGAATTACGACCAAAAAGTGAGGTGCACTGACCTATTCCTGGGAATCAGGATCCTCGTGAAAAATCTGACTCCAAGAGGTGGGACCGGGAAACTGCAGAATTACTGGGAGGATGAAGTTCACGTTGTCACATGCCAGGTGGCAGATGATGCACCAATCTACGAAGTAAAACCTGAGCAGAGTAAAGAGTTTTATATCGCAATCTTCTCCATCCATGTGACCATCTACCTCTTAACACCACACCAACTCAAAGTACCAAACCAAAGCAAGGACATCAACCAAGAAACAGCAGAACTTGGCCCAACAGGGGGAGAGAATGTGAGCCAGAGTGTGATAGTGCAAGTGAAGAGGATGAGCACTACTTTCAAGTAGAGCCTTATCAGAGAAGATCACTAGAAAGCAGTGATCTCCTAGGAAAAAGGCATATGTTACCACCACAGTTAGTACCTTGTGGGCCTCGATCCGACAGTTCCGGACAGTGTCAGAACCAAGGCCACAGTCACCTTCAGCCGAGTCAGAGATGGATCTTTCAGAACCTGCCCCTACAACGGCCATAAGACAAGAATTTCATGAAAACGAACCAACTACTAACCCAATGGAATGATATTGCCTGTTAATGAAACAACTGAAGCGCTTGGGTCCAGGAACAGGACCTCAGAGGAGGAAAACAGGTACCAGTTCATCAGGAGGAAGCGACGGCCACCAAATAAGTTTACATATGACGATCTTGGGACCCCATCATGCTACAATGTGGAGATGGTGGGTGATAACCACTACCCACACTTTGCATCTAAAGTTGTACAAGGAAAATGTTGATGACAGTGCTGTAATATCTGATGTTGTAGACAACAACTGCTGGATAAAGTTCAAAGACTTGAAATACTGTAAAGTGAGTATTACTGTGACTGACTAAGCAATTTGATGTTGGGACAACATCTTATTTTGAGGGGGAGAGTGTGGTATGCTGAATAATTCTCCTTACACTTGTTAATTCTCATTATAATTATAACAGTTTCTTATTCCTTGATAGATTTTATTCCTTTATATTTTTCTCCCCATGATATGTTGCATGATTATTAGCACTGTCACAGTTTTATTATGTATTTCTGTGTTTTAATGTGTTTCTGCTTAAGCCGGATTGGCTTCTTCCCATAGTGCATCCTGGTGCCATGTGTTCTCCAGGTAAGCGACGCACATATATTGACGTAATATATCCCACCCACTGACAGGTGCCATGATAACAAGATTATCAGTTTTATTCACTTCACCTGTCAGTGGTCATAGTGTTATGGCTGATCGGTGTATACTGCAGTGATGTTAGAAGCTTGCACTGCTGGTCTGAAGAAAGATGGTGAGCTAAGGTGGAATGCAATCATTTTCTGGTGTCTCATTGCTAGGGTCTTTAATATGTTCTTAACATTTTGAGAATTTCACAAACAACTTTTTTGAAAAATGTATGTTTTCCTTCAAAGCGCATTGTCCTACAAGAGGTAGTGGGGGTAGTGTTGAATATAGTGGTGCTTTGGATGTAATCTAAAGTCAGGAAATACTTATTTCAGCAGTTGTTTGTGATCAGAGATTTTGAATTCCAAGTACTGGATAGTTTCATCCGTGAACCTAGGCGATGATGCAAGTTCAACTATCTCTTTTAGATCCATTAGAATTTCCCAAGATGTATCAACTTCTGGAACTTCTCCTCCAATAAATAACGGAAGTAGTCTTAGCAAGGAACAATTCTCATTTCCTCCTATTGTTCCTTTGGATGCAAACATCTTGGAAATCAGTTGTGGGTGATTATCTTTGTCTGAATGTTTGTATGGGAATGAAGCAATTCCCTTGTTCCAAGACTGTAATGAAAACTATTTAGTGGAAATCATGTATTTTAAGCAAAGTGCAACTTCAATAGGAAGCTTCTAACATTGGTTGTCACATGGTTTCTGGGCACATGACACTCACATTTAAGCTGTAGGCCTAACAATTACAAAGGTTTAATGTTACAGTACTGTTTAATTTGTAATTTTATTCACATAAAGGGATAGAGTTACTTTTGAAAAAGTGAAAGTTACATTCAATTGCAAAAAATGTGTAACCTTGTGTCGTTGGACACCCAATGATCCTCAGTCTGCTGGGGGTTGCTTATTGTATGTCGTACTGGTTCTTATTACTGCACTTTGTACTTTGTGAAATGTTTGTGTAAACTGTAGGTCGCTCTGGATGATGGCGTCTGCTGATACATTAATAAATATTAGAGAAAATCGGGGGCGGACGAGATTGTTTGCCCACATGTTGACTGTCGACTCCACTGTAAGCACTTCTAATTACTTTGCCATCACATATAAACTGGCTATTCCTTTCCCCCGATTCTAGAACTCCACCGGTTATGCAAATAGCTAAAGGGGCATTGGCAGTGACGCACACGCAGAACATCTGGAATGATGTCACTGTTCGGGCATGCTGTGCACAACCAAATTGTGACACCGGCTACGAAACTCATAGTGGTTACATTTATCATTGAAAGAAACTAGCAACTAAACATCAGCCACAACTGTTCATTGGAAATCAGCTGTTTCCGCCGCTATGTAGGAGTTTCTCGGGACTTTGTCAGGGAACTAATCAGGGAGAGTGCATGCATTGACTTGATCTTTTCAAATGACCAAGATAGAGTCAGAGGGACACTAGTTAGAGAACCAATGGCAAACTGTGATCACAATATGGTTAGCTTTGAGGCATTCTTTCAAAAAACAAGGCCCAAGTCTAAAACAGTAGTCTACAATTTTAGAAAAGCAAACCTTGAAGGTATGAGACGGCACTTAGAACAGTTAGACTGGAGCATTTTAAGATTTATATATTTTAAGATTATACTACTTGAGGCTCAGGAGAAATTTGTACCAAAACACAGCAAATTGAGGACCAAAAAACTTTGGCCAAAATGGTTTAATAGAAGAATGCAAAAAATATCAAGAGAAAGAAAATGTTGTATAGCGCATACAAAAGGGATGGAGATGTTACAAAATACATAGAATATGTTGAGCTGCAAAGAGACCTTAAGAAAGAGATCAGGAAATCAAAGAGGGAAATAGAAAAAAACATAGCTCTTTTAGGAGCTAAAACCAATGCAAAGAGGTTTTTTCAATATTACAACAGCAAGAGGACAATAAAGGAGGAAGTGAAACAGATAAAGGGCACAAATGGAAAACGAACAAGATGTGTCAAAAGTTCTAAATGAGTATTTCACAGAGGTTTTCACAAAAGAAAAAATTGATAACATGCCACAGGTTAACAATCAGTCCAGTGAAACCCTAAGAGGGATCAGGATAAATGAGGAGGAGGTACTAAAGGGACTAGCAGAATTAAAAACAAACAAATCACCTGGGCCAGATGGTATATTTCCAACAGTACTTAAAGAAATTAGGGAAATTATTTATAGGCCGCTAACTCAAATATTCCAAATGACACTTAGAACAGGGGATGTGCCAACTGACTGGAAGACAGCAAAATGTCACACCAATCCACAAGAAAGGGGACAAAACTGAGCCAGAAAATTACAGGTCAATCAGTCTCACCTGCATCACCTGTAAAATGTTGGAAAAAAATATTAGACAGAAAATAGAGGAGCATCTTGATGAAAACCATATTATTGGAGATAGTCAACATGAGTTTAGACAAGGCAGACCATGTCTTACTAATTTATTAGAATTATTTGAACATGCAACTGCAGCTGTAGATCATGTGAAAGCATATGATATGATATACTTAGATTTTCAGGAAGCTTTGATAAGGTTCCACACCAAAGACTGATCCTCAAACTGGAAGCTGTAGGCATTCAGGGTAATGTAAGTAGATGGATTATGAATTGGTTGATGTATAGGAAACAGAGGGTGTCGATTAGAGGAGTTGCTTCTAACTGGAGTGAGGTTGTTAGTGGAGTTCACAGGGATCAGTACTAAGGCCTTTGCTTTTTTAATCTATATTAATGATCTGCACACTGGGATAGTTAGAAAACTTGTCAAATTTGCAGATGATGCTAAAATAGGTGGCTCAGCAGATACAATCTCGGCAGCACAGGTTATTCAAAGGGACTTAGATAATATTCAGTTGTGGGCTGACACCTGGCAGATGAAATTCAATGTGGACAAGTGCATGCAGGTAACAAAAATGTCCACTATAATTACACTGTGGGAGGAATAAAACTAGAGGAAGTAACGGATGAGAAAGACCTAGGAGTCTATGTGGACTTCTCACTTTCTCCATCCAAACAATGTGGGGAAGCAATAAAAAAGGCAAACAGAGTGTTAGGGTATATTGTCAAAAGTGCAGAATAGAGAACAAGGGCAGTAATGTTCAGGCTGTACAATGCACTAGTTAGAGATCATCTGGATACTGTGGACAGTTCTGGGCTCCACACTTCAAGAAAGATATCGCTGCTCTAGAGGCAGTTCAGAGGAGAGCAACCAGACTTATTCGTGGTCTGAAGGGAAAGTCCTACTCGGAGAGACTGAGGGAACTGAACCTTTTCACCCTGGAACAGAGGAGACTACGTGGGGACTTGATCCAAGTCTTCAAAATCATGAAAGGCATCGACCACATCAAACCAGAGGAGCTTATCCAGATCAGCAGGGACACACGCACCTGGGGACACAAATGGAAATTGGGATTCAAGGCATTCAAGATGGAAAACAGGAGACACTTCTTCACACAGGGAGTTGTCACAAACTGGAACAAACTCCCCAGCGATGTGGTAGAAGCTGAAAATTTGGGAACATTTAAAAATAGACTGGATAGTATCCTTGGATCACTCAGGTATTAATGGACCCTAAACAAGCACGATGGGTCGAATGGCCTCCTCTCGTTTGTAAACTTTCTTATGTTCTAACTGACATCAATGTAGTTGCTTAGCAACCAAAGGAGTAATCTTCTATATTATATTAATTAGAAAAACTTTAGACGAGGTTTCCTGACTGGCCATCTCTGGAGCAATTTATTATAGTTGAATAAAC
The DNA here is from genome assembly GCF_036373705.1 of Amia ocellicauda. Lineage (NCBI taxonomy): Eukaryota > Metazoa > Chordata > Actinopteri > Amiiformes > Amiidae > Amia > Amia ocellicauda. Next base: position 34,936,902 of record NC_089863.1, on the reverse strand, counting down.
TATAAGCTTTGTTATTTTTCTAATTAAATTGGGCCCTGAGTGTTCCTTGACTATCTGTTGAGGGAGTCGATTTCTCCCTTTCAACTGTACCGTAATCCGACAGCGATGTTCTTTCGAAAAGACATCAATTGGGACAACGTGCATGGAGGACCAACTGTCTATATTTATTATTATACCAGTTCATCAAAAAATAATTAAGCCAGTTGCTTTGTTTAGAAAGTCAGGTCATCTGAATAAAAAAAAAAAAATGTTTCGCTGCTGCTCACACCTTCGTCAGGACTTCTTTATAGCTGGAAGTTGGAAGTTGTGAGAGTAAAATAAACCGCAAACGTCCACACAGAACATTTTGGCATTGATGGTAGCTATTATCTTGCTGGTGTGTAAACGATAGAAGAGTATCTTAACTTAATTCAACTTAAATTACATTTCTGTCATAACAATGCAATGCCAAGGAAACAGCTGTTAATTTCAAAGCTCTGCTTCCTTTTATGTGGAAGTAATGCAACTGTAAAGAAAGATGCAAGATTCTAGAAACTGCCAATTCAAAAATAAATAAATCATAATAATAATAATGAATTCCCCCTTCAGCATATTTAAAGTGATTTTTCTGTTTCCAAAGCCAAGCTGGCCTTGAAAGAACATCATCCTATTTCAAGCCCACCTCTTTCTGGTTACCTGCCACTCCTGAAATTCCTGAAAATTGAAATCTAAATAGCACTGCACAATATACACACTGGAGTCAAACTGACACCCCTCCTACTAAAACAACTGTGTCCCTCTGCTGCTGTGCACAGGGTGGAGTCGTGTTTCAAATGGGAAGCCTTCTGTAAAAATGCTGACACACGGACTCAAAAAAACCACTGCAACTTAATTCAAGACCAATTTAAGAGACTGATCATTGTATATCTCTCAATAATGAGTACAATTTTTGTATACTTAATATGTTACTCACTTTTTATGTGGTGATGTTTTTAAATTGTGCAGCACCCTGAGACGTATATGGGGCACTACAATACATTGAAATTGATTGATTGATTGATTGATTGATTGCTGATTGTAGAGTAGACCTAGAAGTAGAAGTGTATGGTTCTACCCCTTACCACTGAAGACTCTGTATAGGAAGTTGAAGAAAGTGTTTTTGTGATTATTATATAATGTTTTATATTAATACTAGCATTAGAAGTAGTTTTGTATACAGACTGAGCAGATTCGATTTAGCAGGACAAGTAAAGGGTCAACAAGGTCGATTTGTTAGAAACTCCTGTCAGTAATGAAAGATCACACAGTGCCGAAATAGCCTACAGCTGTCTGCTGAGAATTTGTTTATGACTTAATCGTTTCTCTAGATAGGCAGGAATTGTTTCTGTTACTGAGCGATTGACACTAGGTAAATGACGACCGTGGGATCGCATCTTCCTAGTGCACATCAAATACGGACATCTGCTTTGGATCCATCACCTCTTCACGGGAGGACAGATCGTAAAACGGACCCGGACCTGTATCTTCTGATTGGATGAACGGCCATGAGATGTTACGTCATTTTCCTATAAAGTTGTACTCATGTTTGTAAACATTAAGTCCTCACTGAAGGAATTATTTCTGACGTGGAGCTTCCGAGCCGGCTCGATTAAAGTTCTATTTGCTTTATCTCCACGACTTCTCCACTTATTTCCCACACGGTTCTACAGCCACAATAATGAAACTACCAATAAAGCTTTCCCTGGTTATGAATGAGAAAAACAAAAAATATATACAAAAAATGTAAAAAGCTAATACAGTTTTCACATTTTGTTCTGTATGTATGTACTTCTACTTTGGGAATCTATCCCATGGATAATAATCATTGGATAATCCATTTTCTGGGAACCACACAGATGTATGTTTTCATTCTTCCTTTGCTCATTTTTTACATTTTGAATATTACATGCACTGCTTGTGTCAGCATTCATCACATCACATTTGTTTTAACTGGCTCCCTTAAGGCGAAGAGTTGGGAGTTTTAACTAAGCCCAGATAGAGTAATATTATTTATATTTATTAATTCTAAAAAAACCATAAAAAACATCTCTGGGGAAGAGTTACACTTAATAATAAACTGAAAATGTCCTGTGCAAACATTTCTGTATTTTTGATGATGGGAGTGGACACTTTGCTCACTCTAGGGTATATAATGTTGCCTATATACAGAATTGCAGTGCATCCCTCTACAGCTATTTGATTAATTGATCTTCTTAATTTAGTTTACCCCCTCCAGTCATTCCTTTATAGGTCTTTCCACAACGTTTGTAATTAAGATTCAAATGCCACGTCATCTCACTAACCTTTCCCTAAACACCAGTGTCGACAATCATTTCAACAAATGCTAACTCCTGTAGCGACTGTTACATTTTTAAGCCACACTTCCGGAAGCCTTCTGAAATGACCTTTCATCTGTAAATCCTGGCTGGCTTTCATTTTTAACACACTCTGTACAGAGCACATGTCAAACCTGAGCTGGGATGAGGACTGTCAACACAAGTGACCAGCGGCAGTTTAGATAATGGTCAATTTGGAGGCTAAATGTTTGATGTCAGTTGACTGATCTTCAGCTGTACTCCAGGGTTTAACTTATTATGGCTGATTTTGGGGCCAGGAAAAAATCTAAACTTTATTCCATGCATCTGTTGCCAGTTAAACACACAGTACTTGAAGGAGGATTTTCATTAGGTGGCCAGAGGTCTAGTACAAAGACAATATCAAGTATTGGTATATTCATTTGCATGTGGCAGGATGGTCAAAGCCTTAGTTAATTAGATCGTTTTGGTTTTGTGTCACTAGCTATGCTGGCAAACCACATTCGGCCACACCTTGGCTATGCTAGAGTGGCAAACATTATAGGAAGGCTGGTTCACCCTGAAGAGTTACACTTACAGTGTCTTTGGATTTGTGATTTACCCAAACTGTTACGTGCTTCATTGATTCAATGATTGGGCTTCAGTAAAGTTCAAGTGATTCAGAGAGACCTATACAATCTACAGGGTTGCCACTTTCCAGGAGCATACTTGGGAATCACTGCATTACACAGAAGACCATTAATATAAATGTAATCAAGGGCTCTGTGGGGGTCATACCATCATTTCCAGGACTTCTTGTTCTTTACGCTAAAGATAGTTCTTAATGACTGTCGCTGAATGTTTGGGGTCGTTGTCATGCTGCAGAATAAATTTGGGGCCAATCAGATGCCTCCCTGCTTGTATCACATGATGGATAAGTATCTGCCTGTACTTCTCAGCATTGAGGAGACCATTAATTCTGACCAAATCCCCAATTCCATTTGCAGAAATGCAGCCCCAAACTTCCAAGGAACCTGCACCATGCTTCACTGTTGCCTGCAGACACTCATTCGTGTACCGCTCTCCAGCCCTTTAGCGAACAAACTGCGCCTTCTGCTACAGCCAAATATTTCAAATTGTGACTCATCAGTCCAGAGCACCTGCTGCCATTTTTCTGCACCCCAGTTCCTGTGTTTTCGTGCATAGTTGAGTCGCTTGGCCTTGTTTCCACGTCGGAGGTATGGCTTTTTGGCCGCAAGTCTTCCATGAAGGCCATTTCTGACCAGACTTCTCTGGACAGTAGTTGGGTGTACCAGGGTCCCACTGTTTTCTTCTGCTGCAGTAAGTTTTCTTGGCCGACTACTGCGTCTACAGTCCTCAACATTGCCCATTTCTTTGTGCTACTTCTTCATCTGGAAACCCCTGTCTGCCTTGAAGTTTCTGCCGGGGAGAGACCTTGCAGATGCAGTATAACTACCTTGTGTCTTGTTGCTGTGCTCAGTCTTGCCATGGTGTATGACTTTTATCTTCAGCAACCTCACCTTGTTAGCTGAGTTTGGCTGTTCCTCACCCAGTTTTATTCCTCCTACACAGCTGTTTCGGTTTCAGTTAATGATTGTGTTTCAACCTACATATTGAATTGGTGATCATTAGCACCTCCCTCCATTTTCAAAACCGCTTATCCTAGTAAGGGTCACAGGGACACCAGAGCCGATCCCGGCAGGCATAGGGCACAAGGCAGAAATACACCCAGGACGGGATGCCAGGCCATCGCTGGGCAACACACATACCTACTGGGGAATTTAGAGTGGCCAATTAACTCTAACCTGCATGTCTTTGGACAGTGGGAGGAAACCCAGACACAGGGAGAACATGCAAACTCAACACAGACAGGCACCCTGAGCCAAGACTCAAACCCAGGACCCCTAGAGCTGTGAGGGAGCAGCACTAACCACCGCCCCACCATGCCACCCATCATTAACACCTCTTTGGTATAATTGTTTTATCATACACCTGACTATATACCTACAAAATCCCTGACTTTAAAAGTGTATTTAAAAGAATTGATGTCACACCAAGTATGGATTTGATTTAGATTGTTCTTCTGTTCACTCACTTTGCATTTAATTAGTTGATAAAAATAATCTACAGACATGCTCAAATTTGTTGGTACCCCTTGAGCCAGTATTAATGTTTTATATAAACTGTATAATGTTTTATATTAATGTTTGAAAAACCAACATGTCAACAGAGCCAACTGTATTAATTGTCAAGCAAGCAGATGTTAGCAAGGCTGTTTTTACAAGTGCTGACGCTGCAGAAGTCACTCCCAGCATTTGCTCCAAGGTGTTCTGTGGCTTATCTTAAGGCTGGAGAGGTCACATCACAGTTATTGATTAACAGTTGCTATGATGACCACGGGACCGGACCTCTCCCAGTATATCCAAGACAGACTCCGCTCAGGTGGAGAGCTTCCATGTCAGGGCGTTTCAGGCCAGACATGTTAAATAAATACTTTATCCTCTGTACATCAAGACTGGGTTCTTCACCCCTCCACAAACAAACAAAGAATGCACAATTTCCTCTGAAATAACTTGAAACTGACAAAAGTAATTGGCATCCACCAGTGTTTATTCCATATTTAATAGAAATCAAACTGCTTTAGATTTTGTTTTTCAACATAGAATTGTAAATAAAAAAAATGAAAATGGCATGGACAAAAATGATGGGACCCTCAATCTAATATTTTGTTGCACAACCTTTAGAGGCAAATCACTGCAATCAAACGTTTTCTGTAGCTCTCAATGAGACTTCTGCACCTGTAACAGGTAGTGTGGCCCACTATTCCTGAGCAAACTGCTCCAGCTCTCAGGTTTGATGGGTGCCATTCACACTATCCTTCTGTTCAATCTGGGGTCGATGCTCCTCTTGCGGCCACGCCCAGGGAGGTTGGCTCAGTTCCATGGACCTTGAACTTCCGAATAATATTTGCAACTGTTGTCACAGGAATATGAAGCTGCTCGGAGATGGTCTTGTAGCCTTTACCATGCTTGTCTATTTTCTTTCTGTTCTCCTCAGACAGCTCTCTCCTTTGCTTTCTCTAGTCCATGTTCAGTGTGGTGCACACAATGATACCAAACGGCACAGTGACTACTTTCCTCCTTTTAACTAGACTTAATGACTGATTACAAGATTGGAGACATGTGTGATACTAATTGAAAAAAATGAATTAGTTTGGAATATCACTATAATCCAATTATGTATGATCTTTTCTAAGGGGTACCAACAAATGTGTCCAGGCCATTTTAGAATATCTTTGTAGAATGAGCAATAATATATCTCTTTTCACAGCTTCTTTGCTTTATTCTATGACATACCAAAGGCATGCAAGCACACATGATGCAATATCTTTTAATTTCATCACTTTTCAGGAGGAATGAAGCATTATTTCAATGAGCTGTAAGGGTACCAACAAATTTGAGCATGTCTGTATTAACATGTCTATTTTTGAAAGCATTCTTACTTTACAGCATTTTTTCACAGCTGCCTAAAACTTTTGCACAGTACTGCATGTGTGCAATATATATGACAAATAGTTGTAAATTATGTGGGGGGGGCCGTAATGACATTCTGTAGCCGATGCATTGGGTAACAATCTAGCTTATATCTAGGTGTAATTTGAATGTGTTTATCATAAATCTTTGTATGTTGATTGAGATGTTATTATAGGATGTATACAATTGTGTATATACATAACATACTGAATTATAAAACACAAAGAAACTGTTTCAGTTTCATAGTGTTAAGTGTGTACCCACCTCTCCTCTCTTTGCTCTTGGTCTTCCTTAGTAGACCCTAGTTCGAGGATATGAAAAGTTGCTGTTACTAAGACGCTTTGGAGGTGGAATGTGTTTGTACTACCTTCTGTGTAAGCTGTATTTAGTTTTTTTACCTAAGAAGTGGAGCTTACCTTTACTACTTTATATTTGTGTACAGTTGACTGTTGGACTTTTGTGTTTTGTTTATTGTATTTATCTTGCATTCTTCGAATTTTCTGTTTGTTTCATGAGCAATCTGTATTGCTGAGAAAGTTTTAATCTGAGTGGATTATTATTTTTTATTACAGTAATTAAAGTCATTGTTGCATTGTTTGGAGCTGTCACATTATAGTATAGTAGTACAGGGATGTAACTGATCTGGATAATAACAGCATAAAAACTGTTTTCTATTAATTGAGAGGTATTTTCTAATATCACAGAATGTAATGTCTTGCTTTGCTGAATTAATAATAAGAGTGATTTAACTGGATTGAAAGTTTATAAATTGAACTACAGTTCAAAGGAGCAGTGAAATGCATGGGCCTTACATATAACATATCCTAGAGCTGTCAATGTTGACCCAGAGCATACAATTATGTATTTATACTCCAACAACAGCATCAGCATTTGCCTTTATAAAATACAAGTCTAATCCTACCTAGAGATGCACAGAGAATAAGTCATATTGATCTTTTTGCTTTGTGTTTGCTCAAGAGTGTTGATCATCCATGACCACTGCCCTTCACTGGGTCTCAGTTATTTGCAGATTGAAGTTTAATGTGTGATTCATCTCATCCCTGTTTTCCTTGGGTTTTTATACTCCATTTAGTTCCATTACATAGCCTGTTCAATCTCTGCTGTATGTGTCCCTGATCAATATGTATCTCTTGTTATTTTGAACTTGGTTACTAATGGCATTGGAAGCAAGTTATTACAGTCCAGTGTCACGACGCCCATTAGTATGCACTACATTACTCTCTTTCTTATCATTAAGGTTTTGCAAGATACTTTTCAGGGGCATGTTTGACTTGGAAGAAATGTCACTTAAAATAGCCTTAAAATAAAGTACCAGAGAGGTTCACACAGAGAACAACGAAATACACACAATGCAACATATGTTTTCTCCTGAAAAATGTCATGGGGGATTTTTTGGTTTTGTTTTTCATGGTCCATTATTTACTGTTACCGCCAAAGGGGAAAGCCTGTGGAAGGGGGGTGCAGGGCTGCTGAAATTCACAGCTCTATGCCTTGGTATTACACAACAGGGTTTTTCAGATTTCCGTGACTTATTCAAGAGGAAATGTCACTGGTAAAGGAGTTGCTCCTGTTGTTTGTTCCCACTGCATTGCTTGGAGGGCCTTGAAACAGACCTAAATATTGCAACTGGAAATGCTGATGTGGGCTGGCTAGCTGCAGCTGATCTCAGTGTTGGCAGTGTGCTAAAACACATCTCTCCCTAATCAGAGAACACAGGGGCAGGGAAAGCACAAACGACACACAACTACCAACACCAACTATCCTGAAAGAAGGGTTCCTTCTGAAATGCACAATTGTCCCTCTTACATGACCACCAAGGACACAGCAGAAGTGACACTAGGCATTTTACAAGTCATTATTAATTCAAACTTACTACAATGCTTGACTGTTGTTCTCTAGACAGATGCTTGTACGTATTCCTGAACATTGCAACACAAAACACACCTTTGTGCAAGGGCAGCATGAGGTATAATTATGTGTAATTTAATAAAACCATTCTGCATGATTCATGCCCGTCAAATACGATCAACATGGAAAATGGATTAGGAACACACTGGCCTATATGTGTGAGTAATCATGAAAGTGCACATGTAATACTCAACTTACAAATTGAGTGTCTTGTACACAAGAATAATTTATTGTCCTGATTTTCTTCCACCCTGAAGGATCAACTGATATAATCTACTGTATGTTTTCCCTCAAATTCACATAGAACATACCTGAATTACAACACAAACTTTAATACAGGATACTATAACATTCAATAATATGTACTGTTACAGTTATTTAAGGAACAGGACAGCGCTTGTGACCTATTTCCTGCCAATTCCATTCTATTAAGTGTTTCCCAAATACAGTACAAACATTTCCGTGGACCACCCAGGTCCCCACCCCTGGAGACAAAATGTATTTGTTTATTTCTAAATAGCTGTAATACAAAATACAAATCATACCAGAACATAAAAACAGTTTTGTCATTTTAAGTGGAGTTATACGCTATAAGGGCATTTCGATATTATCCCATAATATAACATTTAACCCTAAAACTGCCACTGTAACTCATTCTTTCCCATTAGCCATCCCAATGGGATGAGTGGTGCTGCCCTGCAACAGGTGATATCTAACAGCCAGTAAGAAATTAAATAGTTTTTTAATATAATCAGGGTACAATGCCTAACTAACTGCCTAAGTGGAATATTAATTCATATTAATATTAAAACAAAAAGGTATTAGCAATGTCATAATTTTGGGATCAACCATACCTGACATCAGAGCTGTAAAAGCTTTAAAGTACAATTCAACAACTACAGAATTTTTTATTCATTTCAATGATACAGCCTCATCAGATCCATGAGTCCCTTTCAGGGTCAGTTCAGCATATTTGCATTTTACATTAGACACATCACTTATGTGTTTTATTAGGGTCTAATTCATAATTATCTACATAAATACAAATTAAATCAGTTTTGACTGAGGGGCCAGATTGATATCTTCAGGTCTTGTACTGAGAGCCAGGTAATTTGTATGTACATGAACTTGTGTGTGTAGAGCCGCACATGACTGTAGGTCTTAGAAAGGAATCTGTCCAACTGAGAGGAAATACTGAAAGGAAACAAACACGTTGTAAATGTTCAGAACAGTTCTTTTTTTGTTTTTTAGTCTGTATCTCGGTATTTGTTGTTGTGTATCATTTATTTGTTTGTCTTAGGCAGTGTTCTAGCTGCATTTATATTTAGAAACACCGGTTGGTCTTTTCTGATGGGTTTGGGGGAATTCAGGCAGCCGGTTCAATGAGCAGTGGCGCTCTGGAGGTCACATGGTGTCCCGACTGACCAGCTGGAACAAGGAGAACGACTGAGACCCAGCTTCCCATTGCACATCCAGAGAAGCCTGGGATAACACAGGGCTCTTTCATACTATTGTCCTGGGTTCACCCTGTGTGACTACCTCACTACAACTTGCCTACCATATAGGTGTTTTTAATTGCCCTGAATGAAAAACATATTGGGTATTTATGTGGGAGAAGACTTGTCCTGTCAGCATCAATATGGGAACTTAACTTCAAAGCATTACTTTTATTAATTTTATTTATTAATCGAACACAATTCGGAGTAGGATGGCAAAGATTGGCCATGTTGGTAGTAGCCTCAGCCATGCCAGATCCTATTGGGTAGTAACAATACTGTATTGTTTCCTGTCCGTTATAATGAGGCATTCTGATACTCTCCAACTAGGTTTTTGTAGGAAACAGCTGGCTTTTGGTCTTTACACAATACTGGATAAGGGCATCGGCCAAGAAATAAATAAAACAAAATAAATAATAATACTAGGCCTGAGCAATATCTGCCCCAACACACATTACAATGATGAAATAAAAGTATTACATTGAAAACAGTAGGAGATAAATAAGGCCTTTAACATATCTTCAGCTCCAAACGTGTTATGACTTTGTTTCAGAATAAGATGACTTAATAATATAATAGTGACAGACAAGAAGGTAGGATTTTATAATAAGTAGCTATGCGTGTTAAATTACCATTGAATAAATAAATATGTCGTGGTTAATAATGTATTCATGAATAAATGAACTCTTTGCCAGGTAAGCCTTGCCAAGTAATACATGGTTTCCTGTTCATAATTAATGCATATGGTGTTAGCCTTAATTTATTGTATCACGACAAACCTTGTGGCACCATTGTGTCAGAATATGCCATTTGAACGCTGTTTAAGGAGCATTTACGGTTTGTTACTTGAACCTTTTGACTTATTCCACCAGCTTCAGTCTTAAGCAAAACAATGTCTTAAGAAGGTACAAAACTACAAGCAGCATTTTTCTTTTTGCTCTTTTTATTGCTTTCAGTGCTTTGTCAGCTACCAAACAGGGGGTTCTTTTTTTTTTTTTTTTCCAATAGCATAATTCACATTGCTCAATTTCAATACAGTATTTTTCAACATGTTTTAGAAACTTATGGTTAGAGATTCTATATATTTTGTTACAGTGTCTTTTACAATGTGGGTCTTTCCCCTGAGCATTAATGTCTGCTAGCTGAATTGACATTTTCTACAAGTTACTGCATTTGCTTGTCTTATCAGGGATGAATGTGTCATGTAAAGAGAGATGGCAAAAGTCAATAATAAAATCATGAAAATAGATCCATTAACCATTTTGTGAGAAATATGGTACCACATTTTCATTCTGGAAAAAACATTTACAGTGAGGGGAAAAAAGTATTTGATCCCCTGCTGATTTTGTACGTTTGCCCACTGACAAAGAAATGATCAGTCTATAATTTTAATGGTAGGTGTATTTTAACAGTGAGAGACAGAATAACAACAAAAAAAAATCAAGAAAAACGCATTTCAAAAAAGTTATAAATTGATTTGCATGTTAATGAGGGAAATAAGTATTTGCTCCTCTATCAATCAGCAAGATTTCTGGCTCCCAGGTGTCTTTTATACAGGTAACGAGCTGAGATTAGGAGCACTCTCTTAAAGGGAGAGCTCCTAATGTCAGCTCATTACCTGTATAAAAGACACCTGTCCACAAAAGCAATCAATCAATCAGATTCCAAACTCTCCACCATGGCCAAGACCAAAGAGCTGTCCAAGGATGTCAGGGACAAGATTGTAGACCTACACACGGCTGGAATGGGCTACAAGACCATCGCCAAGCAGCTTGTTGAGAACAGTTGGTGCGATTATTTGCAAATGGAAGAAACACAAAGTAACTGTCAGTCTCCCTCGCTCTGGGTCTCCATGCAAGATCTCACCTCGTGGAGTTTCAATGATGATAACGGTGAGGAATCAGCACAGAAGTACACGGGAGGATCTTGTTAATGATCTCAAGGCAGCTGGGACCATAGTCACCAAGAAAACAATTGGTAACACACTACGCCGTGAAGGACTGAAATCCTGCAGCACCTGAAAGGCCCCCCTGCTCAAGAAAGCACATGTAGAGGCCCGTCTGAAGTTTGCCAATGAACATCTGAATGATTCAGAGGAGAACTGGGTGAAAGTGTTGTGGTCAGATGAGACCATAATCGAGCTCTTTGGCATCAACTCAACTCGCCGTGTTTGGAGGAGGAGGAATGACCCCAAGAACACCATCCCCACCGTCAAACATGGAGGTGGAAACATTATGCTTTGGGGGTGTTTTTCTGCTAAGGGGACAGGACAACTGCACCGCATCAAAGGAACGATGGACGGGGCCATGTACCGTCAAATCTTGGGTGAGAACCTCCTTCCCTCAGCCAAGGCATTGAAAATGGGTTGTGGATGGGTATTCCAGCATGACATTGACCCAAAACACACAGCCAAGGCAACAAAGGAGTGGCTCAAGAAGAAGCACATTAAGGTCCTGGAGTGGCCTAGCCAGTCTCCAGACCTTAATCCCATAGAAAATCTGTGGAGGGAGCTGAAGGTTCGAGTTGCCAAATGTCAGCCTCGAAACCTTAATGACTTGGAGAGGATCTGCAAAGAGGAGTGGGACAAAATCCCTCCTGAGATGTGTGCAAACCTGGTGGCCAACTACAAGAAATGTCTGACCTCTGTGATTGCCAACAAGGGTTTTGCCACCAAGTACTACAAATACTTATTTCCCTCATTAACATGCAAATCAATGTATAACTTTTTTGAAATGCGTTTTTCTGGATTTTGTTGTTGTTATTCTGTCTCTCACTGTTAAAATACACCTACCATTAAAATTATAGACTGATCATTTCTTTGTCAGTGGGCAAACGTACAAAATCAGCAGGGGATCAAATACTTTTTTCCCTCACTGTATATGCAGATTGTTTAACAAATGTCTTGGCACTGTGTTCAACTTAATGACTATTAGATCTGTCTATCATTTCAATAGGTACAGGCAATAACTAAATAGCTGTTACTTTAAGAGGCTGGGACCATTCACAGTGTAAATATGCCAGCTGTTCATAGGACTGCCTGCAGTATCTATCATTGCCAGTAACTCTTGACATAAAACAATTACTGTTTTACAAGCTGCATCCTCACAAGCTGATAGTTATGTAGTGCAGCAGTATGCCTAGCACAGATGTCATATTTACTGGGGATATGAAGGCAGCTTTGTTTTCACGGCACTAGATGGCATTGCTGTAAAAGAGCGATCGACTTGCAGAGCTTCTGTAGTGTTTCGTTTTTTTTTTTTTTTTTTTTTTAAACCCCAAAGATCAGTAACAGTATGGAAATGCACATATGGTATATTTATACTTTTAAGACGGATCGATAACCCTTCCTAAAGGAGAATGACTGTTCACTCTCCCCTTTCACTGAGAGATCTACCACTTTCTAAACACAAGGAATGGCCTGTAATATTTACTCTTACTGCTTAATATAAACACTTTTTTTCTTATTAAGATGCCAGCTATCATTTTCCCAAATGGGATGTATAATCAAAGACCTATAACCACACAGGTTCCTCAGAGTGCATGCATGTCATTCAACCCAAATCAGAAACATCCGTTCCTCGTAGGATAACGGTAGTTTGTGACCCTCGCGTGGCAGTCCTTGCTTCGTCTGTTGGGAATATTTCCACTCGCATACAGACACAAGTGCGGAGTTAAATAAGTACACCATACTGTTTCGCACTTGCAAAATTAGTGTTCCCCTGTAATTAGATTACATGGTGGAAAGTGAGTACCAGTATTTTTAAGCCTGAACTAATAAGTTCTAAATAGGTAGTATTTTGACAGTGATTCTAGGTGTTACACAGTTAAAGATTTAAAAACTACCAGGCTGACTCTCCTGACCATTTGTCCTTTTATGTATATGTGGAATATGGTAAGGATATGAAATCTAATTATCACAAACTTATGGTCCTATCACACATAGATTCAACTGGATGGGTTTTGTTTGTAATGTTTGACTAATGGTGGGTTCTCTGGGGAACGCAGACTTGTGGCTGTGTTGTAGTTGTGCGTGTCTGATAGGTACAAGATAGAGTGTTTTCAGCCCTTTGGTCTTAAAATGTCCTGTAAAATAGCCACTTTGGTACCACAATCCTCTGTGGAGTCTTGATCTGAATCTTGAGGGAAATTCATTCACCCGAATCCTTAATCCAAGTTTTAAAAGACTTTATTGATCAATAAACTATCATGAGGTTGTGTGTTTTCATATTACATACAGGTTAGCATGGGAAATGTTCCAAGTGATTTACAAAAGAATCAGTTAGGTTCCAAAATGTTTGAGCACCAATGTCATTTGGTAATCTCCAATAAAATATCACTGGATTAAGTTGTCCAAGGCCTGTCCGTTTCCCTCTTACTAATCACTCACTCGCTCGCTCGCTGAAGACCTGCCTTAACCAACGGCAGAGTGTCTGGAGATAAATCCTGATGGAGAACGCTAGAATATCATTTAGATGTCACCAGGGGCACAAAGACAGATGCCCCTCCCCAACAGGTACTCAAGTTATAGCTTTTCTATAGTGAGAAAAACAAAGCAAAATTACTTTTCAGACTTCTACTGGTATGTAGCCTACAGTATTGATTTTGTTTGTAGCTCTTAAACATATGCACATAACTATAAAGGCACCTTGACAGACTGATAATGACACACATCACTTCAACCCTTCAGTATTCCTCCCAGCAATAAACAAAGACAAAATATCTTGAATGGATATTCAAGAACTTAAATCCACCTTAAACTATTACGTAAACACCTCCAGTGCAGGAAAATGTATTTCTTCCCATTCTGTAGGGCAGGATCGCAACCTTCGATTTAAGAAGAGCAGTATCTGTATAGATAGGATTTGAAGCACAAAACAGACACACACGTACAGATGCATAAATACAGATCTGTGGAAGTACATATGGATGTGTTATATTTCCGTTTCTACAGAAAACAAACATCTGAAGAGTTAAACATACTTTCAGGAAAGAGAAGATCTCAATTCCTCAATCTTATGCCAGCAAGACTGAAGAGACACTCATTAATACTTATGTTATATGGGCTATTCAGTTGATTTATGAACAAGAAGCTATTCTGGATTCATATTAATTTGGGGCTCTTAATGGTCATCTTTTATCTGATCAACAACGTATGTTACCAGAATATCTTCCAAATTCATTGAAAGTAAAAAAAAAAAAAAAAAGTATAGTTCCTGTGGTATGCACTGAGAATTGATGTCAATTTGTGACCTGTATTTAGAGGAGGTACGCACACCCAAGGGCTTTCTGGCCCACAGAGAGTTGATGGTTGGCCCAAAAGTGAATCCAGGTTAGACTGGCATAACAGTAAAGTGTCTGATCCATGTTGGGCACCCTGTTGGCCTGGGACAGCCAGAGTTCACTTTACACCACCACCATGGCCGCCAATGAGCCGAAACACGGGAGCTCAACCACAAGGTCTGTTGTGAGATGGTCCAGGAGGGTGTGGGTCGCAAGGTGGGCGCAAATATGGCAGGAGGCAGGGTCCTCAGGATGTGCATGATGTGTGCTTTATAGTTCACAGATCTGGAGAGGAGTATCCACAATTGTGAATTGCAAAAAAGAGATTGAGTTACTGTATGTCACAGTAGATAAAGCAAGCAGGGGAGGGCTGGCCTGAGTGACAGTATAGTAGCCTATAGCCAATGGAAAGGACGTTACTGTCTGTAATCATCCCTAGAGATTATATATTTTTTACCCAACCACAGACCATGGCTCGATGAATATCTAGCCAATCCAATTAAATACTTTTAATGATGTGCAGAAACCCAGAGAAGGGAGTAGCAGTGAAGAGGAAGACAAGTATGAAGAGCAATAATGTGTCACCATATAACACCCCTTCTCATGTGTTAGTGTTTATACAGATCCCCATTAGCTGCCATGTTATTGCATATGTGATTGATTAATTTGAAGAAGATGCTCCCGCACACTGTCTCTACTATCAAGTGTTATAATTCAATAGAATGCAATGTTTTGATCAAAGATCTTATAACACTTGCAAGTAGAAACTGTGTGGGAGCATGTTTTTTCTATCCAGATCCTTTTCCCTCATACACACCTGTCTAGTCTATACAGGTGTGAAATTAGCTTTTGTTATGGTGATGGATTAATTACCCGAATAAATGCCATGTTCACCACACATTTACGCACCCTGATGTATTTCTGGTGATGTTTGCCTTCGGCTGGTAAAAATACCAAGTGGTTGGTAATTTTTTTCCTTCTACCAGACACAGTAGCTAGTGGCCAAAAAAAAGGTAATTTTATCCCCTAATCAGTCCTGTGTTCCAATGGCACGTTGTGTTTGCTAATCAAGTTCATCATTTTAAAAGGCTAACTGATCATTAGAAAACCCTTTTGCAATTATGTTAGCATGGCTGAAAACTATTGTGCCGATTAAAAAAGCAATTAAACTGGCCTTCTTTAGACTAGTTGAGTATCTGGAGCATCAGCAATTGTGGGTTCGATTACAGGCTCAAAATGGCCAGAAACAGAGAACTTTCTTCTGAAACTCGTCAGTCTATTTTTGTTCTGAGAAATGAAGGCTATTCCATCAGAGAAATTGCCAAGAAACTGAAGTACAACTTCGTACAACGCTGTGTACTACTCCCTTCACAGAACAGTGCAAACTGGCTCTAACCAGAATAGAAAGAGGAGTGGGAGGCCCCGGTGCAAAACTGAGCAAGAGGACAAATACATTAGAGTGTCTAGTTTGCGAAAACGGACGCCTCACAGGTCCCCAACTAGCAGCTTCATTAAATAGTACCCGCAAAACACCAGTCTCACCGTCAACAGTGAAGAGGCGACTCCGGGATGCTGGTCTTCTAGGCAGAGTTGCAAAGAAAAAGCCATATCTCAGACTGGAGAATAAAAATAAAAGTTTAAGAACACAGACACTGGACAGAGGCAGATTGGAAAAAAGTGTTATGGACAGACGAATCTAAGTTTAAGGTTGGATCACAAAGAAGAACATTCGCGAGACGTAGAGCAAATGAAAAGATGCGGAAGGAGTACTTGACACCATCTGTCAAGCATGGTGGAGGCAATATGATGCTCTGGGGGTGCTTTGGTGGTGGTAAAGTGGGAGATTTGTACAGGGTAAAGTAGGGATGCACCGATAAGAAAATTGGCCGATACCGATAGCCGATGTTCATATAACATAATCAGCCGATGCCAGTATGCAAAGGGAGACCCGTCTTCAAAGCCGATACATTTCTTTCCTGCAACAGAGGTAGTCTATTTTACCTCGGATTTGTATGAATGGGGTACAAGCGTTGGTGGTACAAGTAATCGCCATTTTAAAGTAGTCGGCCGATACCAATTATTACATTTTTGGCCTGTAACCTGGCAATACCGATTGCTGGCCGATTAAATCGGTGCATCCCTAGGGTAAAGGTATCTTGAAGAAGGAAGGCCATCATTCCATTTTGCAACGCCATGCCATACCCTGTGGATGGCGCTTGACTGGAGTCAGTTTCCTCCTGCAACAGGACAATGACCCAAAAGCACAGCTCCAAACTATGCAAGAACTATTTAGGGAAGAAGCAGTCAGCTGGTATTCTGTCTATAATGGAGTGACCAGCAGTCACCGGATCGCAACCCTACTGAGGGGTTGTGGGAGCAGCTTGACCGTATGGTATGCAAGAAGTGCCCATCAAGCCAATCCAATTTGTGGGAGGTGCTTCAGGAAGCATGGGGTGAAATCTTTTCAGATTACCTCAACAAATTGACAACTAGAATGCCAAAGGTCTGCAAGGCTGTAATTGCTGCAAATGGAGGATTCTTTGATGAAAGCAAAGTCTGAAGGACACAATTATTAACCTTGTCAATGATTATATCCTATTCAAACTCATTTCATGTATGTTTTCATGGAAAACAATGACATTTCTAAGTGACCCCAAACTTTTGAACGGTCGTGTACATTCACAGTGGTACCATGGTAATGACATAGGCCCCTTCCCCATTGATCAGTATCCTCGATTTGAAAGATAAGTGGGGTTTGAAGATCAAGCACGCAAGAAGTATAATCGAGAAAACCCGGCACCTCAATGTGCTGACTGAATGCTGGGGACACTGTTAACAAGGGGAACTCAGAGTCAGGCTGTGGGGCCCTCCTTTGCCTAAGCATTCTCTCCACCAAAACCAGCCCCTCTGTTGGCAGAGCATTACGGACCTGATTTAGAAACCGCTCCACTACACGCACAGAGTTAACGCCCAGCTCTGCAGCCAAAAGCTCAGGCTCCTTCCACCTAAAATGACTCAAGTCCAACAAGTGCCCGACTTTCACCACTCCAGCCCTGACTAACACACTAGTGAAATGCGACCTCTCCACTAGCTGCGTTTGGAAAAAGGGATTCAGAATCAGGGGCTCCTCCAGTACACCATAGAAACTGAACCTCTCAGTATCTCTGCTGACAATTCTGAACAAGCTCCAGGCCTTCAGGAGACTGCAGTAGTACAGGGGCAACTGGGTCACCTTAAGGCAATGCATTTCTATGAGAAAAATACTCTTTCCAAAACCTAACTCCCCCACCTGTCGCAGAAAACCCAGAGCAAGCTGTGCCCAGGGCAGGTCCTCTGAAGAGTACAGCAGCCTCTGAAGTGCCTTCAGACGAAAGGCCGCAGTCCTACTGGCAATGTCGATCAGACCCTTCCCCCCCTCTGCCAAAGGCAGATACAGCACACATTGTCTGATCCAGTGCAGCCCGTCCCAAAAAAAATCCAACAAAATGGACTGAAGCTGCTTAATCAAAACCTCAGGAGGTTCTAAAACAATAAACCTGTGCCATACACTTGAGGCAAGCAGGTTATTAACTACAAGTGCCCTGCCCCAATAAGACAGTTGAGGAAGTAACCACCGCCATCGCTGCAACCTGGCTTTAAATTTCTCCACCAGCCCTTCCCACTTCTTCTGAGTGGTGGGGTCATCACCCAAAAACACTCCCAAGTACTGGAAACCCCTTCTGTCCCACCGCAGTCCTGCTGGCAGGTACAGCGTAGCACAGCCATTCCAGTCACCCACTAGCACTGCATTGCTTTTCACCCAATTGATTTTTGCACTAGAGAGCCTCTCATACTTTCTCTGGCATGCCTCAAGCTGCTCCACATCCCCGTCTCCAACCACAAGCACTGCTATGTCATCAGCATATGCAGTGACTTTGAAGGACATATCTGGACACTGAGGAAAAGTCACCCCTGTCAGTACTCTCCTTAACTCATTCACCAGGGGCTCTATAGCCAAGGAGTACAGCATGCCAGAGAGAGGGCAGCCTTGCCGAATGCCCCGCCGTACCGAAAATGGGGCACTTAAAATGCCATTTATCTTCAGTACACCAAAAATATCACCATAAAGCAGCTGGATTTTCTCAATAAAGCCGACACTAAACCCAAAGGCATCCAGGACCTTCCACAAATACAAGTGATCTACTCTATCAAAAGCTCTCTTGATCCAACGACACGATACCAGCTTTAAAACCAAAAAGTTTAGAGGCTGCCATAATGTCCCGAATCAAAAAAACATTGTCAAAAATGGACCTGTTAGGTATAAAGTACGTCTGATCTGGATGCACCACCTCGCTCATGATAGTCTTTAAGCGATTGGCTAGGGCTTTCGAGATGATCTTATAAATCGGTACAGAGTAGCGACACAGGTCTCCAGTTCCTTATGCTGCAGAGGTCCCCTTTCTTGGGGAGCAGCGAGATCATAGCCCTTCGGCAACTCAGAGGCAGTTCTTTCCTTTGCAGATTCTCCTCCAACACCTCACACAGATTTGCCTTCAACAAGGACCAGAACAGTTTGTAGAACTCCACTGACAAGCCATCAATCCCAGGAGCCTTGCCAGTGTTCAGGCCCTGCAAAGCGTCAGTGAGCTCCTCCTCACTCAGATGCTGCTCAAGTCACCTGGCTCCCTCCTCTGAAACCTGCGGGAGGTCCTCAAGGAAGCGCTGGGAATCCGACGTCTCCTCCATGGCCTCTGCCATGAACAAGTCCCTGTAGAACTCCACAGCCAGCCTGCGAATGTCCCCAGGCTCGCGCAGCTCCTGTCCTGCTGAGATCGTCAAGCAGTGTATCAGCTTACTCTGTGCCCTCTTTTTCTCTAGCCCGAAAAAATAATGAGTGGGAGCATCCATCTCCGCACAACTCTGAAAACGTGCCCTCACCAGGGCTCCCTGTACTTTCATTCCCAACAGATCCGACAATCCCCTCGTTTTCTTCTGCAGACTCTCAATCAGTCCAGCCGTTGGGCAGGAGTCTACGGCTCTCTGGAGCTCCAGAATCTCCACCTCTAAAACTTTCATGGCTTCAGTTAAGCTTTTGGTGACATTTATGGTGTACTGCTGACAAAAAGCCTGAATCTGTACTTTCTCCACATCCCACCATTGCCGTATAGAAGAGAAACCGGATTTCTGGGCCCTCCACCTCTCCCAAAAGAAGGTAAATACTCTCCTAAAGTGCATGTCAGCACCCAGAACTGCATTGAAATGCCAATGGGAGCTACGTGGCTTTACTGATGGAAACATCACAGTTGCTGTTACCAAACTGTGATCTGAAAAAACACTAGGGGTGATAAAACCAGCTTTTAAAATATTTACATTGTGCTGAAAGGTATAAAAGCGATCCAGTCTAGCCAGAGAGACATCCTTCTCTGTGATCTTTGTCCAAGTATACCGTCTGGTGTTGTTAAAAACTTTCCAAACATCAGCCAATTGAAAACGTTTAATAATCCTTAAAAGCTCTTTGCAGGACGGAGTATGAGGTTCTAAATGATTCCTATCCTTCAGAGGATCAACTGTAAAATTAAAATCCCCCCCTATAACCACCGTCTCCTCAGGTGTGCACTCCAAAAGCAGCGATTCCAACACTTGGAGGAAACACACTCTCTCATTCTCTTCCCTCAGTGGGTGCATAAAAGTTTATAAAATAAAAAGCGTGTTTTTCCACCACTGCCCGAACGCTCATCAAACGTCCTTTGACCACCTCGTTCAGAATGACAGTAGAGGGCAAAAACCCTCTACTAAACAAAACCGCCACCCCTGCACTGACATTGGTCCCATTACTAAAGATGAAGTCTCCTGCCCACTCCTTCTCCCAATCTACTTGATTCACACTGTCTATTTGGGTCTCCTGTAAGAAAGTAACTCCCAGGCCTTTCTGAATGATATAAGAGAGAACCGTGGCTCTCTTTACAGCATTCCTACCACCATTAATATTTAAGCTCCCAATATGTAAATTATTATACATTGATAAGAAAGAGGAAGAAGAAAACAACAACAGAGACGCAAAAAAACAGGTGACCGCAATAAGAAAGCAAACACCAGCGTTACTATACATTGGAGTCTTTTCATTTTCAACCCTTTACAGAGTTTGCTGGAGATATTCTTTAAACGAACAAACTCTTGCGTACAGAACAGCTCTTGCCCAACAGCAGTGCTTTTCAGAGACCGCACCGAGCTCAGAAACAGACTTGCATCAGGGAAATAGCCTTCAACACTAATCCGTCTCCTACCCTTTGTTTCATCAAGAAATTCCTTAATAAGCTGCGCGCTGTAACCGCCTCGGACTCTCTATACGTCAGAGGCTTCCGGGGCGATGGAGGAGTCGATGTGACTGCCCTCCCCCTCACTGTCAGACTCCGAGCCATCACCCACTGCCGCCACAGCCTGCACACTCCACGGCGTACGGGGATCTGAGCCCGGCTGGGAACACACTGCCTCATCCGGCTCAGGAGCTTGACTCCGTTTTTTAGCAGAAGCACCGTCCACAGATTTGCGAGTGCGTTTCTTCCCAGGCACTTTAAAAACCCTGCTGTCCTGACCAGGATCCGTCCCCACTTCCATTACCGTGTCCCACACACTGCTCAGTGTTGTCTTCACAGTCTCCATCTTTTCAGTCTGGTCACCAGCCCTCTCGCTGCTCACCCCCACTCCACTACCTGATGCCCCGTCCTGCTGCTGTATACTGCCATCCAGTCCAGTTAAACGGCTGTCATCCGTACTGTCTGATGCTCCACAAACATTATCTGACACACCGCTAATACCTGGGACCTCCACAGTCGGCACGGTACCGCCGCGGTCAGAAGTACTCTCACCGCCCACACTCTCCTGTACCTGTACCTCCAGACCCTCACTCTTCAACAGTCTCCCCCGCAGCCCCTCTTCTCGCCTCCTCTGCCTCCTCGGCTGTTCCGCTAGTAGGGCGGTCGGGCTGCTCACCACTCCCCGACCTGGCCTGCTTGGGCTGACCTCCCCGGTTCCCTGCCCCTGAGTTTCCCCGTCGACTGGGACCAGCACCCTCATCCTGATCCTTCTCAGGGCAATGCCTAACAGTGTGGCCTTCATTACCACAGTTGAAGCACTTCATAGAATCAGATGTGACAAAGACAACAATCATTGCCATCAACCTTGAACTTAAGCACAATGTTCAGATCCCCATTTATGTCATTCAAAGTCATAAATACCTGCCTTCTGAACGAAACAACATGTTTCAACTGCTGTGACTTACACCCAAGCAGTATACGTTTCAAGCCCGACATTATCTGCCCATGTCTCGCCAGTTCCCTCTCTAATAGGTCGTTTGACAGAAAAGGAGGAACATTAGACAAAGTAACTCTCCTGGCCGGAGCTGCTAGGGGGGTAACATTGATCAAAACACCACCGATCACTATACCGGTCTCAACGATACGCGAGACTAACTCAATGCTGCTCAGAAACGGCACAACAGACCCGCTCATACGAGCTGCCGACTTTATATTTTCACAACCGACAACTTGCCCGATCGCCAGAACACACTCCTCCAGCGGCAAAAACTCATCAGAGGTCACTTTAACGCCATGCCGACGTGTTAAAGTCTCGAATGAAAAACTCAGATTCCCTCCCCTCCCCGACCCAGCCCCAGACATCCCAATCGCTTCGCTGACTGCAGGAGTCAGCTCAGCATGGGGAAACTCTTCAGAAAAACCTTTTACAAAACTGTCAAAAACGCATTCAGAAAGAAAGGAAAAAGTAAAGGAGAAAAACCACAAACAAACCTGGCAGCAGCAAACATGCACACCTGCACCTCCACACTCACTCCCAACAATCACAGACAGCAACAGTCGATAGATAGATAGATAGATAGATAGATAGCATATTAAATAACCTAATATTGTATGACATAAGATATGTCGCCTACGCTCACTGTCACAGTAAGACATCACTGAGAGTTTGGTCATGTGACTCGGCGAGATGCAGTGCCGATGAGGACAGCGGGTTGAAATTCCACACAGCCTGTGAAACGATCATCGGGGAATTCGGGGAAATCTATCCCGTCCTGGCAACGCTGGGAAAGATTGCCTGCACAATTCCTGCGTCCAGTGTGCCTGCAGTGTGGATTCTCACTCCAGAACAGGATAAAAACAGCCCCACCTCACTAAGGAAAAGGTGACAAGGTTGATGAGAATTGCAAGTTGTGCCAAGGGGTTGCATGGCTTCAACTTTGCACAAGCAGCGGAGCACTTCTATTCAAAGAAGTTGCACCGCAAATAAACGGGAATTTGACAAACACAGAATTCAGACCGACCAGCCTATTTATTTTTTAGACCTAATTGCTTCTTCATTTAGCTTATTTTCAAGTTATTTAATTTGACGGGCTTGGAATGCAGAGACATACATTTAATGTAGGCTAATGTCTTTATTTCATGAACAATAGCAAGGCTATTTATTTTATTTTATTGTTGTAGCCTATATGTTTGTGAAGAGTTCATTCTGCTGACTACTTTAAATAAAATACATTTGTTGGATCATAGTGTTTGTGTTTTATTGCCGTTTAAATGTATGCTATTATATGGCTATTTAAAACATGTCCGCTAGTTGTTCTATATGGCCGGAATTGTGGAATATTAACGGCCATGTTGGCCTTAAAAAAAAAAAAAAAAAAAAAAAAAAAGGCTGGCGCAAACTCTGCCTAGATCACGGTATTCAGATATGAATTTTGTGAGGGAAATTGCAAGAAAAGTAATAGTTTTACCTAATGGAATACAATCCTCAATTAATAGATGCCGAAAAAATGTTAGCTGTGTAAACATGCGGCAGAGGCAGAAAAAGGAACATGCATTACAACACCTTGAAGATCAAAGTACATTTATAAAGATACATGAAATGCATTCCATTTCCAGCTCTTTCGAAGAAACAGTATTTGAGATGAAAATCAAATCAGAATTTTACATTGCCATTAGACCAGTAGAACAGCTATTCATTGGGTAAATGAGATCAGCAATGCTGGGCTTCAAGATTGTAATGTGTTCTTGACACAAAATACCTTTTACTGGAATCCCATCCCTTTCCAGGGAATGGACAGCTCACAGTGGAATGTGTGTCCAGTGATGAGACAGGACAGACTTGTGCTACCCAGAGAATTGGGCTGTGATTTGATCCAGCTTCTGAAGTATTATCTAAACAGACTACTGCCTGTAGTGCTCAATAATTACTATACTACTACTACTACTACTACTACTACAACAACAATTTTACCCAGCATGTGTGCATTTACCTTTTAACCTCAGCCTGCTCCTGCTCCATTTCCAGGTGGGCCAGCAAGGTCCTTGCCTTTTCCCTCATTCATGGATATATTCTGATGGCTCTTCTCAGTCTAGTGCCGAGAGAGAAAAAGATAAATTGAGCAAGAGATGCTGACAATTCAAGTCAAGTAGAAGGTAAAAGACTCCACTACCTAAAGTTTGGAACAGTGCTCATTATGTAGGTTACACAAACCTGTTACTGAGCTTGTATTACCTTAGACCTGAAAGAGCAGTCAACCTCGAACCAGGAACCGGGCTTTTTGGATAATTCTTTTGGATTCTTAACTTACGGACTGTGGCCCATTCATCTTTGGGATTCCCTTCACTGTCGTACACAGACCCTGTGCTAGTCTTTACTCTGACAGGATGAGCACCACATGCCTGCTTTAAGATGAAAACAGCATTTCAATCAGTTTTAACACCCCATTATGAGGCCTCATGTTAACAGTTCCTGAGAGGGGACAGCCTTGCAAACTGAAGTGTGTCTTAAGCACATGGACTTGTCGGGCTCAACAGTGTGGCAGGGTTTCATTGATTGTGCATGACAGTGATTAATGCATTAAATGGGCCAAACAATCTTGCAATAATAATTTTGCTCTTGGGAACTTTGTATTTTTGGTTTGGAACACCGCCAGACTGAGTTCTCGAATTGCACATTTCTTAATCTCTTAGTAGCTCATTCTTATCTGAGGTGGGATTGCATTGCACAATAATAATATCCCCTCTCAAACTCATTAGATCTATCTCTATCAAGAGCTATGAAATTACAATTTCTTTCTTAGGCAGGGCAATTTAAAAAATGTGACAATATATCACATTATGTTTTACATATAATTACCCATTTAAAACATGTTATTTTTTACTGGAAAAATCTAGGTGAGGTACCTTGCTGAAGGGAACAACGGCAGTGTCCCGAACCTAGGAATGATCCCACAACCTTCCACCCAGGAGGGAGCCCTGACCACTACTCCACTAGTAATATATTACTCCCAATAAGAGTAAAATTAACTTGGGGCAGATTAGGGGTAGTTTATCATGCCATCTTTAAAGTCACACCGACCAATTCTTAAAACCCACTGGGAGCATTTAATTGGTCTCAGACCTGGATTTCAACTACATGTTACAGGCTATATGATTCACCCTGCTTTCCTTGTGTGGATTTTAGCCGCATAAGCCAGGGGGCAGGATCCTGGTCCTGTAGGGCTGTACTGGCTTAAGGTACTCATTGTATGTCAACTCCTAACTGCCTAGTTAAATTGATCATTGGCTTAATTGGACAAATTTTACCACTTCCCCTGTTATTAAATTATGGGTGATTGAAGGAAACCTATAAAACCTGCTGGACTGTAGCCTTCCAGGACATCAGCCAATAAGGAGTCGGTTCTTCGATTTTTTGTTAATGTACATTATATTTTCATCTAAGGTGCTGGTGGCAGGTTTTATATTAGAATGGTAGAAAAGTAAGTATTCAAATTCACAATTATCCCAGTCTGCCATAGTTAGAAAAGGATCTGCACATTCCTATCAAGCTGAATGTTAACAGGAGATGCCTATACTTTTGAGTAGGGCTGCGTTTTTCATGAGAGCATGGATTCTATTTAAAGTCTCTCATGCAAACATTTATTTCAGTCGAGAACTTTAGGGCTTTAATAGCCTTCTTCATCTTCAACGACACCACAGCCAGCTAGAAGTGAACGGGGAATTTCGTGAAAAAGGACAATTATAGTACCCCAAGAAGTGCTTCCTTGCTGTGCTACTCTGACCTAGGGAATTAGCTGTCCCTCTATCTGGAGAACTGCTAATGAAATGGCCCAAGAAGCCAACAACTACAGCACCAGTCCTACAAAGAGCATCCCTGTCACAACGTATTACAGACCCAGCTACTTTATTTAAGCCTACTCTATTATTGGATAATATTGATAATAATACATTATTGTTGAATGTGTGTCATGTTAGATGCTGTTTGTATTGTTTTACAGAAGCTGCTTTTAACCTGCATGTTGCGTTGCATCTTTCCTGCACACTTTTTCAATAAAGGCCTCCACAGACGCAATTGTTTTTCATTGCCATTTTCATTTCTAGTTACCGGATCCCCAAATTGGTTAAACCAATAACTGCTCAGGTGAAACAAACCTTTTTAAAAAGTAAATGGAGTGCAATCAATATAACTCACTTACACGTTCCGTGCATTCCTATAAAAATGTATATTGAGATTTTATACTGCCCCTCAAATAAATAGATACAAACAGCCAGACACTAATCACCACTACATTGATCCAAAGTGTACGATACTGAAGTAAATAGAAAAAAGCCACATCTTGTTCATTAAACAATCCTTATATATTTCTTTAAATGCACTTGTATTCTTCCTGAAATAGAAGAAAAAAAACAACACATTACTTCTGGGGCAAACACAGGAGAGAATTATAAGAAGTTTGTTTGGTGAATAATTATCCAGCTGCTACAACACCTTGTGTTTCGATATGACAATAAAAAGAAGCTGCACTGAAGTTAATTGAGCGATTTTTTAAATGTCATTTTTCAAGCATTATAATAATTTTTAGTTTTAAAGTGAGCACTGAGCTTTTTATATATATTTATATACATGCCCTGCATATATATTTATATAATATATTTAAAAACTGTGATTACTACTAACAAGTGTATATGAATATAAAAGGTTTGTTTCACCCAAGCTGTAATTAGTTTAACTGATCTGAGGATCAACTGAGATTTGCATTTCACTCTGCAAAGAGATTCAAAAAGCAATTTAAAGACTAACAATCCAAAGTATAACATGGCTGAATAGGAATTTATTATTATTATTATTCAATACAAATGAAAATATCAAATTCTTGGGTCTTAAAGGGGTTAATGCAGTGTAATGGTTGGCGCAGGGATAGAGCTCTTAATTGGATAGGTGCTATGTGTTGCTAATTTACCCAGCTGGACTTTAAGCTTGCTTTGATATACAGAAAAAGCCAGACTTCTGTTGAGTTATCCTGAAAGGTATCTGGTTAACTGGCAGATCAGAAGACTAAGGGCCAAATTAAATCAAAACATTGACCCACCTGCTAATAGCAAACTACAAACCTGTACATCATAGCGGTTACATTTGTGATTAGAAGAAAGTGGCATCCAACTGAAAATGAAGCCGCAACTGAGTACAGTTCTGTAGTTTTCTATTAGCGGATGGGTCAAAGTTTTGATTTAATCCGGCCCTACGTTAAGAACGTACATTGTATAAAAATGTACCAGATTCATTAATCAGTCTTCTTAAACAGTAAGAGAAATCTAGTTTTAGTTAGCAAACTTAGATTTCAGTACTATTATGTTAACTATAGCTTCTTACTAAATAATGTTACTCTTCTGCCTTGAGTGATTCAGCATGTTATTTGTATGATGTATAAGTTATTTAAATGTAGCCTAAGTTATTTAAAGGTTGGTGTACTGGTGCCTCGGTGGCTCGGTGTTGCCACAATATACATCTATATGTTTTTAGTTAATTTTCTTGTTATTTTCATTATTACTGTATCATATTCTTATTTTTTATTGGATGGGTTTGCGACACACACAAAAATATGGAAATTAATCTTTGTCCACTTGGTTTTCACTTAAACTGAATTAAGGATATCTGGCAATAAATAAATAATAATAACAATGATAATACTGTATGAGAGTCTCTGGTTTGCTCAGTCCTGGAATTGTTTACCTCAGTGAGTGAGTGACATCTACATTCGCCATCAATAAGAGCACAGTCCCATCAAGCTCCAGGCCTGGACATAGCAGTTCTAACCACTGGTACAGCTGTGACCGTGATGATGTTTCATATGGATTGAGTAACAGGAGGGGTTGGTTGACTCATATGAAAAAATAAAGGGGAGAAAATATTCCCAGCTTTTTTCCCCGAATACAGGAGACTAGTAATCCAAGGAAGAATTTTACCATTATTTACAATTCTACAGACAATGTTGGAAATGTGTTGCAAATCCAAGGGCGAAAATATCATAAAGCAATTTGTGTGAAATTCTGCTACCTGATGTTTTACAGCCAATTGGTCTCATGTTAGATGGTATGTTTGCAAATCAGGCAAAGCTTTATTGTAAACATGTTTTGTTCAAGAATTAATGCAATACACAATGAAGTCATATGAAAAAAAAAAAAAACGTATCATTGATTTGATTATGGCAGTGGTGGGCAACCTAAATTAAGCAATGGGCCGCAAGTCCAGGTGTCAAATAACTGTCTGTGCGACAAGACCCCTTTACCACAAATACAAGCCACAAATGCTACATTTAAACAATAAAATAGCAATATCGTGCAATAAATTCATATCAATAATCTATTAAAGAAACACATTGATACAAAATAAACAGTTGTCATAAATATACTACTTTATTCTTAATTTATTTTTGGGGTGGTGGAAGTGGATGTACTTTAGGCCTGCAAACCACAGAGGGACATGGGGGGTTCAAAGTGGGGGGAGGTTAGCAGTGCATGCAGGTGGCAGGAGGGTGGATGCAGGGGTTCCATCTGTCCATAGTGTTTTGGATTATTCTGTATTGTAGATTGTGATTTGGTATGTTGGCATGTTTGCTTAATTACCACAAAAAATAAATATAAATATTGTTTAAAAAAAATTGCTGTTTAATCCCTAATTTATCATTGGCACCCTTGGCACTTGGTGAATTGAACAAACCAGACTATGGGCACTCCAGCCTAACAAAGGTTCGCCATCCCTGCTCTTGAACTGAACTTCTGGACATGTGATTCAATTATGACCATCTAAGGCCTGATGCCCTGCATTTTCCTTCAATTATGACATCAGCAGCAGCTTTAATCAGTGGATGATTAACAGCTTGAGTGCTGCCTCCGGTCCCAATTATGACATCATAAGCAGCAGACGCATCACATCCCTACACGCTACAGGGTCAGGACACACTTGCAAGTGCAACAGCGCCAGCGGATACACCGAGCTCAGGATTTGTATCATCCTTCCAGTTGTTTTCATTTGTATCACCCACCTCAGCGTGTAGAGGAGCGACTGGAGTAGCTAGCAGTCAGTGAAGAGTAGTCAGTGACATTTTCATTCAGTATGATGGCGAACTGTGGCAAATGGGTGAAACTGTTGCGCCAGCCGGCAAGGAAAGTGACCTTAGTGATGCTGGGTCTGGACAAAGCTGGGAAAACAGCGACTCTGAAAGGCATTTTGGGAGAAAATCCAGAAGACGTGGCCCCCACCGTGGGCTTCTCCAAAATCGTCCTGAAGCAGGGGGACTCCGAGGTGACCATTTTCGACTTGGGTGGGGGCAAGTCGATCCGGGGCATCTGGCAAAATTACTACGCCGAGTCGCACGGCGTGGTGTTCCTGGTGGACTCCAGCGATGTGGAGCGCATGCGTGAGAGCAGGGACACCCTGGCCGAGGTCCTGAGACACCCGCGCATCGCCAGGAAGCCCGTGCTTGTCCTGGGCAACAAGCAGGACCGCGACGGGGCCTTGTACGAGGGAGAACTCATCCAGTCTCTCTCCCTGGAGAAGCTAGTGGACAAGTACAAGTGTCGCTGTACAATCGAGACGTGCTGCGCTGTGATGGACAACAGCATGAATCGGGAGCACCCCGTCAAGAGGGGGCTGGGCTGGCTGCTCCGCATCACTGCGAATATGCGGCCTTGAACGGGCGTGTAGAGAAGGACACGGCCGAGCAGAGGGCCCTGGAGGAGCAGGACAAGCGCGACAGAGCGGAGCGAGTGCGCCGGGTCCGAGAGGAGCGGGAGCGGAGAGAGAGGGAGGAGGCCGAGCGAGAGGGGAGGGCCGCGCCGGAGGAGCAAGCGGAGGACGAGGACGGCATCATGTCCAATCCTTTCCAGCCCATCGCTGATGTCATCACTGGCAACGAGGCCAAGGAGAGGAAACGGTGCAGGCGACGGCAGTGCACCTGGCTCCCGGGCCGGCGGAGGAGGGGAGCCGTGATAAGGAGGACAAACGGAGGAGAGAGGAGGAGAAGGAGAGGAAGCCAAGGCGGTTCCCCTGGCGCCGGGGCTGGCGCAGGACATGCCCAATGACGACGGGCGAGGCGGAGGAGAGCAGCCCCCGGGAGGCCGACAGCGCTGTGTACAGTAACTTCACAGCGACTGAGAGCTGGCAGACCCCGGACGAGCCCCCAAGGTAACCACACTCTGGGTAGCTGACCTACACCGACCACACTCCCACAGCAGTGATCTGACATGTTACACTGCGAGAGATGCTCAAATCCGCTACAAACCCCATAGATTTGACTACAGCAACACGCACCTAAACCAGACCCTACGGCTGTACATTCGGGGACATCATCGCATGCAATTATTACACATCAACAAAGACAGGCTGGAGCTCCAGTAACACAAACTCGAGAAACAAACCCGGTTTTCACACAGTCGGCGTCTTACTCACGCAGGCGATGTCCATTTGGGCGCTTTATTGCCGGGAAAAAAACGCTCCTGCTGTTGTTTTGTAAGGGAGCCGCAGGGATCCTGTTCACAGTGCTTCTGAATCCGTGTGTAAAGTATAGCGCCAGTTCATGCACGTTTCCTTTTCGCTCTCCATCTTCCCCCTCACTTCCTGCTCTCGCTGCCACTTCCCGCCAACAAAACCTCGCGTGTCTCTCTAGCTCCCCTTTCACCCGCCAGGCGCTCCGATATATATATCAGCATCAATTAAATAACACTTCCCACAGTGCATCATTTAGTTATCCATCAGGAGCCCATCCGAACACTAGTCCAATTATGATTGCCAGGCTCCCCTACATGACCCCCTGGAAAATAAAACTGCAATCAAGTCCTGAAAAAACATAATTAAACATAGTTTTAAGTGTAATATGGATTTAGTGTTATTGGATTTAATAATATTCAGATTTACAACAAGTATAACCAAAGTGCACATCCATCGCTTCCCTTTTGAATGCCAATATAACTATATTATGCAACAAATCGTGCATATGTGTATGTGTATCATATATGCAAGTTAATGTGTGTGTATATTACACAGTGTAAATAAGCATAGTGTGTGTTGTCAGTACTGAAGTGTTTTAGGCTTGGAACAATCCCTTCAAGTGTTGTCAGATCCAGATTTAAACACAGAATGCATTGTATCGATTTCACGATTTGAATATCACTGTTAAAAGATACCTACGTTACTATGTCCAAACAGAGGGGAATGTAGAGCAGAGTAGATTTTATTTAGATTGTTTTAAAATGCCCGGGTTAATTGCTGCATACAGCCTAGTCTTTCTACCACCGACCAATACATCTAACTTCTGTACATTGTGTGTTTTGTTTTTGTTCTGTGAAAAGTAGGTAGCCAATCTGGACAGACAATCCCCGGATCGAGCACCGTTACATCAGTGGCCCCAGGCAGCCCCTCCTCCGCCTCCCCATCAGCAGATTGCCGTATCTCTGCTCATGCATCTCGGGCTCAGTCTACTGCGCAATCTCGTGGCAGTGGAACCACAGCGACCTCCGGCACAGAGGTTACAGCTGAGTCGTGGGAGCTTGCAGATCCAGCTGTATAGTGAAGAGAGCAGACAGAGGGAAGAGGAAAGGCAAAGGAAGGAGGATGAGACATTTGAAAGGCTGCTGGCAGTGTTGCAAAGGCAGCATGACGAGAAGATGGAGTTAATGAAAGCATGTCTTAGACATTTTAAATAATAATAAGTAGTACACATTTATCCATTTGGTCATATATATTGCAGGTAACCAAGTGTACAATTTTATTGGGGAGCTGCACCACTTTTATTTTTTTTAATCTTAATTCTCTTAGCTGTATATGTTGTTTTAAATTGAAAACCTTTCCACCCTGTTTCTGCTGAAGAGATTAAGGTTTTCATGGCCGTTCAAATCCTCATGGGCATTAAACAAATCCCCATCATATCATGATCACTGGTCTTCCCATGAAGAGCGGAGAGAAAAATAGCGCAGGCTGCTCTGGCACTTTGCTGATGTCCCCATTGTCAATGCAAAATCCTGTTCAACCAGCAATTTCCACATGATAAAATGACACAGGGATTTCCGTTGTGCTGTCTTGATAGGCTTGGTCAAGGCCAAAGTCCAAAAGATTGAGAAGAGAAGACTGTCTGGTGAGAGACGAGCAAGCCAGTCTCAGGCCCTGCAGTATAAACCTTATTTAGCAATTGAAAAATGCAAATTTAGGGTCATATTGGTTAGGGTCAAGGTCAAAGGTCAGTTGAGGTGGTTTCTCATTGTTACCACTGTGAATTAATGGGCAATTGCAGCACCATAATCTGTGCTGATCATTTTATCAGTTACTTCTATAAATTCTTCAGCTCTTTTTCATTTTTTGTGATGGAGAAAAAAGCTGTTTTTCTGGTTCATGCACAACCCCACATTGCACTCAGCACACATCTTTTTTGTCCAATGGGGCTCCTTCTTAGTGCTACATTGAGCGCAGCATGTTGATTTGCTGTGCTGTGGGATGTGAGCAGCCCCAGACCTGTGTTTTTCAACTGGTACATAAGGTTTATACACTGCACAAAATACAAGTCTTATCAAGTATAAGTCTTGTTTCCAGGCAAAAAAATCCTTAAAATAAGATACAACATATTCAAGGCATATTTTCTCAGAAACAAGTGTTATTATCTTGCTTGTTAAGGAAATGTATCTTATTTAAAAAAAATATGCAATATATATGACCAAAGAGTGATATGTGCTTATTAAAGACATTTGAGATGTGCAAATTAAAAATGTGTGGAAGTTCCATCCATCCATTTTCAAAACCACTTATCCTGGTGAGGGCGCAGGGAAGCCGGAGCCGATCCTGGCAGGCATAGGGCGCAAGGCAGGAATACACCCAGGACAGGACGCCAGACCATCGCTGGGCAACAGACACACAGCAATTTAGCATGGCCAATTAACCTGACCCACACGTCTTTGGATGGTGGGAGGAAACTGGAATGCCTGGAGGAAACCCACACAGACATGGGGAGAACATGCGAACTCCACACAGACAGGCACCCTGAGCCAGGACTCAATCGTGGGACCCCGGGAGCTGTGAGGCAGCAGTGCTAACCACCACACCACTGTGCCACCCATGTGTGGGATTTCCTTTTTATAATTTTTCTTAGGATGCACAATATATCTATATACAGGTGTGCGGATGCTTTGGCTTTATTAATGTCTGCCCATGCTTTAATTGTACATTTGTTTCGGTTTGGTACCCTATGGAGCGTCATTCAAGGCAGGTGTTTTTACCTTGCCAGTAGGGGGCTGCAGAGGAGGTCTTGCTTTAAGGAGCCAGTCCAATTATATAAATGATATAAATTCTACTAAAAAGCAGAATTCCGCCAAAAAGCGTAAAACCTATCATCCATGATTACATGTCATGTTCAGCATCTTGCAATGTCCTTCAATCCAAAGACATTTTAAAGCATGTTGCCTTTCTTTTCTTTCAATTTTACTGTTGGCAAATAGTACGTAGTCTTTATGGTAAGTCATCAGGCTAAATCTTTGTAAATGTTTTTTCCAGAATGAAAATGTGGTACCATATTTCTCACAAAATGGTTAATGGATCTATTTTCATGATTTTATTATTGACTTTTGCCATCTCTCTTTACATGACACATTCATCCCTGATAAGACAAGCAAATGCAGTAACTTGTAGAAAATGTCAATTCAGCTAGCAGACATTAATGCTCAGGGGAAAGACCCACATTGTAAAAGACACTGTAACAAAATATATAGAATCTCTAACCATAAGTTTCTAAAACATGTTGAAAAATACTGTATTGAAATTGAGCAATGTGAATTATGCTATTGGAAAAAAAAAAAAAAAAGAACCCCCTGTTTGGTAGCTGACAAAGCACTGAAAGCAATAAAAAGAGCAAAAAGAAAAATGCTGCTTGTAGTTTTGTACCTTCTTAAGACATTGTTTTGCTTAAGACTGAAGCTGGTGGAATAAGTCAAAAGGTTCAAGTAACAAACCGTAAATGCTCCTTAAACAGCGTTCAAATGGCATATTCTGACACAATGGTGCCACAAGGTTTGTCGTGATACAATAAATTAAGGCTAACACCATATGCATTAATTATGAACAGGAAACCATGTATTACTTGGCAAGGCTTACCTGGCAAAGAGTTCATTTATTCATGAATACATTATTAACCACGACATATTTATTTATTCAATGGTAATTTAACACGCATAGCTACTTATTATAAAATCCTACCTTCTTGTCTGTCACTATTATATTATTAAGTCATCTTATTCTGAAACAAAGTCATAACACGTTTGGAGCTGAAGATATGTTAAAGGCCTTATTTATCTCCTACTGTTTTCAATGTAATACTTTTATTTCATCATTGTAATGTGTGTTGGGGCAGATATTGCTCAGGCCTAGTATTATTATTTATTTTGTTTTATTTATTTCTTGGCCGATGCCCTTATCCAGTATTGTGTAAAGACCAAAAGCCAGCTGTTTCCTACAAAAACCTAGTTGGAGAGTATCAGAATGCCTCATTATAACGGACAGGAAACAATACAGTATTGTTACTACCCAATAGGATCTGGCATGGCTGAGGCTACTACCAACATGGCCAATCTTTGCCATCCTACTCCGAATTGTGTTCGATTAATAAATAAAATTAATAAAAGTAATGCTTTGAAGTTAAGTTCCCATATTGATGCTGACAGGACAAGTCTTCTCCCACATAAATACCCAATATGTTTTTCATTCAGGGCAATTAAAAACACCTATATGGTAGGCAAGTTGTAGTGAGGTAGTCACACAGGGTGAACCCAGGACAATAGTATGAAAGAGCCCTGTGTTATCCCAGGCTTCTCTGGATGTGCAATGGGAAGCTGGGTCTCAGTCGTTCTCCTTGTTCCAGCTGGTCAGTCGGGACACCATGTGACCTCCAGAGCGCCACTGCTCATTGAACCGGCTGCCTGAATTCCCCCAAACCCATCAGAAAAGACCAACCGGTGTTTCTAAATATAAATGCAGCTAGAACACTGCCTAAGACAAACAAATAAATGATACACAACAACAAATACCGAGATACAGACTAAAAAACAAAAAAAGAACTGTTCTGAACATTTACAACGTGTTTGTTTCCTTTCAGTATTTCCTCTCAGTTGGACAGATTCCTTTCTAAGACCTACAGTCATGTGCGGCTCTACACACACAAGTTCATGTACATACAAATTACCTGGCTCTCAGTACAAGACCTGAAGATATCAATCTGGCCCCTCAGTCAAAACTGATTTAATTTGTATTTATGTAGATAATTATGAATTAGACCCTAATAAAACACATAAGTGATGTGTCTAATGTAAAATGCAAATATGCTGAACTGACCCTGAAAGGGACTCATGGATCTGATGAGGCTGTATCATTGAAATGAATAAAAAATTCTGTAGTTGTTGAATTGTACTTTAAAGCTTTTACAGCTCTGATGTCAGGTATGGTTGATCCCAAAATTATGACATTGCTAATACCTTTTTGTTTTAATATTAATATGAATTAATATTCCACTTAGGCAGTTAGTTAGGCATTGTACCCTGATTATATTAAAAAACTATTTAATTTCTTACTGGCTGTTAGATATCACCTGTTGCAGGGCAGCACCACTCATCCCATTGGGATGGCTAATGGGAAAGAATGAGTTACAGTGGCAGTTTTAGGGTTAAATGTTATATTATGGGATAATATCGAAATGCCCTTATAGCGTATAACTCCACTTAAAATGACAAAACTGTTTTTATGTTCTGGTATGATTTGTATTTTGTATTACAGCTATTTAGAAATAAACAAATACATTTTGTCTCCAGGGGTGGGGACCTGGGTGGTCCACGGAAATGTTTGTACTGTATTTGGGAAACACTTAATAGAATGGAATTGGCAGGAAATAGGTCACAAGCGCTGTCCTGTTCCTTAAATAACTGTAACAGTACATATTATTGAATGTTATAGTATCCTGTATTAAAGTTTGTGTTGTAATTCAGGTATGTTCTATGTGAATTTGAGGGAAAACATACAGTAGATTATATCAGTTGATCCTTCAGGGTGGAAGAAAATCAGGACAATAAATTATTCTTGTGTACAAGACACTCAATTTGTAAGTTGAGTATTACATGTGCACTTTCATGATTACTCACACATATAGGCCAGTGTGTTCCTAATCCATTTTCCATGTTGATCGTATTTGACGGGCATGAATCATGCAGAATGGTTTTATTAAATTACACATAATTATACCTCATGCTGCCCTTGCACAAAGGTGTGTTTTGTGTTGCAATGTTCAGGAATACGTACAAGCATCTGTCTAGAGAACAACAGTCAAGCATTGTAGTAAGTTTGAATTAATAATGACTTGTAAAATGCCTAGTGTCACTTCTGCTGTGTCCTTGGTGGTCATGTAAGAGGGACAATTGTGCATTTCAGAAGGAACCCTTCTTTCAGGATAGTTGGTGTTGGTAGTTGTGTGTCGTTTGTGCTTTCCCTGCCCCTGTGTTCTCTGATTAGGGAGAGATGTGTTTTAGCACACTGCCAACACTGAGATCAGCTGCAGCTAGCCAGCCCACATCAGCATTTCCAGTTGCAATATTTAGGTCTGTTTCAAGGCCCTCCAAGCAATGCAGTGGGAACAAACAAGCAGAAGCAACTCCTTTACCAGTGACATTTCCTCTTGAATAAGTCACGGAAATCTGAAAAACCCTGTTGTGTAATACCAAGGCATAGAGCTGTGAATTTCAGCAGCCCTGCACCCCCCTTCCACAGGCTTTCCCCTTTGGCGGTAACAGTAAATAATGGACCATGAAAAACAAAACCAAAAAATCCCCCATGACATTTTTCAGGAGAAAACATATGTTGCATTGTGTGTATTTCGTTGTTCTCTGTGTGAACCTCTCTGGTACTTTATTTTAAGGCTATTTTAAGTGACATTTCTTCCAAGTCAAACATGCCCCTGAAAAGTATCTTGCAAAACCTTAATGATAAGAAAGAGAGTAATGTAGTGCATACTAATGGGCGTCGTGACACTGGACTGTAATAACTTGCTTCCAATGCCATTAGTAACCAAGTTCAAAATAACAAGAGATACATATTGATCAGGGACACATACAGCAGAGATTGAACAGGCTATGTAATGGAACTAAATGGAGTATAAAAACCCAAGGAAAACAGGGATGAGATGAATCACACATTAAACTTCAATCTGCAAATAACTGAGACCCAGTGAAGGGCAGTGGTCATGGATGATCAACACTCTTGAGCAAACACAAAGCAAAAAGATCAATATGACTTATTCTCTGTGCATCTCTAGGTAGGATTAGACTTGTATTTTATAAAGGCAAATGCTGATGCTGTTGTTGGAGTATAAATACATAATTGTATGCTCTGGGTCAACATTGACAGCTCTAGGATATGTTATATGTAAGGCCCATGCATTTCACTGCTCCTTTGAACTGTAGTTCAATTTATAAACTTTCAATCCAGTTAAATCACTCTTATTATTAATTCAGCAAAGCAAGACATTACATTCTGTGATATTAGAAAATACCTCTCAATTAATAGAAAACAGTTTTTATGCTGTTATTATCCAGATCAGTTACATCCCTGTACTACTATACTATAATGTGACAGCTCCAAACAATGCAACAATGACTTTAATTACTGTAATAAAAAATAATAATCCACTCAGATTAAAACTTTCTCAGCAATACAGATTGCTCATGAAACAAACAGAAAATTCGAAGAATGCAAGATAAATACAATAAACAAAACACAAAAGTCCAACAGTCAACTGTACACAAATATAAAGTAGTAAAGGTAAGCTCCACTTCTTAGGTAAAAAAACTAAATACAGCTTACACAGAAGGTAGTACAAACACATTCCACCTCCAAAGCGTCTTAGTAACAGCAACTTTTCATATCCTCGAACTAGGGTCTACTAAGGAAGACCAAGAGCAAAGAGAGGAGAGGTGGGTACACACTTAACACTATGAAACTGAAACAGTTTCTTTGTGTTTTATAATTCAGTATGTTATGTATATACACAATTGTATACATCCTATAATAACATCTCAATCAACATACAAAGATTTATGATAAACACATTCAAATTACACCTAGATATAAGCTAGATTGTTACCCAATGCATCGGCTACAGAATGTCATTACGGCCCCCCCCACATAATTTACAACTATTTGTCATATATATTGCACACATGCAGTACTGTGCAAAAGTTTTAGGCAGCTGTGAAAAAATGCTGTAAAGTAAGAATGCTTTCAAAAATAGACATGTTAATACAGACATGCTCAAATTTGTTGGTACCCTTACAGCTCATTGAAATAATGCTTCATTCCTCCTGAAAAGTGATGAAATTAAAAGCTATTGCATCATGTGTGCTTGCATGCCTTTGGTATGTCATAGAATAAAGCAAAGAAGCTGTGAAAAGAGATATATTATTGCTCATTCTACAAAGATATTCTAAAATGGCCTGGACACATTTGTTGGTACCCCTTAGAAAAGATCATACATAATTGGATTATAGTGATATTCCAAACTAATTCATTTTTTTCAATTAGTATCACATGTCTCCAATCTTGTAATCAGTCATTCAGTCTAGTTAAAAGGAGGAAAGTAGTCACTGTGCTGTTTGGTATCATTGTGTGCACCACAGTGAACATGGACTAGAGAAAGCAAAGGAGAGAGCTGTCTGAGGAGAACAGAAAGAAAATAGACAAGCATGGTAAAGGCTACAAGACCATCTCCGAGCAGCTTCATATTCCTGTGACAACAGTTGCAAATATTATTCGGAAGTTCAAGGTCCATGGAACTGAGCCAACCTCCCTGGGCGTGGCCGCAAGAGGAGCATCGACCCCAGATTGAATAGAAGGATAGTGTGAATGGCACCCATCAAACCTGAGAGCTGGAGCAGTTTGCTCAGGAATAGTGGGCCACACTACCTGTTACCTGTTGGATATACTGGGAGAGGTCCGGTCCCGTGGTCATCATAGCAACTGTTAATCAATAACTGTGATGTGACCTCTCCAGCCTTAAGATAAGCCACAGAACACCTTGGAGCAAATGCTGGGAGTGACTTCTGCAGCGTCAGCACTTGTAAAAACAGCCTTGCTAACATCTGCTTGCTTGACAATTAATACAGTTGGCTCTGTTGACATGTTGGTTTTTCAAACATTAATATAAAACATTAATACTGGCTCAAGGGGTACCAACAAATTTGAGCATGTCTGTAGATTATTTTTATCAACTAATTAAATGCAAAGTGAGTGAACAGAAGAAAAATCTAAATCAAATCCATACTTGGTGTGACATCAATTCTTTTAAATACACTTTTAAAGTCAGGGATTTTGTAGGTATATAGTCAGGTGTATGATAAAACAATTATACCAAAGAGGTGTTAATGATGGGTGGCATGGTGGGGCGGTGGTTAGTGCTGCTCCCTCACAGCTCTAGGGGTCCTGGGTTTGAGTCTTGGCTCAGGGTGCCTGTCTGTGTTGAGTTTGCATGTTCTCCCTGTGTCTGGGTTTCCTCCCACTGTCCAAAGACATGCAGGTTAGAGTTAATTGGCCACTCTAAATTCCCCAGTAGGTATGTGTGTTGCCCAGCGATGGCCTGGCATCCCATCCTGGGTGTATTTCTGCCTTGTGCCCTATGCCTGCCGGGATCGGCTCTGGTGTCCCTGTGACCCTTACTAGGATAAGCGGTTTTGAAAATGGAGGGAGGTGCTAATGATCACCAATTCAATATGTAGGTTGAAACACAATCATTAACTGAAACCGAAACAGCTGTGTAGGAGGAATAAAACTGGGTGAGGAACAGCCAAACTCAGCTAACAAGGTGAGGTTGCTGAAGATAAAAGTCATACACCATGGCAAGACTGAGCACAGCAACAAGACACAAGGTAGTTATACTGCGTCTCTCCCCGGCAGAAACTTCAAGGCAGACAGGGGTTTCCAGATGAAGAAGTAGCACAAAGAAATGGGCAATGTTGAGGACTGTAGACGCAGTAGTCGGCCAAGAAAACTTACTGCAGCAGAAGAAAACAGTGGGACCCTGGTACACCCAACTACTGTCCAGAGAAGTATGGTCAGAAATGGCCTTCATGGAAGACTTGCGGCCAAAAAGCCATACCTCCGACGTGGAAACAAGGCCAAGCGACTCAACTATGCACGAAAACACAGGAACTGGGGTGCAGAAAAATGGCAGCAGGTGCTCTGGACTGATGAGTCACAATTTGAAATATTTGGCTGTAGCAGAAGGCGCAGTTTGTTCGCTAAAGGGCTGGAGAGCGGTACACGAATGAGTGTCTGCAGGCAACAGTGAAGCATGGTGCAGGTTCCTTGGAAGTTTGGGGCTGCATTTCTGCAAATGGAATTGGGGATTTGGTCAGAATTAATGGTCTCCTCAATGCTGAGAAGTACAGGCAGATACTTATCCATCATGTGATACAAGCAGGGAGGCATCTGATTGGCCCCAAATTTATTCTGCAGCATGACAACGACCCCAAACATTCAGCGACAGTCATTAAGAACTATCTTCAGCGTAAAGAACAAGAAGTCCTGGAAATGATGGTATGACCCCCACAGAGCCCTGATCTCAACATCATTGAGTCTGTCTGGGATTACATGAAGAGAGAGACGCAACTGAGGCTGCCTAAATCCACAGAAGAACTGTGGTTAATTTTCCAAGATGTTTGGGCCAAACAACCTGCCGAGATCCTTCAAAAACTGTGCAAGTGTACCTAGAAGAATTGATGCTGTTTTGAAGGCAAAGGGTGGTGACACCAAATATTGATGTGATGTAGATTTTTCTTCTGTTCACTCACTTTGCATTTAGTTAATTGATAAATATAATCTATTAGCATGTCTATTTTTGAAAGCATTCTTACTTTAAAGCATTTTTTCACACCTTCCTAAAGCTTTTGCACAGTACTGTATGCATCACAGACTTTGCCCATCAGAAATCTCTCCATTAAAATCAGATAACCACTATTTAAACTTTAACACAGATCAAATACAGCCTACAGCTCTGGATTTATACATTTGCTTTGCATTCTTATATTAAAAGGACTTGAGAAAAATAATCCAGGTAGAATGGATATGTATATGATAGCACTAACATTGCATTTTCATGTTTAATGGAGGATAAGGAAATTAGGTAAACTACCTGGTAAATTGATTACATTTTTATTAATGGTCTTCTGTGTAATGCAGTGATTCCCAAGTATGCTCCTGGAAAGTGGCAACCCTGTAGATTGTATAGGTCTCTCTGAATCACTTGAACTTTACTGAAGCCCAATCATTGAATCAATGAAGCACGTAACAGTTTGGATAAATCACAAATCCAAAGACACTGTAAGTGTAACTCTTCAGGGTGAACCAGCCTTCCTATAATGTTTGCCACTCTAGCATAGCCAAAACGATCTAATTAACTAAGGCTTTGACCATCCTGCCACATGCAAATGAATATACCAATACTTGATATTGTCTTTGTACTAGACCTCTGGCCACCTAATGAAAATCCTCCTTCAAGTACTGTGTGTTTAACTGGCAACAGATGCATGGAATAAAGTTTAGATTTTTTCCTGGCCCCAAAATCAGCAATAATAAGTTAAACCCTGGAGTATAGCTGAAGATCAGTCAACTGACATCAAACATTTAGCCTCCAAATTGACCATTATCTAAACTGCCGCTGGTCACTTGTGTTGACAGTCCTCATCCCAGCTCAGGTTTGACATGTGCTCTGTACAGAGTGTGTTAAAAATGAAAGCCAGCCAGGATTTACAGATGAAAGGTCATTTCAGAAGGCTTCCGGAAGTGTGACTTAAAAATGTAACAGTCGCTACAGGAGTTAGCATTTGTTGAAATGATTGTCGACACTGGTGTTTAGGGAAAGGTTAGTGAGATGACGTGGCATTTGAATCTTAATTACAAACGTTGTGGAAAGACCTATAAAGGAATGACTGGAGGGGGTAAACTAAATTAAGAAGATCAATTAATCAAATAGCTGTAGAGGGATGCACTGCAATTCTGTATATAGGCAACATTATATACCCTAGAGTGAGCAAAGTGTCCACTCCCATCATCAAAAATACAGAAATGTTTGCACAGGACATTTTCAGTTTATTATTAAGTGTAACTCTTCCCCAGAGATGTTTTTTATGGTTTTTTTAGAATTAATAAATATAAATAATATTACTCTATCTGGGCTTAGTTAAAACTCCCAACTCTTCGCCTTAAGGGAGCCAGTTAAAACAAATGTGATGTGATGAATGCTGACACAAGCAGTGCATGTAATATTCAAAATGTAAAAAATGAGC
Source organism: Amia ocellicauda (assembly GCF_036373705.1). NCBI lineage: Eukaryota > Metazoa > Chordata > Actinopteri > Amiiformes > Amiidae > Amia > Amia ocellicauda. Next base: position 34,894,684 of record NC_089863.1, on the reverse strand, counting down.
AAAGGAAGAATGAAAACATACATCTGTGTGGTTCCCAGAAAATGGATTATCCAATGATTATTATCCATGGGATAGATTCCCAAAGTAGAAGTACATACATACAGAACAAAATGTGAAAACTGTATTAGCTTTTTACATTTTTTGTATATATTTTTTGTTTTTCTCATTCATAACCAGGGAAAGCTTTATTGGTAGTTTCATTATCGTGGCTGTAGAACCGTGTGGGAAATAAGTGGAGAAGTCGTGGAGATAAAGCAAATAGAACTTTAATCGAGCCGGCTCGGAAGCTCCACGTCAGAAATAATTCCTTCAGTGAGAACTTAATGTTTACAAACATGAGTACAACTTTATAGGAAAATGACGTAACATCTCATGGCCGTTCATCCAATCAGAAGATACAGGTCCGGGTCCGTTTTACGATCTGTCCTCCCGTGAAGAGGTGATGGATCCAAAGCAGATGTCCGTATTTGATGTGCACTAGGAAGATGCGATCCCACGGTCGTCATTTACCTAGTGTCAATCGCTCAGTAACAGAAACAATTCCTGCCTATCTAGAGAAACGATTAAGTCATAAACAAATTCTCAGCAGACAGCTGTAGGCTATTTCGGCACTGTGTGATCTTTCATTACTGACAGGAGTTTCTAACAAATCGACCTTGTTGACCCTTTACTTGTCCTGCTAAATCGAATCTGCTCAGTCTGTATACAAAACTACTTCTAATGCTAGTATTAATATAAAACATTATATAATAATCACAAAAACACTTTCTTCAACTTCCTATACAGAGTCTTCAGTGGCAAGGGGTAGAACCATACACTTCTACTTCTAGGTCTACTCTACAATCAGCAATCAATCAATCAATCAATCAATTTCAATGTATTGTAGTGCCCCATATACGTCTCAGGGTGCTGCACAATTTAAAAACATCACCACATAAAAAGTGAGTAACATATTAAGTATACAAAAATTGTACTCATTATTAAGAGATATACAATGATCAGTCTCTTAAATTGGTCTTGAATTAAGTTGCAGTGGTTTTTTTGAGTCCGTGTGTCAGCATTTTTACAGAAGGCTTCCCATTTGAAACACGACTCCACCCTGTGCACAGCAGCAGAGGGACACAGTTGTTTTAGTAGGAGGGGTGTCAGTTTGACTCCAGTGTGTATATTGTGCAGTGCTATTTAGATTTCAATTTTCAGGAATTTCAGGAGTGGCAGGTAACCAGAAAGAGGTGGGCTTGATGATGTTCTTTCAAGGCCAGCTTGGCTTTGGAAACAGAAAAATCACTTTAAATATGCTGAAGGGGGAATTCATTATTATTATTATGATTTATTTATTTTTGAATTGGCAGTTTCTAGAATCTTGCATCTTTCTTTACAGTTGCATTACTTCCACATAAAAGGAAGCAGAGCTTTGAAATTAACAGCTGTTTCCTTGGCATTGCATTGTTATGACAGAAATGTAATTTAAGTTGAATTAAGTTAAGATACTCTTCTATCGTTTACACACCAGCAAGATAATAGCTACCATCAATGCCAAAATGTTCTGTGTGGACGTTTGCGGTTTATTTTACTCTCACAACTTCCAACTTCCAGCTATAAAGAAGTCCTGACGAAGGTGTGAGCAGCAGCGAAACATTTTTTTTTTTTTATTCAGATGACCTGACTTTCTAAACAAAGCAACTGGCTTAATTATTTTTTGATGAACTGGTATAATAATAAATATAGGCAGTTGGTCCTCCACCATGCACGTTGTCCCAATTGATGTCTTTTCGAAAGAACATCGCTGTCGGATTACAGCACAGTTGAAAGGGAGAAATCGACTCCCTCAACAGATAGTCAAGGAACACACAGGGCCCAATTTAATTAGAAAAATAACAAAGCTTATAGTTTATTCAACTATAATAAATTGCTCCAGAGATGGCCAGTCAGGAAACCTCGTCTAAAGTTTTTCTAATTAATATAATATAGAAGATTACTCCTTTGGTTGCTAAGCAACTACATTGATGTCAGTTAGAACATAAGAAAGTTTACAAACGAGAGGAGGCCATTCGACCCATCGTGCTTGTTTAGGGTCCATTAATACCTGAGTGATCCAAGGATACTATCCAGTCTATTTTTAAATGTTTCCAAATGTTCAGCTTCTACCACATCGCTGGGGAGTTTGTTCCAGATTGTGACAACTCCCTGTGTGAAGAAGTGTCTCCTGTTTTCCATCTTGAATGCCTTGAATCCCAATTTCCATTTGTGTCCCCAGGTGCGTGTGTCCCTGCTGATCTGGATAAGCTCCTCTGGTTTGATGTGGTCTATGCCTTTCATGATTTTGAAGACTTGGATCAAGTCCCCACGTAGTCTCCTCTGTTCCAGGGTGAAAAGGTTCAGTTCCCTCAGTCTCTCCGAGTAGGACTTTCCCTTCAGACCTGGAATAAGTCTGGTTCTCTATTCTACACTTTTGACAATATACCCTAACACTCTGTTTGCCTTTTTTTATTGCTTCCCCACATTGTTTGGATGGAGAAAGTGAGGAGTCCACGTAGACGTTTATTTCTTGGATAGGTTCAATCATTTTAACCTTTTGACTTGTTTGTTATAACTCAAATTAAATCATTAATATAATATATAACTCTTTTAATAATCTTGATTGTAATTATCGCTTCACTGCACCGGCTCTTTTCATGTTGTATTACAGATAGGGCAGTGCTCTATTCACACAATCTCTCTCTCTCTCTCCTGAGTCCAGCGTTTCTCTCACATCCGCTGCCCCACTGATAAAAGGCGCCACTTTTTACCATTTATCTTTCACATTTGAAGCCCAGTTTTTGGGGGATCGCCGAGCTGTCGGCGGGGTTGGAAGCAAAGTCTAGCCGCTGAGCCGCCACACCAGCAGGGCCTCTGCGCTGCTTTCCCCGAGTCCAGCTCGACTACATCAGCCTCATTGGCTCATTAGCCTCTAATTGGCTCATTAGTTTCTAATTGGTGCATTAGCCTCTAATTGGCTCATTCGCCTCTAATTGGCTCATTAGTCTCTAATTGGCGCAGCCTGGGCGTGTCTGTGAAGAGGGCGGACAGCGGTGACGTCACCGGCACAGCTGCACCAAAGCACAGTTCCTTTCTTTAGAAGTTTTCGACCAGTCAGCAAAGTTAAGACATCAGATGACAAAGTACCAAAGAGTATAGACGCACAAGAGACGAAGCGCTGGTGCTTTTTTGACAACAGTCGCCATTTTGGACAGTTACACAGCACACAATATTGATATATATATATATATATATATATATATAAAAAAAATTGTTTAACACATGCTATTTCGATAGAGGCATTAAATATATGGCGATAAAATATTGATAAATTTGTTTGTACTTTTATACGACAATTTGTTGGAGGGACGTTTTACTGGATTCACAGTCCAAAATGGCGGAGGCGTATCTCTGCTGCTGCGCGCAGATGTTGCAATGGAACGTCCTATTAGCCTTTGTCTCTTGTGCTTCTATACTCTTTGGTACTTTGTCAACTGATGTCTTAACTTTGCCGACTGGTCGAAAACTTCTAAAGAAATTAACTGTGCCCAGTACACACTTCACTTTCATTGTGTTGTAAAGTGCAGTTTGAAAAAGCACAGCAAACAAATAATTAGATAAAGCACTTCCAGCAGCACAGGAACAGGTGAAATTCTTTACATCGTCTGTCTGCAGTGTGATCAAGAAGTACAGCAATTTTACAAGTCATTCCTAAGCTGAGACATCTCAGGACAGTTATCAGACAATTTTATCCAGGATTAAAAAAGATAAGATAAGTTAATCTAAAATTAACATTTAATATTGGGGGACTTGTATTTCATAGATTTCAAGGATCAGACATGTTCAAGCCTTAAGTTTTATTGTGTAACAATTCTACGCAAGCATTGTGCACCAAACCATCAGACATTATACAGCCTAGTTTATCTTGCCCTCCTATATCTGGTTTGCCTTAATGTCAATGCATAGCTGCCTAAGTCATTTCTAGAGATGGTTGGAGAAGAGGGTTCAGATCAAGGTCTGTTACTGAGTAGGGGGAGCAGAATTATTTATTATTGTTAATAACAGGCACCAGTGAAAAAGTATACTGACAAGCTGTTGAGTTATTTTACCCTGCAGATCCTCTTAAGTGGTGGCATGATAGTCAGTCGTGATTCCCTTTTGATGGCCAAGCTGGCCAGAAAGTATATGAGCATTTGTAGAACAAGCACTGCTTCAGAGAGAGTGTTCAGTACGGCTGACAACATTGTCACCCCAGTTAGATGTCTTAAACCAGACAGTGAACATGTTAGTGCTCCTTGCACGGAATCTCACCACTGGGAAGGAGTAGGAAAGGTAAAGATTGTGAAAGTCTGAGATCTGGTCAATTCTGGGTGTCGCACATGTTCCCAATGTGCAATTTATTTTGGTTTAGTAGGACTTAAAAGCAGGCACTTAATTTTATTTAAGTATATTATTTGTCTATAAATTACCATTCCTTAAATCGGTATGCATCTGTGTGTTATACTTCAATGTAGTATAAAAGTTATGAAAATAAATAAATTGATAATTTAATTGTTAATAATGGCAATATTTGTATAACAAAATGTAATGATCATGATAGCCCTGTAGCGTAAGGTACACTTATAAATTTCAGTTAAAGAAGTGAATTTAAGTATCACCTTATCAAGAATCCTAGAATATTGTAGAACTCAATTTCTGCAATAATTGGACGCAGATACCAATTCCAAAGATATAAATTCTCAAATTTATAAAAAACAAAGATAAAATTGACTACAATACTGGTTAGTAAGACAAAGGTGAGTCTCTCATTAGTATTGTTAGTCGGACATTAAATAACTAATGCAGGTTAATATTTAAGTCAAATAACTTCTCGTTATATATATATCAGTCTCATTTACGTTTGGGTGTCGAGAAAGATTCTATCATTTCTTGTTAACACAATTCTCCCTAATTGATTAATGTTCAATGATTAAGGATCGGCAGGGCCACCTATAATCTAGTGTCTATTAACATGTGTCAATTTCAGACTAAACAGTTAATCAGGAATGAGAAGATATTTCTAAATATTTTATTTTTAAAATTGTCAAACAAAACAGTTTAATGCAGCACTCATTTATATTTAAGAAAATACTAAATTATATTACACATTCTAAAGTTTATGACTCACAGAATAACATTTCTAATTGATTTCTCAAATGTCATGAATAATAAACTCCAAACTGTTAACTTATCTGAACTTCATCGCGGAGAGGCCTCTCTGTCTTCGGGCTCAAATAAAACACACGGCATGAGGTCCGTGTGGTTTGGAACAAAGGCAGTCCAGTTCGGTTTTGTCCAATAACTTCCACTTCAGTTGATGCATCTGGAAGTTGGGGTTTCGCGAAAGTAGAGTCTTTTCCAAACAGATGTTCCACTGGTTTGAAGGCTCCAAGGTTGTGCACAGGATCTTCTTTACAAGCAGGGTTTTCCACCGTAGTTATTTGAAGACAAAGTCTTTGAGGAAAGCAGGGCCCTGTTAGTTTCCAAGGGTCAAGTTTCTTAAGACTCAATAGCTATTTAAATGACTGAACACTTTCGTATTGCAGTCGACTCAATCGTCCAGCTGTAAAACTCCACTGATCAGATGGGTACAGGCGGGCATGCACAGTTTCTAAAGTTCTTTAATTACTAAAGTCCTTTAAAATAATTATTCGTAGCTCTGTTTCGGGATTTTGGCTCTCGTCCACTTCAAAGAGTTTTATTTCCTCCACGCCATATTCCCAGACATTTCACAGCAGGGATTCCAAGCCATTTGGCCCATTCTTTATGCCATCCTCCCAAGACTGCCACTTTGATATAGAACAGTTCATGTGCCAATGAGCTCAGGAAATCTGGTAACTTTGGGGGAGAGGTCTTCTTCAGATCAGAGCTAGAATGCTCTTATCACAATACACCCCCCTTAACGCTACAGCCCTAACACAGACTTTTTACTGCAAACTGTGTGAACATTGATGTGTAAAGAATCAATTTTAAATAGAAATCATAAGACTCAAAATTGCTGGCATTTCTAAACCTTGTATTCTGTTCACTAATTTAGCCTGTTTTTTGTGGTATGCAGAGAGCACAGAGAGCAGCAAGATAATCTTTTACTTCTCATTGTGCTTGGGTTTTGTTTGCTGCTTTTCCAGAGGGCTCTTATACTTTTGTACTTTCCATTTCTGTGTAATACCAAGTGTACTGTCAACACTGTTGTGTTGTTCGTCGAGTGTTTGGTATCCCATGAAAGCTGAGACTCTCAACATTTTCTGAAACCAGACAGTTTACTGATAAAAACACTACCATCCAAGTTTTGGTAGAAGCTTGTACCAAAGTATTAAACCAAGTATTATATACTTGATTACTCGTTAGGGTGTTCTGAAAAAATCAAGTCTATTTGCAAAGAAATTTGATTGAATTTGAGGGATCTATGCCCATCTCTGTGGGTCCCCCCTCCTGCTACATCTGGCTGCGCCATGCCCCTATGGGCACAACATCGCGACGTGTGACAAGAAAACACTCATTGTGATGTCAGTGAGATTGGCACAGGCATGTAGCCAATAAACTAACATTCAAACGATGTGCAGATTTGGTGGTTAGCCAATAGCATCTCTGCACGAGAGGAATGCGTAAACCTGTATTAAATTATCAATGCCTGCCAGTACATTCACACACCGCTGGGACAAATACAGCTGCGGCTCAGCCGTGGAAAGTTATTTGTGGAAGGACTGGATCCTGCCGTGGATTTGCAAGTATAATTATTTGGATTTTTCTATTTCAATTTTGACACTTAGGTATGTGTTTAGACAGCACCTAGACACCACTCACAAAAGGACCCCCTTTAGAGTGGGTTCTGCTCATCCTGTCAACACACAAATTGGTACAGTTGTTGTCAATATGCCACTTGTTATGGACCCAGGGTCAGGTGTTATCAAGCAGGGAACAAGTAGGACCAGATAGACAGTTCTCCAGAAGAAAGTAATTTAATTAAGTAGCTGAACAGAATGATTGTAGCAAATCTATCCCTTCACAAGAGAACACAAAAACTCCCGAGAGCAGGGAAAACAAGAGCTACCCTCTGCACTAGCCACCTCCATGTAGTAACCCAACCTTCCAACCCCCTAGCAGTTCTCACACTTCCTCTTTATACCCCAAGGTCTAGATCTCCTCCCCCAGAACAGATCATTAATAAAATATAAATGTGTCAATATCTAAAAGTATGGACACAAATACAGTATTTATATCTTGAGTGGGTAATGTAAACAATTATATCTAATACCATAAAGAAAACAAACCAACATTAGTACAAAGAAAATAAAACAAAACATTATTGCAGACACCCCTTTCCTACAACGCCTTGAACCCTTCCCTTGTGGCCAGAGAACTAAGAGTGGCTACCTTAATACAATAAATATGGTAATGGCCAAGCATATATTGCACTTCTCCAGCATGGTCTCTGTAACCACTTTTACCCTTCACCAAAATGGCCACCCACCCACCAACCCCAACAACTCCAGCCCAGCTCCCCCTTTCCCTCCACAACAGGTAAGTTCATAAGTGAGTTATTAATACCAATCATGCCGTTTTTTAATACAACAAATTACCACCATTAATAACTTTTAAAAAAACGTTTTAACTACAACACACTGCATCACACTAAACCAGTGACGAGTAGTGTGGTTGTATTGGAGATGGGTTCACTCCATTACACCGCTAAATGGATATTTGGAGCTTTAGCCAGCTATACAAATAGGTGCCTTCTTTAACTTTGCATTTTGAAGCAGAAAAAACTATTTTGTATTATTTTTGTGTTATGTATTGTGTTACTCCAAGCTATGTTCTGAGCATTCAAGCGATTTCCTTTCAAATTATACCATCCATATGCATGTGATGCAAATATTTTCAGAGCTATAGGTTTTTGAAATTGGGATGGTCCTTTTAGGATGAAATTTAATGTCAGCTGAAGACAGGGGCGTAGCAATTACAACCCCCCCAATATTTGTATCATGATCACATGAAAAATATGTAGAATTTTTTTATTTTGTAGCAATATTTTTGTTCCTAATTGAATGTGAGTTTGTCATAATAAATCAGACAAAAATACTTAAGTCCCCCTCCATTGCACAAATTGGTAACGCCCAATTTTCCTTCGCAAACGCCCTTTCCTCAATACAGAGCTGAGTGCTTTGACTGCAGATTGGTGTGCACAGGTAGCAGCTCTGAAAATGAAGAGAAGCGCTGCCCAGCAGACTATTTTAAATTGCTGGTCTGAGAAGGTATGATAATATTGTGTAATTTGACTAATGTCATTCCACATATATTGTATCTAGCTAGCTAGCTAATTCATTGCTGTTCAGCCACAACTACCAATATAATAAGATAGCGAAAACAGCCTTCTGTTATTTTTTTAATAGTTCCCGTAATTATCAACAGCATGAATGTTCACACTGGAAGTTATATAGTTAAGCAATATCACAAGAGCAAGAATGTTGTTTTCTCGAACATAATGTTAAGTGAGGTGACATACAATTTACACATAATATTGTATGTTTTTGCTATGTCACAAAAGAAAAAGGCTCTAAACAAAGCCACAACAGAACCGTTGTGTTTCTCCGAGCAACACGCAGTGGTGTTTGTTTAATTCCTGAATTAATCTGCATTTTTGAACAAATCAGATGAATGAACGATTCAAGTGACTCACTTATTAAGACAGCAACTCGCTGCCACCTAGTGATGGTTTTAATTTCATATTTAATGTATACTTTTAATTTTAAAATCATTTCACAGCTATGATGTTAGAATTTAATAAAGTTATGCAGTCTGTAAGCTTTGAACATTTAATATCAGATTCAAGGTGAATATATCAGCACGGTAGAACAGTCAAAAGAGGGAGAGGAGAAACAGTTGATCAGGTAAAGTTGATGTTATTCAAACAATAAGTTTATACTGAGGAAAACAGTATAGAAAAGTCATTTTTATTTTTATCATAATTTTCACAACATTTCAAAAGCACCTTTACATAAAGTGAGGCTATAATTTTATGTCTTAAAATGTTTTAAAGAATCCACTAAACAGCTTTATTGCAAATCAAGTTCATATTAAAGTTGTCAAAAGAAACACCCATTTGTTGTTGTTTTTCTGGCTTGTCTGTATCAGTGAGGAACAGGGGGAAGACAGCAGACAGGCAGCCATTTCAGATGAGCAGGTAAGAAAATAGGCAGAAATATTGAAAAATGCTTGATAATACACAATATACATCTTTAAGATATTTTTTCATGGTCAAATAAAAATAGTATAAACAAAAATGTGAAATAAATAGCCATATATATTTTTTTTTTGCTGTTTTAGTTGTATGTCTTAGTGGATTTGTTCCTGTATCAGATCCAAGGTGAAAGTAGCAGGAGATTAGACCAATCAAAAGAAGGAGAACATATGATCAGGTAAAAACAAACAAACACTACTGAAAGGACCAATGGAGATGTTAAAGGTGTCAATAAAAATGGCTAAAACTGTGTAATGTGTATATATCACAGTGAGGGACAGGGTGAGGACAGAAGCCAAACAGCCATTTCAGATGAGCAGGCAAGAATTAATCATATTGTATAGGGAATATTTTTTTATATGATAAACTGTATGCAATTTATAAACTGTATGCAACCATGTAACAGTATTTCTTGTCATGTCAGTTTCAGGGTGAATCTAATGTTAGTGATCAGCTGAACACAGGCAACAGGGACAGTGAATGATTTAATGATTCAGAAATCATCACTTGCTTAAAGCCTGCACACCCTGATCCCAAGTTTATAGTACTACAGACTAGATCAAACTATGTATTACACTTTCAGCAAAAGTGGTTTCAGATGTTCCCCTGGCTGCACTATAGTGCCACTTTAAAAGAAAACAATGCTTGCTTCTAAGTTAGATGTTGCCTTTGTGAGTACTGGCTTTAGGAACTGGAAAAAGGCAGTCGAAAAGTTTACAGCCCATGTGAAGACTCTGTATAGGAAGTTGAAGAAAGTGTTTTGTGATAATTATATAATGTTTATATAAATTATATAATATATGTTTTATATTAATACTAGCATTAGAAGTAGTTTGTATACAGACTGAGCAGATTAGATTTAACAGGACGAGTAAAGGGTCAACAAGGTTGGTTTGTTAGAAACTCCTGTCAGTAATGAAAGATTACACAGTGCTGAAATAGCCTACAGCTGTCTGCTGAAAATTTGTTTATGACTTAATCATTTCTCTAGATAGGCAGGAATTGTTTCTGTTAATGAGCGATTGACACTAGGTAAATGACGACCGTGGGATCGCATCTTCCTAGTGCACATCAAAGACGGACATCTGCTTTGGATCCATCACCTCTTCACGGGAGGACAGATCGTAAACGGACCCGGACCTGTATCTTCTGATTGGATGAACGGCCATAAGATGTTACGTCATTTTCCTATAAAGTTGTACTCATGTTTGTAAACTGAAGGAATTATTCCTGACGTGGGGCTTTCGAGCCGGCTTGATTAAAGTTCTATTTGCTTTATCTCCACGACTTCTCCACTTATCTCCGAGACGGTTCTACACCATGCTAAAAGTCACTCCCACTGCCATGCAACAACTGTATGCTCAGGAAACTAACAGCATAGCTTCACAACTCACCTCAGTTGTTTCTAGACAACAGGAGGAAGCAACAAGTGCATTGCTAAAAATTGTAGGATGTATTCAGTATTTGGCTCGACAAGGTATTGCACTGAGAGGTTATGATGAAGAGAGGGGACATTTTTCCCAACTTCTAAAATGCAAGGCAGCAGATGATCCAGCCCTTAACAAGTGGCTAGCACAAAACCAAAATTACTAAAATCCTCAAATTCAAAATGACATACTCAGCATAATGAGCAATGACATCATCAGAGGAATAGCTGATACAATTAATTGACTTCCAGTCAGTCACTCAGTTCGCCTTAATTGTTGATGGAACACAAGACACAGAGCACAGAGCAAGAGTCTGTTTGTCTTCGTTATGTTGACCATGACTTAATTCCTCATGAGGAATTCATTGGTTTTTACGCAGTGACAGAAACTACAGGAGAGAGTCTTGCAAAAATGGCAATAGATGTATTGTCTCGATTACATTTGCCATTTTCTGCACTGTGTGGCCAGACATATGATGGTGCAGCCAATATGTCTGGCAAATACTCGGGAGCACAGGCTGTAATTAGAAAGAAACAGCCTTTATCTTTATATGTGCACTGTGCAGCTCATTGTGTAAACCTAGTTACTCAAAAGGCATGCACAGCTTCAAAACTGCTGAGAGATGCTCTTGACTGGGTGCATCAGCTAGGAAATCTGTGTAGCCTGTCTGGTATATTCAAAGAAAAGGCAGATCAAGGTATCTCAAGCACTCTAAAGCCTCTCTATCAAACACGATGGACATGTCCGAAACAAAGCAATAACATCTTTTCTCAAGCAGTATGATTCTGTACTCACTTCCTTAGAGGAAATGTCAAACAGCAATGCTCCTAATGCAGCCACCGCCAATGGCTTGCACCAACAGTTTCTCAAAGCCAATACCTTACTGGGTCTTGTGTTGGCAGGAGCTGTGATTGGAGAGTTGGGATGTACACAAACTATCTCTGGCATGAAAGATGCTGTTTCTTGTGTTCAGTCTGTTTTGAAAGACAAAAGAAATGACGAAGGCTTTCAAAGTATTTTTGAGCAAGCCACTGTGATTGTGAATTCTCTAACTTAGAGGCTATCAAATTACCAAAACTAAGACAACCACCTAAGTGTTTTAGAGTAGAAGCAAGCACATACTGCATAAACAGCAACAGAGCATTACAGAGATTAGTTTTATCGGATCCTTGATGTTGTTGAGGCAGAGCTCAATGAACGTTTTCAGCAGGAAGGTCTACTGACCCTGCAGAAACTAGAGAACACTCTGCTCACTGGACAAATTGATTCAGTTTGTGGTGAGTATCCTGAGATCAACAGCCAGTTGCTTGCAGTTCAGTTACCCATGTTTAGAAATAACTACATTTGGATCCAGTATGGAGGCAGCAAACATTCTTAAAGGTTTGTCAGTGGAAGTCCGTGGCCTTTTCAGTGAAGTGGAAACTCTGGTCAGGTTGCTCCTGGTTGTACCAGTCTCATCTTCTGAAGCAGAAAGGAGCTTTAGTGCCCTTCGAAGGTTGAAACCTGGCTACGCTCGAGTATGTCGCAAAAGAGACAAAATCATGTGACAGTTTGTCATGTCCACCAAGACAAGTTGGTCCTCTTAGACAAGAAGTTGGTGTGCCAGCAATTTGTTGCTGGTTGTGAGAGACGCAAGCAGATATTTGGTGCTTTCACTTGAACTGTTTAATCATATTCACTGTTCTGTGAATAAGTGTTAGTGTATCTGAATCCCAAGTTTACAGCTGTGCAAGAGCTGACCACTGTATGTGTTTCCATTTCAAAAGGATTACAGTGCCTTACAGCGGCATGTAAAACTCTCAAAATAAATTATTTAAATCTGAGTGAAATTTGTAATCAGTTACAGTGTAAATGCAATATCAACACAACCAACGTAACATCTCATCTTTTAGTCTCTATCTACATAAATTAGAACCAGGAATGGAATACTTAAGCCCGAAGGACACATCTACTCAGACTGCAGCTCGCCGAGTTTTCCTCGTCCACCAAGAAATTCCACCGTCCTCTGATATGAAAGCCTATAATCAATGGAGTTCACACTGCCCTCTCCCCCAGCCTCTTAAATCCTGTTGGTGACTGTTGGGCTGCTTATTACTGTAAATCATACAACCTTATTTTGGCAAATATATACAGAAATGCATATACCTTCCGAACAGAGAAATGTAGGCTTGTGGCAAAGGACTTAAGGAGACCACTTTCAAGTTCTGTATTTTACGACAGGCCTGTGCTCACCAAAGTACAGATAACACATCCATGCTGGAGACCCCCCTCCAACTGACAAATGGGCTGCCATGCCCCGTCTCCACAGACACCAGCACCGCAATTGAATATTTATTTTGTGAAACACAGACATTCATGGTACTTTATATATTCCATAGACCAGGGCAACAAACCCAAATACAAACTACATGCTGGTAACAGAAGTGTTACCCAGCTTCTTCCCCAGTTTGATAACAAACAATAAAAAGGTGACTTAATACTAACTTAATGACACTTAAGTAATTCTATCTCAGAACCAAAACATGCTCAAGCCATGCTTGGTCTTAAAAGAAAGACCATTAGCTAAAACAACCATTGGACCATTTATATCTCACATACAATGCACAATTAACATTTGGTAAGAGAATTATTCATACATCCTAATTGATCCTCCACTGACATGGGCATCAGACCAGCCCCCCCTGGAATTCCAAGAAGACTCAAATTTAACATTATTGAAAAAGAACACCTGGCTTGTTTGGAATCAACTGTGAGGTCATGCTTTGAGGGGTTTGAAAATGTAATTTATAGAGCTAAAACTTGACAATATAGAGAGTTAGAAACTCTAGGTAACATTTGAACCACTTTTCACATTCCTCAAAGCCATCACACCTCTACATTCTGTAGGAATCAAGGGAGAGGAATGGCAAAGACTGCTTTGATTTGAATTTTTTTTAATATTACCCCAAACCAGACTAATCAGAAGTTTGGAAGGAAAGACATTAGAATCTATTTGTCTAAAATGTATAAAAACACAAAGCTAAAACTACCAATTCAGAGTGACACAACCTGGGAGAAGAAACCAAGGAGAGAAATACAGGAAGAAGCAGTCAGCCAGCCCTCCCTGCTATCGACCGTCTGCATAGCTGAATCTCAGTAAACCACACAGGTAGAATATTGTGTACTAGTCAAGAATTAGGCAAACCACAACTGCATAAAACCTAGTGGTGTATGAGATCTAAAGTTTAGGAACGGGCAGCATAATCATAATACTTGTTTGTTATTTTACATGTTTTGTGCCTCGAGTCAAAACTCGAGTATTGGACAGATCTCCTCTCACTTGAAATATCCACCTCTGTCCTTATGTTTGCAAATACATTTTGTCTATTTGCATTTTTAATAAACCTATCTTGTATAAAACAGCCTCAAGGTTAATTCATGCAGATCAACCTCAGCGCTAATCTGAATTTGTATGAGTCAAGTATTGTGGTAACTTGCATATCAACCCGGTCTCGTTTTCTTGATTTATTAAGCAATTATTATTTCTTCTGATATTTGATAAAAACGAAGACTCCAGTTTAAAGTCCTAGGCCAATCGAAATGACTTACTAATAAAACAATAACTGTAATGTAGGCATGCATGATGATATCGGCACGACATCGGTATCTGCCGATAAAAACTTAAGAAGCGAATTATCGGCATCGGCAGATATGAGCGTTTCTGCCGTCGCGCCTGGCCGATAAGGTGACGCGTTAACTGTGCGCACGCATGACGCTAAATGTTCATTCTGAGCGCCAGCAGCTTCATCATGTCAGCTGTGTGGACGTGTTTCCAAGTATCTGAAACAGATAACAATTGCTATTTGCCAGGGTTGGGAGAGGTACTTTAAAAATTATTCCGTTACAGAATACTGATGACCTTGTTTTGAAAATAATCTGTAACCTAATCCAATACATTACTCAAGTCAATAACGTAATCAGAATACTTTTAGATTACTTTTGGAATACTTTTTTTCCCCTTTATTAAAAAAACAAAAGCTGCTGAGTTCAAGAAGTGAAACAAAGTACTACACATTCTAATATGGATATTGAAATTGTTTATTTGTATCCACAGTACAGACAATTAAAATTGTAGTTAAGATTTGCATCTGTTTAATTTTCTTGCATCTTGTACTTTGCATTTTGTAGTGTATGCATTTTGATACCCTTTACATTTTTACAAACCGACATAAATCAGACATATCAATAATGTGTTAAGGTCAAAGTTTTCAAGAAAATGCGTTTCACATATCACTGATTAGCAGAAAACAAACCATGTGCTTTGCATTATAATGACAATGAATGAGATGCACTCTCATTCACTGTCATTATAATGCAGGCACGTGGTTTGTTTTCTGCTAATCAGTGATATGTGAAACGCATTTTCTTGAAAACTTAAACAGGTATCTTCTCTAAATTGTAAGTACGTTAAATGCTTACAAAGTCTACAGTTTATTTTGTTCTATCTGTGAAGATACACGGATCAAGCAACTTGCTATAACAAATGGCATTGAAATGCATTGCATTTTTCTATCCAGGAGAAACGCACTCACTCGTTTCAAATCACCCAGCACCGAAAACACACATTGAAATCAATGCAATTAAGGCGGTATTTTTAAAGTATCAATTCATGTTATGCATCTTGGTTCTGCAATTAACACGATTGATGTCTTCCCTTCTTATAAGTGATATCTAGCCTATATTAAGTATTTTATTGTTAAGATCACAGAACCAGCTAGGATGCACAGGAACTATTTGTAATTTACATGGATTTATCTTAAATTTGGATAGGATAACGTACTACTGCAAATGCAAACTATTGATAACGCTTTTGGTTATACTATGCCTGTGTTGCCGTTTTGATTACTATGCTTTTATAAAAATATGTAATTATTAAATTGAATTTATTATCATTTTTATTAAAATGTGTATTTTCTACTCGCATGTCAAGTATAATTCTATTAAGGCTGCACACATTTAAAAAAATCTTACCTCCAGATGTTTGTTTTTTTAGATTTGAAGTTGAGTCCTTTAGAGACTGTACATTGTCCCGTGGTGGACACATTTTGCACTTTGTTCCATTTTCTTTCTTTGAAAGTGAACAATTGCCTGTACTTCAACGAGTTAAATCCCTGTTAACACACAATGTTGCCACAACGTTGTAGAAACCTAATTTATGTTGGCACAACGTGGTAGAACTGTGTGTTATTTCCATTCTGCTGCCTGTTGTATTTGACAAGGCTAAAAAAAATATGTGTATATATCGGTATTGGCAATCGGCCAGAATGAGTTTGAAAATATTGACATATGGAATATCGGCAAAAATCCAATATCGTGCATCCCTACTGTAATGATAAATTAAAACAATTTGTCCATTGAAACATTTTGGCTGTATCTTATCAGATCAGCAACCTTTCATTTCATTAAACTATTTACATTTATTGGAGGTCCCACTGAGATTAGCAATTAATTGTTTCAAATTGAATCTTACCTGAGCGGTTTCATTGGTATTACTAAAAGGAGGTAGTTACAATAACTGCATTTAACAGTCTTTTGTGCACTCTTCTAAAGCTAGTTTGTATTTCCCCACTGAGTGAAGTACAGACAGTTGAGAGACTCCTCTGAATCTGAAGCAAAATGCTTCAATCATTGCCACTATCTACCATAATTCCTGTCCTGTCTGTAACAACCCTGAACTGTCCTGCCTGCCCCTGCTGCACACTGCACTGCCTGCCTGCTGCTGAACCCACAAGCGTGCTGAGCACATTGAAAAAGGAGCACCCTTCCACAGTACGTGAGTGTACACCCTTTTTCTCTCCAGCACCACAGACAAATTCACACTTGCACGCTCAAGCACTACAAACACGCTATATCCCATACCTAAGATATTGTAGGCACACAAAATGGCAGTACAAGTAGACATTTTCCAGATGCTTCATGCTGCTGCATCCCAAGGATCCAACAAAGCATCCGATCTTCAGCAATCGACGACTCAGACCAGCATGGACCTGATAGCCCACCACTGGATCATGCCTGGGAAATACAGCACAGCCCCAGGATGAACTCCACCAGAGAGGCAGCTCACCTTGCAGCAATAGGATATGCTGCACAATGTGGATGCCAGAAATCCACCCAGGAATTACATCTTAAAGACAGACCAAGAAAAATAATTCTACACTGAAAAACAGAATTCTAAAATGTCAGCTTTGGGTGCTGAACTTGGTCAAAGAGAATCTGACTTTCAAAGCAAAACAACCCAAATTGAAATTCTACATGGGGAAACTATGGACTTAAAACAAAAGCTGAGGAATCTAGAAGCAGACCTGCACAAAGTTCTGGATAATCTCACACCCGTCACAAGAAACTTTACAAACCAAACCCTCACACAGGAACTTCCCACATGGACCGACGACATCCAGCGAACAGCACATCAACTGAGTAACCAGGACCAGTACCTGCAGGGACCCACTGGGACACACCAGCACTCTCAAAGTCCTGTCTCCACAGACCAGACTCCTGCCATCGTGGACAACCAGTGCCACACATCCCCACACCAGCAACATGACAGCCTGCACAAACCAACCAGCTACAGACCCCTCCAGCTCATCTCCCAGAGGCCACAACACAGTGATGTACTAGGGCAATAGCAGCCTGCCTTCTTCACAGAACCCTCAACCCTGCCACCCTGGCCTTGGCAGACACAACTGCCCACCTCTGCCTTCATGTCCCAATCAACTCAACAGCAACAACCCTGGCAGCAGTGTGAGCCATCTCCATTGGACAGAATGCACAAGGTGGTACCCCTTATCAACAAATTTGAGGCAAACAGAAAAGACTCTAGAACTGAGGCTCACATAACCCATATCAAAGAACTTGTCCAGGACCTGAACTTAACCAATGACTCAAAAAATAAAACTGCTCCACATCACACTGACTGACACAGTACTAAACTGGACACGGCACCTCGCTGAGAAAGACTTTGACAAACTCTGTTCACAACTAATTACAAGGTATTCCAAGTATAGCGATCCCTTCATATCTTCCCACATGGCATACCAAAGACACTGCAGAAAATGAGGATCCAATGGACTTTTATGAGGATGTCAAACTCCTGTCTTATGCAGGTCAACCAAAACAAGAAGTTGATTCTGACCTACATTTCAAACACCTGTTCCTGACAACCTATCTCTGAAGATGAGAGCAGCCCTGTGTGTGTTTGTTAGGCCAAATACCCCCATGCAGGACATTGTGGAAGCAGCTCAAATAGTGTGGCAAACCACACAATTCCACAGCCATTTCCTTTAAAAGACACTTGATACTCAAATCTCAGCAGTGAATACATCAAGAAAAGATTACTTCCTTCACCCTGATGGTAGCGAACTACCACACAAACCGCACACTGAGTGCCCATCATTCCCCTACAGACATCATCAAAGAAAAAAAGGAAAGCACACAGACTCTGTCAAACCTTTCAGTTCGCCTCATGACAAAATAAAGAACATCAACAAGAATCCCAAGAAGCCTACCAAAGCAACCTTCTGTCATTCCGAAGACAATGACCTGAGTGATGCAAATATGCACCACTTGAAGCAAGAAATGCAGAATCTCCAGTGCCAGGTACAAGAAGTGTTTGGGCATGAGGAATACAACACAGCTACACTCAAAAAACAACTCTCACCTTCTAACTCTGACTACCATTACTCGCTGAATCAACCCTATCACAGCTGACTAGGCCTGCTCACCTGTGCACCCACATCACCAGAGACAATTCATTCACAGGATGCAGAGGGGAAAGTGCCCTCAACAGAGACCAACGACTACTGCCTGCCCCTGCTCTTCCGGTCTAACAGTGACTCTCCTCCTCAGACTTACCAAAAAATCCCACGCTGCACCCCACACTGTCACTCAGCCTCAAGGATGCAACACTTTTCTACCCAGCTGCCCCAGTGTAAGGATTTTTATATAACATATTCATATACTAACTGTTGGGGATAATTGAGTTTGGTGGGCATACTGATTATTTAACCTACTGTAACCATGTAACTCATTGTATTGTATTCTTATTGTAGGATTAGCCTTTAACAGAAGTTGCAGAGTTAACATTGTTAAAATATCTCACTGGAGGAAATGTTGCCGTAGCAAGGGGGGCTGAAATGTGTCATTGTTTGCAGAAGTAATATCATAAATAACATACTCGCGCATAACTATTTCTGTGAAGGTCTAGACAATTGAACTCATGGCCTTCTTGACTCTATCTTGGAAATGTCAAACTGCAAAACTCCCTATATTTAGATTATATTTTGAGGAACAGCTCAGAGCTAATAACATAAACAATATACATGCTGCTCTTCAGACAAACCAGAAATAAGATCTGTAATCCCACATCATCTACTACTAGGCAAACCGTGCAGCTGTGTCAACTGAAACTCTTGAGTGTGTTATGAATGTTATGACTTATGAGATCGAACACATTTCATGTCTGCCTAGCAACTAGATCTGTAATATGTTTGTAATATCTGTATGTACCTGCCCCGGAACTCTTGGCAATCAGATTTCTGACATGTATAAAAGTGTGTGTTGTTGCAAAAATAAACGGAAGACAAACGATCTGGCATTGTGTCGGTGACTTTACTTCCCGGGCTCGTAATGCACTGAAGGGTTCCTACTGTTGCTGTGATAAACTTGGGAAGCGATCCACATGTACCTGAAGGGTTTTAACTGGCAGTCAAGTTGTACCTTAACACCCAGAAAGCAGGTTTCATGTGAGAGCAGGATAGAAAGAGGGGAAATGATAAAAGGTGTCAAAGGATAAAACAATAAGCTGACTTAAAACTAACTTAATGACACTTAAATAATTAAATAGCCAAGAATTAGGTAAATCACAATTACATAAAACCTAGTTGTGTATGAGATCCCACTTGCTATTGAGGGGTCTGATGTCCACAATGGACAACCTCAAGGTGTCTTGACTCATGTCTGTCGAAAAAATTAAACTTCCTAATTCTCCAGCTGTAAACTAGGGCTGGGCAATATGACAATATATATCGTGTGACGATAGAAAAACGTCTATCGTTTATATCGTTGTGTCGCAAATCGCACTCTTTACGGCAGTATTTTTTGTGTTCTTCCCGGTTCTTCCACACGTGCCGGGTGCAGGCAAATGTGCATCAGAAACACAGAAAGACATGGAGGAGAGTGAACTGACTCAGAATAACCAACATAACCAAAAGATACTTTAATGCACAAGCGCACACGTCTGCCCCGCTCTTGTCACCAGGCTAAGCTCAATCTGCAACCACCCCCCACCCCTGCTAATTTAGATGTATATATTGTGTATAAAATTAAAGAATAATAAAGTTTGTCTGCATTTTAATAAATTGGAAAGCAATGCAAACAGATGCAGACAGTTTCATTTTCTTTATATTAAGATGGTGAAGTGGTACAACAGTCTTAATAATAATAATAATATTATTATTATAACTGTTTTGTATTAACACGTGCTGTACCGGTAAGCAGAATCGAAACGGGACAGTCAGAGAGGAAATGTCCCTGTCTAGCAGATGTTAAATGCGTCACTATAAACCCGGATGTGGTAAATCTACCTGAATCTATACCATTTTACAGAGCATGTGATGCGTGATTACTATTACTTGTGTTATTGTTGTTATTTGACAGTAAATTATACTGTCACAAAACAACAATCGTCACACTGTCATGGTAAATATATGCAGAATGCAATACATTGCTCACGTGTTGTGTGAGCAATGTGTTGAATTCTGCATATATTTACCATGACAGTCTGCATGTAGTATTTGTTAGTTTTGCATATTTAATGATTAACGAAATATTTGTAGCTTTAATGTCTTTGGTTTTATTTTGTAGCTTGATTGGATAAAAACAAGAAATACTGACATATATATCGTGCATCACCCAAACTTCTAAAAATATCGAGATATTATTTTTAAGTCATATCGCACAGCCCTACATACAACATATAAACACAACTTTACTAGTAATTAGAATATGTTAAAGATCTTCGGGGAAAATATGCAGTGTGGTCCATATGTATGCTGTTTCATTTTGTCTCTGGCATAAATCCCCACTATGCTACACAATTGTAAATAGTTTTCCCCCATCTTGCCGGCTGTTGAAATAGCTGGTTTGTGCTGTTATAAATAAAAAAGGGGATGATTTTCCATACCGGCAAAACAGCAACATGTACAACACTTATACATAATAAAAATAATGTTTTTATTGTTGGACCCTGCTCGCACTTCTCGTATTTGCCATCATCACAGCCATATAATTTACCCTCTCAGGATGTTTTTTCTTTTAATGACAAAAGGAAGGGAAAAACTCACAGAAAATACCTTTACTCGGTTTACGTCTTCAAAGTTGGTGCAAGTGGCCTGTATTTCATTCCCGGAAACAGTTCTGAGTTCCATCACCTGCACAAATTCATTAAAAATCATGGCTGAGTTGAGCGACTATTGGGCTTATTTTTATTTCTTGTGCGCTGAAGGGGGCCAGGTAGTAGACAATGGAAAGCCAAAATGTAGAATGAATGTTTTTTTTATACAAATGATTTCCATTTTTCATGGTTTATAAGTGTAGCTTAGAGTGTAAAGTATGGAGACTAGACCCCTCATTTTTAGTTTGCTATTATATTGCACTTGACATTATTTGTTTGTTTTCTTCATTGTAGATTGTGCAGTTTGCATTAAAAAATGGATGTATCAGCATTAGAAAGTTATTTATTTTGCAATATACAAAAAGATTGGCATGTTGACCACACTATTTATTGAAAAAACAAAATGGTAAAACATGTTATGCTTCATTGTTTTAATGGAATATGGTGCAAAATATTAATCTGAGTAAAATTATTTCACAGTTACCAGGAACTCAATTACTTGTATTGCTGTTTGTTATCTTCTTTGGTGGTGTCCTGGCTGTATCGTGATACTCAATTGTCATCCAAAGTCAGCTCAATTGTGATCCAAAGAAAGGGACCAGGAATTTCAATCTTGCCAAAAATAAAGGGAGGATTGGCTGTGATATGACTGGGAAGTTATGTGGTGTTCTGCATGGAGAGTACATGGTGCTTTACCAAGACCCAAGCCGTTTCAAATTGTTATAGAACAATTTAAATTGAAGGATTAAAAACATAAAAAATATATCAATAAACCTTTCTTTAACTAATGCACTATTGTAAATGTATTTATTTACTTCACGTAGCTCTTGTCACAATGGTGACAATATTTTGGGCTAGTAATACTTGTTTTCATCTAGTAGAAATGTCAGGCTACTAGCCAGCTGGCTTTTGCCAAAAATCCTTAAATTCCAGCCCCGTGTGTATTTTTAACACTGATCTCAGACTTTGAAAATGATACAAGTAATTTTATTTAAAAAAACAGACGAGTTTATGAATGTTTAACTTCTTAATTCTCTTTTGTAGAGTTTAAGTTTAAGACTTTGGTGTTGACTTTATTAAAACATTCATCCTGGATCAATAAATCAAACATCCAATCCGAAAACAATACAATTCGAATGCACTGTGACATCATTACCCCATGCCTGTCCATTTCTGCCTGCAGGGAGTTTCAAATGTAAGCTGCCCTGGAGGACATTTCAAATGCATGTACAGTAATATGTATTTTTCCCATCTTTCCATGTTCGGTCAGAATTTAGTTTTTTCTGTAAAACATCCAATTTCCACTTTTCTCTTTCAAAGAATTTCCACTTTCTTATTATTATTGTAATGCTTCAGAGGACAGCTGAGGTGGACCCAAGTGCAAGTTCTAAACAAGGTTTAAACACAGTCCAGGGGTCAATATATGGGGTAAACAGGCTGAAATAGGTAAGCCAAAGGGATGGTCGAAGAGGCGAAGGCATTTTGAACACAGGAAAGTCGAAAGTCAAAAGCCAGAGGGAATGCTTAGAAATGCAACAATGATTGAGACAAGACTATGCAGAGAGTGAAGGGCAAACAGGGGTTTAAGTGCAGGGCAGTCAGTGGAGCTGGTACAGAGAGGTGGAACCAATGAGTGAAGAGGGTTAGTAGGACAAGTGTGCATGGAAGGTAGGAATGTTAATTGAATATTCGGGTGATGGTGACCTCTGGTGGTGAACAGGGGAACTGTGGCTGGCAGGTGTGACTATTTACCACATCATACAGAAAATAAACAGTGCTTCACTTGAATTGATCCAAGTCTTGAAATTATCTAAGATCAATGCATTAGTTACCCGACTGGAACAGGGATATCACTGCAAGTGCTGACCTGAGGACATCGTTTCTTTCTTTATTTTTAAATATACATAGGCTATTTGTTATTTTAAATCGATCTTATATGTTGCTTTTAAATGTGTTGATCACCATCTTGCCACAATCATAAAGTACATGGTTAAAAAAGCAAAATTAACTTGTTGACTAACTACTTCAGCGATTTTAATGAACCATCAGCGTATTAATGACATTACTGACATGCATGTTTATATTTTCATTGAAAACGCCATACGATGTAAAAAGCCGGTACCAGTCGGTTCTGAATGTGTAAGAAAAGGGAATCGTGGCCAGAGCCTCCCAGTAGTGTGAGCTGGACTGGATTACTGCTCCCACTGTAGAAGTGCTGATCGCCTCAGAGATACAGATCAACAGTTATCTGTGTTTGAGTGCAGCAAGGAAAATCTTCAGTTATGTCAGTGGGAAGATGTTTTGTCTAATTTAGTTTTAAACAAATAAACAGTCCTAATCCATTTGTGATGTTGTTTTAATTTACTTCCATGGATTGTCTATTGTTACTATTGGCAAAATGCTATCATATGAAATTATAGTAGTCTTTCGAATTAAATGTTGTTTTGTAAATTTGTTGATTCACAGTGTATATATATATATACCACTTTCTGTTCTATTCTGTTAATGTGGCTTTACATTTACTTACATGAGTTATCTACTGTCATTACATGGAAGAGCTATCACTTTATAATACAGTACTCTTCCTACTGTATTACACTGAGTTACAATTAGTTTTATTGTAATTACTATGATTTACAATGCTTTCACAGATACCACTTGTTCAAGTGTGTTTGAGTTTACTTCTTATTGTCAATATTAAAATTGCAAAACATACCATTTATTACATTCTTCACAACATGTTTTAGTGTTAAATGTTTTAAGGTGTATATAAAATCGTTTGCTCACATTACAAAACGGTGAATTTAGGCCATGTATGCAGTGTAAATTCAGAATGTGAGAAGAGTGCAAATCTAAACAAACCACAAGTCTCGAGTTTCTTCTTCACTGCTGCAACCTACTGGTCTGTCATTTTGTGAGGTAAGAATGATTCAAATCCAAATCTGTAACCTTGGAAGGACTTATAATTCACAATCTTTGTGTTCATACATGAAGGGAAATGTATATTGTTGGTTAGATGTGTGACCACAAGCAGTAGGCCGACCTATTTTCCTGCTTCGTTATACAGCTGCTTCACTGTGCACTATATTTCTCATAGGGGAAACAATTGCTTTATTCTCTAGCTTTCTTGGAATGTTTTATCCCTGGCTTGGAGATTTGCTGTTTTTACTGGTAATATATTTGTATGTAATTACATGCAAGAGGAAAGTGCTGATCATCACATGTTGTTACACTGTAACAAGGGATGAGTTTAAAGTCATCAGTAACATCACAACGGTTTGCACCATTTTACATGAATATGGAAGTTAACTAACCCACAGTACATGTGACTAAGCCATACTGCTTGTTGTTAAGTGTATGTAAGTGCTGTAATTACATTATCGATACTAGTATTTAATCTTTAACTATACATGAAATACATGTTCAATTCACTCTTGTTGCTGTGTAATTACAGTGTAAGTAAACCCAGCTCAGTAAGGGTACTGTATTATAAATGTTTCCTCAGTTCCTAGCGAGGCATCTGGCTTGGATACTGCGCTATGTGAAACAATTAGGACAGGACAACACAAACTGTAACTAGTTATGAGACTCAACCCAGGAAATGTGAGCGACGGGAACGAGGAATGCAGAGATTGGGGGGAAGGATGGGATGACATCTTAGCTAAGCAGAGACAGCGCCATGCTGGGAAACGGGATAATCCACCCCTCTAGAAAGGGGGCGGCTCCCCCACCATCTGCCTGCCAGAGAGTAGTATCACAAGAAGTCCAGACTGCAGTGAGAAAGAGAGCAGCAACTGTGGGACTGGACTTGTAAGTGAACAGTATGCTACACCATGAACACACAACTGTGTCAACAAATTGCAGAGTACTTGGGGCCTTCATTGGAGAGAAAAAGCACATGCCACAAAAGAAGCAATTGCTACATTTCCAATGTCACTACAGTGCACGAACTATGTAGTGTGTTAGGGTTGCTCAATTATATAAGATCATGTACTCAGCAATATTCTAAAATAGCTGCTGTTTGATCAACACAAACAAATGCTACTCAAGACTTTACTTCTACATGCATTTCTTTGAGAAATAAGAAAGCAGTTCTACTGAAAAAAATGATTCAAAGTGTGAAATTCTGTCTTGTGTCTGTAACAGAGCCAGCGCATCCACCATGACTGAGCCTGTGTCTGATCGTGGGCAGTTGAGTGAGCAGCAGCTCTGTCCCCAGTCGCACCGCTGACCACAGCCTGAGAGCCTCTCAGCGCCGCAGCTTTATTCACATCTCTGCACATCCTACAGCTGCACTTATATCTGACAATCAGTAAAGAACACAAAGTTTGATATTCCTGGAATTTCATTACTTGTACTTTATTTTCATCGATGATCCAAAAAGACTAATGTTGAATAAATGCTGTAATTTTGTCAAAAACTTTCCAATAAATTAATGAAAAACTCCCTAATTCTGTATCAAATCTTCACCATTTTCCAGAATTTTGACTGTTATTATTTTGTCATTTATTTTGAATTAATCTATTTTGTGTTATTTATTATATTTTGTTTATACTTTTTAGTTAATATTGTTATTTTGTTACATAATAAAGGTCAAATTGTTGCAATTGCACATTGAGTGCTATGTATTTTATGCAATATATTGATTTTATTGATTAAAAATGCAAACAAATATTATATATCGGCCAATCAATGGGATATCAGCTTTTCCCCCAAGGAAACAAGGCTGAAACAGATGGATCACTGAAACCACATACAGTCAGTTAAAGGGATCAAGTGTATCGTGTGCACTGACACTACCTGGGTGTGAGTGTGTCTCTTCTTCGACAGTTTCTGGGCCGCAACGAGAAGATCAAAGACAAGACTTCAATACAGCAGTGCAATACAAACCACTTTTACACAGAACATGGTGAGAAGCCAGATTTGGACCCCGCTTGTGTGTTTCATGTAGTACCTTGTCGTCTGTATGTCTCATGTTGTGTCTTGTCTTGTGTCTGTCCTAGAACCCACTGAGGGCTAACAGAACTGAATCAATATGTCTAAACACAGTCAGAATAAAAGACTGCCCCGCAGGGCGTTACACTAACTTATTTTGGTAGGAGCACAGGTGATACTCCATATATAAACAAGAACACACAACACATAAAGACTACATATCTAGCTGTATGTAATTCATATGCACAATTAACTTTATATTTCTAATATCAAAAAAATGAATAATTTTTTAATATCGTGGAGAAGAAAAAGGTAGATTAAATATTTTAGGCTAAATGAAATGAATGCAGATGAATTGTATGAAGAGACAACGTATGCTTCTGTTATGCTGTTGTAACCCTACATTAGTGTGTAACATGTCCAGGGATCTTAGGTGCGATAGGAGACTGGTTGTGCAAGTTGTGGCACAGTA
Source organism: Amia ocellicauda (assembly GCF_036373705.1). NCBI lineage: Eukaryota > Metazoa > Chordata > Actinopteri > Amiiformes > Amiidae > Amia > Amia ocellicauda. Next base: position 34,868,126 of record NC_089863.1, on the reverse strand, counting down.
CAATACTAACCCCCTGAATAAAAAACATACCTGTGGTATGACTTTCCTTGAATTGTATTTTACTTTGCTTTGTTATTTCCCTCTTAAGAAATAATTAGCAATCAGTAAATTCCAATAACAAAAAACAAAAAGACATGAAATGCTTTATCTCAATCAGTTTGTCCTACCACTCCTGCAGTTCAAAAGCAGCTCAGTGCACAGCGTCCAGTGTGTGTGGAGAGGTGGAGCCGCGGTGCGATGGCTGACGTTGTCTTCGCTGGATGAAAGTTCATGAATGGTCATCCGTTCCAAACTGTGTAGTGGTGCTGCGCGTGCGCTGGAGCTGCGATGGGTTTTCCAGGAGAAACAACCTGCACACAGGAATACTGATTACTATGCCGTATTACTTCTCACTTCCATTACAATTAAACAGTGTCCTATTCCTTTTCAATTATACATATTAAACACTGGGTCTTCGAAGGTCCCGTCTCCAGACCTGCTGAGGTTTTTACAAACCTTCGAAGGTTCGTCATGCGACAATCACAGCAGGTGGAGAGAAACTGACCAAATTAGATATGAGTCACGCATATCATCACATTGCTGTAGACGAGGAGTGTGACAGTAAATACACACAAGGGCCTGTACACGTACAATGTCTTACCTTTTGGAATATCCTCAAGCCTGCAATATTTCAAAGAACCATGGAGGGGCTCTTGCAAGACATTTCCCATGTGGCCATCTTTCTGGATGACATCCTCCTGATGGGACAAACTGATCAGGAGCATCTGCAGACCCTTACAGACGTACTTCTCTGGCTGGAAAATGCAGGACTCTGGCTAGAGAAAGTGCACCTTTATGGGCAGTGAGGCGGTGTTTTTGGGGCACAAGGTGGACGCAACGGGACTACATCCAATACAAGATAAGGTAAAGGCAATCCAAAATGCACCCACACCAGCCAATGTAACAGGGCTGAGAGCATACTTAGGTCTTTTAAAGAGCTCGTTACAACCAGGAATCTCAGCCAAAATGGATCCCTGCATTCACTGAAACTACAGCGGGACTTGTGTCCCACAAAGTCAGGCTGGGGGATTGAAGGGTGGTAAGGAGACATGTGGACCAGTTGCACTCCAGACTACAGGGATCGGTGGACACTGAAAATGGCCAGACAGCGGATTTTTCCTTTCCGAGTCACAAACCCTCGATCACTGTGCCACCACCAGTAGAGGACACGCTTCAGGACATTGTCCCCAGTGCGCAGGACACGCAGGCTGAGATCATTCCTCCGGTGACTAAGGGACTGTCAGTTTCAAAACCACAAGAGGGGACCAGCACTGAGACGGGGGTGCAAATAGATACAAGGGTACCAAGTCACTTACAAGACTTTCAGCTGACATCTAAAGGATGGTATTAGTTATGGGTATTTTACAGTAACAGTACAAGTTGTTCATTAATTAAGTTGAGTTACATATAACAAAGTGGTGGCAGTTACAAGGTATGATGTTTTACCTGGGCTATTGCAGTTGATGTTTGGAGTAAATTCAAAGCTTAAAAGGGAGGACTGGTAGTTCCCAATGTCCCCACTAGATGGGACAACTCCAGCATGAATACAGGGATGTGCCATGTGCATAAGAGCATGCCTATCAAGCCAGCAGGCTACTTGGAAATAAAGCCTTGATTAAATTATACTTTAAAACGTTTTCCCTGGGTGAAGTTACTGCCACAGTGATTCAAATTACTGTTTTACACATCTATCCACCTCTTTGCAAAACAAACCAATGAAACACTGCACATCGTCTCCCTCTTTCAGATCACAACATAAAATACACGTGTGTGTTAATCAAATGATCTGTAATCGAAACATATTGCCCTTTCTCTCTTTCAGACGACTGCTCTTGACTGTAGTATTAGACTGTCTGTCAGCCTGTGTATATTACAGTATTAGCCGGCTTGTGTCCCATGCACGGTGCATCACCACAATGGACGATTCTTTACCTTGAAAAGACACGCAAACTCACACAAACCATCGATCAGATAAACAATGTCCTCACCAGTTCTGCCTGCTTTAACAACTCAAATTCACAAGATGTCCAGTTCATTCTGGCTGGCTTTACAACAGTGAACACATAATACAAACGTATTTTGTTTCTAGCTTATTTCTTGAAACATAAAAACATAACTCATAACTCACCAGAAACTCGTTTCATAGCGCTCCTAGCCCGGTTGCTTATAAATGATCTATAACCTTATTTATAGTTTTTGTACATATATATGCATGCATTGTTTCATTTAGAAATCTTTCTAATTGTTCTATTGCTTATTTTCTATCTGTCTTCTGTGCTGGATGTGCTCTTCCTTAAATATTCAATAATACGATAAAAAAATAATACATCAAAAACACTGGGTTCATTTTAGGGTTACCAGATTTCCTGAGTAATACACGTGTGTCTGTATATGTGTGTGTGCCTGTGTGTGTGTGCGTGTGTGTGTGTCTAAAACACATAAAAGCACTGACAATCATGGTTTACAAAAACAATATTATAAAATGTATTTTAAAAAGTTGACAAATGCATCATGTTTCTGTAGAAATTAATACATTTACATATATACATATTCATCGATGAGTTTAAATAAATGATGACATGTATGCTGGGGAATGTGCACTTTAGCGGGTGTGTTATTCCAGGGATTTATAAAGGTATGTCCACAAAATAGGTGCTGTACTAGTAACTGCCCACATTGAATGTATATATACACCTATCAGCCATAGCATTATGACCACTGACAGGTGAAGTGAATAACACTGATAATCTCGTTATCATGGCACCTGTCAGTGGGTGGGATATATTAGACAGCAAGCATTTTGTCCTCAAAGTTGATGTGTTGAAGCAGGAAAAATGGTCCAGCGTAAGGATCTGAGCGACTTTGACAAGGGCCAAATTGTGATGGCTAGATGCCTGGGTCAGAGCATCTCCAAAACTGCAGCTCTTGTGGGGTGTTCCCAGTCTGCAGTGGTCAGTACCTATCAAAAGTGGTCCAAGGCAGGACAAGCGGTGAACCGGCGACAGGGTCATGGGCGGCCAAGGCTCACTGATGCATGTGGGGAGCGAAGGCTGGCCCGTGTGGTCCGATCCAACAGACGAGCTACAGTAGCTCAACTTGCTGAAAAAGTGAATGCTGGTTCTGATAGAAAGGTGTCAGAACACACAGTGCATCGCAGTTTGTTGCGTATGAGGCTGCGTAGCCGCAGACGAGTCAGGGTGCCCATGCTAACCCCTGTCCACTGCCGAAAGTGCCTACAATGGGCACGTGAGCATCAGAACTGGACCACGGAGCAATGGAAGAAGGTGGCCTGGTCTGATGAATCACGAGTTCAAGGTGTTGACTTTGAATAGATGTCAATCCAATTGAGCATCTGTGGGATGTGCTGGACAAACAAGTCTGATCCATGGAGGCCTCACCTCGCAACTTACAGGACTTAAAGGATCTGCTGCTAACATCTTGGTACCAGATACCAGAGCACACCTTCAGAGGTCTAGTGGAGTCTCTGCCACAATGGGTCAGGGCTGTTTTGGGACCTACACAATATTAGGCAGGTGGTCATAATTTTATGGCTGATCGGCATATATATTCAGAGTTTCATGAAGGTAAAATTATCTTGTTCAGGAATGTGTATTTAGACGACCTCCTGGGTATTTTATCTTTCACTTAATAGTTATTATTGGACATGTGGACTATGTATTGATAGAGACCTTGTTTTAGTGTTGAATGGTGTAGTCAGGGGGAGGTTCTATTGAGGCCAGGCTATATAAGATTTGTAGGAGACCTCTGGGACAGAGAGAGGTTGTGAGAGATTCTTCCTGCATGTTTTGCACAGTTTTGAAGGTTTGTTCTTTGTTTTGATTTTCTTTTGATACTTTTGCTAAAGGTTGTGCGTCTGCCTGCGTGACTACAGCAATGAACATCACCCCCACAGCCTGTCTTCAAAACATAATAAGGAAAACTAAAAGTGCAAAACATCCCTGTTATAAGGTCCAAAAACTAAGGATGGCCAAGTCCTGGTGAGTTCTGAATACCAACACCCATGTTAGTTTTGAACTAAGTTCTGCAAGCTGGGCGCAGCATTCCTCCTCTGAAAAAGTGAAACAAAATGCAGTGTATATATTCAACAACTTCTTTCATCTCCCATCTGCCTATTTGTAAATGACATAATATCTAGAAAGTCAGTCGTGTCGAAGGAGATGGGTATGGCGAGCCAAATTATAATTTAGAGATATCTTTAATTAATTTAAAAATATCTTTAAATATTTCAAGATATCTCTAAATCATTTAAAGATATCTGCAAATAAATCCAGATATCTCATTTAAAAGTACATTTACAGATATCTCTAAATGATTTGGAGATATCTTTAAATGATTTAGCGATATCTGCAAATAACTTCATATTTATTTGGAGATCTCTAAATCATTTCGAGATCTTCAAATCACTTCCTGTATGTAGCACAAGATTATCACTTCCTGTTAACTAGTCCATTTATTTCTATGAAACTGAATGCGGAAACAGGAAGTGATAATCTAAGGCAAAATACAGGAAGTCATTTGAAGGGAGGTTCTCCCTGGTTCCTTTGTGGCCGAGGCCCGACGAGCAGATGGCAGGGCAGAGGCTTTATGTACAACTGGGGAGAAAACTGTGTAGACCCCGCTAGTTGTTCTTTTGACTAATGGTGGGGGAGGGGGTGGTCTCTGCCTTCCCGGCTGTCTGCCGCCACAGGCCTCCTCCCCCAGCGCCAGTGACCTTGCCATTACGTCCCTGATGTCTTTATGGGAAAGGACACTGGCGCCGACTCTCGTCTCTTGAGGACCTGCGGCTCTCCCACTACTGCCGGGAGGGCATACCTGACCCCTCCCCTGGGAGAGTCTCAGTTGTGGGGCAGGAGGAATGTTGTTTCTAGGGGGCCTCTCATCCACCAGGCTGCCCACTCGGGGCAGTGGAGAAGGCCCACTGCTCTCCTCTCCGGAGTCAGAGTGGGGCGTGTAAAAATTAGAGGGAGAGGTCTCTGCAGCGGGGGAGGAGCTGGCAGGGGGGGGAGAATCTGCAGAATGGATCCTTTTATTCATCATACCCCCCCTACCCATGCTCCTCTTCTCTGCCCTCCTCCTCTTCCCCGCTACCACTGTCCACTCCCCCTCTGCCTCCACTTCTGACCCAGAGTCAGAGAGGGAGCCTATGAGGCTCCTGAGGATTGTTTCCTCTCTACCCCCATCTTGGGGTATCACCTTTGGAGGAGCCTCCACTTGATTCTCTCTCTCTCCACCACCCCCGAGGGCCCGCGCCCTATTTGCATAGGAGGAGGGGCAATTCCTAAAGAGATGCCCTCCCCCACCGCACAGGTTGCAGGCCCTCTCCTGCTTGCAGGCCCTGGTCAGATGTTCTCCGCCACAGACCTTGCACTTAACAACAGTGCAGGCTGCGGCTAAATGACCCAGGGCCCCGCAGTTCCTGCATAATTTGGGCATGCCATGGTAGAAGACAAGCCCCCTATTTGCTCCTAATACCACGGTGCTTGGCAGATGGCGTACTCCGCTGATGGCGGCCACTTCCACCTGCAGGCGCAACCTGCCACCGCCGAGCACCGGTCCAGAACCCGTCCTCATCATTAACTCTCCTGCTTTCAGACAGGATCTCGCAGTGTCTCCTCAGCCATACCTCTACGTCGTACTCTGCCACTGCTTCATTATAGAACTGAATAGTTACTATTTTTACCTCTCTATCTGTCAGGGCATCGACCACAAAGTCACTCAGGGGCATACTGTCTTTTTTTTTCTCTATACAAATTCCAAAAACTCTCCAGCACTTGAGGGTTCTTAAAACTCACCTCAAACACGTCCCTAGGTCCAGGCAGTTTAACCACACAGTTCAGCTCAGAAGGGGCAAAGCCCAGGCCCCTCTGCAGCACAGACCTGCTGAACTCCAGCCGGGTGAGGGCCGCGGTCTCGGCTCCAGCCTCACGGCTGAAGCGCACCGCATTATGGCGCCTCACACCGGCGGTTCGCTGGGCCATGCTGCGCTTTCCTACCTGGGAGAAGGGTCCAGAGGCTCTCAATCCGGAGGTCGGGGCAAGTCCACCTGGCTGGGGAGCAGCTTCCACCTCCGGGGCTCTTGCAGGGAGCGGGCCTTGCGGGGAGAAGTCCGGGCCCTGGCTGCAGGAGGCCTCCCTCAGGGACGTTGCCGATCGGCCTGGTCGGTCCCTGGAATCCGAGGCCTCTCCTGGATCCTGGCTGGTGACGTCAGCAGGGAGCAGTCCTGGTCAGGCCGGGCTCCGGGTAGATGGTCGGCCGGGCTTCTGGGTGGGACCCACTCCGTGAGGAGTCCGCCGACTCCTCTGGCTAGGTCCCCTGTCGCTCCCGGTCTGTCCCAATCTCCACTCGCCTCGGCCTCTGGACCGCTCCAAGGACCCAGGACTCTGCAGCTCTGTCAACCGGCACCTCCCCGTCTCGTCTGGTCTGGCCTGATGGATCAGCTCCCTGCAGGGGTAGTCAATTATTTTGTGTCAGGGTCCAAATTTCTTGGTCAAGGTATAGTCAAGGTCCAGACTCCAGGGGGGGGCAATCACACCTCCAAACGCCCCTTTCCAACACACACACACAATTCTTGAATGAGTAATATACCCCGTTGCTTACATTGCTTTAGTACATTAATTTGACAAAGTACAAAAATAAAACGTTGAAATTGATGTAAATATAAGTATTAACAGAAGGCTTTTGTTTTAATTTGTTAAAGATTATTGTAGGCATATATGAAGTAGGGCAGATCTGGACTCAGACATATCTTTGCTTCACAACCATAAATTACACTTTATCATTCTTTGACTTGATTTTTTTCACTCTAATGCACCAATGGTCAGCATACTATGTTTAATCACACAAAATAATTCAATCAATAAAGTGAAATGAAACATAACCCAGAATTCTTCTGTTTTAATGTAGTATTACCACACCAAGATGGATGGTTTTGAGGCCTTAGGTGAGTTGCCTATTTGTTTTGAGTCCTTTTTATTGACTAGTAACAAGAAATACAATCCTCAGTTTGGAGCTCTTCCTTTAAATATCTGATATTTGGATTTCATCTGCACATGTATTTCCGGAGTATCCTACAGAGGAATTACAGACATGAGGTCTGCGCTTAATTGAAGACTCCAGTGACAGACAGCAGAATGTCTGATCGTCCACGTGTTGCTGCTGTGCTGGACTTGATCTTGACCATATTTATGTTTTGGTATTGTCTCCTCAGTGAAGATGTTTGCTCTCCAGCGTGCCGTTGACGCAGAGGCCCCCGAGCAAGAGCTGCAGGAGAAGATAGTGGCTTTCTCCGACGTGGCCCACCCAGACGACTTCTGTTTGTGGTGTGTCGGTTACTTGCAGAGGGACCACTGGGTGAGACTTGGGACTTGTCTGTCAGTAGGAATCATGCCTTCTGAGTTTTTTATGTTTTCTGCAGTTGATTTGGCAGCTTATAAAGTGTGTACATTGTGTGGCTGAGTTTTTGGCAATCCATACACCTCTCAGTGTCGTTGTGCACAGAGGGTTCAAGGCTGTAACGCTGTCAAATCATGCAGAGAAGAGAGACATTGATCCTCGTGAGGCCTTTTTGTATTGTAATGGTTCTTTGGAGTGATGCAGGGCTCAGTGTTGGGTGCTCTGTGTCACACCGCTCTTGAGCTCTTTCTCCTGTGTTCCTTTGCTCAGGTGCACCATGAGACCCCCATCCTGCAGGCCATGGGAAAGCTGCTGACAAGCCAGATTGAGGCCATAAGCCCCTCCACAGGTCATCACTATGGCAGCTGGAATGATGGACAGGGATCCGGTGAGTCACTCCCTCCTGTGAGGTGCTCTGAAACATGCACATTAGACAAAGACCTTGCTGTTTTTTTGTATAATGATTCCTCTGACCCAGAACGTGCCTCCTGACACACAGCAAGCAACCAGTGACATCCTGCTGGCCCTAGGATCCCGTTTTCTCCAGGAGGTCTTGGCAGCTCTGGAAATTTTGTACAGGATAGATGTGCAACCAGACCCCATATGGCTGACCTTTTTGGGACGTCTGTCATGAGCAAATGGTGAGTCTGCCTGCTGCTTCGATTCCTGAAGCCACTGTTCTTACAACAGGGAACTGACCTGTTTTTTGAAGACCCGTAACCACCTGTTGTGTGTGTGTGTGTGTGTGTGTGTGTGTGCAGTGTCCGGAATGGTGCCTCGTCTCAGGGACATTATCCAGGGGCTGAATCCTGTGCTCATCAGGGCCACCGAGTCAGAGGTCAGGATGGTGCTATGCTCAGGTGAGTGAAGGTTGCAGCTGACTCCTGGAAGGACAGATATCAGTGAAGCGTGTGTGTCGCATGGAGGGTGACCCCGGTGTCTGTTTATCATTTCCCAGTGCTCACAAACTTCTCTGAGAGCATTCAGGAGTTCATTTCTGGCCCCAGAGGGAGCGCTGACCCCACCCTGAGGAAGTAGGACTTCTCTCCAGTCATGGGCACTGCATACTCAACTTTGCAGAGGTGGTACATAGTGGAAGTCTTGAACCTGCAGGTATGGGCCGCTGGGAAATGTGATTGTCAATCATGGACTGGTAAACCATCCAGCTCCACACATGGCCAGTCAGGATTTATGGCCCAGTGATCCTCTGCCAGCTGGTTCTGAGGCACAATGTGTTGGGGAGGGTGAGTTATCTACAGGGAGAGGATTGCCACAGTATAAATCACTGTACACCCTGTATACTGATAATCCTAACGTACTACCATCTCTCCCCCTTGTTCTGAATTGTTGCTCTTTTGCCCTCTTGGCGTTGCCCACACTGACCGGTCTCTGTGTCCATCCTGAAGGTGCATGAGGCAGTAGTGGCTGCCATGGCTGCCCTGACGCCCCTGCTGTGCCCTGCGAATCTCGGGGCCAGACTGAGCGGGCTGATCAACACCACAGTGGCGCTGTACAAACGCAGCTCGAATGGTGAAGTCCTGGTCCAGGTAGGGCTTTCTCTGCTGACTGGGGTAGCAGGGGTGGGATAGATCAGACCGGCTCCAGATTAAAGGCTTGGTTTTATGTTTAACATCAGGATAAGGGTTTGGTTTAGTTTCTTATACAGTTTTTAGGTTGATACTTTGTCTTAGAAGTTAAAAGCTCGTAGCCAGATTCGCAAACATATGCTGAGGAGCCCTTGAGTCATGCTGATTGGGGTCTGTGAACCCAGCCCACAGTGCAGTTTGTGTTTCTTTATTGTAGAATGCGCGCTACATCGTCCTGGCGGCCTTGGGCTCGGACCGTAATATAATCCGCTCCTCTGTGGACGTCCTGCTGAGGAGCTTGCACCAGGAGGTAGGTCAGACCCTGCTCTGTTGTGCCGACTCTGTGCAGTGGAGCGACGCCTCCCCCTGGGTTTGCAGTGACCACATCTTTCTCCTTCAGGTCCGCGCCCGTCTCCTTCAGATGCGCGCCCGTCGGGAGAGCCAGCTGCCCACGGACGAGCACAGCGTGTTCCTGAGCCCCATTCCACTCCTCGGTACGTCTCTCTTCTTTCACTCAGGAGAGGGTCCTGGTTCTGATCCGCTGGCCTGTGTCGTGACCTCACTGCTCTGTGCTGCCTGCCTTATTCCCACAGCCACCGCCTTCCCAAAGATGGTCGCCAGATTCATTATTCAGCAGATGACAAGCGTCAGTGAGCCGAGCCGGGCTGCGTCCGGGCTGATTCTTGCCCACCTCCTCATCGCTGCAGGTACCGTCCTGTCCCCCCGTCCTGTCCCACTGCGCTACTGTGCTCTCAGTGCTGTCTGACCTGCTGCTGTCATCAGCAACACTTCGAAACACACACACTCTCAGCCTGTAACTGTATTGTTTCTACTGATCTCTGTGATCGATTAATTTGTCCTGTCCTTTCCCTACCAAACCTCAAATTTGATTACAGGGAACACCCAGTCCATTCCAGGCCAGCCCTCCTTCCCCCAGGACTGTAGCTCCGTCTGCTTTCGTGTCCTGGAGGCCCGTCGAGCTGAGCTGACAAGGCAGGTAAGGGTCAGTTTGGAGTCTCTCGCCGTGTTTCCTCTCGCTACGCTGGGCGGCACACTGAGCGCCTGTCTCATCTGTCCTCCAGGTCTCTGAGATCCTGGAATCACTGCAGCCCTGCCTGCTCCACCTGACTAACCGGCAGCTGAGAGTGGTCGTCCGCCTCGTGTCTGGGCGCCCGGAGGTGCTCGCCGTGATGCTGCTAAGCCGAGCCCTGCCGCTGGACAGGTAAGCCACACACAAGGGTCTGTCTTTCACAGTGGCTGGCCGCAGTGTTGATCGGCTCGTGTGTCACAGCGAGTAGCTCCTGTGTGTCTGTCTCACTGGGTCTCTGTCTCCCCCAGCTCCATCTGTGCGCTGTGGAGGGCCTTGGGTGCTGAGGGCAAGTTGTCCCGCAGGCTGCTGGCGTTCCTCATGAGAAAACTCATGAGCACCTCGCCCGCTGGGCACGAAACCCTGACTGTGAGTACATCTCTCTGTGACGCTTTCAAAGATATAGTGCTGTAAATTGGGTGCCTTCTCTCTGAGTGTGACCCTGTGTGTCTCTCCCTGTGTCAGGTGACCTGTGCTGTGCAGGAGCTGCTAGCCGCCCCCCAACCATTTGGGGCCCTCCTTCTGCAGATGGGCCACAGTGAGATCCTCGGAGAAACCATGCTGGCTGTGCGGGCCCTACTTCTCCAGGCCCAGTTGGGGACAGTGATGGAGCAACTGGAGCAGGAGGCGGCCTGGGCTTTGCTGTGGAGCTCCAAGAGCCACACCGAGGGGGTCCGTCTCCTGGCCAGGTACGGGTCTCTCTATTCATCACAGACTGCACTGACAGGAACATATTCATATTTATTGTCTGCTCACTAGCTGTCCCTTTGTCCTCCAGGGCCATGGCTCAGCACGGTGGCCTGCAGCTCCCAGGCATCGTGAAGGTCCTTGTCCCTTTCCTGAGCTCTGACCGGGAGCAGCACAGAGTCACGGCGACGGCTTTCTTCTCTGAGGTGAGTGTGTCTCTGTGTGCAGCTCTAACGGCGCCTCGCTCTCCCAGCTTGTGCGTTGCCGGGGAGCTGCTCTCACTGTCTCTCCTGTCTTGCAGCTGCTGTGCGGCTCAGAGAAGCAGTTGAAGGCCGTGCTTGTGAAGACCCTGAAGCGCCAAGCCCAGGACTCCTCTGTGCTTGTGAGACTGCAGCTATACCAAGGCCTGGGGAGAGCCACTGCCGCCCAGGTAAGGACAGTGTGCAATGCAGGACCGCCTGCCACCGGACATGGCGATGTTTCAATTCTTCACTTTGGGGGTATACGTGCTGACAGGGTGCTTTGGGTGTCTCTATGCAGGTGGAAGAACACAGCCGGGAACTGCTGGCCATCATCTGCTCGGCCCTGCAGGATACAGACGTGACCGACAGGCAGGCGGTCCTGGGAGCTCTGTCCTCCCTCTCACAGGTCCTGCCCCACTTGAGAAGGGACGGCGTCGCCCGGGATGTCGCTGCAGACGTCCTGCACAGGGTCACTGTGCTCTGGGAAAGAGTGAGTTGCTGTTTTAGGCTTCGGTGTCTGGCCTGCAGGCTGTTGTGCTCAGTGTGTCACTGGCTGTGCTGTCACCACTCTGTGCCTGACCCCCCCCCCCTGCTTGTTTCCAGGACGACGCGGAGCTGCGCTGTGTGGGCGCCAACGTGCTGGGTGAGCTGTGCCGATGCCAGGCAGTGACGGCCCACATCAAATGGGAGCTACAGGGGGCGCTGGTGTGCCTGGCGCTGCACTTCCGAGACCCCAGCAATGAGGTGACCCAGGTAAGGGCAGATCAGAGGCCACTGGGGCATAACATTTTAAACGTTGGGTAGTGACCAAAAACGTAAAATTTGAGATGTTCCGTTCAGATCGTGCCGCTGTGTCAAGGCATCAGTGCAGAGTGTTGAGGATCAGCTTGTGTCTCGTGTGTAGGCCTGCCTCCTGACCTTGAACAACAGTGGGTCAGCGCCAGAACTGAGCACCATCAGGAGGCTCATCTCAAAGAACCAGGAGGAAGGGGTTTTGGACTTTCGCGCCTTCCTGGACGACCTTGCATTCTGGGTAAGGACAGTATGGCCATTCTGTTGCGTATTAAGGACAGAGAGATGCTGCATGTTTGTGGCTCTTGAGTTACAGGTCTGCTGAGAGTCCCCGAATCTGATCCCTGTCTTCTCTAGGCGTCTGATTTCCCTGAGGCCCTGGACTGGTCCTTCAGCTGCGCCCTGTACTGCCTGAGCAGCCGCTTTCCTGAAGTCAGAGCCAGTGCCGCCGTCTTTACAGGTGAGGAGATGAGACACAGCTGGGCAGGATATGGGCCCGTGATGGAGCTCATAGGCACATTGTAGCTGAGATCTGTGCTGAATTGTGACTCAGTGTTGCTTTCTCTGACCCACAGAGTCCCTGATTAAAAACATCCCACAGTCCCTCCTCAGTCGTCGATGGGTGGATCAGAGCGTCGGAGGTATTGCAGCCCTTGAGTGCGTCAGTGTGTTACCATGTCACTGCTGCTCTGGTCCTGGCTGTGTGTAAAGAGCCAGTCTTTGCTGCTGGGCTGGAACAGAGTGCGTCGGCCTGTTGCTGTGCCCTCTCTTGTCACTCAGACACACCAGAGCTGTGTGTTCAGCCTGTCCTCTCCCTGTGTCTCCAGCTCTGACGCAGGCCCTGCAGGAGGAGAGTGACGCACAGGTCAGGAGCTGTGCCTCTCGGGCCCTGGAGTGCTGCACTGCCTCCCAGCGACAGAGGCCAGCGAAGGAGCCCTTGTGGAAGAGGCTCTTCTGCTGCTGGCCATGAGAAGAAGGGAGGAGATGGTCACCCCCTCAGGAGCTACACAGGGTAACCGAATCAGGCCGCTGTATCTCATCATGTCCTCTGACACACCACGGACCTCTCTTGCCCCCGTCCCCTCTCTCTGCCCTCACTCTCACTCCCTGGGCAACTGCTGCCTTCAAATCTCATCTCTGCCCTCCTTCAGTTCCTACAATTCACACCCGAGTGTCTAACCATGCCATGTCTGCTGGGACTGAATTTATATGCGGGGGCTATTTATTTATTTATATAAGTTTTTATTTTTTAAATGTCGGCACAAATGACCCTCCAGGCCAGCAGTCGTGTGGTCAGTGTAACCCTGTATCGCCGTTGCTGTCTTGCAGCCTGTGATGGCCGGGCCTTCCAGTGTGAGAACGGAGGTCAGTGCAACCCCCTGACCGGAGCCTACCGCTCCCTGCCCGGCTACAGTGACTCCCGCTGCTAGGACCCCTGCCCCCTGGGCACCTACGGCTGCGGCGACCGGCGAGTATGTGCGGCGACTCGGGTCGTTATTAAGATGCTCATTCTTATCTCATTCGGCTGGATTTTAACTTTAAGTTTTGAGATTTTGCATTTTGAGTTGCAATCCTTGGTCTTCCTACACACTTACCGTCCAGGCCCTGGCAGCGCCCCTCGTTCTGGCAGGGGCAGCGTGGGGGGCAGCTTTGCTTTGGGCAGAGGTTCGTACAGCTGGGGGGAAACATAGTGAACCCTTTGCTGAGATCATCACACTGACACACAGGACTTTGTCCCATTCCATTTGTGTGTTCGATATAATGCGGTTTCTCTTGCAACGCGTTGAGAGTTTTTGGCTCCTGAGGAGCGCGTTATAGAGCTGTAATAAATAAAAGCCAAAACTTATACACAATTGTTCTGTAGCTGAGATTGTACAGGAAGTTCGTTGTGTCATTACACAGTTCACAACTGTACAGATAGATTGTTAGCTTCAGTTTGCAATCATGATTGAAACTGGTGATATTGCAAGCATTGCCATTGTAGAAGAAGAATAATTTTAGTTTTTTCCAACATGGGCAGATTATATTGGCCTTGCTGTAGTAGTCTCGCAGCCTCAACATTTGCTGGGTCTCCGCTAAAACACACAACGGTTTGTGTATTAAATGTAAAATGTATTAAAATCTATAATACTGTAGGCTGTACACTGTTCTATAAAAAAAGCATAACTAGCGCTTCTGTAAGATGTAGGCCTAACACGAGCATTCGCTTCGGTTACTAGCTAACTAGAGTGGATAGAACTAGTCTGATAGGAATGCTAAAATGTGTTGCCATCTTTTGTGCGCATTTAGATCTTCTGCAATTAGGCTGTATTGACTGCAGGCACGTAGGAGTGTGTCTGGGCATCAGGACTGAGACAGGAAGAGAAACGGGATGTGTACAAGTTTCGGCTTTTATTTATTACAGCTCTACCCCGATATAACGTGCTCCTCAGGCGTTAAAATCTCTCACCGCGTTGCAGGAGAAACCATGTTATATTGAACACACAAATGGAATGGGACAAAGTCCTGTGTGTCAGTGTGTTGATCTCAGCAAAGGGTTCACTATGTTTCCCCCCGGCTGTACGAACTTCTGCCCAAAGCAAAGCTGCCCCCCACGCTGCCCCTGCCAGAACAAGGGGCGCTGCCAGGGCCTGGGCATCTGTGCCTGTCTGCCGGGCTGGACGGTAGGTGTGTAGGAAGACCAAGGATCGCAACTCAACATTTTTAATAAATAAAAAATGTTCAAACCCTTCCTATGTTGTGTAAAGTTGTGTTGCTTTGCTCAACATTTTCTAAGCTGATAAGAGAAAGTCTGGCAATCCAGGTGCAGGGCCGGCACTCCAGCATGTGACCTTATCTCCCTGGAAACCAGCTTTTGGGCGATCACAGTCAGGACTTTTCCCGATATTGATAACCGTTGACTGTGAAGTTTTGCTGGGCCGTCTTGAGAATTACTTCTCTTTTCTCATTCACTTTTTTTTCCCATGCAGTTTGAAAATGTAATATGTATAAGACCTAGTAATAAATGATTAAAACCATCGATCAATAAATTATATTCTGCCAGGCTCGAATTAGGAGAAATTACAAGAAACTAATCAAATGCATTCTGAATCAGTCGACTTTTTGATTCTATTATTGGTCACATCCCTGTAGCGCAGATTCCTGCAGTTCAGTGCAGATCTGCAGAATTCCAGCGATCCCGTAGAGGATAGGCAACACAGTGCCTGTGTGATTGGTCAATCGGGCTGCACCACGAGGCCAATGGCGACACGCAGCATGCGTTCACTGGGATCATTCTGCACAGACTGTACAGGCGAACACATTTAGCCCATGTGTGCGTTCATAGAGAGCATCTGAAAAGGTGTATGTATAATAAAGCTGTGACCTAAATGACTGGCGATGAGACAATGAATGGAATAAACACATTAAAGGAAACAATATGAGGGAACAAGTTCAGGACAGATGTTTATTATGGAATGCAATCCCCATGTGTGATACATTGTGTGTCAATTCAATGTCATTACATTACACAATCTGTATTAAACCGTTCCAATTAGGCAACAAGGGTTTAAATAGCTGAGGTTGTGGTTAGTTTGTATACCACCAACGCATGATGGATTCTCACAACGAAATAAAACTTACTGATGGTTCCACCACCGTTACTGTTTTAGTGACTCCAGAGTAGAAGCAAGAGATCACTTCAGTGATCTGTTATGAACCTGGGGTTTGAGGAAATGTTTAACATTTGTAGCTCTTGAGTGTGAACAAATTATAATACTGGACACTATAATTTAGCCTGTGTCAAAATAATTGTACCTGGGTTACCATAAGGCAATTTAATTTGTATTTGTTTGATAGAATTAGTTATTTCCAGCCTTGCTGAAGCACCCCCAAATCATCACCGATCCTCCACCAAATGTCACAGTGGGTGCGGGACAATGTGGCTTGTAGGCCTCTCCAGGTCTTCATCTAACCATTAGATGACCAGATGTTGGGCAATGCTGAAATTGGACTCATCAGAGAAGATGTCCTTACTCCAGTGCTCTACTATCCAATCTTTATGGTCTTTTGCAAACCTCAGCCTGGCTCTTTGCTTCTCATTGATGAAGGGCTTTTTTCTAGCTTTGCACGACTTCAGCCCTGCCCGTAGGAGCCTGTTTCAAACCATCCTCGCTGTGCACTTCACCCCAGCTGCCGTTTGCCATTCTTATTGTAGGTCACTTGCTGTCATCCTTTGGTTGTCGAGTGACATTCGAATGAGTTGGTGGTCATCCCGGTCAGTGGAGAGTCGTTTTCGTCCTCTGCCGGTCTGTAGCTTTGTTGTCCTCAATGTCTGCTGCTTGACCTTGTTCTTATGAACCGTCGTCTTTGAAATTGTAAGGATGGAAGCCACCCGATGCTCACTGTATCCCTCTGCCAGTAAAGCCAGAATTGAACCTTTGTTTTCCTCACTCAGAACTTTCCTTTTCAACTCTTTTGGCATGGTCAATAGTTATTTTTTTATTCCAACTGCTTTTGAGGTACTATTAGCACTGTTTTTACCATCCAGCTGGTCCTATTGCAAGAGGATAATGATGACCACAGCAGTGTTTTTTATATTCCTCGTTAAATAAGATAATTGTCCAGGTGATCACCTAATCAGTAGCTCATTCAGTAGACACTGGAATGGAATGGCTGCCATACATGTAGAGATGCTGATTTAAGAAAAATGGTCAGTGGTCTCTTAATTTTTTCCAGAGCTGTATATTGTGGCTGTCTTTGTGTAAGATCTGCTCTGTTTCCTGATCCTGGGGGTGACAGTTCAGATAAATGTTCAATTTAGTACCAACTGCTGGTTTAGTTCCTGCTGGTTTTTGTTCCAGCCGAGCTCGAAAGACAGTTTCAGTTGTGTAACCTATTCTCCTCCCATTCAATGGCTAGTCTGCTCTGCAAGACACAAGGGGTTTACCCTCATAAGAGACCACTGTGGCAACAAACCTGTCTGTGCCACAATCTGCCCCTTCAACAGTCTCTTCCCAACCACTGCATCAGCGGTGTCTGCCATGCAGACATCAGCTCCCCCCCCAACACATCCCACAACAAGGAAGAGCCAAGACACCTGGTGGAGATACAGCAGGGACATTCCTGACTGAACAGGCAGACCAAGTCTGCAAAAAGGACCCTCACAGAAACCAATGAATGGTGACAGCAAGAGAGGGAAGATCGCTGTCGGAAATCCGAGCAGAGGGAGAGGAGAAGAGAACGCGGGGAAACTGAACTGCTGAAGGAAATGAAAGCTGTCTCTGCAAATCAGGACTGAATTATTGAACTGTTAGAAAGAATCGAGGAAAAGCAGTGATATTAGTTCTGTTTATTGGCTGGGGAGGATTGTTATGTTTCATTTTGCATGCTTTGTTCCATCAATAAAACAACAATGTTACAATGTCTGTCAGTTTTATTTATTGGGCATCATTCCAGCTACCAAGATGGGTGAATTGGCATGTATGGTCACAGGAGGCAGTGAGATGAATTGAACAGAACTGTTTCCTGCTGTAGTATATCTGTGCATTGTTAATGTGTCGTGCTCTACAGACTGGAATGTGACATCCGTCTACTGTGCAAAGGGTGTCGGGGAAGCCAGTCCTTCAAAAGCCAATGTCATGGTCTTGAATGGCTTCACTTATTGGCCAGTGTATCTTGTATGAGAGGTAATGAGATACTAATGTACAGGATTAGTGTAGACGGGTGCAACTTAGAGATTTGCTGGAATCAAACCTGTCCGCAATGCCTCTGTATGACTCAAGAGTCCATTCAGCACATTTTGGAAAGGCCATTTTGTCCCGTGTGGATTGTCATACCTTGGCAGCAATTCCACCATGAGGTATTATTATTATTTGTATTTCTTGGCAGATGCCCTTAGCCAGGGCGACTTACAACATAAGTGTAAAACAAAGTGCAAAAGTGCAGTTAAGTAAAAAGCATCAATCATTACAAATTCAATTCAACTAAAACAGCAATTCAAAATAATACATTTTACAAATTCCAATTTACAATTTAAACAGGCAAGTACAGTAAGTGAGGTCCTACATCCTGGACGGTAAAAGCTAAGTGCTGTCAAGATGTAGGGAGTTCCTCTAACAGGTAATTGCATGTTCATTTAAACATGGCATTCAAAGCACAGTAACAGTTCAAACACTGAGAGGCCTGATTATGTAACATGGAATGCATTAAGGTCAAATCTACTGACCTCTACTTGTCCTGGATGTAGTCGGAAGTGAAATCACTCGCACTGTATAGTGTCACCACTTCTTGTACATAGTCAGATATTGCTGGCACATATCAGTAATTCAAATGAGAGGCTACATCATTCACACAAGCACACATGAGGACTGCAGATGCAGGTACTTTTCAGCAGGATGTCAAGCCTTTTTTAGTTGGTTGTTTCACAATGTTCTTAACACACTTCTTCGATAGTATATATCTGTACCTTCCTTTAATGTGAATGCAGCACTCTCTCACACTGGCACCCATGAGTACTGTCCTATTGATAGATTAAGTTTTTATAGTAATATGTTCACAACTGTACATTCCTTAATACTTTTAATTGTTTTATGAACCCAAGACAATGATTATTATGCTAAACTTACATACTACTAATAAAAAGCCTAATAATACAGAGTAATATAATATGAACATCTGTACCTTGTGGAACCAAAGTGAGCCCAGACTTGCTTTTACAAACTGATCTTATTCAATCACACCTGTAGGTCTGCCATCTTTGTGTTGTGTTCGAAAAAAAAACAGCTTGATGTTATTATAGTGATGATAATAAATTGTACATATTCATTAATACAATTAATAAATCTGGATAATAAGCTGGAGGTCACCCTTGTTCCAGCTTTGCTGTGTCTTCCTTAGCCTCCTGTTTGTTGCCACATGGTTATTGAATAATCAATCCCTGCCTCATTGACCAATTAACTTCACCTGTTCCTTGTCTCCCCGCTCATCAGCTCCAATAATTAAACCCTTCCATGTCCCATCTCCAGTGCTCAGTCTTCATAGTCTCTTGAACAACAGCCCAAGCCTTTTTGGGCTTGTTTATGCCTCCCTGCGTTTATGACCTTCTGCTTTCTCCCACAGAATCGATTCCTGGATCTCCTGTCTTGTTCTGATAGCCTGCTTTCTGACCTCTAGACTGTACACTACTGGGGTCTACGTCTTTTCATCATGCACACTTCATCACGGGATACAGACCATCACCAGCGTCAGTTAATCACCGATTTGGATATTCACCAGCACTTTGCATATTCAGTTACAAACTACACACGTGCACATGGTCTCTTTTGATTTAGATCCAATATTCTTTAATAACCTACGATCTCAAAACAGACTTTTATCAAATCAAATCAACAATAAACTGGATAGGAGCCTTGGATCACTCAGTTATTAATGGACATCAAATGAACATGATGGGTCGAATGGCCTCCTCCCGTTTGTAATCTTTCTTATGACTGTCTGCCCAGTTTGTATGACCATAATCCTTATTGCTTGTAGGTCATTTCATCAAGTGTCGTCCAAAGTGAATTGGCCAGCTCTGTGCCCAGTGAGAAACCGCCCTGATACAGATGTACAGCCACATACCTCCCAGTAAGTCGGTTCTCTTCCTGTAACAAGTCACAAGTCAAACCAGGTATAGGTTTTAAATGTAGAGGTTTCCCTTTTCTCCTTCGTGGCAGTTTTGAAAGGGATTTAATTTCAGAAATGTTTTCAAACTTGAGGACAAATTAGGGGGAGTGATGGGGAGATTGCCCTGGGGGTTAATTTCACACAATTCTACATTCAAGGAAAGAGGAGGAGGGTCATCGGGTCCACTGTCCAAATACCTGCAGACAAGCAAATGGTTGTGGCTGCACTGGAAAAACTGAAAGCCATTGAAAAAGTCTCTGACAGGATTAAGGCAGCTACAGACACATTTGTTAAGTGGGCAAATCATAAGATACAAGAACAGGATGAGGAGGCAGAGCTGGAGGAGATGGGGCCACTTTGCCACAGAAAAAAACAAGCCTGGAGACATGGCACAAGATGAGGCTTTGACAGAGGCAGAGAGTGCCTATAACAGGGATGGCGAACCTTTTTGGAACGCAGTCCCAAAGTCTGGTTTGTATACTTTGCTAAGTGCCAATGGGTGCCAATGATAAATTAGGGATATAAAAGTTTATACAGAGACTAAACAGCAATTTTAACCAATATTTTGTTGTTGTTGTAATTAAGTTATTAAGCAAACATGCCAATAAAACAAACCACAATACAGACAAATCTAAAAACTATGGACAGATAGTGGCCACCTGCATCCACTGCCAACCTCCCCCCACCTTGAACCCACCCCCTTATCCCTCTGTAGTCCTGAGAGCAAGTGCCGCTCCAGTCAGCTAATGGGAGTCTGCTGCAGAATATGAAGCTGAATGAAGTGAGGCACATATTCTTCCCCAAAAACGATATAAATATGCAGGTTCCATTTTTGCTCACAGATTATTGTCAATTTACAAATTAAAAAAAAACAGCAGTAATAGCACTTCCCTAGCTCGTTCATTTTTGGAATATGTCCCTTTTTATTTTGGACAATGAGAATCTATAATCCTCATTCAAATGAAATCAATCAATCTTAATTCTATGTAGTGGAACATTAAAGACAGAATGTCATATTTTTTCCTCCATAAAGGATCTGAACACAAATTACAAATTCTACAAGGATAAGGTCAGCAAAATTGATATCCTGCGTATTAATTTCACTTCCTAACAATATGTGCATTAGTTGCACAAGCAGAGCAAAATGAGCATTATTTATGAAGCATCTGTCGATCACAAAGGAAACATGTTCCCTCTCTCACACTGGGTTCCTCTGCTCTGTATTGGTCCTCCTGATCAGCTGACCCCCAACTCGTTTGTTTGTTGCTAATTGATTGCTTTAAGCCGCAGGTGCGTGTAATCCCCAGGAAATTAGATACTAGGCCGCAATGTAGTGCGTAGCCTCCACTTGTGTTGCCATCTGACCCAAAGGGGAACACCTTTGAGTTATTAACTTAATGCTTGCACAATTTTGTCCTCATCCTGTAATATTTATGTATGTGATAAATTCCTCCATCTGCTGTCAGTGACAAAACTACAACTGCATTAAACAGTGGCAATGCACTAGGCTAATGAATACGGGGGAACTGGAATACCTGTGTTGTTTTAAATACGTGTATTCAATGTTGCTTTCCTGTTCCTTTGATAATATGTAAGATATTTTTGATGAAATGTGATTTGACAAGCATGTAGTAGCTGCCAATTATATGCACCCCCCCCCCCAATGTATGTGCTTTTTGTATCGATGATTTCAAACAAGCTTAGTTTTATTATTGTGTAATACTTGCTGCTTTGATTAAAAATTGGACTCCTGAATGGTCATCAATGAAGAAGTAACAAAGGTAACCTGACAAGGTTCAACTAATTTTGTGTTTTCTGTAGCTCTAAAGATTTTTTTTTAATCCTTTAATGTTTTCTTAAAATGTAAGAAATGAGGAAAGTGCATCATTAACTGTTCTACCAACCCCTCACTGGGGTGTCTGTTTTCTACTAATAATGCAAGCAAGTGGAAATCAAATGTTTATACATTAAATATTGAAATCAGTTAACAACAAAGACTATGAATGCAAGATTTCATTATCCTGGTAATGTTCCCTCTCTAAGATAACGAAACAAAAGAAAAACAGAAGCATTACTATTTTTGGCCAGTAAGCAAATCTATTTAAGTGCTGCAATAATTAAAGTTCAAGACATAAAAACTATCAGATCATAGTGTAAATACAAACATTTAGTCATGTAAACAAGCTGATTAACAGCAGGTCAGCTTTCTATGATTAATACTGATTCCTATTAATATTTCATACATACAGTACACATTTCCAGCATCTTAAACATATTATGGTATTTTAAGCCTAAAATAGTGTTTTCACCTCCATGCATGTGAAGAACTGTATGTCGTTGCCTGTGTATCTGTGTAAACGAGGTCACTACGGTACTGCGCTATACAGCTCCACACTGATACCCAGAAGAACAGGGTCTGATAAGAACCAGTTTTCACCAGCAGTTTGGGCTTGATGCATCATACAATCCCCCTTATATTAAACATTATGTATGCCTTACAATCTCCCCGGTTTAACCATATGTGGGTCTTCCTGAGACATACAGACATACACATACTTAAATAATAATAATAATGACAATTACACTTTCACAATTATCTGAGGAGATCTGTCCATGTAGTTAATTGTCAACTTTTCTTGCTTTAAGTGTGTGCTCTCGATATTATCGCTAGATCCAGAGGACAGGTGACAGCGCTGGCTCAGTGCCTGGTACACTGGGCTGATGGGGTGGCGGGGGGGGCGTGCTGGGCGTCCCGGGTGCCGCTCTCTTCGTCTGAGGAGGAGCCTGAGTGGTAGTGTGAGGTCACCTTCCCCACAGTGCTTGTCCCTTCTTTAGTTATGTCCTCTTTATTGTCAGCATCGCCGCTGCTGGGGAAACTCTCCACTTTAAAAGCGTCATTGTCCTCACCATACCTGGAGCAATAATCAGACAGTTACAAATGGCAGGTTCAGCATGGTTCATGATGGATGGAAATCTGGGTGTATGCCCTGCGCTGAAAACAAGCGCAAGAGAAGACCAGAGCAAGAAGGAAGAAAGGGAAATAAGGAGAGAGAGACACTCACCTGCACCACACCTCTCCGGGGTCGACCCATAGTGAGCGGCCATGGCAGCCTGGGTCGCAGTACAGCACCCTGCTCTCCTCACAGGCCCGGTGCAGCTCTGGGTCGTCCCACTGAGACCTGTTCACACGGATGCACCTGCGGGGAGAGACAGTCCGCCCTCAGGAAAGTGTCTTTACCTCTTGGGAGGACCACTACAGCTGCAGGACAGGGATGTGAAACTCAGCAGTTATTTGGTCATGAGGACCACACAGCACAGCTCTGAAAAGCATGATGCTAACAGCTGAAATATGGTAAAGAAATATAAAACATTGTAGAAAGCTGGCAGAAGTATTTAGGCCATTGCACTAATTGTGTGGCTTGTTAAGGTCATTTTGTGCAGTTGAATTCATTTAGGATTGCCACACCAAAGGGATTGAATACTTTTGCAACCACAACTTTTTATTTAATATTTAATATGAATTCTCTGTATTACTATATCAGTGGCATTGACTGTTTATCAAAAGGGTTGCCTATGTAACTGCCTCCTGACACTTATTTACCTTCCTATCATATCAAAGCTATCATATCAAGGATTTACTCTGCTCTCATATTGTGAAAAACATGAATAAGAGAGATGGGGGTGCAGAAAGACAGATCAGTTGAGGGGAGAGAAAAAATATGAAACTAGATAACGCTCACCTCAGCCACTGTGAGTGTAGCTGCCTGTCTCTGCACCTTTGATTCATCTTCCGTATCTTGCAAGTCCTAACAAAAACATTTTAAATATATTTATGAAGACCATTTGAGCTTTGCACAGACATTTGACAATTCACAAAATGAATCACACTTAACATTAGTGGAACAGTGAGGTGCTCTGTGTTTCTCTCTGTACTACCTCTGAGGTCTGTCAAGGCTCTGGAAATGTTCCTACAAAAAACAGACCATTTTGGTTTAACTTAATACTAATGATGTGCATCCCAGATGAATCCAAAATAAAAATAAAGCATGTGTTTGAAAATATGCCACACATGTTCTCTGAAAGGCCGGCCTTGTGGGGTTATGCACTGAATTACGTCAAGTATTGTTGTGAGCAAAAATAATACAATATGGTAAATGTTTCATTATTTAGAATTACAGCTATAAGCTATATATAGGAGTCTGGTTACGCCTAATTGTTTCATGGAAGCAATTAAGGAGCCAAGCTGGTCTGGAACAAAATCCAGCAGACACTGCAGCCCCCAGGACTGGAGTCTGACACCCCTGATTCAGAGCGTATTGCCAATTCTGCCTACTGATTTTGGCTGCAATACCACCAATCCCAACTACAGGCTGGGGTGCTAAAGAGCACTGGAATTGGCTTTAATAATGGTTGGATTGTGATCCCGTAATAAAAAACAGAACATCTGCACCATCCAAAAAATGCCAAAATCCCCACAAATGCTGCCCACTCCCAGTTTTCCTCCAATGCCCACACCAACAGTATGTTTTGCTTTAGGTTATACTTAGGATTATTATATCTGAGCTTTCAGAAAAGGTTACAGATATAAATGATCTTCCCTGAACATGCAACTCTCTCATCACTGTCTTCGCTGGCAGAATATGTAAAAAACAAACAAACATCAAAGTAATCGGGGGAATAAATCCAAACTGACCCACCTGCTAATCAAAACTGACAAACCCACACTTAATACCAAACCCATTTACTGTAAAAGCATCTGCTTTTAAAGTTTATAAACTGTTTCTGAGATTATAAATTAGCAAAGAAAAAAATCCAGTTTGTATTGATCATTTCAAGGATATACAGCAGGGTTTCACAAATACATGTAAGTTTCCAGTAAATAGAACATGATGGTAAAAATAAGACCTTTAAAAGACCTTTAAAAAACATACTTTATCATGAAAAATAGACTCAATACTGACCCACAATGGATTACACCAATCCAATTTTTTTTTTTTTTAAATACCACCAAATTACTACCGTATGCCAAGTTGTGTAATAGGACATATGTTGGCATACATTATTGAAGCTCGATTGGATTGAGATCTGGGGAATTTGGAGGCCAAATCAACACCTTGAACTCGTGATTCATCAGACCAGGCCACCTTCTTCCATTGCTCCGTGGTCCAGTTCTGATGCTCACGTGCCCATTGTCGGCTCTTTCAGCAGTGGACAGGGGTCAGCATGGGCACCCTGACTGGTCTGCGGCTACGCAGCCTCATACGCAACAAACTGCAATGCACTGTGTGTTCTGACACCTTTCTATCAGAACCAGCATTAACTTTTTCAGCAATTTGAGCTACAGTAGCTCGTCTGTTGGATCGGACCACACGGGCCAGCCTTCGCTCCCGACGTGCATCAGTGAGCCTTGGCCGCCCATGACCCTGTCGCCGGTTCACCGCTTTTTCTTCCTTGGACCACTTTTGATAGGTACTGACCACTGCAGACTGGGAACACCCCACAAGAGCTGCATTTTTAGAGATGCTCTGACCCAGTCGTCTAGCCATCACAATTTGGCCCTTGTCAAAGTCACTTGGATCCTTACGCTGGCCCATTTTTCCTGCTTCTAACACATCTACTTTGAGGAAAAAATGTTCACTTGCTGCCTAATATATCCCACCCACTGACAGGTGCCATTATAACGAGATTATCAGTGTTATTCACTTCACCTTTCAGTGGTCATAATGCATGTGTAGAATCTAATAATAAGGTGTTTGTTTAACTTTTTGCATTAGTATCTGCTGCCATATTGCCAGACCCTTACTCATGCCAACAGTATCCATTACTGACCTTTCATGTCAGTACAGTTGAAGAATTAAACTGAAGAACATTTGAGGAATTCTGAAAGCAGTGTCAAGCATGACTGTCAAGGTTGGATGGCACCTGTCCCTCATCTTAAAAAAACAATGCAAACTGTCACAGTTACAAAGCCTTTTCAAATTGCTGCTGCAGATTTTAATGAACTTCCTCTCACTACCAGCAGAAACATATGTTGCTGTGATGCACTATTTCATGAAGTATGCCAATATGTATCCACTTCTGGATCATCAAACTATTAAGAAACATTGCTGAACATGGTATTCAAGATGTGCATCATACTTACTGGTCAGGGACTGCATTTCAAATATCTCATCAGGCAACTCTAAGTTCGGGGTTGGTCACCAAAAGCAACAGTACCCTCAATGACCAACTGGCCAAGAACATTTATGAAACTTGTTTTGTATGGGGCACACTTCTTTCACGAACACACCTTGCTTACAACACAATTTTTCATGCTAGTACTTGGTTAATGCCATACATTCTGGTGCATACCTGTGAAGTTCATCCGCTCATACATTTGCAGGATAACCCTGCTTTCTCCACTGTGTCACTTGGCTGGATAGACTTCTAACTTGATGAGAACTCATAACTACTCTGTCCACCTCTACACAGCCAATGATGCCGATCCAAAATTAATAACTAAAAGTATGCTTTTTTTCTCTCTAATGCTCCATTTGATCTCATCTTTGCTATTAAAAAAAAGACAATAAACATGGCAATAAATATTTATTTACTTCCAAATGTTACCATTAGTGTAGTGCCTTTTCAATTACATATATTCAGAAGTTTTACAACACCGAAGTAGCCACATGTTGAGTTCAGTGATGCAATTGGCCGTGAAGGCAATGTGTTGATGGAGAGAAGGGATGGAGGATGCGAGAGTGAGCAGAAGAGATAGGAAAGAGCGATATCTGGCCAATTATTGGAAAACGCAATTGATTTTCTCTCGGGGAAGGAAGGGGAATCGAGGACGATGCCCAAGAAATCCTGGTGCGTAGACAGTCCGGTCGTCATCTCGTGGCTGAGGGGCATGCCAAGGGCAGAGGAGATGGACATGAAAGGGGTGAGGGAGCAAGGGGTAAGGGGGGAGGGGGGATTGATCAAGGAGAAGTCATAGAATAGGTGCAAGACAGAAGGGATTTGCGGGATTGGTAAAGGGAATCCAGCGCAGAGCCTCAACGAGAGCGATGAAAATCTTATTGATGCTGCCAGCCGAAAAGGTGCCACGAGTCAGGAGTTGGGGGCAGTGACTGAAGGCACTGGAAATGTCAGCCTTTGTCAGGCACGCATCTCAGCCACAGGCTTTGACGAGGTAGTGGATGTCGCGATAGGTGGAAAAAGATAGATAGATATTGTGTGCAGTTTGAAGCTCTGGGGTCAGGTTATATTATATTTTTATGAAATAATAATAATAATGTATTTATTTATTTTCGTAAAGTGACGAAAATGGGGCCACAATCGACAGTCCTGGTGATTATGTCGTTGGGTGCTGAAACCTGAGGAGGCTAGTCAGAGTAACAGCCATGCCGTGGATGTGTAGCTGGCTGAGGGATAGTGGAACGGGGGAGGAGAATACAGCATAGCAGTTGGAGGGGGGAGGGTAGAAGTGCGGCAGTAGAAGCAAAGGGAAAGGGTCACCCGGGGCTTGGGAGGGTGGAGACCGCCGCCAGCACTGCGGGGCTTGAGCCAGGGTCACGGAAGTGGCCGGGGCAACAGAAAAGTAAATCAGGGCCTAGGGTGGGACGTGGCCCACTCTGAGCAGCAGGACAGTAGGCAGCTTGGAGACGGGAGGGGGATAGAGGAAAAGGATGCAGGCATGGAGGACGAGCCCGGGGTGGGGGTAGCTGTGGAGCAGGCAGGGCGGACAGCACTTGGAAGACCGAGACAAGGAGGGAGGACAGGAACAATGAAAGCATGGAATCCGCAGAGGGGGATGAGGGGACAGGAACAAGGGGGAAAGCGGCAGAAGAGGGAGCGAGAGAAGCAAGCGGGGTAGGTGTGGGCTGCGGGAGGGAGCAAGGAGCGGTATGTCACCCAGACACGACAGGGGAGCGTCCTGCAGCTGCGGGGATTGCTGGGCGCAGGTGGAATGTTACGGACAATGCTTGTGTATGGGTGAACGAGATGGTTTCGAATCACTGAGGGGTGCAGAAATGGAGCAGTGCCGGGGAATATGATGGTGGAGGCAGGGAAAACCGGAATCGAGGCTGCGTTGTGGCAACAGGCCGTGTCAGCTGGAATGGCAAGGTACATCATCGACAGGAGGAAGAGCAGGAGCTGCGGTTTTGCGAGGAGAAGAATCAGCTGGAGGAATGGAAGCAGAAGGCAATGAAGAATCTTCTAGAGCAATCGTTATTGTTATCGGGTGCTGAGGTTGAAAACAGGTACAGTGAGGGAAAAAAGTATTTGATCCCCTGCTGATTTTGTACGTTTGCCCACTGACAAAGAAATGATCAGTCTATAATTTTAATGGTAGGTGTATTTTAACAGTGAGAGACAGAATAACAACAAAAAAATCCAGAAAAACGCATTTAAAAAAAGTTATACATTGATTTGCATGTTAATGAGAGAAATAAGTATTTGATCCCCTATCAATCAGCAAGATTTCTGGCTCCCAGGTGTCTTTTATACAGGTAATGAGCTGAGATTAGATCTTAAAGGGAGTGCTCCTAATGTCAGCTCGTTACCTGTATAAAAGTCACCTGTCCACAGAAGCAATCAATCAATCAGATTCCAAACTCTCCACCATGGCCAAGACCAAAGAGCTGTCCAAGGATGTCAGGGACAAGATTGTAGACCTACACAAGGCTGGAATGGGCTACAAGACCATCGCCAAGCAGCTTGGTGAGAAGGTGACAACAGTTGGTGCGATTAATCGCAAATGGAAGAAACACAAAATAACTGTCAGTCTCCCTCGGTCTGGAGCTCCATGCAAGATCTCACCTCGTGGAGTTTCAATGATCATGAGAACGGTGAGGAATCAGCCCAGAACTACACGGGAGGATCTTGGAGAACCTCCTTCCCTCAGCCAGGGCATTGAAAATGGGTCGTGGTCGTGGGTATTCCAGCATGACAATGACCCAAAACACACAGCCAAGCCAACAAAGGAGTGGCTCAAGAAGAAGCACATTAAGGTCCTGGAGTGGCCTAGCCAGTCTCCAGACCTTAATCCCATAGAAAATCTGTGGAGGGAGCTGAAGGTTCAAGCTGCCAAACGTCAGCCTCAAAACCTTAATGGAGAGGATCTGCAAAGAGGAGTGGGACAAAATCCCTCCTGAGATGTGTGCAAACCTGGTGGCAAACTACAAGAAACGTCTGACCTCTGTGATTGCCAACAAGGGTTTTCCCACCAAGTACTACAAATACTTATTTCCCTCATTAACTTGCAAATCAATGTATAACTTTTTTGAAATGCGTTTTTCTGGATTCTTTTGTGGTTATTCTGTCTCTCACTGTTAAAATACACCTACCATTAAAATTATAGACTGATCATTTCTTTGTCAGTGGGCAAACGTACAAAATCAGCAGGGGATCAAATACTTTTTTCCCCCTCACTGTAAAATTCAATTTGTAACAGAAAAATAAGCTTTATTGTAACTCTCAAAAGTGCAGTTTTAAAGTAGGTACATACAGATTAGTTACTGTCACTAGACCAGAGCAGTGCTCTTTGATTGCAATTTGAGGTTCCTTTTTACACTAGTAACGACGTATAAAGAATGTATCAGTTTTTCAGTTCAGCTTTCCCCTGACTTTTTATTACAGAATAAAGGGTGTCCAATACAAGACTAAAAGTGGCTAGAATAGTCTAAAATGAACAGAAAAAGTATATCAGTGGAATAGTATTTATTTTAAATGGTATTTGATTATAACATGTACATTTACATCTATCATTTTCATCATCATCATCATCATCATCCCTTATCTATCCAGTGCTGCATCAGGGCCTCCCTCAGGTATTTCCCATGTTATGCATGATGTATATATTATATACACACACACACACATATATATATATATATATATATATATATATATAATTAAATTGAGCAAACATATAGTACCACAAAAACAAAGCATGACACGTTCTCTCTCAGAATCATCTAAAACAAGCCCTAAGAGCAATAAATTACAGAAACATGAACATGAAAATCATTAGAAAAGGTAGGCACAGGTGCAACTGTAGTGGTTTCCTTTACGTCAGCTGGCATTACCCAAATGTAAAGGTTGGTGCCGAGTGTTTCAGTCCCAAGTTATGCAGAATAGGGTGGGGGGCTGTCGAATGCACTTTCGCTGTTCAGGAAAGGGACGTCAATCCCACTGAAGTCTTGGGCACGTTCAGGATGTCTCCGAGGCCCTCCGATTTGCTGGACAATAAACACAGGCTGAAACAAGAAAAAGGGAGAAGAAAAACTTGAATTGATCATTCACCTCAGTGGTCACTTCTCATCCTGTTACTCCCCCACACCCTCACCCTTATCAACACACCTTTAAATGCATTTTACGCCTCCTGTTAAAAATCGAATAATCGAATAATCTCTTTCTTTCTATACACAAACACACAGTATATAGTTCTGTCTTAGTTTTCCAAACAAATTTTCCCTTTTTCAACTTAATTTGGAATCACCATGTACTGAAATCGACTCCTATGATCTCTGTGCTTCTTCAGGAGAAATGAGACGTTCACGAGTCCTCCAGCTTGTAGGGTATCAAAGCTTCAATATTCACTCGACTCCCACTATTTCTCACAATGCAACACCCAGATGCCCACAGCCCAGCTATTGTAACAATCTGAGAATCTGATGATGCTGGAAATCCTAACAACCTGAACACCCAACGCCTGTCTAAAGCCAGCAGTACAAGAGCAGCTGGATCCGGCACAACCTTTACCAGAATTGCCACTTGGGGCCTCTAAAGGCAATATTTATAATCCCCATCACATCCCATCCCAAAGTGCTCCAGTGAGTACAGTGCCGTTTGGTCCTGATATGTAAATACAACCCCTGATCAGTGATAGTCGTACCGGTTGGTTCTCTGAATTGCAAATGACAGTCTTGCAGGCGAAGGCGAAGACTGAAACAGCCACACAGATCTGCAGTGCAGAAAACACAAGTAGAATCCCTTTGATCCCACAAATCATCTCCTGTAAAAAAATTAATTAAAATAAATAAATAAATAAATAAATACATTTTTACATATTATATTGATATACAGCTCTGGAAAAAATTGAGACCATTCCAAGTTCAGAAATCAATGTAAAGTGGTCTCTTAATTTTTTTCAGAGCTGTATATTAATAATATGCAGGCTTGCTATATGTAATGTCAAGAACTTTCTAGTTCTGAAGACTCCCAAACCTTACAAGATTGTGATTTAAGGGGTAACCTGTAAATTCTGCTTGAATAGGGATCCCCCAGAGGTTGGATATTTTTGGTGTAGAACTGTGCTGGTGACCATAACTTACGTGCAGACTGCGTGACACATTGATACACACCTTATAATTACTACTATAGCTTCCGTATCCATCATAGGTCCTCCTGGGGCTGAAGCAGTCACCCAGTGCCAGTTCAAGAAACAGAAGGAAAATCTCAAGTCCCGCCACAATACAGCTGATTATGTTCATAGCTACAGTCCCTCTGATCTGGGAAGAAATACAATTAAAACAAAAATAAAAGCCAGTCTGATCCAGGAAATGCACTGAACTACATACTTTTGGAAAACATCAGGCTAACCCAAGAATATAGCATTTCTTTGCAGTAAATTCCACTACACAGTTGTTTGAAAGGGGTGACTAAGTTGATAAGCACCCTGCTGTATATGTACAGTACATACATACTTATGAACACAGTTGTACACAGAGGCTGCCTCTATGGATGAGCATTTCAACGCAATGTAAATATGGATTTCTGAAAAGTTCGATTTCAGAAAAGCAGACCTGGAAATTTGTGATACTATTCCCATGACGTGTTGCTTTTTACTGGTCAGTTATTTTTGCCTCATACACATCACCATGTTTTACATATAAAAGTTAAACCTCATCAGGATTAGACTGGTCGTTGTGAGCAACAAGAGGGAACATTTTTGATGTACATACTGTATTTATTTCTTTAAAGGAAAATGTTAGAAGTCTATAATATATCATTTTTATTTGTATGTGTTGACTGGTAAAAGAAGATGTTTTTTTCTTTGACTATGCTTGATGCTGGCCATGTGTTCCTACTCAATGCACACTATTTGTTTGAGGCTTATTTATTTTTTAATGTTTTACATTCCCAATGTACCTTACATCCAGCAAAATATACGTTTGGAATAGAAAATGTGTAAGTTTTAAATGGAATAGACAGTATAATCGTGGAGTAATTCCTCATTAAAATCCTGTTGTGTGTAATAATTATTACTGACACATAACTAATGTCATGAAACGTGTGTTTCCTGTTATTTAGATCTACCTATTCAAAAGACACTGCAGATTGGGATGACTTTTGAAAACGCATATCTGCATAACACGGAATCCAACCTTCTTTACATGTGAAAAATACTGGGGAATGCAGCTATTATCACATTCAAATCAATTACAGCAAATAAATCATTCATGTTTTAAAATGGAGCAATCGCCTAAAAACAGAAATAGGAAAAAACAAAAAGGAAAGGACACATTTCCCTTAGTTTGTGACTTATTAAACTTACTGTATAATAGTCATAGGAAATATTATCCACATTTTACCTTAGAATGTTTCAAACTACCTATTTAAAGATGAATGGTGTTTCTTGTTGCATTAGTTTAGCTGTGGTATAACCCTGAGAACCCTAAAACTATCTGATTAGCATTCCACTCATGCTGTTTGTTTTTATGTTTCCTCATATAAAAGACCTAAGAAAATAATAATAAATTAAACCAAAATGTTACTACACTCAGTGTCCCTTTTGCACTGAGCTCCCTTATGCACACCCTCCCCATCATCCTTGATGTAAGGTTTCTATTGTGTCAACTGCCGATGTAAACATGTTACGCACTTACCAGATAAATGTTGTTTCTTTTGTGAGCACCAATTGCAATAGATCCAGAGAGGATATACTGCAGAGAAACAGACAAGATTTTAAAATGTTTTTCAAATAAGTGGATGAATTCCATCTTTGTATGCCATGCATCTGCAGGAAACTACATTTATATTAGGAAATTAAAATATATTTAAAGTATTACTCTAAGTAAACTCCAAACTTTGACTTAAAAACAAAAATATGCTGCAGTGTCTTCTGAGTTTTGTTCCAACCATGTTCCCATTATTTCGTCAGATTGGTTGACTAAATGCATTGTACCATTTCCCTTCAAGCTGCAAATGTTACATGTCAATTAAGACATTGATAGCTCCAGCTGGAACAAAAACAGAAAACTTAAAGTTCTGACAAGTCTTAAAGCAAGCACAATAAATCATTAGCAGAATCCCTATTTCCAAATAATCAAGCTATTTTATTCCCCTGGACAAGAAATGGTTTCATTTTTTAACACAAATTCAAAAACAGGCAGAAGCAGATGTATTTAACATCAATTTAAATTACCTTCTTTGAGAGTGCAAAGTAAATATGTGTATAAATATATGATGATATAAGGCAACTGAAGAATTCAGAGCTACTTCCTTGCATCATTTAAACAAAGAACATGTATTGTTAAAAAGGTAAAGGTTTACCAGTCAGCCCCCTTTTATCAACCTGGCCCCTCCATCAGGAATCTGTGCTCAATGATGCCAGTTGTGCACATGTGACTTACCAAAGCACCAGCACAGAAAGGGAGCCAAATGTGTGGCACCAAGGTGGGCCCTGGGAGCATCAGAATTAATCCCAATGCCAGGTGTATCAATCCAATCATAATCTGAACAGTCTGCAAAGGAGATAACAATTACGTAATTATGCAGAATTAGCTAATCGAGGTGTGATATAATGTACATAAAACCAAGGCTTTAACTACACCACTCCTTTGCTAAAAGCACACTATTTAGCACTTTGGTTCAGTGCTAAACCATTTTGACCTTGTATGGGATAAGAGCACTAACAATTGGCTAACAATATTGTGGACTAGAATTATACTCCAAGTATTTAAGTAATGTCAGGCAGCACTGTGGAACAGTGGCTCTAGACTCATAACTGGAAGGTTGTGGGTTCAAATCCTGGGCAGTGCTGTTGTACCCTTGAGCAAGGTACTTCACTTAGATTTCCCAGCTGTATAAATGGGTACAACTGTAAGTTGCCTGGATAAGAGTGTCTGCTAAATGACAAATAATGTAAATGTAATCATTATCATTTGTGGTTGGATTTTCACATCATAAAACCAGAAAATGAACATATATAAATCAAACTGGTTTATTAAGCATTTTAACAAAAAATAAATAAAATCAATAACAGCTTGTCTGTCATTAGAAATCCAGAACTTATAATGTAATTGTCCAACATGGCATTTTACTCATGCATCCCGTTTACTCAATAATATTACAGGCAATTAATCAATAAATTAAAATCATGAATCCAGTCATCGGGAACATGTATATCAATTGGGAAGTCAAGAGTTTTGCTTTTGGTTGAGGACTTAAAACAATGGCTTTGATAACATCTGCTGCCTTAAAAGGGAACTCCACCAATGATCCATAATTCAGGTTATTCTATTAATAGAAACATATTCTGTGGAGTGAGATTATCATGTCCAGCTCATTCTATGAACCAGAAATCAGAGATCAAAAAATATGACGTGATGTCACAGGGGTGCCAACTGTGGAGCTGCTTTGCTGGATCCAGAAAATCAGAAAAGTCACGAAAATCATTAAAAACGACTCATTTGATTGCCCCATCACCCTATTTCTCCAAAAGAACCATCGGTTTATTTCACCACCAAGAACTGACGCTATTATGTTACATGATTATTTTATTCGAGGAACTGCCGTGTAGGCCTGTAGACTACACTGCAGTCCCTTGAAATCTGTGACATCTGGTTGAATGAGCTGCACATGATAATCTCGCTCCACAGAATAGGTTTCTACTTATAGAATAACCTGAGATATTATGGATTTTAGGAGGATTGTGTTGCATTGTGGTGGTCCCAAAGTCAGACACACAAGGGCAGCAAGGCTTCAAAAAATGTAGTCACTGCAACACATTGCCTACATAACAAACAAACAAACAAACAAACAAACAAACAAGTGAATCTCTACAATGCCCATGAGGGCCCTTACTAAGGCCCTTGAACCAGCTTTTATACTTTGGCTGCTTAGCCCCACCCCCTAGATCCAACCATTCAAAAATAGGAGTGACACTAAAAGACCTATCATATAACCCCCAGACACATGTTACAAAAATAGGTTTCAAATAAAAATAATAAACTTATAATAAAATGTGATATTCAATTCAAACCTAAATCTAAAACTATAAACAAAGGGAATAACACTGCAAACAATATTGACCCCCTCCCCATGTCAACAGTCAAAGGCAATTCAGGTTTATAAAATCCCCTGTCAAGATGGCCTCTGTAACCTCCCCCCTACTTTCCCAAGATGGCTGCTCCACAACCCCACTCCAGGTAAGCCTTTGGGTTTTTTTTTTTCAACATCTTTGCAAAGGGATGGGCCTTGCTCCATCACAAGCATGCTGACCAGCAGTAAAGTCTGATACCAATTTGACCAGTGCCACATAAGCAGTTTTCAACACATCAAACACAACAACAGCAGTATGAAATAATCTCAGGCATATGTTCATTATTATGCCTATATAATTACTACATGTAAAATTGGATTACAACAAAATATAAAAACTTTCTGAACTTCATACGAGAAGAGAGCTCTGGATTAACCTATATTTATACATTTTTTGTAATAAACTTACTTCTTCACAGGTGTATGCTTAGAATTTCTGAAACCTCTACACACCCAGAGAAGTGTGTTCAATATCGATTCTGGTATACGAAGAATGGAAGACTCCTGGGGTCATGTGAGAGAGGGGAAAAAAACTCGATTTTGACTGAAACTCCAATGATGGAGCTAGAACAAAAGCAAAAATGAGACAGAAGCATTATGCCTCAAAATCTACACAATGCCTCAAATAGCAGATCTTTAAGATTCTACTTTAGACTTGTGTTTACTAATAAGGAGATATTGGCAATGTTAGCACATGATCATTATTATTATTATAAGTTACAGAATTTTGAAGAGAGTACATGCCAAAAACTTGAACTTTACAGGAGAAAACAATATTCGGACTGGATCAGGTTGTTTATACATAATTCAATTGAGAAATCGGGACAGATGCAGGGTTATCGGTGGTTACATCTGTGCAATCCAAAGAGGGTTTATTATTGTGACACAGGATACGATAAGACAGATTCTAAATGTAATTGATCCACAGGGTGTAAAACTCAGGTTTGCTCACCATTTATGAAGATAGCAATACTGCATTAGAGGTCCAAATTAAATTTTGCATATTGATTCACAAGACAAACTTAAATTATGGCATCGGAATGAATGGCTGCATTGAGGGTTGTAGTCGACATGCCATCTGGATGGAAGCTTTCACAATCAATAACGATCCCAAAGTAATTGCCAAGTAACGTCGTAATTGTTCCAGAGACCGGCAACGTAAGTTGAGACAGATGTTGAAGCAGAAGCATCCCTATTTGAAACCATCGTGACAATTCAGGAGTTAACAGTAAACAGTTAAATGAACCGTAAAAAACAGTTATTAGAGAGCAGAGATGATTTCGATGCAAGCGCTTACTGCAGAATGAAGCTCTGCTCAGGGCAATGTTGCTGATGAAAGTGCGGAACGACATAAGATGAGACGACAGGGGATGACTGTACTTCAATGAAACAATAACTTACAGACATTACCCAGAGAGAGTGTGTGCCAATTGCGGTAAAGAAAATGGTTATGTTGAACAAATGCAGAAGTTTCTATGAAGACAGCATGAATATTATTTTGTTATATAGACAGAGTACAGCTAATCAGTGCATTGAAAGATTCAAGTAGGTCTTCTTCAACTCCCCAGTCCCGTAGAAGAAATCTAATGTCACTATCATCATTAAGTTGAAATTCAGAGGGGTTTTTTCTCTCACATGGCATCAGAGCTCTTACATAAAGAAGCCTATAGACTTTATACAACACTTCTGTGTTATAAATAATTAACAGGAAATTGTACCTTTCATCTGATTAAACATCACAAAAAACTAAAATAACCTGATCAATAACAACTATAGAAAAACAAAGAAATTCAGTTACAAGAACAGCCTTAGGCATTGCCGTGCACAGACATTTTGGGGGGCGAAAAAAGGGCACCCCTCTCATAATTATTTATAAAAAATAAAGTTACATACAGTAGCACATCTTTTACTTACTTACATATTTTTTATTTCAATACCCATACACTCATGCAGATGTTTAATACCACTAACACAATTTTTGTTCCTGGGTAGTAAGTGTTATTTCCTAATTGCTTATGCCTCAACGTATAGAAAATGGCTATTATTCCACACAAGCTTTGCTTTTGTGACCAGGACAGTGACATTTTGAAATCTACCTATTTCCATTGAGAAAACGGGCGAATTTGTGTCTTTTCGTTTACATAAAGTCAGAAGAAACAACATCTGAATCCAAATTAACATGTATTTATACTAAAGTAATACAAAAATGACTACAAAAGATTTAGAAGTGAGTAGTATTTCGAGATTTACGATTATACTGTAAATCACTTTCACGAATCAGCCCCCAAATGTAGTCTCCCATCATGTTCTCGATATACTGTCCTTGGTAGCGGCGTTCAAAGTCCAGTATATCCTGGTGGAAGCGCTCGCCTTGCTCCTCCGAGTACGCTCCCATGTTTCCCTGAATTTGTCAAGATGAGCATCAAGGATATGGACTTTGAGGGACATCTTACAGCCCACTGTGCCAAAGTTCTTCACCCGAGTCTCAACCAGCTCCACATAGTTTTTGACCTTGTGATCGCCCAGGAAGCCCCGAACCACTGTGACAAAGCTGTTCCAAGCCGCTTTCCCCTTACTTCTTGAGCTTCTTGGGGAATTCATTGCACCCCAGGATCTTCTTTATCTGTGGTCCAACGAAGACACCGGCTTTGACCTTTGCCTCAGACAGCTTAGGGGAGAAGTCTTGAAGGTACTCCTTATCTAGAGCTCTGACAGATTGTTTCATAAGGCCCAATTTGATGTGCAGTGGTGGCAGCAGCACCTTCCGGGGGTCCACCAGTGGCTCCCACTTGACGTTGTTCCTCCCCACAGAGAACTCGGTCTGCGGTGGCCAGTCCTGCCTGTGATAGTGCGCCTTGGTGTCCCTGCTGTCCCAAAGGCAAAGATAGCAGGGAAACTTGGTAAAACTGCCTTGGAGACCCATCAGGAATACCACCAATTTGAAGTCTCCTATGACCTTCCAACCATACTCATCATAATCCTCTTTGAGGTGCACCGAGTGAGCCAGGGGAAGAGACAGGTACTTGTTACCATTATGGAGCAGCACGGCTTTGAGGCTCCTGGATGAGCTGTCAATGAAGAGGCACCGGTTACTCATTCTGGTTACAGGCGATTCCGATTGCCTCAAACAGACTGGTCACATTGTGGCAGAAACGGAGCCCATCTTGACGGGTGAAGAAGCTGGAAAAAGGTTAGTGACGCTTCCTCTGATCTGTGACTTGCACACTTTCATCAAACAAGTTCCACTGCTTGAGCCTAGATGTCAAAAGCTCAGCACTGGACTTGGTGAGACCAAGATCTCTAATCAAGTCGTTGAGGTCTTTTTGGTTGGGGTAGTATGGGTTCCTCTCCTCAGCTCCACCTCTGAAATTGTCATCTGGATCTACAACGTGTTCCTCGCTCTCTGACTTGCTGCTCTCTTCTAAAGACAGCTGCTCTCTCTCTGGAGGAGTGGGTACGTGGAGCTCATGGCACTGTGGCACCGGGGCGATAGATGAAGGATACGTGATAGTAGGTGCATTCTTGCCAGTCCGACATTTGGAAGGGTCCACCACACAGAAGTAGCAGTTGCTTGAGTGGTCAGTGGGTTCCCGCCAAATTCTTAGGATAGCAAACTTCATGGCTCTCTTTCCCCTCTGTACCATCCTACAAAAATAAATTTTGTAAATACATTTACAAGAGATTCTCATTTTTCATATATGATATATTTTTTCAATAACATTGAAATTTGTAAACATTTTAAAATTAAAAACTTTTTCAATTTTATATTATTTTTACAAATTTTATAACATAAAATTCCGAGCACCAATTGTCCATCTTACCTTCCAGAGTTTGTTGCAGTGCTTGTAGATGAAATCAGGTGCCCAGGGTTTGTCTTGATCCCAGAAAGGTATACTGAAATATGCCTTGTATGCCTCACACATCTTAGCAGATGCTTCCACTGAGTACTTCTTGCTCTTTTCTTGATAAATTGGCAGCAGACATAGCAAAATGCGTCTGCCGGATGCTTGCACCTCTTGATGCCATCTCAGAAAAATGCAGATATGTATCGACTTAAGCAGCTGGAACTAAACTGAACTGGTGGGCTTAAGGCCCCTGCATTTATACTACTATTTATATTTCTATCTAGAAAGTTCTAGAAGTTACTCCAAGTTTACTCAGCACTGAATCTATCTGGAATGTTCTGGAAAATAGGTCAATTTCAAAATATCCTGGTCACAAAAGCAAAGTTTGTGGGGAATAATAGCCATTTTCTATACTTTTGAGGAATAAGCAATTAGGAAATAACACTTACTACCCAGGAACCAAAAAAAAAAAAAAAAGTTACACGGTGTAAATATACTCAACAGATTTCTACAAAATTATCAATTCACACAGAGACAATGGTCTTTAGCATTCACTATTTCTATCTATCTAGGTCGGCTAATGTTTCTGATATCCAAATATAATTGCATAGAATATTAACCACGTAATGCGTATTTATTTGTTTCAGTTGCCTGACAAAGGAACTAACCTATCAGAGTTCAGTCGTTTTCATTGACGACGCTATTTTACACCAGACTAGCTTGCTTGTTGTTAAGCTTAATGGTGGGATATTGCCTAAGTTAGGCTGGCTGTATTGACATGTTTTAGTAGTGGTTTAATTTCACAACAGTGACAAACAATGTCAAGGCTTGGGGCAAACACTATCGTTACCCAACTGTTACCAATTAAGGCAGGTCAGGGAGACGCGGATGCTGCTCCGCAGGGCGCTCGATTTGCGGGCGTTAACTGTGGTGGCTGTGACGAGGGAAGTTGAAGAGGGATGGGCAGGGGATCATGCAGTCTCACAGAATTAGAGCTCAGATGCAGTTGTCAGGCATTACAGCATGCTTATAATTGAGAATTGATGCCATGGGCCAAATTTAAAAACTAAAATATAGCATTAGAAAAAGAAATAGAAAAAAAATGTCTTGCAAAAAGGGCAATCATCTAGACAGAGGCCAAAAGGGCAGGTGCTTGAGCATCACCTGGGGTCTATCTGTGCACGTGCCTGGCCTTAGGCCCCGATAAATGAGTCATTGAATTACATTGCTAAGTTGCTATTCCTGATATACAAGTCAGTGCCTGACTCAAATAATTAAATTATGGCTTTCATTTTTTGATCATTAGACTGAAATAAGTTTGTAGTGTTATGTTGGGTGTATTTTGAGAAGAGCATTTTAGCTCTGAGCTGAAGCACTGATCTAAAGAAGACCTCTCCCCCACAAAGTTATCAGATTTCCTTAGCTCATCAGCTTGGAACTGGTTTGCATCAAAGTGACAGTTTTGGGGAGGATGGCACCGAGAAGAGGCCAAATACGTTGAATCCTGCTATGAGATGTCTGGAGAAAGGGGCCTGTGGGTAATAAAAACTCTTTGAAGTGGACGAGAGCCGAAATCCCGACATAGAGCTACGAACCCGGGCCAAACGGCATTTCCAAAAGATGGCATGGATTTACATCAGTCATAAATCAAGCCCCCTCCAATACGACACTGAGGGCTGAAACCGAAATCCAATCTCAAGAACTCAAAAACCAATCACCTATTGATCTGACAGACTATAAAGAACAGCGCACGGCCTCTCTCTCTCTCTCTCTCTCTCTCTCTCTCTCCTGAACCAGAAACTCGCTGCCACAGCTCAACCTGTAGCTCTGTTGCCAGAACCGGAACCAGAAACCAACCAAGTCTTTGCCGGCAACAGAAGAGTTAAACTGGGAGAAGGAGATTGAGCCGTACGAAGAATTCTTTTAAAGGACTTTATTAAATAAAGAACTTTACAGACTGCGCTGACCGCCTGTCCCCACCTGATCAGTGGAGTTTTACAGCTGGACAATTGACTAAGTCGACTGTATACGAAAGTGTCAGTCATTTAAATAGCTATTTGAGTCTTAAGAAACTTGACCCTTGGAACGAACAGGGCCCTGCTTTCCTCAAAGACTTTGTCTTCAAGTAACTACGGTGGAACCCTGCTTACAAAGATTTTGTGCACAACCTTGGAGCCTTCAAACCAGTGGAAAATCTGTTTGGCAACTTCCAGGAGCATCGACTGAGTGGAAGTTCTTGGACAAAGCCGAACCGAAGCCGAATTTTAGAAATAAAATCAGTCAACGCCGAGAAATATCTTCTCATTCCTGTTTAACTGTTTAGTCTGAAATTGACACAAGTTAATAGACACCAGATTATAGGTGGCCCTGCCTATCCTTAATCATTGAATAATAATCAGTTAAGGGAAACTGTGGTAACAAGTAATGATAGGATCTTTCTCGGCACCTAAACGTAAATGAGACTGATATACACTCACCTAAAGGATTATTAGGAACACCATACTAATACTGTGTTTGACCCCTTTTCGCCTTCAGAACTGCCTTAATTCTACGTGGCATTGATTCAACAAGGTGCTGAAAGCATTCTTTAGAAATGTTGGCCCATATTGATAGGATAGCATCTTGCAGTTGATGGAGATTTGTGGGATGCACATCCAGGGAACGAAGCTCCCGTTCCACCACATCCCAAAGATGCTCTATTGGGTTGAGATCTGGTGACTGTGGGGGCCAGTTTAGTACAGTGAACTCATTGTCATGTTCAAGAAACCAATTTGAAATGATTCGACCTTTGTGACATGGTGCATTATCCTGCTGGAAGTAGCCATCAGAGGATGGGTACATGGTGGTCATAAAGGGATGGACATGGTCAGAAACAATGCTCAGGTAGGCCGTGGCATTTAAACGATGCCCAATTGGCACGAAGGGGCCTAAAGTGTGCCAAGAAAACATCCCCCACACCATTACACCACCACCACCAGCCTGCACAGTGGTAACAAGGCATGATGGATCCATGTTCTCATTCTGTTTACGCCAAATTCTGACTCTACCATCTGAATGTCTCAACAGAAATCGAGACTCATCAGACCAGGCAACATTTTTCCAGTCTTCAACTGTCCAATTTTGGTGAGCTTGTGCAAATTGTAGCCTCTTTTTCCTATTTGTAGTGGAGATGAGTGGTACCCGGTGGGGTCTTCTGCTGTTGTAGCCCATCCGCCTCAAGGTTGTACGTGTTGTGGCTTCACAAATGCTTTGCTGCATACCTCGGTTGTAACGAGTGGTTATTTCAGTCAAAGTTGCTCTGCTATCAGCTTGAATCAGTCGGCCCATTCTCCTCTGACCTCTAGCATCAACAAGGCATTTTCGCCCACAGGACTGCCGCATACTGGATGTTTTTCCCTTTTCACACCATTCTTTGTAAACCCTAGAAATGGTTGTGCGTGAAAATCCCAGTAACTGAGCAGATTGTGAAATACTCAGACCGGCCCGTCTGGCACCAACAACCATGCCACGCTCAAAATTGCTTAAATCACCTTTCTTTCCCATTCAGACATTCAGTTTGGAGTTCAGGAGATTGTCTTGATCAGGACCACACCCCTCAATGCATTGAAGCAACTGCCATGTGATTGGTTGGTTAGATAATTGCATTAATGAGAAATTGAACAGGTGTTCCTAATAATCCTTTAGGTGAGTGTATATATAACGAGAAGTTACCTGACATAAATACTAACCTGCGTAGTGATTTAATGTCTGACTAACAATACTAATGAGACTCACCTTCGTCTTACTAACCGGTATTGTAGTCAATATGTTTATAACCTTTTTTGTTTAACGATTTGTGCGTTATCATATGCGATCCCATGGTCTTTGATTTGGTCATGGAAGTGATTTGTCTTTGATTTGTTGATCTAGAGTTGAATTTTAATTAGTTTTTCCCTTTTGTATAATTAGTGTAGTGCTACATTTAGTCTTTGTTTTTGAATAAATTTGACAATTTATATCTTTGGAATTGGTGTCTGCGTCCAATTATTACAGAAATTTAGTTCTACAAGATTCCAGGATTCGTGATAAGGTGATACTATAAATTCACTTCTTTAATTTAAATGCATAAGTGTACCTTACGCTACAAGTTTAAAGTTTTAAAGTTTATAAGTTTAAAAAAGGAAGGTTGATTACAAATTTAAAGCACAATGAAAAGGAAAGGAAATCCAGCAAAAATGTAAACAATAAAACGCTGATTTCCTCATTTAAAACAAAGAAATGCAACCCATAGTAGTAGACCCTTGAAGAAATGTGACTGAAAAATAAATAGACAGACAGACAGACAGATAGATAGATATTAATAACAACAACAACAACAACACTGAGAACATACTCACCCCCAGAGGTCTAGGTTCTCGTTTTAGGAAGTTCCTGGCCATTGCAGGCAGCTTGTTCCCAGGTGTGAACTGTGGTTGTTCATTGTTTATGGAAACAGCAGGTACAGAAGGAGCTGAGTCTTGCCTCTGTGGCAAAACCTGGGTGACAATGACCAGACCATTGGCAGTAGTGATGGAGGAAGTCATCTTCTCAGCCTAGAAGAGACGCAAGGGAACAAAATATATTTCAAATAAAACTAGACAACTTACATTTATATATAGCAGTGACCTCAAACCCTGTTCCTCTGAAGCCTTCAATCCAGATGCATACAGT
This sequence comes from Amia ocellicauda, assembly GCF_036373705.1. Taxonomy (NCBI): domain Eukaryota; kingdom Metazoa; phylum Chordata; class Actinopteri; order Amiiformes; family Amiidae; genus Amia; species Amia ocellicauda. The sequence continues at coordinate 34,824,793 of NC_089863.1, read as the reverse complement.
GGCTCTCAAAAGTATTCACCCCCCTTGGACTTTTCCACATTTCAGTGTGTTACATCGTTTTTGCCACTGATCAACACACAAAATGTCCATAATGTCAAAGTGAAAAATATGATCTGCAAAGTGTTCTAATTACAAATACAAAACAGAAAATAATCAACATTTCTAATGAAAGGATGGAAATATATTCAATAGTGGTAAAAAAAAAAACATTTAAACAAATGTTTGATTGAGAAATGTAGAGGAAATTAGGAAAATATGTAAATTCTACAGGATGTTAGTTAGAATTGTCTGGTTGTATTTTATTTATTCATCAATCTGTATTTAATTGAATCTGTCTTTAATAAAGACAAGTTGTTATGTCAATATTTGCTGGGAATAAAGACTGCAGCTTTAAAGGCAGGCAGAGATATTCTAAACTTCTGCATTTATCTTACAAATATACATGAGATTATTACTTTGTTGCTTAATATATCAACCGTCATTCCCCCCCATGTATACAAACATATTGTGATTGATATAGAGCAATATACACTGAGATCATTAGTGTAAGGTGGTGACTTAGACCTACATTACTTGTTCCAGTAAGTAATCAGTTATATCTGACCTGGAATCACTGCTAACAAAATCATAATTCCAGGTATTGTTGATGTGCGTCTGTTTTATTTGCATCTTAATGAGCTGAATCACTAACGATTATGTCCTTAAAGCAACAAAGCAGAAGCTCCATTTACTGATCGCATTAAACGCAATTTCGTCCCCTTCCGCCTCTTATGAAAGAAGGGTCTCACTTTTTTGACATGAATAGGCATGTAGCTTACTTACCAAGACGAACTTATATTTTAAATAGTGTTTTCCGCAGACTGTTCCAAGGATGAAAATGTGCAAACACAACAGGTTTGGTTAAGTTTTACTTTTTATAATGTGCCACAGAGATTGAAAAAATAACTTCCTACTTCCTTATGAATCTGACAGCGCCGTAACTGGATAATGATTAACAGTTTGTGGATTTGTTCAAAGTAGGTGGACATCCATCATGTGTAGCCTGTATGTTCTGTAACGGGATCTATATACGTCGTCGTGTGTATGTCTCACATATTTGTTTGACACGTGTTTGAACTGTATTCAGTGTTTACATATTTTAATTATGTAACGCAGGGCTTCCCAACCTTTTCCATTCCAGGGCCCACTTGATCAACATCATAAATCTTTGAGCCCCACTACCCACAAAATCCATCCATAATTTGTCAATGACGTCACATTAGCTAGTAAGTGTATAGAAATGGAATGAAATCCTTTTTTATATATATTTGTTTACAATTAATCCATATAAACAAAATAAAACATCCCCTTGTAGTTCAAAATGTGTTATGTCGAACAGTAATCGTGTTTTAATGTATTTTTACAAGCACACGGTTTATATATAGGTAGGCTATTGATTTAACTTGCATGAAACATGTTAACCTTCCAGTAAAAGCACGTTACTCTTAATAAACTGTATGTGTGGTGACGTATGCATGTTATCTTTAAATTGTATTTTATTCAATAGAGAAAATAGTGTCGGAAATAACGAATCAGTATTAAAAAGGTGTAAAACCCTTGATGAATAAACCCCGGTGTTCAGTAACATTAAAGACAACTATACTGAAAGTAGTAAATACGAAAGACACTGGAACACAGTAATCTTAATAGTTGGTTAACTAAAGAAAAAGACTCCCTTCTACAGTTTGTGTCAACATTATATATTCTTCAGTAAATAATATTATTATTATTATTAATAATAATAATAATAATAATAATAATAATAATAATAATAATAATAATAATAATAATAGTACGGAGCTGCTTACTAACCACGGGATCATCTCCAGTTAGTGCGCCGCTTCCAGTTCGTTGCAAACCTTCAAAACCTCCGCAGGTGTGGAGACCCAACGGACCAAGACAAGCCTAATTATTATAAAAACTGTATTCCTATTTTAAAAGCATTTAAAAACATATGTTTGCGGCCCACCTGCAGTACCTCTACGGCCCAGGTGGGAATCACTGATTTAACGTATATGTTTGATTGACGTCACGTTGTCACTTTCTGATTGAGTTCTGGAATGGAATTGTTTGATCGTTAGACCGAACCATTTACTTCTTGCTGGATAGTCGCCTGTACTGTCTCTGTGTGCTGTGCTATTCTCTTCATCTTTCTGGCTCTCCTGTCACTAACTTCTCAGCAATTCTTCCAAGGTTTCCACTGGTGCGTCTGGACGTGTTGCTGAGCTGTTTGAAAAACCTGGCGATTGTCGGAAGTTCATCGACCCCCTGTTATGGGAGGAGCAGAGCGATTGTGGAATAGTGTTGCGTTTCCTTTTAAAAACACAAACAGAAAACAACACTAATAGCGATGGAGCCTATTTTATTCTTTCTGCTTTACATGATTGAAGACACACTAATAAATAGCAATTAAGAGATATTAGGAAGAGCTAAACGTGTATACACACCATTTTAGTCAGACGAGCACTACGGCAGGGGTTCCCAAACCGGTCCCGGAGGACTGTCCTCCTGTTTTTCGTTCAAACGGAGATCTTAATTGATTCCTTAATTGAACTAACAATAAGACTCAATTATATCATTAAGAGCTCGGTCGGAACAAAAACCAGCAGGGCAGGGGGCCCTCCAGGACCGGTTTTTCTGATCTGCATTACGGTAAGGAAACTCATCATGCGCTCCAAAGTTTTCCAAAGTTCTCCGGCTCCATTTTAAATCTATATGCGTTTACATTGTTTGTAAGATTATGTGCAATTGTATGCTTTAATTGTTTTAATATGATTTATGCTAGTCCTTGTCCACATATAGAATGTTCTTAGAATGTTTGATTTATTTTGTCTAATAACCATAACACTACCCAACTGGTCACCTGCGGTGGATGTAAAAATGTTAAATAGTGTATTGTGTGTGGTGGGTTGTTTCTTGTCTTTCTCTTATTATTATTATTATTATTATTATTATTATTATTATTATTATTATTATTGATATTATTATTATGTGGTTTAAATATTTAGGCCTGTGTGTGTGTGTATTTAGTAATGTATTTGTGGATTATTTCACTTTGCATAGTTTTATAAAGGGTCTTAATAATTTCGATCCAAAAAGAGAAAAACACTTAAGTATTAAGTATTCAATTAAAATGTGAAAAAAAACTCTTAGAGATGTGAAATATGGATATGTGTTGATTGAATCTTTGTTTTTATTACGTTAACAATCTAGTAATTTAAAATAATTTAAGGTATTGGTGTCTTTAATGAAGTATAGAGTTTTCTAATTTTACATGTGAGATACAAGTTAATGTACTTTAATACTACGTATTGAAATGGTTTTCCCAAGACCCTTTCAAATAAAATTGACAATTTGAAAAACAAATCTAAATCATGTTGACGGCATCAGCTCATCTATGACATTTAAACAAAATGTATGTATCATAACTACTGGTAGACAATATTTACAATTACATTAAAGCTATTGAGATATTTTAATAGTTCCCAATTGTCACTTTGTTTAATATATATATATATATATATATATATATATATATATATATATATATATATATATATATATATATATTCTCATGAATGTTTTAAAATGTCTATAGCTTTAATGTTGTTCTCTATTTGTTAGTACATTTATTCTAATCATTAATAGTATTGAACCTTTCCTACTGTGAAATACATAGAGGCACTAAACTATCTCAGTCAAGTGAAAATAGGTACACTCCATAGAATGGGATATATTTTTTCATTTTAGATACCCACAATACTGCTTTTTTAAATTAGTTAATACAATATTTAATGGTTTACCTGGTAAGGCCATGACTTTATGACCAAATATTACCTTTGATATCTTATTTGCTCTATAATAAAGTGAATGTTTCATTCACATGAAGGAATGAAGAACATCTCTAGCCTGTAGACACTCAATGAAGTTTAGACCCACAATGATTACTGCATTTGGAAAAGCTTTGAGAAGCAGCCAGAGCAGCAGTTTCCAGCTCAAGAGTGAGAGGACAGTGTAGCAGCTTTGGTCTGAAATCTCCTACAGGAGCCAAACATACAGGGGACATAGCCCTGAAATATTACTCTTCACAGAGACAGAAATAATTGCCTTCAAAGTTTGTTTCTTTCCTACAACTATCACACAAAGGCATCCCCTCCTACTACAAAACCCTCCCGTGCTAACATTACCATTCATTGTTTTTACACAAAACCATAGTGTAATATCACTTAACGTTCTATGTACATCATGTATTATCATCATGTCATTTTATGTTTCTTTGTTAGGTGTACATGTGCTAGAAGAATACCAGTGCCAAACATATATCTCTCTGTGGATAAAAAAGTATAAACGTGTTTACCTTGACATATTCTTTAAAAAGATTTCAACTTGAATGGTCATCTGAAGATTTTGTAACTGAATAAATGTTTTGTTTGAATAGGGTGAAATACTGTACACCCCAAACTGCAAAACAGATTAAGGTTACAAGAGAGCATAGTAAGTGTAGCATAATAAAATAATAAAGTACAAAATACTCATTCCATTTAGACAGACAGACAGTAAGATATACACATATTTAAAGGTAATCCATATATACACAATTTAGATAAATAGGTCATGTTTAAGAATGAGATTGTATAAATGATCAGGACTGAACATTTCTAAGCAGATAAAATACATAGAAAAAAAGAGAAATGTGGGCCCTGTTTCTTATCAGACCCTGGTCTTCTAGGTATCAGGGTTGAGCTATAGCACAGTACTGGAGCACAGTGAGACAGTGAGACTGTGACCTTGTTTACACAGACACAAAGGGAAAGAAATGCAGTTATTCAGTCCCTCCTGTAGGTACAGCGGAAGAAATGAGTGGAAAAACAAAAATACACCCCATTCTATGTATCATCTATCTCTATCCCTGTAGCCATAGGGTGTATATCAGTAAGACTATGTGTACGCAGTTACCTGATATGGTCGGCAAAGTGTAAGCAGGTGCTTAATTGGTGGTGATTAAAGGCCATCATATAATGGAGAATGTGTGTTTAAGGGTTATAATAGGGTGTGGCCATATCTGTATTTCTGACAGTCTGGTATAACTGTCTGGATTCTTGGTGCAGAGAAAATAAGACATTGGAAATAACAACATTGACAGAAAGCAGAAACTCAGCAAGAAAAAGAGCAGAAGAACATGAAAACAGTGCTCCAACTAATTGGAGGTCTTTGACCTGTGCAGATTCCAGCTGCACCCTAGTATTGTCCATGCTATATTTCCATCCAGATTTTGAGCAAGGAATCCGGAAGAGTCTGTAATGTGTCAGCAAATGGTCTGTGAGCCAGGGCAATGGGTGTAATGTTTGTCACTAATGGCCCAGTGGCCCATGCCACCAAGGTGCGGTCAGTAAGCACCCAGGCCTCCATTGATCAGTGTGCAGTGTGTCAGTCACTGGAAGACACGCTGTCGGTATCTTGTAGGGCACATCAGTGGGCCGAACCGGTATGCGAGCAATTAAGTCAAGACGCACCATTTGTGTAGTAGACACCTATGTAGCCTCCTTGGCATCCTGTGGATAAAGTGCTGTCATGACGGAAATGGGTGTGTCGCCCTCAGAGAGTGGAACACGAATAAGCCATGAAAGACACTTTAGTGCAACAGTCAGTTGTTGTAGTCATAAAGGCTGTCTGGAAATGACAACATGTAGCTAGGAGTTCCAAAGCAATACACAGCCATTGTGTACTGCTCCTGTGGGTTTAAACCTAAATCATTGGAAAGGTTTGGGGAGAAATCATAAATGATCATCAGTGGAATGGAAATGCAATGTAGCATCAGCAGAGATAAAGAAGGGAGGAGGTTCCATACAAATATTCAACATGTCATATTAACCATAATCAAGAGGCCTCACACATCCAGGAGAGTGTTATTGGGGAATCCTTCCAACAGACTCTCCCAACAGAGGCCATAGGACAGTCCCTCCAAACAGTTAGTTGATAACAGCACTCAATAACATCACAGTTGCAGAATAAGAAAACTGATATCGGACACTAAGTTTCTATGGTAATGCAATAGTCAAATCCTAATAAGAAATCAAGTCGGTTGTTGTTCGGCCGAGTAAAACTAGTTATCTCAAGAAATACAAACATCAGTAAAGAAATTAAAAACATGGCAGACTGGAAAGTCCTGTAAGACACAAAGCCTAATCAGCAGAGTACCCTGTGTACAAAAACAAACTCAAACAGGGAGATAGAGGGAGGAAAGAAAGAGAGGAAAGGCCAATAATAGTAACACCCTAGTAGCATGAAAAAGACAGAACATACACAGAGCATACTCAAACACCTAGTAACATTTAATACAAAAATTCTGAACAATAACTCAGCCATCCTGACTTGTGCGGCTATGTTTAAATGGAGCCATTCCTGACGTCATGGAAAACAGTTGATATCTCAATGAATGTTGCTGTATTTGGCTGAAATAGCTAAGTTGGGAGAGCGTTAGACTGAAGATCTAAAGGTCCCTGGTTCAATCCTGGGTTTTGGCATTTTATGAGGAATATGTTCAGAAAGCACAAGGAGCCCATGTATTGCACATGTGTGCGCCTCCATTTTGCAGCTAGAGTGCACTGTGCTCCGATTCAAAGGTAATTGATTCAAAGCCCTTTTGCAAATACAACTCTAGGCGAAATCAACGACAGGCTCCTTGTTCACTTTACACTGCAGGCTTTGCAATGACTCCTGCAACCCTGTGTTACTGCTGACGGTACAATTCCTGTAACTATTCACTTCATTATACTGTTTCCATTCTGTTGCGCGCTGTATTATTATTATTATTATTATTATTATTATTACTATTATAATTTTTTTTTTTTTTTTTTCCATGTTCAGAAACTACCTGACTGAGCCCCAGTGGACTAATGGATAAGGCACTAGCCTCTTGAGCCAGAGATTGTTACTATTATTGTTACTGGCAAGGGATCTTTTACCACCCAGGAACACACTCACGCCTATTCTGAAGGACAAGAACTGAATCAATATGTCTAAACACAGTCAGAATAAAAGACTGCCCCGCAGTTATTTTGGTGGGAGCACAGGTGATACTCCATATATAAACAAGAACACACAACAAATAAAGACTACATATCTATCTGTATGTAATTCATATGCACAATTAACTTTATATTTCTAATATCAAAAAATGAATAATTATTTAATTTCGTGGAGAAGAAAAAGGTAGATTAAATATTTAAGCCTAAATGAAATGAATGCAGATTAATTGTATGAAGAGACAACGTATGCTTGTGTTATGCTGTTGTAACCCTACATTTGTGTGTAACAGGTCCAGGGATCTTAGGTGCGCTAGGAGACTGGTTGTGCAAGTTGTGGCACAGTACAATACTAACCCCCTGAATAAAAAACATACCAGTGGTATGACTTTCCTTGAATGGTATTTTACTTTGCTTTGTTATTTCCCTCTTAAGAAATAATTAGCAATCAGTAAATTCCAATAACAAAATACAAAAAGACATGAAATGCTTTGTCTCAATCATTTTGTCCTACCACTCCTGCAGTTCAAAAGCAGCTCAGTGCACAGCGTCCAGTGTGTGTGGAGAGGTAGAGCCGCGGTGCGATGGCTGACGTTGTCGTCGCTGGATGAAAGTTCATGAATGGTCATCCGTTCCAAACGGTGTAGTGGTGCTGCGCGTGCGCTGGAGCTGCGATGGGTTTTCCAGGAGAAACTGGGTCTTCGAAGGTCCCGTCTCCAGACCTGCTGAGGTTTTTACAAACCTTCGAAGGTTCGTCACGCGACAATCACAGCAGGTGGAGAGAAACTGACCAAATTAGATATGAGCCACGCATATCATCGCATTGCTGTGGATGAGGAGTGTGACAGTACATACACACAAGGGCCTGTACACGTACAATGTCTTACCTTTTGGAATATCCTCAAGCCTGCAATATTTCGGAGAACCATGGAGGGGCTCTTGCAAGGCATTTCACATGTGGCCATCTTTCTGGATGACATCCTCCTGATGGGACAAACTGATCAGGAGCATCTGCAGACCCTTACAGATGTACTTCTCTGGCTGGAAAACGCAGGACTCTGGCTAAAGAGGAGAAAGTGCACCTTTATGGGCAGTGAGGCGGTGTTTCTGGGGCACAAGGTGGACGCAACGGGACTACATCCCATACAAGATAAGGTAAAGGCAATCCAAAATGCACCCACACCAGCCAATGTAACAGAGCTGAGAGCATACTTAGGTATTTTAAAGAGCTCGTTACAACCAGGAATCTCAGCCAAAATGGATCCCTGCATTCACTGAAACTACAGCGGGACTTGTGTCCCACAAAGTCAGGCTGGGGGATTGAAGGGTGGTAAGGAGACATGTGGACCAGTTGCACTCCAGACTACAGGGATCGGTGGACACTGAAAATGGCCAGACAGCGGATTTGTCCTTTCCGAGTCACAAACCCTCCATCACTGTGCCACCACCAGTAGAGGACACGCTTCAGGACATTGTCCCCAGTGCGCAGGACACGCAAGCAGAGATCATTCCTCCGGTGACTAGGGGACTCGCAGTTTCAAAACCACAAGAGGGGACCAGCACTGAGATGGGGGCGCAAAGAGATACAAGGGTACCAAGTCACTTTCAAAACTTTCAGCTGACATCTAAAGGATGGTATTAGTTATGGGTATTTTACAGTAACAGTACAAGTTGTTCATTAATTAAGTTACATATAACAAAGTGGTGGCAGTTACAAGGTATGATGTTTTACCTGGGTTATTGCAGTTGATGTTTGGAGTAAATTCAAAGCTTAAAAGGGAGGACTGGTAGTTCCCAATGTCCCCACTAGATGGGACAACTCCAGCATGAATACAGGGATGTGCCATGTGCATAAGAGCATGCCTATCAAGCCAGCAGGCTACTTGGAAATAAAGCCTTGATTAAATTATACTTTAAAACGTTTTCCCTGGGTGAAGTTACTGCCACAGTGATTCAAATTACTGTTTTACACATCTATCCATCTCTTTGCAAAACAAACCAATGAAACACTGCACATCGTCTCCCTCTTTCAGATCACAACATAAAATACACGTGTGTGTTAATCAAATGATCTGTAATCGAAACGTATTGCCCTTTCTCTCTTTCCTACGACTGCTCTTGACTGTAGTATTAGACTGTCTGTCAGCCTGTGTATATTACAGTATTAGCCGGCTTGTGTCCCATGCACGGTGCATCACCACAATGGACGATTCTTTACCTTGAAAAGACACGCAAACTCACACAAACCATCGATCAGATAAACAATGTCCTCACCAGTTCTGCCTGCTTTAACAACTCAAATTCACAAGATGTCCAGTTCATTCTGGCTGGCTTTACAACAGTGAACACATAATACAAACGTATTTCGTTTCTAGCTTATTTCTTGAAACATAAAAACATAACTCATAACTCACCAGAAACTCGTTTCATAGCGCTCCTTGCCCGGTTGCTTATAAATGATCTATAACCTTATTTATAGTTATTGTACATATATATGCATGCATTGTTTCATTTAGAAAAACGAAACCTTTCTAATTGTTCTATCGCTTATTTTCTATCTGTCTTCTGTGCTGGATGTGCTCTTCCTTAAATATTCAATAATACGATACAAAAATAATACATCAAAAACACTGGGTTCATTTTAGGGTTACCAGATTTCCTGAGTAATACACGTATGTGTGTATATGTGTGTGTGCCTGTGTGTGTGTGTGTGTGTGTCTAAAACACATAAAAGCACTGACAATCATGGTTTACAAAAACAATATTATAAAATGTATTTTAAAAAGTTGACAAATGCATCATGTTTCTATAGAAATTAATAATTGCTGAAACCATACATTTACATATATACATATTCATCGATGAGTTTAAATAAATGATGACATGTATGCTGGGGAATGTGCACTTTAGGGGGTGTGTTGTTCCAGGGATTTATAAAGGTATGTCCACAAAATAGGTGCTGTACTAGTAACTGCCCACATTGAATGTATATATATATATATATATATATATATATATATATATATATATATATATATATATATATATATACACCTATCAGCCATAGCATTATGACCACTGACAGGTGAAGAGAATAACACTGATAATCTCGTTATCATGGCACCTGTCAGTGGGTGGGATATATTAGACAGCAAGTGAACATTTTGTCCTCAAAGTTGATGTGTTAGAAGCAGGAAAAATGGGCCAGCGTAAGGATCTGAGCGACTTTGACAAGGGCCAAATTGTGATGGCTAGACGACTGGGTCAGAGCATCTCTAAAAATGCAGCTCTTGTGGGGTGTTCCCAGTCTGCAGTGGTCAGTACCTATCAAAAGTGGTCCAAGGAAGGACAAGCAGTGAACTGGCGACAGGGTCATGGGCGGCCAAGGCTCATTGATGCACGTGGGGAGCAAAGGCTGGCCCGTGTGGTCCGATCCAACAGACGAGCTACTGTAGCTCAAATTGCTTGAAAACTTAATGCTGGTTCTGATAGAAAGGTGTCAGAACACACAGTGCATCGCAGGTTGTTGCGTATGGGGCTGCGTAGCCGCAGACCAGTCAGGGTGCCCATGCTGACCCCTGTCCACTGCCGAAAGTGCCTACAATGGGCACGTGAGCATCAGAACTGGACCACGGAGCAATGGAAGAAGGTGGCCTGCTCTGATGAATCACGAGTTCAAGGTGTTGACTTTGAATAGATGTCAATCCAATCTAGCATCTGTGGGACGTGCTGGACAAACAAGTCCGATCCATGGAGGCCCCACCTCGAAACTTACAGGACTTAAAGGATCTGCTGCTAACGTCTTGGTACCAGATACCAGAGCACACCTTCAGAGGTCTAGTGGAGTCCATGCCATGATGGGTCAGGGCTGTTTTGGGACCTACACAATATTAGGCAGGTGGTCATAATGCTATGGCTGATCGGCATATATATTCAGAGTTTCATGAAGGTAAAATGATCTTGTTCAGGAATGTGTATTTAGACGACCTCCTGGGTATTTTATCTTTCATTTAATAGTTATTATTGGACATGTGGACTATGTATTGATAGAGACCTTGTTTTAGTGTTGAATGGTGTAGTCAGGGGGAGGTTCTATTGAGGCCAGGCTATATAAGATTTGTAGGAGACCTCTGGGACAGAGAGAGGTTGTGAGAGATTCTTCCTGCATGTTTTGCACAGTTTTGAAGGTTTGTTCATTGTTTTGGTTTTCTTTTGATACTTTTGCTAAAGGTTGTGCGTCTGCCTGCGTGACTACAGCAATGAACATCACCCCCACAGCCTGTCTTCAAAACATAATAAGGAAAACTAAAAGTGCAAAACATCCCTGTTATAAGGTCCAAAAACTAAGGATGGCCAAGTCCTGGTGAGTTCTGAATACCAACACCCATGTTAGTTTTGAACTAAGTTCTGCAAGCTGCATTCCTCCTCTGAAAAAGCGAAACAATATGCAGTGTATATATTCAACAACTTCTTTCATCTCCCATCTGCCTATTTGTAAATGACATAATATCTAGTAACTCAGTGTTGTCGAAGGAGATGGGTATGGCGAGCCAAATTATAATTTAGAGATATTTTTTAATTAATTTAAAAATATCTGCAAATATTTCAAGATATCTCTAAATCATTTAAAGATATCTGCAAATATTTCAAGATGTTTTCAAATAATTGCAGATATCTCATTTAAAAGTACATTTAGAGATATCTCTAAATGATTTGCAGATATCTTTAAATGATTTAGCGATATCTGCAAATGACTTCATATTTATTTGGAGATCTCTAAATCATTTCGAGATCTTCAAATCACTTCCTGTATGTAGCCCAAGATTATCACTTCCTGTTAACTAATACATTTATTTCTATGTAACTGAATGAGGAAACAGGAAGTGATAATCTAAGGCAAAATACAGGAAGTCATTTGAAGATATGGCGAATGATTTAGAGACGTGTCTAAATGAATAGGAAGTCATTCGTAGAAATCTCTGAATGATAATCTGGCTTGCCATAGCTGGCTGTCTTCTCCGGGTGATTGCGGGCCCTGTGCGCTAGTGTGGCGGGACATGTGTCCTGCAGCTGGACGCGGGGTACACAAGATGGCGCCCAAGTTGCAGGATCGCACTGCGGGGACAGAGATATACTTGGCTGTTTGACCGCTGGCTCGATGATTAATGCTTGGTGTTTTAGTGGGGAAAGAACTCGACAGGCATTTCACAAAATCCATATTTACATTTAAGAATTTTTTTTCATCTAGAAAAAGCTGTGATATATTGTTATTATCCGTCTCTCGACCTGCTGCGACGCTGAGAGACATACGCGTCACCACTAACGAGCAAACTATGACGTCACAGAGACGCGCCAACCTGACGCGAAGGAGCGTCTGTGGATTTAGTTCATTACGGATTCCGACCAAAGCAGTTGTGTGATTATGACTTAGCAAATGCGTTTCTGTTCAGATGAAATGGTCATCGTGCACTTTATGAATCTGCTTATTTAGATGCGAGTCTCATTAGGCTGTACTGGATAATAGTGTTAAATTTAATATAAAACGTATTTCAAATTGTGTACAATAGACACTTTTATTTTAGTGCAGGGGTAGTCAGTTATTTTGTGTCAGGGTCCAAATTTCTTGGTCAAGGTACAGTCAAAGTCCAGATTCCAGGGGGGGGCAATCACACCTCCAAATGCCCCTTTCCAACACACACACACAATTCTTGAATGAGTAATATACCCCGTTGCTTACATTGCTTTAGTAAATTAATTTGACAAAGTACAACAATAAAACGTTGAAATTGATGTAAATATAAGTATTAACAGAAGGCTTTTGTTTTAATTTGTTAAAGATTATTGTAGGCATATATGAAGTCGGGCAGATCTGGACTCAGACATATCTTTGCTTCACAACCATAAATTACACTTTATCATTCTTTGACTTGATTTTTTTCACTCTAATGCACCAATGGTCAGCATACTATGTTTAATCACACAAAATAATTCAATCAATAAAGTGAAATGAAACATAACCCAGAATTCTTCTGTTTTAATTTAGTATTACCACACCAAGATGGATGGTTTTGAGGCCTTAGGTGAGTTGCCTATTTGTTTTGAGTCCTTTTTATTGACTAGTAACAAGAAATACAATCCTCAGTTTGGAGCTCTTCCTTTAAATATCTGATATTTGGATTTCATCTGCACATGTATTTTCGGAGTATCCTACAGAGGAATTACAGACATGAGGTCTGCGCTTAATTGAAGACTCCAGTGACAGACAGCAGAATGTCTGATCGTCCACGTGTTGCTGCTGTTCTATAAGTATGTGCTGGACTTGATCTTGACCATATTTATTTCTTGGTATTGTCTCCTCAGTGAAGATGTTTGCTCTCCAGCGTGCCCTTGACGCAGAGGCCCCCGAGCAAGAGCTGCAGGAGAAGATAGTGGCTTTCTCCGACGTGGCCCACCCAGACGACTTCTGTTTGTGGTGTGTCGGTTACTTGCAGAGGGACCACTGGGTGAGACTTGGGACTTGTCTGTCAGTAGGAATCATGCCTTCTGAGTTTTTTATGTTTTCTGGAGTTGATTTGGCAGCTTATAAAGTGTGTACATTGTGTGGCTGAGTTTTTGGCAATCCATACACCTCTCAGTGTCGTTGTGCACAGAGGGTTCAAGGCTGTAACGCTGTCAATCATGCAGAGAAGAGAGACATTGATCCTCGCGAGGCCTTTTTGTATTGTAATGGTTCTTCGGAGTGATGCAGGGCTCAGTGTTGGGTGCTCTGTGTCACACCGCTCTTGAGCTCCTTCTCCTGTGTTCCTTTGCTCAGGTGCACCATGAGACCCCCTTCCTGCAGGCCATGGGAAAGCTGCTGACAAGCCAGATTGAGGCCATAAGCCCCTCCACAGCCGGGAAGGTCATCACTATGGCAGCTGGAATGATGGGCAGGGATCCGGTGAGTCACTCCCTCCTGTGAGGTGCTCTGAAACATGCACATTAGACAAAGACCTTGCTGTTTTTTTGTATAATGATTCCTCTGACCCAGAACGTGCCTCCTGACACACAGCAAGCAACCAGTGACATCCTGCTGGCCCTAGGATCCCGTTTTCTCCAGGAGATCTTGGCAGCTCTGGAAATTTTGTACAGGATAGATGTGCAACCAGACCCCATATGGCTGACCTTTTTGGGACGTCTGTCATGAGCAAATGGTGAGTCTGCCTGCTGCTTCGATTCCTGAAGCCACTGTTCTTACAACAGGGAACTGACCTGTTTTTTGAAGACCCGTAACCACCTGTTGTGTGTGTGTGTGTGTGTGTGTGTGTGTGTGCAGTGTCCGGAATGGTGCCTCGTCTCAGGGACATTATCCAGGGGCTGAATCCTGTGCTCATCAGGGCCACCGAGTCAGAGGTCAGGATGGTGCTATGCTCAGGTGAGTGAAGGTTGCAGCTGACTCCTGGAAGGACAGATATCAGTGAAGCGTGTGTGTCGCATGGAGGGTGACCCCGGTGTCTGTTTATCATTTCCCAGTGCTCACAAACTTCTCTGAGAGCATTCAGGAGTTCATTTCTGGCCCCAGAGGGAGCGCTGACCCCACCCTGAGGAAGCAGGACTTCTCTCCAGTCATGGGCACTGCATACTCAACTTTGCAGAGGTGGTACATAGTGGAAGTCTTGAACCTGCAGGTATGGGCCGCTGGGAAATGTGATTGTCAATCATGGACTGGTAAACCATCCAGCTCCACACATGGCCAGTCAGGATTTATGGCCCAGTGATCCTCTGCCAGCTGGTTCTGAGGCACAATGTGTTGGGGAGGGTGAGTTATCTACAGGGAGAGGATTGCCACAGTATAAATCACTGTACACCCTGTATACTGATAATCCTAACGTACTACCATCTCTCCCCCTTGTTCTGAATTGTTGCTCTTTTGCCCTCTTGGCGTTGCCCACACTGACCGGTCTCTGTGTCCATCCTGAAGGTGCATGAGGCAGTAGTGGCTGCCATGGCTGCCCTGACACCCCTGCTGTGCCCTGCGAATCTCGGGGCCAGACTGAGCGGGCTGATCAACACCACAGTGGCGCTGTACAAACGCAGCTCGAATGGTGAAGTCCTGGTCCAGGTAGGGCTTTCTCTGCTGACTGGGGTAGCAGGGGTGGGATAGATCAGACCGGCTCCAGATTAAAGGCTTGGTTTTATGTTTAACATCAGGATAAGGGTTTGGTTTAGTTTCTTATACAGTTTTTAGGTTGATACTTTGTCTTAGAAGTTAAAAGCTCGTAGCCAGATTCGCAAACATATGCTGAGGAGCCCTTGAGTCATGCTGATTGGGGTCTGTGAACCCAGCCCACAGTGCAGTTTGTGTTTCTTTATTGTAGAATGCGCGCTACATCGTCCTGGCGGCCTTGGGCTCGGACCGTAATATAATCCGCTCCTCTGTGGACGTCCTGCTGAGGAGCTTGCACCAGGAGGTAGGTCAGACCCTGCTCTGTTGTGCCGACTCTGTGCAGTGGAGCGACGCCTCCCCCTGGGTTTGCAGTGACCACATCTTTCTCCTTCAGGTCCGCGCCCGTCTCCTTCAGATGCGCGCCCGTCGGGAGAGCCAGCTGCCCACGGACGAGCACAGCGTGTTCCTGAGCCCCATTCCACTCCTCGGTACGTCTCTCTTCTTTCACTCAGGAGAGGGTCCTGGTTCTGATCCGCTGGCCTGTGTCGTGACCTCACTGCTCTGTGCTGCCTGCCTTATTCCCACAGCCACCGCCTTCCCAAAGATGGTCGCCAGATTCATTATTCAGCAGATGACAAGCGTCAGTGAGCCGAGCCGGGCTGCGTCCGGGCTGATTCTTGCCCACCTCCTCATCGCTGCAGGTACCGTCCTGTCCCCCCGTCCTGTCCCACTGCGCTACTGTGCTCTCAGTGCTGTCTGACCTGCTGCTGTCATCAGCAACACTTCGAAACACACACACTCTCAGCCTGTAACTGTATTGTTTCTACTGATCTCTGTGATCGATTAATTTGTCCTGTCCTTTCCCTACCAAACCTCAAATTTGATTACAGGGAACACCCAGTCCATTCCAGGCCAGCCCTCCTTCCCCCAGGACTGTAGCTCCGTCTGCTTTCGTGTCCTGGAGGCCCGTCGAGCTGAGCTGACAAGGCAGGTAAGGGTCAGTTTGGAGTCTCTCGCCGTGTTTCCTCTCGCTACGCTGGGCGGCACACTGAGCGCCTGTCTCATCTGTCCTCCAGGTCTCTGAGATCCTGGAATCACTGCAGCCCTGCCTGCTCCACCTGACTAACCGGCAGCTGAGAGTGGTCGTCCGCCTCGTGTCTGGGCGCCCGGAGGTGCTCGCCGTGATGCTGCTAAGCCGAGCCCTGCCGCTGGACAGGTAAGCCACACACAAGGGTCTGTCTTTCACAGTGGCTGGCCGCAGTGTTGATCGGCTCGTGTGTCACAGCGAGTAGCTCCTGTGTGTCTGTCTCACTGGGTCTCTGTCTCCCCCAGCTCCATCTGTGCGCTGTGGAGGGCCTTGGGTGCTGAGGGCAAGTTGTCCCGCAGGCTGCTGGCGTTCCTCATGAGAAAACTCATGAGCACCTCGCCCGCTGGGCACGAAACCCTGACTGTGAGTACATCTCTCTGTGACGCTTTCAAAGATATAGTGCTGTAAATTGGGTGCCTTCTCTCTGAGTGTGACCCTGTGTGTCTCTCCCTGTGTCAGGTGACCTGTGCTGTGCAGGAGCTGCTAGCCGCCCCCCAACCATTTGGGGCCCTCCTTCTGCAGATGGGCCACAGTGAGATCCTCGGAGAAACCATGCTGGCTGTGCGGGCCCTACTTCTCCAGGCCCAGTTGGGGACAGTGATGGAGCAACTGGAGCAGGAGGCGGCCTGGGCTTTGCTGTGGAGCTCCAAGAGCCACACCGAGGGGGTCCGTCTCCTGGCCAGGTACGGGTCTCTCTATTCATCACAGACTGCACTGACAGGAACATATTCATATTTATTGTCTGCTCACTAGCTGTCCCTTTGTCCTCCAGGGCCATGGCTCAGCACGGTGGCCTGCAGCTCCCAGGCATCGTGAAGGTCCTTGTCCCTTTCCTGAGCTCTGACCGGGAGCAGCACAGAGTCACGGCGACGGCTTTCTTCTCTGAGGTGAGTGTGTCTCTGTGTGCAGCTCTAACGGCGCCTCGCTCTCCCAGCTTGTGCGTTGCCGGGGAGCTGCTCTCACTGTCTCTCCTGTCTTGCAGCTGCTGTGCGGCTCAGAGAAGCAGTTGAAGGCCGTGCTTGTGAAGACCCTGAAGCGCCAAGCCCAGGACTCCTCTGTGCTTGTGAGACTGCAGCTATACCAAGGCCTGGGGAGAGCCACTGCCGCCCAGGTAAGGACAGTGTGCAATGCAGGACCGCCTGCCACCGGACATGGCGATGTTTCAATTCTTCACTTTGGGGGTATACGTGCTGACAGGGTGCTTTGGGTGTCTCTATGCAGGTGGAAGAACACAGCCGGGAACTGCTGGCCATCATCTGCTCGGCCCTGCAGGATACAGACGTGACCGACAGGCAGGCGGTCCTGGGAGCTCTGTCCTCCCTCTCACAGGTCCTGCCCCACTTGAGAAGGGACGGCGTCGCCCGGGATGTCGCTGCAGACGTCCTGCACAGGGTCACTGTGCTCTGGGAAAGAGTGAGTTGCTGTTTTAGGCTTCGGTGTCTGGCCTGCAGGCTGTTGTGCTCAGTGTGTCACTGGCTGTGCTGTCACCACTCTGTGCCTGACCCCCCCCCCCTGCTTGTTTCCAGGACGACGCGGAGCTGCGCTGTGTGGGCGCCAACGTGCTGGGTGAGCTGTGCCGATGCCAGGCAGTGACGGCCCACATCAAATGGGAGCTACAGGGGGCGCTGGTGTGCCTGGCGCTGCACTTCCGAGACCCCAGCAATGAGGTGACCCAGGTAAGGGCAGATCAGAGGCCACTGGGGCATAACATTTTAAACGTTGGGTAGTGACCAAAAACGTAAAATTTGAGATGTTCCGTTCAGATCGTGCCGCTGTGTCAAGGCATCAGTGCAGAGTGTTGAGGATCAGCTTGTGTCTCGTGTGTAGGCCTGCCTCCTGACCTTGAACAACAGTGGGTCAGCGCCAGAACTGAGCACCATCAGGAGGCTCATCTCAAAGAACCAGGAGGAAGGGGTTTTGGACTTTCGCGCCTTCCTGGACGACCTTGCATTCTGGGTAAGGACAGTATGGCCATTCTGTTGCGTATTAAGGACAGAGAGATGCTGCATGTTTGTGGCTCTTGAGTTACAGGTCTGCTGAGAGTCCCCGAATCTGATCCCTGTCTTCTCTAGGCGTCTGATTTCCCTGAGGCCCTGGACTGGTCCTTCAGCTGCGCCCTGTACTGCCTGAGCAGCCGCTTTCCTGAAGTCAGAGCCAGTGCCGCCGTCTTTACAGGTGAGGAGATGAGACACAGCTGGGCAGGATATGGGCCCGTGATGGAGCTCATAGGCACATTGTAGCTGAGATCTGTGCTGAATTGTGACTCAGTGTTGCTTTCTCTGACCCACAGAGTCCCTGATTAAAAACATCCCACAGTCCCTCCTCAGTCGTCGATGGGTGGATCAGAGCGTCGGAGGTATTGCAGCCCTTGAGTGCGTCAGTGTGTTACCATGTCACTGCTGCTCTGGTCCTGGCTGTGTGTAAAGAGCCAGTCTTTGCTGCTGGGCTGGAACAGAGTGCGTCGGCCTGTTGCTGTGCCCTCTCTTGTCACTCAGACACACCAGAGCTGTGTGTTCAGCCTGTCCTCTCCCTGTGTCTCCAGCTCTGACGCAGGCCCTGCAGGAGGAGAGTGACGCACAGGTCAGGAGCTGTGCCTCTCGGGCCCTGGAGTGCTGCACTGCCTCCCAGCGACAGAGGCCAGCGAAGGAGCCCTTGTGGAAGAGGCTCTTCTGCTGCTGGCCATGAGAAGAAGGGAGGAGATGGTCACCCCCTCAGGAGCTACACAGGGTAACCGAATCAGGCCGCTGTATCTCATCATGTCCTCTGACACACCACGGACCTCTCTTGCCCCCGTCCCCTCTCTCTGCCCTCACTCTCACTCCCTGGGCAACTGCTGCCTTCAAATCTCATCTCTGCCCTCCTTCAGTTCCTACAATTCACACCCGAGTGTCTAACCATGCCATGTCTGCTGGGACTGAATTTATATGCGGGGGCTATTTATTTATTTATATAAGTTTTTATTTTTTAAATGTCGGCACAAATGACCCTCCAGGCCAGCAGTCGTGTGGTCAGTGTAACCCTGTATCGCCGTTGCTGTCTTGCAGCCTGTGATGGCCGGGCCTTCCAGTGTGAGAACGGAGGTCAGTGCAACCCCCTGACCGGAGCCTACCGCTCCCTGCCCGGCTACAGTGACTCCCGCTGCTAGGACCCCTGCCCCCTGGGCACCTACGGCTGCGGCGACCGGCGAGTATGTGCGGCGACTCGGGTCGTTATTAAGATGCTCATTCTTATCTCATTCGGCTGGATTTTAACTTTAAGTTTTGAGATTTTGCATTTTGAGTTGCAATCCTTGGTCTTCCTACACACTTACCGTCCAGGCCCTGGCAGCGCCCCTCGTTCTGGCAGGGGCAGCGTGGGGGGCAGCTTTGCTTTGGGCAGAGGTTCGTACAGCTGGGGGGAAACATAGTGAACCCTTTGCTGAGATCATCACACTGACACACAGGACTTTGTCCCATTCCATTTGTGTGTTCGATATAATGCGGTTTCTCTTGCAACGCGTTGAGAGTTTTTGGCTCCTGAGGAGCGCGTTATAGAGCTGTAATAAATAAAAGCCAAAACTTATACACAATTGTTCTGTAGCTGAGATTGTACAGGAAGTTCGTTGTGTCATTACACAGTTCACAACTGTACAGATAGATTGTTAGCTTCAGTTTGCAATCATGATTGAAACTGGTGATATTGCAAGCATTGCCATTGTAGAAGAAGAATAATTTTAGTTTTTTCCAACATGGGCAGATTATATTGGCCTTGCTGTAGTAGTCTCGCAGCCTCAACATTTGCTGGGTCTCCGCTAAAACACACAACGGTTTGTGTATTAAATGTAAAATGTATTAAAATCTATAATACTGTAGGCTGTACACTGTTCTATAAAAAAAGCATAACTAGCGCTTCTGTAAGATGTAGGCCTAACACGAGCATTCGCTTCGGTTACTAGCTAACTAGAGTGGATAGAACTAGTCTGATAGGAATGCTAAAATGTGTTGCCATCTTTTGTGCGCATTTAGATCTTCTGCAATTAGGCTGTATTGACTGCAGGCACGTAGGAGTGTGTCTGGGCATCAGGACTGAGACAGGAAGAGAAACGGGATGTGTACAAGTTTCGGCTTTTATTTATTACAGCTCTACCCCGATATAACGTGCTCCTCAGGCGTTAAAATCTCTCACCGCGTTGCAGGAGAAACCATGTTATATTGAACACACAAATGGAATGGGACAAAGTCCTGTGTGTCAGTGTGTTGATCTCAGCAAAGGGTTCACTATGTTTCCCCCCGGCTGTACGAACTTCTGCCCAAAGCAAAGCTGCCCCCCACGCTGCCCCTGCCAGAACAAGGGGCGCTGCCAGGGCCTGGGCATCTGTGCCTGTCTGCCGGGCTGGACGGTAGGTGTGTAGGAAGACCAAGGATCGCAACTCAACATTTTTAATAAATAAAAAATGTTCAAACCCTTCCTATGTTGTGTAAAGTTGTGTTGCTTTGCTCAACATTTTCTAAGCTGATAAGAGAAAGTCTGGCAATCCAGGTGCAGGGCCGGCACTCCAGCATGTGACCTTATCTCCCTGGAAACCAGCTTTTGGGCGATCACAGTCAGGACTTTTCCCGATATTGATAACCGTTGACTGTGAAGTTTTGCTGGGCCGTCTTGAGAATTACTTCTCTTTTCTCATTCACTTTTTTTTCCCATGCAGTTTGAAAATGTAATATGTATAAGACCTAGTAATAAATGATTAAAACCATCGATCAATAAATTATATTCTGCCAGGCTCGAATTAGGAGAAATTACAAGAAACTAATCAAATGCATTCTGAATCAGTCGACTTTTTGATTCTATTATTGGTCACATCCCTGTAGCGCAGATTCCTGCAGTTCAGTGCAGATCTGCAGAATTCCAGCGATCCCGTAGAGGATAGGCAACACAGTGCCTGTGTGATTGGTCAATCGGGCTGCACCACGAGGCCAATGGCGACACGCAGCATGCGTTCACTGGGATCATTCTGCACAGACTGTACAGGCGAACACATTTAGCCCATGTGTGCGTTCATAGAGAGCATCTGAAAAGGTGTATGTATAATAAAGCTGTGACCTAAATGACTGGCGATGAGACAATGAATGGAATAAACACATTAAAGGAAACAATATGAGGGAACAAGTTCAGGACAGATGTTTATTATGGAATGCAATCCCCATGTGTGATACATTGTGTGTCAATTCAATGTCATTACATTACACAATCTGTATTAAACCGTTCCAATTAGGCAACAAGGGTTTAAATAGCTGAGGTTGTGGTTAGTTTGTATACCACCAACGCATGATGGATTCTCACAACGAAATAAAACTTACTGATGGTTCCACCACCGTTACTGTTTTAGTGACTCCAGAGTAGAAGCAAGAGATCACTTCAGTGATCTGTTATGAACCTGGGGTTTGAGGAAATGTTTAACATTTGTAGCTCTTGAGTGTGAACAAATTATAATACTGGACACTATAATTTAGCCTGTGTCAAAATAATTGTACCTGGGTTACCATAAGGCAATTTAATTTGTATTTGTTTGATAGAATTAGTTATTTCCAGCCTTGCTGAAGCACCCCCAAATCATCACCGATCCTCCACCAAATGTCACAGTGGGTGCGGGACAATGTGGCTTGTAGGCCTCTCCAGGTCTTCATCTAACCATTA
The DNA here is from genome assembly GCF_036373705.1 of Amia ocellicauda. Taxonomy (NCBI): domain Eukaryota; kingdom Metazoa; phylum Chordata; class Actinopteri; order Amiiformes; family Amiidae; genus Amia; species Amia ocellicauda. The sequence goes on along the minus strand of NC_089863.1, from coordinate 34,802,823 downwards.
GATGACCAGATGTTGGGCAATGCTGAAATTGGACTCATCAGAGAAGATGTCCTTACTCCAGTGCTCTACTATCCAATCTTTATGGTCTTTTGCAAACCTCAGCCTGGCTCTTTGCTTCTCATTGATGAAGGGCTTTTTTCTAGCTTTGCACGACTTCAGCCCTGCCCGTAGGAGCCTGTTTCAAACCATCCTCGCTGTGCACTTCACCCCAGCTGCCGTTTGCCATTCTTATTGTAGGTCACTTGCTGTCATCCTTTGGTTGTCGAGTGACATTCGAATGAGTTGGTGGTCATCCCGGTCAGTGGAGAGTCGTTTTCGTCCTCTGCCGGTCTGTAGCTTTGTTGTCCTCAATGTCTGCTGCTTGACCTTGTTCTTATGAACCGTCGTCTTTGAAATTGTAAGGATGGAAGCCACCCGATGCTCACTGTATCCCTCTGCCAGTAAAGCCAGAATTGAACCTTTGTTTTCCTCACTCAGAACTTTCCTTTTCAACTCTTTTGGCATGGTCAATAGTTATTTTTTTATTCCAACTGCTTTTGAGGTACTATTAGCACTGTTTTTACCATCCAGCTGGTCCTATTGCAAGAGGATAATGATGACCACAGCAGTGTTTTTTATATTCCTCGTTAAATAAGATAATTGTCCAGGTGATCACCTAATCAGTAGCTCATTCAGTAGACACTGGAATGGAATGGCTGCCATACATGTAGAGATGCTGATTTAAGAAAAATGGTCAGTGGTCTCTTAATTTTTTCCAGAGCTGTATATTGTGGCTGTCTTTGTGTAAGATCTGCTCTGTTTCCTGATCCTGGGGGTGACAGTTCAGATAAATGTTCAATTTAGTACCAACTGCTGGTTTAGTTCCTGCTGGTTTTTGTTCCAGCCGAGCTCGAAAGACAGTTTCAGTTGTGTAACCTATTCTCCTCCCATTCAATGGCTAGTCTGCTCTGCAAGACACAAGGGGTTTACCCTCATAAGAGACCACTGTGGCAACAAACCTGTCTGTGCCACAATCTGCCCCTTCAACAGTCTCTTCCCAACCACTGCATCAGCGGTGTCTGCCATGCAGACATCAGCTCCCCCCCCAACACATCCCACAACAAGGAAGAGCCAAGACACCTGGTGGAGATACAGCAGGGACATTCCTGACTGAACAGGCAGACCAAGTCTGCAAAAAGGACCCTCACAGAAACCAATGAATGGTGACAGCAAGAGAGGGAAGATCGCTGTCGGAAATCCGAGCAGAGGGAGAGGAGAAGAGAACGCGGGGAAACTGAACTGCTGAAGGAAATGAAAGCTGTCTCTGCAAATCAGGACTGAATTATTGAACTGTTAGAAAGAATCGAGGAAAAGCAGTGATATTAGTTCTGTTTATTGGCTGGGGAGGATTGTTATGTTTCATTTTGCATGCTTTGTTCCATCAATAAAACAACAATGTTACAATGTCTGTCAGTTTTATTTATTGGGCATCATTCCAGCTACCAAGATGGGTGAATTGGCATGTATGGTCACAGGAGGCAGTGAGATGAATTGAACAGAACTGTTTCCTGCTGTAGTATATCTGTGCATTGTTAATGTGTCGTGCTCTACAGACTGGAATGTGACATCCGTCTACTGTGCAAAGGGTGTCGGGGAAGCCAGTCCTTCAAAAGCCAATGTCATGGTCTTGAATGGCTTCACTTATTGGCCAGTGTATCTTGTATGAGAGGTAATGAGATACTAATGTACAGGATTAGTGTAGACGGGTGCAACTTAGAGATTTGCTGGAATCAAACCTGTCCGCAATGCCTCTGTATGACTCAAGAGTCCATTCAGCACATTTTGGAAAGGCCATTTTGTCCCGTGTGGATTGTCATACCTTGGCAGCAATTCCACCATGAGGTATTATTATTATTTGTATTTCTTGGCAGATGCCCTTAGCCAGGGCGACTTACAACATAAGTGTAAAACAAAGTGCAAAAGTGCAGTTAAGTAAAAAGCATCAATCATTACAAATTCAATTCAACTAAAACAGCAATTCAAAATAATACATTTTACAAATTCCAATTTACAATTTAAACAGGCAAGTACAGTAAGTGAGGTCCTACATCCTGGACGGTAAAAGCTAAGTGCTGTCAAGATGTAGGGAGTTCCTCTAACAGGTAATTGCATGTTCATTTAAACATGGCATTCAAAGCACAGTAACAGTTCAAACACTGAGAGGCCTGATTATGTAACATGGAATGCATTAAGGTCAAATCTACTGACCTCTACTTGTCCTGGATGTAGTCGGAAGTGAAATCACTCGCACTGTATAGTGTCACCACTTCTTGTACATAGTCAGATATTGCTGGCACATATCAGTAATTCAAATGAGAGGCTACATCATTCACACAAGCACACATGAGGACTGCAGATGCAGGTACTTTTCAGCAGGATGTCAAGCCTTTTTTAGTTGGTTGTTTCACAATGTTCTTAACACACTTCTTCGATAGTATATATCTGTACCTTCCTTTAATGTGAATGCAGCACTCTCTCACACTGGCACCCATGAGTACTGTCCTATTGATAGATTAAGTTTTTATAGTAATATGTTCACAACTGTACATTCCTTAATACTTTTAATTGTTTTATGAACCCAAGACAATGATTATTATGCTAAACTTACATACTACTAATAAAAAGCCTAATAATACAGAGTAATATGATATGAACATCTGTACCTTGTGGAACCAAAGTGAGCCCAGACTTGCTTTTACAAACTGATCTTATTCAATCACACCTGTAGGTCTGCCATCTTTGTGTTGTGTTCGAAAAAAAAACAGCTTGATGTTATTATAGTGATGATAATAAATTGTACATATTCATTAATACAATTAATAAATCTGGATAATAAGCTGGAGGTCACCCTTGTTCCAGCTTTGCTGTGTCTTCCTTAGCCTCCTGTTTGTTGCCACATGGTTATTGAATAATCAATCCCTGCCTCATTGACCAATTAACTTCACCTGTTCCTTGTCTCCCCGCTCATCAGCTCCAATAATTAAACCCTTCCATGTCCCATCTCCAGTGCTCAGTCTTCATAGTCTCTTGAACAACAGCCCAAGCCTTTTTGGGCTTGTTTATGCCTCCCTGCGTTTATGACCTTCTGCTTTCTCCCACAGAATCGATTCCTGGATCTCCTGTCTTGTTCTGATAGCCTGCTTTCTGACCTCTAGACTGTACACTACTGGGGTCTACGTCTTTTCATCATGCACACTTCATCACGGGATACAGACCATCACCAGCGTCAGTTAATCACCGATTTGGATATTCACCAGCACTTTGCATATTCAGTTACAAACTACACACGTGCACATGGTCTCTTTTGATTTAGATCCAATATTCTTTAATAACCTACGATCTCAAAACAGACTTTTATCAAATCAAATCAACAATAAACTGGATAGGAGCCTTGGATCACTCAGTTATTAATGGACATCAAATGAACATGATGGGTCGAATGGCCTCCTCCCGTTTGTAATCTTTCTTATGACTGTCTGCCCAGTTTGTATGACCATAATCCTTATTGCTTGTAGGTCATTTCATCAAGTGTCGTCCAAAGTGAATTGGCCAGCTCTGTGCCCAGTGAGAAACCGCCCTGATACAGATGTACAGCCACATACCTCCCAGTAAGTCGGTTCTCTTCCTGTAACAAGTCACAAGTCAAACCAGGTATAGGTTTTAAATGTAGAGGTTTCCCTTTTCTCCTTCGTGGCAGTTTTGAAAGGGATTTAATTTCAGAAATGTTTTCAAACTTGAGGACAAATTAGGGGGAGTGATGGGGAGATTGCCCTGGGGGTTAATTTCACACAATTCTACATTCAAGGAAAGAGGAGGAGGGTCATCGGGTCCACTGTCCAAATACCTGCAGACAAGCAAATGGTTGTGGCTGCACTGGAAAAACTGAAAGCCATTGAAAAAGTCTCTGACAGGATTAAGGCAGCTACAGACACATTTGTTAAGTGGGCAAATCATAAGATACAAGAACAGGATGAGGAGGCAGAGCTGGAGGAGATGGGGCCACTTTGCCACAGAAAAAAACAAGCCTGGAGACATGGCACAAGATGAGGCTTTGACAGAGGCAGAGAGTGCCTATAACAGGGATGGCGAACCTTTTTGGAACGCAGTCCCAAAGTCTGGTTTGTATACTTTGCTAAGTGCCAATGGGTGCCAATGATAAATTAGGGATATAAAAGTTTATACAGAGACTAAACAGCAATTTTAACCAATATTTTGTTGTTGTTGTAATTAAGTTATTAAGCAAACATGCCAATAAAACAAACCACAATACAGACAAATCTAAAAACTATGGACAGATAGTGGCCACCTGCATCCACTGCCAACCTCCCCCCACCTTGAACCCACCCCCTTATCCCTCTGTAGTCCTGAGAGCAAGTGCCGCTCCAGTCAGCTAATGGGAGTCTGCTGCAGAATATGAAGCTGAATGAAGTGAGGCACATATTCTTCCCCAAAAACGATATAAATATGCAGGTTCCATTTTTGCTCACAGATTATTGTCAATTTACAAATTAAAAAAAAACAGCAGTAATAGCACTTCCCTAGCTCGTTCATTTTTGGAATATGTCCCTTTTTATTTTGGACAATGAGAATCTATAATCCTCATTCAAATGAAATCAATCAATCTTAATTCTATGTAGTGGAACATTAAAGACAGAATGTCATATTTTTTCCTCCATAAAGGATCTGAACACAAATTACAAATTCTACAAGGATAAGGTCAGCAAAATTGATATCCTGCGTATTAATTTCACTTCCTAACAATATGTGCATTAGTTGCACAAGCAGAGCAAAATGAACATTATTTATGAAGCATCTGTCGATCACAAAGGAAACATGTTCCCTCTCTCACACTGGGTTCCTCTGCTCTGTATTGGTCCTCCTGATCAGCTGACCCCCAACTCGTTTGTTTGTTGCTAATTGATTGCTTTAAGCCGCAGGTGCGTGTAATCCCCAGGAAATTAGATACTAGGCCGCAATGTAGTGCGTAGCCTCCACTTGTGTTGCCATCTGACCCAAAGGGGAACACCTTTGAGTTATTAACTTAATGCTTGCACAATTTTGTCCTCATCCTGTAATATTTATGTATGTGATAAATTCCTCCATCTGCTGTCAGTGACAAAACTACAACTGCATTAAACAGTGGCAATGCACTAGGCTAATGAATACGGGGGAACTGGAATACCTGTGTTGTTTTAAATACGTGTATTCAATGTTGCTTTCCTGTTCCTTTGATAATATGTAAGATATTTTTGATGAAATGTGATTTGACAAGCATGTAGTAGCTGCCAATTATATGCACCCCCCCCCCCAATGTATGTGCTTTTTGTATCGATGATTTCAAACAAGCTTAGTTTTATTATTGTGTAATACTTGCTGCTTTGATTAAAAATTGGACTCCTGAATGGTCATCAATGAAGAAGTAACAAAGGTAACCTGACAAGGTTCAACTAATTTTGTGTTTTCTGTAGCTCTAAAGATTTTTTTTTAATCCTTTAATGTTTTCTTAAAATGTAAGAAATGAGGAAAGTGCATCATTAACTGTTCTACCAACCCCTCACTGGGGTGTCTGTTTTCTACTAATAATGCAAGCAAGTGGAAATCAAATGTTTATACATTAAATATTGAAATCAGTTAACAACAAAGACTATGAATGCAAGATTTCATTATCCTGGTAATGTTCCCTCTCTAAGATAACGAAACAAAAGAAAAACAGAAGCATTACTATTTTTGGCCAGTAAGCAAATCTATTTAAGTGCTGCAATAATTAAAGTTCAAGACATAAAAACTATCAGATCATAGTGTAAATACAAACATTTAGTCATGTAAACAAGCTGATTAACAGCAGGTCAGCTTTCTATGATTAATACTGATTCCTATTAATATTTCATACATACAGTACACATTTCCAGCATCTTAAACATATTATGGTATTTTAAGCCTAAAATAGTGTTTTCACCTCCATGCATGTGAAGAACTGTATGTCGTTGCCTGTGTATCTGTGTAAACGAGGTCACTACGGTACTGCGCTATACAGCTCCACACTGATACCCAGAAGAACAGGGTCTGATAAGAACCAGTTTTCACCAGCAGTTTGGGCTTGATGCATCATACAATCCCCCTTATATTAAACATTATGTATGCCTTACAATCTCCCCGGTTTAACCATATGTGGGTCTTCCTGAGACATACAGACATACACATACTTAAATAATAATAATAATGACAATTACACTTTCACAATTATCTGAGGAGATCTGTCCATGTAGTTAATTGTCAACTTTTCTTGCTTTAAGTGTGTGCTCTCGATATTATCGCTAGATCCAGAGGACAGGTGACAGCGCTGGCTCAGTGCCTGGTACACTGGGCTGATGGGGTGGCGGGGGGGGCGTGCTGGGCGTCCCGGGTGCCGCTCTCTTCGTCTGAGGAGGAGCCTGAGTGGTAGTGTGAGGTCACCTTCCCCACAGTGCTTGTCCCTTCTTTAGTTATGTCCTCTTTATTGTCAGCATCGCCGCTGCTGGGGAAACTCTCCACTTTAAAAGCGTCATTGTCCTCACCATACCTGGAGCAATAATCAGACAGTTACAAATGGCAGGTTCAGCATGGTTCATGATGGATGGAAATCTGGGTGTATGCCCTGCGCTGAAAACAAGCGCAAGAGAAGACCAGAGCAAGAAGGAAGAAAGGGAAATAAGGAGAGAGAGACACTCACCTGCACCTCACCTCTCCGGGGTCGACCCATAGTGAGCGGCCATGGCAGCCTGGGTCGCAGTACAGCACCCTGCTCTCCTCACAGGCCCGGTGCAGCTCTGGGTCGTCCCACTGAGACCTGTTCACACGGATGCACCTGCGGGGAGAGACAGTCCGCCCTCAGGAAAGTGTCTTTACCTCTTGGGAGGACCACTACAGCTGCAGGACAGGGATGTGAAACTCAGCAGTTATTTGGTCATGAGGACCACACAGCACAGCTCTGAAAAGCATGATGCTAACAGCTGAAATATGGTAAAGAAATATAAAACATTGTAGAAAGCTGGCAGAAGTATTTAGGCCATTGCACTAATTGTGTGGCTTGTTAAGGTCATTTTGTGCAGTTGAATTCATTTAGGATTGCCACACCAAAGGGATTGAATACTTTTGCAACCACAACTTTTTATTTAATATTTAATATGAATTCTCTGTATTACTATATCAGTGGCATTGACTGTTTATCAAAAGGGTTGCCTATGTAACTGCCTCCTGACACTTATTTACCTTCCTATCATATCAAAGCTATCATATCAAGGATTTACTCTGCTCTCATATTGTGAAAAACATGAATAAGAGAGATGGGGGTGCAGAAAGACAGATCAGTTGAGGGGAGAGAAAAAATATGAAACTAGATAACGCTCACCTCAGCCACTGTGAGTGTAGCTGCCTGTCTCTGCACCTTTGATTCATCTTCCGTATCTTGCAAGTCCTAACAAAAACATTTTAAATATATTTATGAAGACCATTTGAGCTTTGCACAGACATTTGACAATTCACAAAATGAATCACACTTAACATTAGTGGAACAGTGAGGTGCTCTGTGTTTCTCTCTGTACTACCTCTGAGGTCTGTCAAGGCTCTGGAAATGTTCCTACAAAAAACAGACCATTTTGGTTTAACTTAATACTAATGATGTGCATCCCAGATGAATCCAAAATAAAAATAAAGCATGTGTTTGAAAATATGCCACACATGTTCTCTGAAAGGCCGGCCTTGTGGGGTTATGCACTGAATTACGTCAAGTATTGTTGTGAGCAAAAATAATACAATATGGTAAATGTTTCATTATTTAGAATTACAGCTATAAGCTATATATAGGAGTCTGGTTACGCCTAATTGTTTCATGGAAGCAATTAAGGAGCCAAGCTGGTCTGGAACAAAATCCAGCAGACACTGCAGCCCCCAGGACTGGAGTCTGACACCCCTGATTCAGAGCGTATTGCCAATTCTGCCTACTGATTTTGGCTGCAATACCACCAATCCCAACTACAGGCTGGGGTGCTAAAGAGCACTGGAATTGGCTTTAATAATGGTTGGATTGTGATCCCGTAATAAAAAACAGAACATCTGCACCATCCAAAAAATGCCAAAATCCCCACAAATGCTGCCCACTCCCAGTTTTCCTCCAATGCCCACACCAACAGTATGTTTTGCTTTAGGTTATACTTAGGATTATTATATCTGAGCTTTCAGAAAAGGTTACAGATATAAATGATCTTCCCTGAACATGCAACTCTCTCATCACTGTCTTCGCTGGCAGAATATGTAAAAAACAAACAAACATCAAAGTAATCGGGGGAATAAATCCAAACTGACCCACCTGCTAATCAAAACTGACAAACCCACACTTAATACCAAACCCATTTACTGTAAAAGCATCTGCTTTTAAAGTTTATAAACTGTTTCTGAGATTATAAATTAGCAAAGAAAAAAATCCAGTTTGTATTGATCATTTCAAGGATATACAGCAGGGTTTCACAAATACATGTAAGTTTCCAGTAAATAGAACATGATGGTAAAAATAAGACCTTTAAAAGACCTTTAAAAAACATACTTTATCATGAAAAATAGACTCAATACTGACCCACAATGGATTACACCAATCCAATTTTTTTTTTTTTTAAATACCACCAAATTACTACCGTATGCCAAGTTGTGTAATAGGACATATGTTGGCATACATTATTGAAGCTCGATTGGATTGAGATCTGGGGAATTTGGAGGCCAAATCAACACCTTGAACTCGTGATTCATCAGACCAGGCCACCTTCTTCCATTGCTCCGTGGTCCAGTTCTGATGCTCACGTGCCCATTGTCGGCTCTTTCAGCAGTGGACAGGGGTCAGCATGGGCACCCTGACTGGTCTGCGGCTACGCAGCCTCATACGCAACAAACTGCAATGCACTGTGTGTTCTGACACCTTTCTATCAGAACCAGCATTAACTTTTTCAGCAATTTGAGCTACAGTAGCTCGTCTGTTGGATCGGACCACACGGGCCAGCCTTCGCTCCCGACGTGCATCAGTGAGCCTTGGCCGCCCATGACCCTGTCGCCGGTTCACCGCTTTTTCTTCCTTGGACCACTTTTGATAGGTACTGACCACTGCAGACTGGGAACACCCCACAAGAGCTGCATTTTTAGAGATGCTCTGACCCAGTCGTCTAGCCATCACAATTTGGCCCTTGTCAAAGTCACTTGGATCCTTACGCTGGCCCATTTTTCCTGCTTCTAACACATCTACTTTGAGGAAAAAATGTTCACTTGCTGCCTAATATATCCCACCCACTGACAGGTGCCATTATAACGAGATTATCAGTGTTATTCACTTCACCTTTCAGTGGTCATAATGCATGTGTAGAATCTAATAATAAGGTGTTTGTTTAACTTTTTGCATTAGTATCTGCTGCCATATTGCCAGACCCTTACTCATGCCAACAGTATCCATTACTGACCTTTCATGTCAGTACAGTTGAAGAATTAAACTGAAGAACATTTGAGGAATTCTGAAAGCAGTGTCAAGCATGACTGTCAAGGTTGGATGGCACCTGTCCCTCATCTTAAAAAAACAATGCAAACTGTCACAGTTACAAAGCCTTTTCAAATTGCTGCTGCAGATTTTAATGAACTTCCTCTCACTACCAGCAGAAACATATGTTGCTGTGATGCACTATTTCATGAAGTATGCCAATATGTATCCACTTCTGGATCATCAAACTATTAAGAAACATTGCTGAACATGGTATTCAAGATGTGCATCATACTTACTGGTCAGGGACTGCATTTCAAATATCTCATCAGGCAACTCTAAGTTCGGGGTTGGTCACCAAAAGCAACAGTACCCTCAATGACCAACTGGCCAAGAACATTTATGAAACTTGTTTTGTATGGGACACACTTCTTTCACGAACACACCTTGCTTACAACACAATTTTTCATGCTAGTACTTGGTTAATGCCATACATTCTGGTGCATACCTGTGAAGTTCATCCGCTCATACATTTGCAGGATAACCCTGCTTTCTCCACTGTGTCACTTGGCTGGATAGACTTCTAACTTGATGAGAACTCATAACTACTCTGTCCACCTCTACACAGCCAATGATGCCGATCCAAAATTAATAACTAAAAGTATGCTTTTTTTTTCTCTAATGCTCCATTTGATCTCATCTTTGCTATTAAAAAAAAGACAATAAACATGGCAATAAATATTTATTTACTTCCAAATGTTACCATTAGTGTAGTGCCTTTTCAATTACATATATTCAGAAGTTTTACAACACCGAAGTAGCCACATGTTGAGTTCAGTGATGCAATTGGCCGTGAAGGCAATGTGTTGATGGAGAGAAGGGATGGAGGATGCGAGAGTGAGCAGAAGAGATAGGAAAGAGTGATATCTGGCCAATTATTGGAAAACGCAATTGATTTTCTCTCGGGGAAGGAAGGGGAATCGAGGACGATGCCCAAGAAATCCTGGTGCGTAGACAGTCCGGTCGTCATCTCGTGGCTGAGGGGCATGCCAAGGGCAGAGGAGATGGACATGAAAGGGGTGAGGGAGCAAGGGGGGAGGGGGGAGGGGGGATTGATCAAGGAGAAGTCATAGAATAGGTGCAAGACAGAAGGGATTTGCGGGATTGGTAAAGGGAATCCAGCGCAGAGCCTCAACGAGAGCGATGAAAATCTTATTGATGCTGCCAGCCGAAAAGGTGCCACGAGTCAGGAGTTGGGGGCAGTGACTGAAGGCACTGGAAATGTCAGCCTTTGTCAGACACGCATCTCAGCCACAGGCTTTGACGAGGTAGTGGATGTCGCGATAGGTGGAAAAAGATAGATAGATATTGTGTGCAGTTTGAAGCTCTGGGGTCAGGTTATATTATATTTTTATGAAATAATAATAATAATGTATTTATTTATTTTCGTAAAGTGACGAAAATGGGGCCACAATCGACAGTCCTGGTGATTATGTCATTGGGTGCTGAAACCTGAGGAGGCTAGTCAGAGTAACAGCCATGCCGTGGATGTGTAGCTGGCTGAGGGATAGTGGAACGGGGGAGGAGAATACAGCATAGCAGTTGGAGGGGGGAGGGTAGAAGTGCGGCAGTAGAAGCAAAGGGAAAGGGTCACCCGGGGCTTGGGAGGGTGGAGACCGCCGCCAGCACTGCGGGGCTTGAGCCAGGGTCACGGAAGTGGCCGGGGCAACAGAAAAGTAAATCAGGGCCTAGGGTGGGACGTGGCCCACTCTGAGCAGCAGGACAGTAGGCAGCTTGGAGACGGGAGGGGGATAGAGGAAAAGGATGCAGACATGGAGGACGAGCCCGGGGTGGGGGTAGCTGTGGAGCAGGCAGGGCGGACAGCACTTGGAAGACCGAGACAAGGAGGGAGGACAGGAACAATGAAAGCATGGAATCCGCAGAGGGGGATGAGGGGACAGGAACAAGGGGGAAAGCGGCAGAAGAGGGAGCGAGAGAAGCAAGCGGGGTAGGTGTGGGCTGCGGGAGGGAGCAAGGAGCGGTATGTCACCCAGACACGACAGGGGAGCGTCCTGCAGCTGCGGGGATTGCTGGGCGCAGGTGGAATGTTACGGACAATGCTTGTGTATGGGTGAACGAGATGGTTTCGAATCACTGAGGGGTGCAGAAATTATTTATTTCCCTCATTAACTTGCAAATCAATGTATAACTTTTTTGAAATGCGTTTTTCTGGATTCTTTTGTGGTTATTCTGTCTCTCACTGTTAAAATACACCTACCATTAAAATTATAGACTGATCATTTCTTTGTCAGTGGGCAAACGTACAAAATCAGCAGGGGATCAAATACTTTTTTCCCCCTCACTGTAAAATTCAATTTGTAACAGAAAAATAAGCTTTATTGTAACTCTCAAAAGTGCAGTTTTAAAGTAGGTACATACAGATTAGTTACTGTCACTAGACCAGAGCAGTGCTCTTTGATTGCAATTTGAGGTTCCTTTTTACACTAGTAACGACGTATAAAGAATGTATCAGTTTTTCAGTTCAGCTTTCCCCTGACTTTTTATTACAGAATAAAGGGTGTCCAATACAAGACTAAAAGTGGCTAGAATAGTCTAAAATGAACAGAAAAAGTATATCAGTGGAATAGTATTTATTTTAAATGGTATTTGATTATAACATGTACATTTACATCTATCATTTTCATCATCATCATCATCATCATCCCTTATCTATCCAGTGCTGCATCAGGGCCTCCCTCAGGTATTTCCCATGTTATGCATGATGTATATATTATATACACACACACACACATATATATATATATATATATATATATATAATTAAATTGAGCAAACATATAGTACCACAAAAACAAAGCATGACACGTTCTCTCTCAGAATCATCTAAAACAAGCCCTAAGAGCAATAAATTACAGAAACATGAACATGAAAATCATTAGAAAAGGTAGGCACAGGTGCAACTGTAGTGGTTTCCTTTACGTCAGCTGGCATTACCCAAATGTAAAGGTTGGTGCCGAGTGTTTCAGTCCCAAGTTATGCAGAATAGGGTGGGGGGCTGTCGAATGCACTTTCGCTGTTCAGGAAAGGGACGTCAATCCCACTGAAGTCTTGGGCACGTTCAGGATGTCTCCGAGGCCCTCCGATTTGCTGGACAATAAACACAGGCTGAAACAAGAAAAAGGGAGAAGAAAAACTTGAATTGATCATTCACCTCAGTGGTCACTTCTCATCCTGTTACTCCCCCACAGCCTCACCCTCATCAACACACCTTTAAATGCATTTTACGCCTCCTGTTAAAAATCGAATAATCGAATAATCTCTTTCTTTCTATACACAAACACACAGTATATAGTTCTGTCTTAGTTTTCCAAACAAATTTTCCCTTTTTCAACTTAATTTGGAATCACCATGTACTGAAATCGACTCCTATGATCTCTGTGCTTCTTCAGGAGAAATGAGACGTTCACGAGTCCTCCAGCTTGTAGGGTATCAAAGCTTCAATATTCACTCGACTCCCACTATTTCTCACAATGCAACACCCAGATGCCCACAGCCCAGCTATTGTAACAATCTGAGAATCTGATGATGCTGGAAATCCTAACAACCTGAACACCCAACGCCTGTCTAAAGCCAGCAGTACAAGAGCAGCTGGATCCGGCACAACCTTTACCAGAATTGCCACTTGGGGCCTCTAAAGGCAATATTTATAATCCCCATCACATCCCATCCCAAAGTGCTCCAGTGAGTACAGTGCCGTTTGGTCCTGATATGTAAATACAACCCCTGATCAGTGATAGTCGTACCGGTTGGTTCTCTGAATTGCAAATGACAGTCTTGCAGGCGAAGGCGAAGACTGAAACAGCCACACAGATCTGCAGTGCAGAAAACACAAGTAGAATCCCTTTGATCCCACAAATCATCTCCTGTAAAAAAATTAATTAAAATAAATAAATAAATAAATAAATACATTTTTACATATTATATTGATATACAGCTCTGGAAAAAATTGAGACCATTCCAAGTTCAGAAATCAATGTAAAGTGGTCTCTTAATTTTTTTCAGAGCTGTATATTAATAATATGCAGGCTTGCTATATGTAATGTCAAGAACTTTCTAGTTCTGAAGACTCCCAAACCTTACAAGATTGTGATTTAAGGGGTAACCTGTAAATTCTGCTTGAATAGGGATCCCCCAGAGGTTGGATATTTTTGGTGTAGAACTGTGCTGGTGACCATAACTTACGTGCAGACTGCGTGACACATTGATACACACCTTATAATTACTACTATAGCTTCCGTATCCATCATAGGTCCTCCTGGGGCTGAAGCAGTCACCCAGTGCCAGTTCAAGAAACAGAAGGAAAATCTCAAGTCCCGCCACAATACAGCTGATTATGTTCATAGCTACAGTCCCTCTGATCTGGGAAGAAATACAATTAAAACAAAAATAAAAGCCAGTCTGATCCAGGAAATGCACTGAACTACATACTTTTGGAAAACATCAGGCTAACCCAAGAATATAGCATTTCTTTGCAGTAAATTCCACTACACAGTTGTTTGAAAGGGGTGACTAAGTTGATAAGCACCCTGCTGTATATGTACAGTACATACATACTTATGAACACAGTTGTACACAGAGGCTGCCTCTATGGATGAGCATTTCAACGCAATGTAAATATGGATTTCTGAAAAGTTCGATTTCAGAAAAGCAGACCTGGAAATTTGTGATACTATTCCCATGACGTGTTGCTTTTTACTGGTCAGTTATTTTTGCCTCATACACATCACCATGTTTTACATATAAAAGTTAAACCTCATCAGGATTAGACTGGTCGTTGTGAGCAACAAGAGGGAACATTTTTGATGTACATACTGTATTTATTTCTTTAAAGGAAAATGTTAGAAGTCTATAATATATCATTTTTATTTGTATGTGTTGACTGGTAAAAGAAGATGTTTTTTTCTTTGACTATGCTTGATGCTGGCCATGTGTTCCTACTCAATGCACACTATTTGTTTGAGGCTTATTTATTTTTTAATGTTTTACATTCCCAATGTACCTTACATCCAGCAAAATATACGTTTGGAATAGAAAATGTGTAAGTTTTAAATGGAATAGACAGTATAATCGTGGAGTAATTCCTCATTAAAATCCTGTTGTGTGTAATAATTATTACTGACACATAACTAATGTCATGAAACGTGTGTTTCCTGTTATTTAGATCTACCTATTCAAAAGACACTGCAGATTGGGATGACTTTTGAAAACGCATATCTGCATAACACGGAATCCAACCTTCTTTACATGTGAAAAATACTGGGGAATGCAGCTATTATCACATTCAAGTCAATTACAGCAAATAAATCATTCATGTTTTAAAATGGAGCAATCGCCTAAAAACAGAAATAGGAAAAAACAAAAAGGAAAGGACACATTTCCCTTAGTTTGTGACTTATTAAACTTACTGTATAATAGTCATAGGAAATATTATTCACATTTTACCTTAGAATGTTTCAAACTACCTATTTAAAGATGAATGGTGCTTCTTGTTGCATTAGTTTAGCTGTGGTATAACCCTGAGAACCCTAAAACTATCTGATTAGCATTCCACTCATGCTGTTTGTTTTTATGTTTCCTCATATAAAAGACCTAAGAAAATAATAATAAATTAAACCAAAATGTTACTACACTCAGTGTCCCTTTTGCACTGAGCTCCCTTATGCACACCCTCCCCATCATCCTTGATGTAAGGTTTCTATTGTGTCAACTGCCGATGTAAACATGTTACGCACTTACCAGATAAATGTTGTTTCTTTTGTGAGCACCAATTGCAATAGATCCAGAGAGGATATACTGCAGAGAAACAGACAAGATTTTAAAATGTTTTTCAAATAAGTGGATGAATTCCATCTTTGTATGCCATGCATCTGCAGGAAACTACATTTATATTAGGAAATTAAAATATATTTAAAGTATTACTCTAAGTAAACTCCAAACTTTGACTTAAAAACAAAAATATGCTGCAGTGTCTTCTGAGTTTTGTTCCAACCATGTTCCCATTATTTCGTCAGATTGGTTGACTAAATGCATTGTACCATTTCTCTTCAAGCTGCAAATGTTACATGTCAATTAAGACATTGATAGCTCCAGCTGGAACAAAAACAGAAAACTTAAAGTTCTGACAAGTCTTAAAGCAAGCACAATAAATCATTAGCAGAATCCCTATTTCCAAATAATCAAGCTATTTTATTCCCCTGGACAAGAAATGGTTTCATTTTTTAACACAAATTCAAAAACAGGCAGAAGCAGATGTATTTAACATCAATTTAAATTACCTTCTTTGAGAGTGCAAAGTAAATATGTGTATAAATATATGATGATATAAGGCAACTGAAGAATTCAGAGCTACTTCCTTGCATCATTTAAACAAAGAACATGTATTGTTAAAAAGGTAAAGGTTTACCAGTCAGCCCCCTTTTATCAACCTGGCCCCTCCATCAGGAATCTGTGCTCAATGATGCCAGTTGTGCACATGTGACTTACCAAAGCACCAGCACAGAAAGGGAGCCAAATGTGTGGCACCAAGGTGGGCCCTGGGAGCATCAGAATTAATCCCAATGCCAGGTGTATCAATCCAATCATAATCTGAACAGTCTGCAAAGGAGATAACAATTACGTAATTATGCAGAATTAGCTAATCGAGGTGTGATATAATGTACATAAAACCAAGGCTTTAACTACACCACTCCTTTGCTAAAAGCACACTATTTAGCACTTTGGTTCAGTGCTAAACCATTTTGACCTTGTATGGGATAAGAGCACTAACAATTGGCTAACAATATTGTGGACTAGAATTATACTCCAAGTATTTAAGTAATGTCAGGCAGCACTGTGGAACAGTGGCTCTAGACTCATAACTGGAAGGTTGTGGGTTCAAATCCTGGGCAGTGCTGTTGTACCCTTGAGCAAGGTACTTCACTTAGATTTCCCAGCTGTATAAATGGGTACAACTGTAAGTTGCCTGGATAAGAGTGTCTGCTAAATGACAAATAATGTAAATGTAATCATTATCATTTGTGGTTGGATTTTCACATCATAAAACCAGAAAATGAACATATATAAATCAAACTGGTTTATTAAGCATTTTAACAAAAAATAAATAAAATCAATAACAGCTTGTCTGTCATTAGAAATCCAGAACTTATAATGTAATTGTCCAACATGGCATTTTACTCATGCATCCCGTTTACTCAATAATATTACAGGCAATTAATCAATAAATTAAAATCATGAATCCAGTCATCGGGAACATGTATATCAATTGGGAAGTCAAGAGTTTTGCTTTTGGTTGAGGACTTAAAACAATGGCTTTGATAACATCTGCTGCCTTAAAAGGGAACTCCACCAATGATCCATAATTCAGGTTATTCTATTAATAGAAACATATTCTGTGGAGTGAGATTATCATGTCCAGCTCATTCTATGAACCAGAAATCAGAGATCAAAAAATATGACGTGATGTCACAGGGGTGCCAACTGTGGAGCTGCTTTGCTGGATCCAGAAAATCAGAAAAGTCACGAAAATCATTAAAAACGACTCATTTGATTGCCCCATCACCCTATTTCTCCAAAAGAACCATCGGTTTATTTCACCACCAAGAACTGACGCTATTATGTTACATGATTATTTTATTCGAGGAACTGCCGTGTAGGCCTGTAGACTACACTGCAGTCCCTTGAAATCTGTGACATCTGGTTGAATGAGCTGCACATGATAATCTCGCTCCACAGAATAGGTTTCTACTTATAGAATAACCTGAGATATTATGGATTTTAGGAGGATTGTGTTGCATTGTGGTGGTCCCAAAGTCAGACACACAAGGGCAGCAAGGCTTCAAAAAATGTAGTCACTGCAACACATTGCCTACATAACAAACAAACAAACAAACAAACAAACAAACAAGTGAATCTCTACAATGCCCATGAGGGCCCTTACTAAGGCCCTTGAACCAGCTTTTATACTTTGGCTGCTTAGCCCCACCCCCTAGATCCAACCATTCAAAAATAGGAGTGACACTAAAAGACCTATCATATAACCCCCAGACACATGTTACAAAAATAGGTTTCAAATAAAAATAATAAACTTATAATAAAATGTGATATTCAATTCAAACCTAAATCTAAAACTATAAACAAAGGGAATAACACTGCAAACAATATTGACCCCCTCCCCATGTCAACAGTCAAAGGCAATTCAGGTTTATAAAATCCCCTGTCAAGATGGCCTCTGTAACCTCCCCCCTACTTTCCCAAGATGGCTGCTCCACAACCCCACTCCAGGTAAGCCTTTGGGTTTTTTTTTTTCAACATCTTTGCAAAGGGATGGGCCTTGCTCCATCACAAGCATGCTGACCAGCAGTAAAGTCTGATACCAATTTGACCAGTGCCACATAAGCAGTTTTCAACACATCAAACACAACAACAGCAGTATGAAATAATCTCAGGCATATGTTCATTATTATGCCTATATAATTACTACATGTAAAATTGGATTACAACAAAATATAAAAACTTTCTGAACTTCATACGAGAAGAGAGCTCTGGATTAACCTATATTTATACATTTTTTGTAATAAACTTACTTCTTCACAGGTGTATGCTTAGAATTTCTGAAACCTCTACACACCCAGAGAAGTGTGTTCAATATCGATTCTGGTATACGAAGAATGGAAGACTCCTGGGGTCATGTGAGAGAGGGGAAAAAAACTCGATTTTGACTGAAACTCCAATGATGGAGCTAGAACAAAAGCAAAAATGAGACAGAAGCATTATGCCTCAAAATCTACACAATGCCTCAAATAGCAGATCTTTAAGATTCTACTTTAGACTTGTGTTTACTAATAAGGAGATATTGGCAATGTTAGCACATGATCATTATTATTATTATAAGTTACAGAATTTTGAAGAGAGTACATGCCAAAAACTTGAACTTTACAGGAGAAAACAATATTCGGACTGGATCAGGTTGTTTATACATAATTCAATTGAGAAATCGGGACAGATGCAGGGTTATCGGTGGTTACATCTGTGCAATCCAAAGAGGGTTTATTATTGTGACACAGGATACGATAAGACAGATTCTAAATGTAATTGATCCACAGGGTGTAAAACTCAGGTTTGCTCACCATTTATGAAGATGGCAATACTGCATTAGAGGTCCAAATTAAATTTTGCATATTGATTCACAAGACAAACTTAAATTATGGCATCGGAATGAATGGCTGCATTGAGGGTTGTAGTCGACATGCCATCTGGATGGAAGCTTTCACAATCAATAACGATCCCAAAGTAATTGCCAAGTAACGTCGTAATTGTTCCAGAGACCGGCAACGTAAGTTGAGACAGATGTTGAAGCAGAAGCATCCCTATTTGAAACCATCGTGACAATTCAGGAGTTAACAGTAAACAGTTAAATGAACCGTAAAAAACAGTTATTAGAGAGCAGAGATGATTTCGATGCAAGCGCTTACTGCAGAATGAAGCTCTGCTCAGGGCAATGTTGCTGATGAAAGTGCGGAACGACATAAGATGAGACGACGGGGGATGACTGTACTTCAATGAAACAATAACTTACAGACATTACCCAGAGAGAGTGTGTGCCAATTGCGGTAAAGAAAATGGTTATGTTGAACAAATGCAGAAGTTTCTATGAAGACAGCATGAATATTATTTTGTTATATAGACAGAGTACAGCTAATCAGTGCATTGAAAGATTCAAGTAGGTCTTCTTCAACTCCCCAGTCCCGTAGAAGAAATCTAATGTCACTATCATCATTAAGTTGAAATTCAGAGGGGTTTTTTCTCTCACATGGCATCAGAGCTCTTACATAAAGAAGCCTATAGACTTTATACAACACTTCTGTGTTATAAATAATTAACAGGAAATTGTACCTTTCATCTGATTAAACATCACAAAAAACTAAAATAACCTGATCAATAACAACTATAGAAAAACAAAGAAATTCAGTTACAAGAACAGCCTTAGGCATTGCCGTGCACAGACATTTTGGGGGGCGAAAAAAGGGCACCCCTCTCATAATTATTTATAAAAAATAAAGTTACATACAGTAGCACATCTTTTACTTACTTACATATTTTTTATTTCAATACCCATACACTCATGCAGATGTTTAATACCACTAACACAATTTTTGTTCCTGGGTAGTAAGTGTTATTTCCTAATTGCTTATGCCTCAACGTATAGAAAATGGCTATTATTCCACACAAGCTTTGCTTTTGTGACCAGGACAGTGACATTTTGAAATCTACCTATTTCCATTGAGAAAACGGGCGAATTTGTGTCTTTTCGTTTACATAAAGTCAGAAGAAACAACATCTGAATCCAAATTAACATGTATTTATACTAAAGTAATACAAAAATGACTACAAAAGATTTAGAAGTGAGTAGTATTTCGAGATTTACGATTATACTGTAAATCACTTTCACGAATCAGCCCCCAAATGTAGTCTCCCATCATGTTCTCGATATACTGTCCTTGGTAGCGGCGTTCAAAGTCCAGTATATCCTGGTGGAAGCGCTCGCCTTGCTCCTCCGAGTACGCTCCCATGTTTCCCTGAATTTGTCAAGATGAGCATCAAGGATATGGACTTTGAGGGACATCTTACAGCCCACTGTGCCAAAGTTCTTCACCCGAGTCTCAACCAGCTCCACATAGTTTTTGACCTTGTGATCGCCCAGGAAGCCCCGAACCACTGTGACAAAGCTGTTCCAAGCCGCTTTCCCCTTACTTCTTGAGCTTCTTGGGGAATTCATTGCACCCCAGGATCTTCTTTATCTGTGGTCCAACGAAGACACCGGCTTTGACCTTTGCCTCAGACAGCTTAGGGGAGAAGTCTTGAAGGTACTCCTTATCTAGAGCTCTGACAGATTGTTTCATAAGGCCCAATTTGATGTGCAGTGGTGGCAGCAGCACCTTCCGGGGGTCCACCAGTGGCTCCCACTTGACGTTGTTCCTCCCCACAGAGAACTCGGTCTGCGGTGGCCAGTCCTGCCTGTGATAGTGCGCCTTGGTGTCCCTGCTGTCCCAAAGGCAAAGATAGCAGGGAAACTTGGTAAAACTGCCTTGGAGACCCATCAGGAATACCACCAATTTGAAGTCTCCTATGACCTTCCAACCATACTCATCATAATCCTCTTTGAGGTGCACCGAGTGAGCCAGGGGAAGAGACAGGTACTTGTTACCATTATGGAGCAGCACGGCTTTGAGGCTCCTGGATGAGCTGTCAATGAAGAGGCACCGGTTACTCATTCTGGTTACAGGCGATTCCGATTGCCTCAAACAGACTGGTCACATTGTGGCAGAAACGGAGCCCATCTTGACGGGTGAAGAAGCTGGAAAAAGGTTAGTGACGCTTCCTCTGATCTGTGACTTGCACACTTTCATCAAACAAGTTCCACTGCTTGAGCCTAGATGTCAAAAGCTCAGCACTGGACTTGGTGAGACCAAGATCTCTAATCAAGTCGTTGAGGTCTTTTTGGTTGGGGTAGTATGGGTTCCTCTCCTCAGCTCCACCTCTGAAATTGTCATCTGGATCTACAACGTGTTCCTCGCTCTCTGACTTGCTGCTCTCTTCTAAAGACAGCTGCTCTCTCTCTGGAGGAGTGGGTACGTGGAGCTCATGGCACTGTGGCACCGGGGCGATAGATGAAGGATACGTGATAGTAGGTGCATTCTTGCCAGTCCGACATTTGGAAGGGTCCACCACACAGAAGTAGCAGTTGCTTGAGTGGTCAGTGGGTTCCCGCCAAATTCTTAGGATAGCAAACTTCATGGCTCTCTTTCCCCTCTGTACCATCCTACAAAAATAAATTTTGTAAATACATTTACAAGAGATTCTCATTTTTCATATATGATATATTTTTTCAATAACATTGAAATTTGTAAACATTTTAAAATTAAAAACTTTTTCAATTTTATATTATTTTTACAAATTTTATAACATAAAATTCCGAGCACCAATTGTCCATCTTACCTTCCAGAGTTTGTTGCAGTGCTTGTAGATGAAATCAGGTGCCCAGGGTTTGTCTTGATCCCAGAAAGGTATACTGAAATATGCCTTGTATGCCTCACACATCTTAGCAGATGCTTCCACTGAGTACTTCTTGCTCTTTTCTTGATAAATTGGCAGCAGACATAGCAAAATGCGTCTGCCGGATGCTTGCACCTCTTGATGCCATCTCAGAAAAATGCAGATATGTATCGACTTAAGCAGCTGGAACTAAACTGAACTGGTGGGCTTAAGGCCCCTGCATTTATACTACTATTTATATTTCTATCTAGAAAGTTCTAGAAGTTACTCCAAGTTTACTCAGCACTGAATCTATCTGGAATGTTCTGGAAAATAGGTCAATTTCAAAATATCCTGGTCACAAAAGCAAAGTTTGTGGGGAATAATAGCCATTTTCTATACTTTTGAGGAATAAGCAATTAGGAAATAACACTTACTACCCAGGAACCAAAAAAAAAAAAAAAAGTTACACGGTGTAAATATACTCAACAGATTTCTACAAAATTATCAATTCACACAGAGACAATGGTCTTTAGCATTCACTATTTCTATCTATCTAGGTCGGCTAATGTTTCTGATATCCAAATATAATTGCATAGAATATTAACCACGTAATGCGTATTTATTTGTTTCAGTTGCCTGACAAAGGAACTAACCTATCAGAGTTCAGTCGTTTTCATTGACGACGCTATTTTACACCAGACTAGCTTGCTTGTTGTTAAGCTTAATGGTGGGATATTGCCTAAGTTAGGCTGGCTGTATTGACATGTTTTAGTAGTGGTTTAATTTCACAACAGTGACAAACAATGTCAAGGCTTGGGGCAAACACTATCGTTACCCAACTGTTACCAATTAAGGCAGGTCAGGGAGACGCGGATGCTGCTCCGCAGGGCGCTCGATTTGCGGGCGTTAACTGTGGTGGCTGTGACGAGGGAAGTTGAAGAGGGATGGGCAGGGGATCATGCAGTCTCACAGAATTAGAGCTCAGATGCAGTTGTCAGGCATTACAGCATGCTTATAATTGAGAATTGATGCCATGGGCCAAATTTAAAAACTAAAATATAGCATTA
The DNA here is from genome assembly GCF_036373705.1 of Amia ocellicauda. Lineage (NCBI taxonomy): Eukaryota > Metazoa > Chordata > Actinopteri > Amiiformes > Amiidae > Amia > Amia ocellicauda. The sequence goes on along the minus strand of NC_089863.1, from coordinate 34,780,113 downwards.
GAAAAAGAAATAGAAAAAAAATGTCTTGCAAAAAGGGCAATCATCTAGACAGAGGCCAAAAGGGCAGGTGCTTGAGCATCACCTGGGGTCTATCTGTGCACGTGCCTGGCCTTAGGCCCCGATAAATGAGTCATTGAATTACATTGCTAAGTTGCTATTCCTGATATACAAGTCAGTGCCTGACTCAAATAATTAAATTATGGCTTTCATTTTTTGATCATTAGACTGAAATAAGTTTGTAGTGTTATGTTGGGTGTATTTTGAGAAGAGCATTTTAGCTCTGAGCTGAAGCACTGATCTAAAGAAGACCTCTCCCCCACAAAGTTATCAGATTTCCTTAGCTCATCAGCTTGGAACTGGTTTGCATCAAAGTGACAGTTTTGGGGAGGATGGCACCGAGAAGAGGCCAAATACGTTGAATCCTGCTATGAGATGTCTGGAGAAAGGGGCCTGTGGGTAATAAAAACTCTTTGAAGTGGACGAGAGCCGAAATCCCGACATAGAGCTACGAACCCGGGCCAAACGGCATTTCCAAAAGATGGCATGGATTTACATCAGTCATAAATCAAGCCCCCTCCAATACGACACTGAGGGCTGAAACCGAAATCCAATCTCAAGAACTCAAAAACCAATCACCTATTGATCTGACAGACTATAAAGAACAGCGCACGGCCTCTCTCTCTCTCTCTCTCTCTCTCTCTCTCTCCTGAACCAGAAACTCGCTGCCACAGCTCAACCTGTAGCTCTGTTGCCAGAACCGGAACCAGAAACCAACCAAGTCTTTGCCGGCAACAGAAGAGTTAAACTGGGAGAAGGAGATTGAGCCGTACGAAGAATTCTTTTAAAGGACTTTATTAAATAAAGAACTTTACAGACTGCGCTGACCGCCTGTCCCCACCTGATCAGTGGAGTTTTACAGCTGGACAATTGACTAAGTCGACTGTATACGAAAGTGTCAGTCATTTAAATAGCTATTTGAGTCTTAAGAAACTTGACCCTTGGAACGAACAGGGCCCTGCTTTCCTCAAAGACTTTGTCTTCAAGTAACTACGGTGGAACCCTGCTTACAAAGATTTTGTGCACAACCTTGGAGCCTTCAAACCAGTGGAAAATCTGTTTGGCAACTTCCAGGAGCATCGACTGAGTGGAAGTTCTTGGACAAAGCCGAACCGGACTGCCTTTGTTCCAAACCACACTGGTTAATCTGTAATTCATAACTCTAGAATGTGTAATATCATTTAGTTTTCTTAAATATAAATGTGTGTTGCATTAAACTGTTTTGTTGATAATTTTAGAAATAAAATCCGTCAACGCCGAGAAATATCTTCTCATTCCTGTTTAACTGTTTAGTCTGAAATTGACACAAGTTAATAGACACCAGATTATAGGTGGCCCTGCCTATCCTTAATCATTGAATAATAATCAGTTAAGGGAAACTGTGGTAACAAGTAATGATAGGATCTTTCTCGGCACCTAAACGTAAATGAGACTGATATACACTCACCTAAAGGATTATTAGGAACACCATACCAATACTGTGTTTGACCCCCTTTCGCCTTCAGAACTGCCTTAATTCTACGTGGCATTGATTCAACAAGGTGCTGAAAGCATTCTTTAGAAATGTTGGCCCATATTGATAGGATAGCATCTTGCAGTTGATGGAGATTTGTGGGATGCACATCCAGGGAACGAAGCTCCCGTTCCACCACATCCCAAAGATGCTCTATTGGGTTGAGATCTGGTGACTGTGGGGGCCAGTTTAGTACAGTGAACTCATTGTCATGTTCAAGAAACCAATTTGAAATGATTCGACCTTTGTGACATGGTGCATTATCCTGCTGGAAGTAGCCATCAGAGGATGGGTACATGGTGGTCATAAAGGGATGGACATGGTCAGAAACAATGCTCAGGTAGGCCGTGGCATTTAAACGATGCCCAATTGGCACGAAGGGGCCTAAAGTGTGCCAAGAAAACATCCCCCACACCATTACACCACCACCACCAGCCTGCACAGTGGTAACAAGGCATGATGGATCCATGTTCTCATTCTGTTTATGCCAAATTCTGACTCTACCATCTGAATGTCTCAACAGAAATCGAGACTCATCAGACCAGGCAACATTTTTCCAGTCTTCAACTGTCCAATTTTGGTGAGCTTGTGCAAATTGTAGCCTCTTTTTCCTATTTGTAGTGGAGATGAGTGGTACCCGGTGGGGTCTTCTGCTGTTGTAGCCCATCCGCCTCAAGGTTGTACGTGTTGTGGCTTCACAAATGCTTTGCTGCATACCTCGGTTGTAACGAGTGGTTATTTCAGTCAAAGTTGCTCTTCTATCAGCTTGAATCAGTCGGCCCATTCTCCTCTGACCTCTAGCATCAACAAGGCATTTTCGCCAACAGGACTGCCGCATACTGGATGTTTTTCCCTTTTCACACCATTCTTTGTAAACCCTAGAAATGGTTGTGCGTGAAAATCCCAGTAACTGAGCAGATTGTGAAATACTCAGACCGGCCCGTCTGGCACCAACAACCATGCCACGCTCAAAATTGCTTAAATCACCTTTCTTTCCCATTCAGACATTCAGTTTGGAGTTCAGGAGATTGTCTTGATCAGGACCACACCCCTAAATGCATTGAAGCAACTGCCATGTGATTGGTTGGTTAGATAATTGCATTAATGAGAAATTGAACAGGTGTTCCTAATAATCCTTTAGGTGAGTGTATATATAACGAGAAGTTACCTGACAAATACTAACCTGCGTAGTGATTTAATGTCTGACTAACAATACTAATGAGACTCACCTTCGTCTTACTAACCGGTATTGTAGTCAATATGTTTATAACCTTTTTTGTTTAACGATTTGTGCGTTATCATATGCGATCCCATGGTCTTTGATTTGGTCATGGAAGTGATTTGTCTTTGATTTGTTGATCTAGAGTTGAATTTTAATTAGTTTTTCCCTTTTGTATAATTAGTGTAGTGCTACATTTAGTCTTTGTTTTTGAATAAATTTGACAATTTATATCTTTGGAATTGGTGTCTGCGTCCAATTATTACAGAAATTTAGTTCTACAAGATTCCAGGATTCGTGATAAGGTGATACTATAAATTCACTTCTTTAATTTAAATGCATAAGTGTACCTTACGCTACAAGTTTAAAGTTTTAAAGTTTATAAGTTTAAAAAAGGAAGGTTGATTACAAATTTAAAGCACAATGAAAAGGAAAGGAAATCCAGCAAAAATGTAAACAATAAAACGCTGATTTCCTAATTTAAAACAAAGAAATGCAACCCATAGTAGTAGACCCTTGGAGAAATGTGACTGAAAAATAAATAGACAGACAGACAGACAGATAGATAGATATTAATAACAACAACAACAACAACACTGAGAACATACTCACCCCCAGAGGTCTAGGTTCTCGTTTTAGGAAGTTCCTGGCCATTGCAGGCAGCTTGTTCCCAGGTGTGAACTGTGGTTGTTCATTGTTTATGGAAACAGCAGGTACAGAAGGAGCTGAGTCTTGCCTCTGTGGCAAAACCTGGGTGACAATGACCAGACCATTGGCAGTAGTGATGGAGGAAGTCATCTTCTCAGCCTAGAAGAGACGCAAGGGAACAAAATATATTTCAAATAAAACTAGACAACTTACATTTAAATATAGCAGTGACCTCAAACCCTGTTCCTCTGAAGCCTTCAATCCAGATGCATACAGTGGCTCTCAAAAGTATTCACCCCCCTTGGACTTTTCCACATTTCAGTGTGTTACATCGTTTTTGCCACTGATCAACACACAAAATGTCCATAATGTCAAAGTGAAAAATATGATCTGCAAAGTGTTCTAATTACAAATACAAAACAGAAAATAATCAACATTTCTAATGAAAGGATGGAAATATATTCAATAGTGGTAAAAAAAAAAACATTTAAACAAATGTTTGATTGAGAAATGTAGAGGAAATTAGGAAAATATGTAAATTCTACAGGATGTTAGTTAGAATTGTCTGGTTGTATTTTATTTATTCATCAATCTGTATTTAATTGAATCTGTCTTTAATAAAGACAAGTTGTTATGTCAATATTTGCTGGGAATAAAGACTGCAGCTTTAAAGGCAGGCAGAGATATTCTAAACTTCTGCATTTATCTTACAAATATACATGAGATTATTACTTTGTTGCTTAATATATCAACCGTCATTCCCCCCCATGTATACAAACATATTGTGATTGATATAGAGCAATATACACTGAGATCATTAGTGTAAGGTGGTGACTTAGACCTACATTACTTGTTCCAGTAAGTAATCAGTTATATCTGACCTGGAATCACTGCTAACAAAATCATAATTCCAGGTATTGTTGATGTGCGTCTGTTTTATTTGCATCTTAATGAGCTGAATCACTAACGATTATGTCCTTAAAGCAACAAAGCAGAAGCTCCATTTACTGATCGCATTAAACGCAATTTCGTCCCCTTCCGCCTCTTATGAAAGAAGGGTCTCACTTTTTTGACATGAATAGGCATGTAGCTTACTTACCAAGACGAACTTATATTTTAAATAGTGTTTTCCGCAGACTGTTCCAAGGATGAAAATGTGCAAACACAACAGGTTTGGTTAAGTTTTACTTTTTATAATGTGCCACAGAGATTGAAAAAATAACTTCCTACTTCCTTATGAATCTGACAGCGCCGTAACTGGATAATGATTAACAGTTTGTGGATTTGTTCAAAGTAGGTGGACATCCATCATGTGTAGCCTGTATGTTCTGTAACGGGATCTATATACGTCGTCGTGTGTATGTCTCACATATTTGTTTGACACGTGTTTGAACTGTATTCAGTGTTTACATATTTTAATTATGTAACGCAGGGCTTCCCAACCTTTTCCATTCCAGGGCCCACTTGATCAACATCATAAATCTTTGAGCCCCACTACCCACAAAATCCATCCATAATTTGTCAATGACGTCACATTAGCTAGTAAGTGTATAGAAATGGAATGAAATCCTTTTTTATATATATTTGTTTACAATTAATCCATATAAACAAAATAAAACATCCCCTTGTAGTTCAAAATGTGTTATGTCGAACAGTAATCGTGTTTTAATGTATTTTTACAAGCACACGGTTTATATATAGGTAGGCTATTGATTTAACTTGCATGAAACATGTTAACCTTCCAGTAAAAGCACGTTACTCTTAATAAACTGTATGTGTGGTGACGTATGCATGTTATCTTTAAATTGTATTTTATTCAATAGAGAAAATAGTGTCGGAAATAACGAATCAGTATTAAAAAGGTGTAAAACCCTTGATGAATAAACCCCGGTGTTCAGTAACATTAAAGACAACTATACTGAAAGTAGTAAATACGAAAGACACTGGAACACAGTAATCTTAATAGTTGGTTAACTAAAGAAAAAGACTCCCTTCTACAGTTTGTGTCAACATTATATATTCTTCAGTAAATAATATTATTATTATTATTAATAATAATAATAATAATAATAATAATAATAGTACGGAGCTGCTTACTAACCACGGGATCATCTCCAGTTAGTGCGCCGCTTCCAGTTCGTTGCAAACCTTCAAAACCTCCGCAGGTGTGGAGACCCAACGGACCAAGACAAGCCTAATTATTATAAAAACTGTATTCCTATTTTAAAAGCATTTAAAAACATATGTTTGCGGCCCACCTGCAGTACCTCTACGGCCCAGGTGGGAATCACTGATTTAACGTATATGTTTGATTGACGTCACGTTGTCACTTTCTGATTGAGTTCTGGAATGGAATTGTTTGATCGTTAGACCGAACCATTTACTTCTTGCTGGATAGTCGCCTGTACTGTCTCTGTGTGCTGTGCTATTCTCTTCATCTTTCTGGCTCTCCTGTCACTAACTTCTCAGCAATTCTTCCAAGGTTTCCACTGGTGCGTCTGGACGTGTTGCTGAGCTGTTTGCAAAACCTGGCGATTGTCGGAAGTTCATCGACCCCCTGTTATGGGAGGAGCAGAGCGATTGTGGAATAGTGTTGCGTTTCCTTTTAAAAACACAAACAGAAAACAACACTAATAGCGATGGAGCCTATTTTATTCTTTCTGCTTTACATGATTGAAGACACACTAATAAATAGCAATTAAGAGATATTAGGAAGAGCTAAACGTGTATACACACCATTTTAGTCAGACGAGCACTACGGCAGGGGTTCCCAAACCGGTCCCGGAGGACTGTCCTCCTGTTTTTCGTTCAAACGGAGATCTTAATTGATTCCTTAATTGAACTAACAATAAGACTCAATTATATCATTAAGAGCTCGGTCGGAACAAAAACCAGCAGGGCAGGGGGCCCTCCAGGACCGGTTTTTCTGATCTGCATTACGGTAAGGAAACTCATCATGCGCTCCAAAGTTTTCCAAAGTTCTCCGGCTCCATTTTAAATCTATATGCGTTTACATTGTTTGTAAGATTATGTGCAATTGTATGCTTTAATTGTTTTAATATGATTTATGCTAGTCCTTGTCCACATATAGAATGTTCTTAGAATGTTTGATTTATTTTGTCTAATAACCATAACACTACCCAACTGGTCACCTGCGGTGGATGTAAAAATGTTAAATAGTGTATTGTGTGTGGTGGGTTGTTTCTTGTCTTTCTCTTATTATTATTATTATTATTATTATTATTATTATTATTGATATTATTATTATGTGGTTTAAATATTTAGGCCTGTGTGTGTGTGTATTTAGTAATGTATTTGTGGATTATTTCACTTTGCATAGTTTTATAAAGGGTCTTAATAATTTCGATCCAAAAAGAGAAAAACACTTAAGTATTAAGTATTCAATTAAAATGTGAAAAAAAACTCTTAGAGATGTGAAATATGGATATGTGTTGATTGAATCTTTGTTTTTATTACGTTAACAATCTAGTAATTTAAAATAATTTAAGGTATTGGTGTCTTTAATGAAGTATAGAGTTTTCTAATTTTACATGTGAGATACAAGTTAATGTACTTTAATACTACGTATTGAAATGGTTTTCCCAAGACCCTTTCAAATAAAATTGACAATTTGAAAAACAAATCTAAATCATGTTGACGGCATCAGCTCATCTATGACATTTAAACAAAATGTATGTATCATAACTACTGGTAGACAATATTTACAATTACATTAAAGCTATTGAGATATTTTAATAGTTCCCAATTGTCACTTTGTTTAATATATATATATATATATATATATTTTCTCATGAATGTTTTAAAATGTCTATAGCTTTAATGTTGTTCTCTATTTGTTAGTACATTTATTCTAATCATTAATAGTATTGAACCTTTCCTACTGTGAAATACATAGAGGCACTAAACTATCTCAGTCAAGTGAAAATAGGTACACTCCATAGAATGGGATATATTTTTTCATTTTAGATACCCACAATACTGCTTTTTTAAATTAGTTAATACAATATTTAATGGTTTACCTGGTAAGGCCATGACTTTATGACCAAATATTACCTTTGATATCTTATTTGCTCTATAATAAAGTGAATGTTTCATTCACATGAAGGAATGAAGAACATCTCTAGCCTGTAGACACTCAATGAAGTTTAGACCCACAATGATTACTGCATTTGGAAAAGCTTTGAGAAGCAGCCAGAGCAGCAGTTTCCAGCTCAAGAGTGAGAGGACAGTGTAGCAGCTTTGGTCTGAAATCTCCTACAGGAGCCAAACATACAGGGGACATAGCCCTGAAATATTACTCTTCACAGAGACAGAAATAATTGCCTTCAAAGTTTGTTTCTTTCCTACAACTATCACACAAAGGCATCCCCTCCTACTACAAAACCCTCCCGTGCTAACATTACCATTCATTGTTTTTACACAAAACCATAGTGTAATATCACTTAACGTTCTATGTACATCATGTATTATCATCATGTCATTTTATGTTTCTTTGTTAGGTGTACATGTGCTAGAAGAATACCAGTGCCAAACATATATCTCTCTGTGGATAAAAAAGTATAAACGTGTTTACCTTGACATATTCTTTAAAAAGATTTCAACTTGAATGGTCATCTGAAGATTTTGTAACTGAATAAATGTTTTGTTTGAATAGGGTGAAATACTGTACACCCCAAACTGCAAAACAGATTAAGGTTACAAGAGAGCATAGTAAGTGTAGCATAATAAAATAATAAAGTACAAAATACTCATTCCATTTAGACAGACAGACAGTAAGATATACACATATTTAAAGGTAATCCATATATACACAATTTAGATAAATAGGTCATGTTTAAGAATGAGATTGTATAAATGATCAGGACTGAACATTTCTAAGCAGATAAAATACATAGAAAAAAAGAGAAATGTGGGCCCTGTTTCTTATCAGACCCTGGTCTTCTAGGTATCAGGGTTGAGCTATAGCACAGTACTGGAGCACAGTGAGACAGTGAGACTGTGACCTTGTTTACACAGACACAAAGGGAAAGAAATGCAGTTATTCAGTCCCTCCTGTAGGTACAGCGGAAGAAATGAGTGGAAAAACAAAAATACACCCCATTCTATGTATCATCTATCTCTATCCCTGTAGCCATAGGGTGTATATCAGTAAGACTATGTGTACGCAGTTACCTGATATGGTCGGCAAAGTGTAAGCAGGTGCTTAATTGGTGGTGATTAAAGGCCATCATATAATGGAGAATGTGTGTTTAAGGGTTATAATAGGGTGTGGCCATATCTGTATTTCTGACAGTCTGGTATAACTGTCTGGATTCTTGGTGCAGAGAAAATAAGACATTGGAAATAACAACATTGACAGAAAGCAGAAACTCAGCAAGAAAAAGAGCAGAAGAACATGAAAACAGTGCTCCAACTAATTGGAGGTCTTTGACCTGTGCAGATTCCAGCTGCACCCTAGTATTGTCCATGCTATATTTCCATCCAGATTTTGAGCAAGGAATCCGGAAGAGTCTGTAATGTGTCAGCAAATGGTCTGTGAGCCAGGGCAATGGGTGTAATGTTTGTCACTAATGGCCCAGTGGCCCATTCCACCAAGGTGCGGTCAGTAAGCACCCAGGCCTCCATTGATCAGTGTGCAGTGTGTCAGTCACTGGAAGACACGCTGTCGGTATCTTGTAGGGCACATCAGTGGGCCGAACCGGTATGCGAGCAATTAAGTCAAGACGCACCATTTGTGTAGTAGACACCTATGTAGCCTCCTTGGCATCCTGTGGATAAAGTGCTGTCATGACGGAAATGGGTGTGTCGCCCTCAGAGAGTGGAACACGAATAAGCCATGAAAGACACTTTAGTGCAACAGTCAGTTGTTGTAGTCATAAAGGCTGTCTGGAAATGACAACATGTAGCTAGGAGTTCCAAAGCAATACACAGCCATTGTGTACTGCTCCTGTGGGTTTAAACCTAAATCATTGGAAAGGTTTGGGGAGAAATCATAAATGATCATCAGTGGAATGGAAATGCAATGTAGCATCAGCAGAGATAAAGAAGGGAGGAGGTTCCATACAAATATTCAACATGTCATATTAACCATAATCAAGAGGCCTCACACATCCAGACTGGACCATGGAGCAATGGAAGAAGGTGGCCTGGGCTGATGAATCACGAGTTCAAGGTGTTGCCTTGGCCTCCAAATTCCCCAGATCTAAATCCATTCGAGCTTCAATAATGTATGCCAACATTTGTCCTATTTCACAACTTGGCATACAGTAGTAATTTGGTGGTATTTAAAAAAAAAAATTGGATTGGTGTGATCCATTGTGGGTCAGTATTGAGTCTATTTTTCATGATAAAGTATGTTTTTTAAAGGTCTTTTAAAGGTCTTATTTTTACCATCATGTTCTATTTACTGGAAACTTACATGTATTTGTGAAACCCTGCTGTATATCCTTGAAATGATCAATACAAACTGGATTTTTTTCTTTGCTAATTGATCATCTCAGAAACAGTTTATAAACTTTAAAAGCAGATGCTTTTACAGTGAATGGGTTTGGTATTAAGTGCGGGTTTGTCAGTGTTGATTAGCAGGTGGGTCAGTTTGGATTTATTCCCCCGATTACTTTGATGTTTGTTTGTTTTTTACATATTCTGCCAGCGAAGACAGTGATGAGAGAGTTGCATGTTCAGGGAAGATCATTTATATCTGTAACCTTTTCTGAAAGCTCAGATATAATAATCCTAAGTATAACCTAAAGCAAAACATACTGTTGGTGTGGGCATTGGAGGAAAACTGGGAGTGGGCAGCATTTGTGGGGATTTTGGCATTTTTTTGATGGTGCAGATGTTCTGTTTTTTATTACGGGATCACAATCCAACCATTATTAAAGCCAATTCCAGTGCTCTTTAGCACCCCAGCCTGTAGTTGGGATTGGTGGTATTGCAGCCAAAATCAGTAGGCAGAATTGGCAATACGCTCTGAATCAGGGGTGTCAGACTCCAATCCTGGGGGCTGCAGTGTCTGCTGGATTTTGTTCCAGACCAGCTTGGCTCCTTAATTGCTTCCATGAAACAATTAGGCGTAACCAGACTACTATATATAGCTTATAGCTGTAATTCTAAATAATGAAACATTTACCATATTGTATTATTTTTGCTCACAACAATACTTGACGTAATTCAGTGCATAACCCCACAAGGCCGGCCTTTCAGAGAACATGTGTGGCATATTTTCAAACACATGCTTTATTTTTATTTTGGATTCATCTGGGATGCACATCATTAGTATTAAGTTAAACCAAAATGGTCTGTTTTTTGTAGGAACATTTCCAGAGCCTTGACAGACCTCAGAGGTAGTACAGAGAGAAACACAGAGCACCTCACTGTTCCACTAATGTTAAGTGTGATTCATTTTGTGAATTGTCAAATGTCTGTGCAAAGCTCAAATGGTCTTCATAAATATATTTAAAATGTTTTTGTTAGGACTTGCAGTATACGGAAGATGAATCAAAGGTGCAGAGACAGGCAGCTACACTCACAGTGGCTGAGGTGAGCGTTATCTAGTTTCATATTTTTTCTCTCCCCTCAGCTGATCTGTCTTTCTGCACCCCCATCTCTCTTATTCATGTTTTTCACAATATGAGAGCAGAGTAAATCCTTGATATGATAGCTTTGATATGATAGGAAGGTAAATAAGTGTCAGGAGGCAGTTACATAGGCAACCCTTTTGATAAACAGTCAATGCCACTGATATAGTAATACAGAGAATTCATATTAAATATTTAATAAAAAGTTGTGGTTGCAAAAGTATTCAATCCCTTTGGTGTGGCAATCCTAAATGAATTCAACTGCACAAAATGACCTTAACAAGCCACACAATTAGTGGAATGGCCTAAATACTTCTGCCAGCTTTCTACAATGTTTTATATTTCTTTACCATGTTTCAGCTGTTAGCATCATGCTTTTCAGAGCTGTGCTGTGTGGTCCTCATGACCAAATAACTGCTGGGTTTCACATCCCTGTCCTGCAGCTGTAGTGGTCCTCCCAAGAGGTAAAGACACTTTCCTGAGGGCTCTCCTGTCTCTCCCCGCAGGTGCATCCGTGTGAACAGGTCTCAGTGGGACGACCCAGAGCTGCACCGGGCCTGTGAGGAGAGCAGGGTGCTGTACTGCGACCCAGGCTGCCATGGCCGCTCACTATGGGTCGACCCCGGAGAGGTGTGGTGCAGGTGAGTGTCTCTCTCTCCTTATTTCCCTTTCTTCCTTCTTGCTCTGGTCCTCTCTTGCGCTTGTTTTCAGCGCAGGGCACACACCCTGATGTCCATCCATCCTGAACCATCCTGAACCTGCCATTTGTAACTGTCTGATTATTGCTCCAGGTATGGTGAGGACAATGACGCTTTTAAAGTGGAGAGTTTCCCCAGCAGCGGCGATGCTGACAATAAAGAGGACATAACTAAAGAAGGGACAAGCACTGTGGGGAAGGTGACCTCACACTACCACTCAGGCTCCTCCTCAGACGAAGAGAGCGGCACCCGGGACGCCAAGCACTGAGCCAGCGCTGTCACCTGTCCTCTGGATCTAGCGATAATATCGAGAGCACACACTTAAAGCAAGAAAAGTTGACAATTAACTACATGGACAGATCTCCTCAGATAATTGTGAAAGTGTAATTGTCATTATTATTATTATTTAAGTATGTGTATGTCTGTATGTCTCAGGAAGACCCACATATGGTTAAACCGGGGAGATTGTAAGGCATACGTAATGTTTAATATAAGGGGGATTGTATGATGCATCAAGCCCAAACTGCTGGTGAAAACTGGTTCTTATCAGACCCTGTTCTTCTGGGTATCAGTGTGGAGCTGTATAGCGCAGTACCGTAGTGACCTCGTTTACACAGATACACAGGCAGCGACATACAGTTCTTCACATGCATGGAGGTGAAAACACTATTTTAGGCTTAAAATACCATAATATGTTTAAAATGCTGGAAATGTGTACTGTATGTATGAAATATTAATAGGAATCAGTATTAATCATAGAAAGTTGACCTGCTGTTAATCAGCTTGTTTACATGACTAAATGTTTGTATTTACACTATGATCTGATAGTTTTTATGTCTTGAATTTTAATTATTGCAGCACTTAAATAGATTTGCTTACTGGCCAAAAATAGTAATGCTTCTGTTTTTCTTTTGTTTCGTTATCTTAGAGAGGGAACATTACCATGATAATGAAATCTTGCATTCATAGTCTTTGTTGTTAACTGATTTCAATATTTAATGTATAAACATTTGATTTCCACTTGCTTGCATTATTAGTAGAAAACAGACACCCCAGTGAGGGGTTGGTAGAACAGTTAATGATGCACTTTCCTCATTTCTTACATTTTAAGAAAACATTAAAGGATTAAAAAAAAATCTTTAGAGCTACAGAAAATACAAAATTAGTTGAACCTTGTTAGGTTACCCTTGTTATGTCTTCATTGATGACCATTCAGGAGTCCAATTTTTAATCAAAGCAGCAAGTATTACACAATAATAAAACTAGCCTTGTTTGAAATCATCGATACAAAAAGCACATACATTGAGGGGGGGTGCATATAATTGGCAGCTACTACATGCTTGTCAAATCACATTTCATCAAAAATCTCTTACATATTATCAAAGGAACAGGAAAGCAACATTGAATACACTTATTTAAAACAACACAGCTATTCCAGTTCCCCCGTATTCATGAGCCTAGTGCGTTGCCAAACATAGTGCATTGCCACTGTTTAATGCAGTTGTAGTTTTGTCACTGACAGCAGATGGAGGAATTTATCACATACATAAATATTACAGGATGAGGACAAAATTGTGCAAGCATTAAGTTAATAACTCAAAGGTGTTCCCCTTTGGGTCAGATTGCAACACAAGTGGAGGCTACGCACTACATTGCGGCCTAGTATCTAATTTCCTGGGGATCACACGCACCTGTGGCTTAAAGCAATCAATTAGCAACAAACAAACGAGTTGGGGGTCAGCTGATCAGGAGGTCCAATACAGAGCAGAGGAAACCAGTGTGAGAGAGGGAACATGTTGCCTTTGTGATCGACAGATGCTTCATAAATAATGCTCATTTTGCTCTGCTTGTGCAACTAATGCATATATTGTTAGGAACTGATATTAATACGCGGGATATCAATTTTGCTGACCTTATCCTTGTAGCATTTGTAATTCGTGTTCAGATCCTTTATGGAGGAAAAAATATGACATTCTGTCTTTAATGTTCCACTACATAGAATTAAGATTGATTGATTTCATTTGAATGAGGATTATAGATTCTCATTGTCCAAAATAAAAAGGGACATCTTCCAAAAATGATCGAGCTAGTGAAGTGCTATTACTGCTGTTTTTTTTTAAATTTGTAAATTGACAATAATCTGTGAGCAAAAATGGAACCTGCATATTTATATCGTTTTTGGGGAAGAATATGTGTCTCACTTCATTCAGCTTCATATTCTGCAGCAGACTCCCATTAGCTGACTGGAGCGGCACTTGCTCTCAGGACTACAGAGGGATAAGGGGGTGGGTTCAAGGTGGGGGGAGATTGGCAGTGGATGCAGGTGGCCACTATCTGTCCATAGTTTTTAGATTTGTCTGTATTGTGGTTTGTTTTATTGGCATGTTTGCTTAATAACTTAATTACAACAACAACAAAATATTGGTTAAAATTGCTGTTTAGTCTCTGTATAAACTTTTATATCCCTAATTTATTATTGGCACCCATTGGCACTTAGCAAAGTATACAAACCAGACTTTGGGACTCCGTTCAAAAAAGGTTCGCCATCCCTGTTATAGGCACTCACTGCCTCTGTCAAAGCCTCATCTTGTGCCATGTCTCCAGGCTTGTCTTTTTCTGTGGCAAAGTGGCCCCATCTCCTCCAGCTCTGCCACTTCATCCTGTTCTTGTATCTTATGATTTGCCCACTTAACAAATGTGTCTGTAGCTGCCTTAATCCTGTCAGAGACTTTTTCAATGGCTTTCAGTTTTTCCAGTGCAGCCACAACCATTTGCTTGTCTGCAGGTATTTGGACAGTGGACCCGATGACCCTCCTCCTCTTTCCTTGAATGTAGAATTGTGTGAAATTAACCACCAGGGCAATCTCCCTATCACTCCCCCTAATTTGTCCTCAAGTTTGAAAACATTTCTGAAATTAAATCCCTTTCAAAACTGCCACGAAGGAGACAATGGAAACCTCTACATTTAAAACCTATACCTGGTTTGACTTGTGACTTGTTACAGGAAGAGAACCGACTTACTGGGAGGTGTGTGGCTGTACATCTGTATCAGGGCGGTTTCTCACTGGGCACAGAGCTGGCCAATTCACTTTGGACGACACTTGATGAAATGACCTACAAGCAATAAGGATTATGGTCATACAAACTGGGCAGACAGTCATAAGAAAGTTTACAAATGGGAGGAGGCCATTCGACCCATCATGTTCATTTGGTGTCCATTAATAACTGAGTGATCCAAGGCTCCTATCCAGTTTATTTTTGATTTGATTTGATAAAAGTCCGTTTTGAGATCGTAGGTTATTAAAGAATATTGGATCTAAATCAAAAGAGACCATGTGCACGTGTGTAGTTTGTAACTGAATATGCAAAGTGCTGGTGAATATCCAAATCGGTGATGAACTGACGCTGGTGATGGTCTGTATCCCGTGATGAAGTGTGCATGATGAAAAGACATAGACCCCAGTAGAGTACAGTCTAGAGGTCAGAAAGCAGGCTATCAGAACAAGACAGGAGATCCAGGAATCGATTCTGTGGGAGAAAGCAGAAGGTCATAAATGCAGGGAGGCATAAACAAGCTGATAAAGGCTTGGGCTGTTGTTCAAGAGACTATGAAGACTGAGCACTGGAGATGGGACATGGAACGGTTTAATTATTGGAGCTGATGAGCGGGGAGACAAGGAACAGGTGAAGTTAATTGGTCAATGAGGCAGGGATTGATTATTCAATAACCATGTGGCAACAAACAGGAGGCTAAGGAAGACACAGCAAAGCTGGAACAAGGGTGACCTCTGGTCGTGATCTTGGAGAACCCTTCCTAGAACAATGTTCCAGTTATTATCCAGATTTATTAATTGTATTAATGAATATGTACAATTTATTATCATCACTATAATAACATCAAGCTGTTTTTTTTTTCGAACACAACACAAAGATGGCAGACCTACAGGTGTGATTGAATAGGATCAGTTTGTAAAAGCAAGTCTGGGCTCACTTTGGTTCCACAAGGTACAGATGTTCATATCATATTACTCTGTATTATTAGGCTTTTTATTAGTAGTATGTAAGTTTAGCATAATAATCATTGTCTTGGGTTCATAAAACAATTAAAAGTATTAAGGAATGTACAGTTGTGAACATATTACTATAAAAACTTCCTCCATCAATAGGACAGTACTCATGGGTGCCAGTGTGAGAGAGTGCTGCATTCACATTAAAGGAAGGTACAGATATATACTATCGAAGAAGTGTGTTAAGAACATTGTGAAACAACCAACTAAAAAAGGCTTGACATCCTGCTGAAAAGTACCTGCATCTGCAGTCCTCATGTGTGCTTGTGTGAATGATGTAGCCTCTCATTTGAATTACTGATATGTGCCAGCAATATCTGACTATGTACAAGAAGTGGTGACTCAATACAGTGCGAGTGATTTCACTTCCGACTACATCCAGGACAAGTAGAGGTCAGTAGATTTGACCTTAATGCATTCCATGTTACATAATCAGGCCTCTCAGTGTTTGAACTGTTACTGTGCTTTGAATGCCATGTTTAAATGAACATGCAATTACCTGTTAGAGGAACTCCCTACATCTTGACAGCACTTAGCTTTTACCATCCAGGATGTAGGACCTCACTTACTGTACTTGCCTGTTTAAATTGTAAATTGGAATTTGTAAAATGTATTATTTTGAATTGCTGTTTTAGTTGAATTGAATTTGTAATGATTGATGCTTTTAACTTAACTGCACTTTTGCACTTTGTTTTACACTTATGTTGTAAGTCGCCCTGGATAAGGGCATCTGCCAAGAAATAAAAATAATAATAATAACTCACGGTGGAATTGCTGCCAAGGTATGACAATCCACACGGGACAAAATGGCCTTTCCAAAATGTGCTGAATGGACTCTTGAGTCATACAGAAGCATTGCAGGCAGGTTTGATTCCAGCAAATCTCTAAGTTGCACCCGTCTACACTAATCCTGTACATTAGTATCTCATCACCTCTCATACAAGATACACTGGCCAATAAGTGAAGCCATTCAAGACCATGACGTTGGCTTTTGAAGGACTGGCTTCCCCGACACCCTTTGCACACTAGACGGATGTCACATTCCAGTCTGTAGAGCACGACACATTGACAATGCACAGATATACTACAGCAGGAAACAGTTCTGTTCAATTCATCTCACTGCCTCCTGTGACCATACATGCCAATTCACCCATCCTGGTAGCTGGAATGATGCCCAATAAATAAAACTGACAGACATTGTAACATTGTTGTTTTATTGATGGAACAAAGCATGCAAAATTAAACATAACAATCCTCCCCAGCCAATAAACAGAATTAATATCACTGCTTTTCCTCGATTCTTTCTAACAGTTCAATAATTCAGTCCTGATTTGCAGAGACAGCTTTCATTTCCTTCAGCAGTTCAGTTTCCCCGCGTTCTCTTCTCCTCTCCCTCTGCTCGGATTTCCGACAGCGATCTTCCCTCTCTTGCTGTCACCATTCATTGGTTTCTGTGAGGGTCCTTTTTGCAGACTTGGTCTGCCTGTTCAGTCAGGAATGTCCCTGCTGTATCTCCACCAGGTATTGGCTTGGCTTGGCTCTTCCTTGTTGTGGGATGTGTTGGTGGGGGAGCTGATGTCTGCATGGAAGAGACTGTTGAAGGGGCAGATTGTGGCACAGACAGGTTTGTTGCCACAGTGGTCTCTTATGAGGGTAAACCCCTTGTGTCTTGCAGAGCAGACTAGCCATTGAATGGGAGGAGAATAGGTTACACAACTGAAACTGTCTTTCGAGCTCGGCTGGAACAAAAACCAGCAGGAACTAAACCAGCAGTTGGTACTAAATTGAACATTTATCTGAACTGTCACCCCCAGGATCAGGAAACAGAGCAGATCTTACACAAAGACAGCCACAATATACAGCTCTGGAAAAAATTAAGAGACCACTGACCATTTTTCTTAAATCAGCATCTCTACATGTATGGCAGCCATTCCATTCCAGTGTCTACTGAATGAGCTACTGATTAGGTGATCACCTGGACAATTATCTTATTTAACGAGGAATATAAAAACCACTGCTGTGGTCATCATTATCCTCTTGCAATAGGACCAGCTGGATGGTAAAAACAGTGCTAATAGTACCTCAAAAGCAGTTGGAATAAAAAAATAACTATTGACCATGCCAAAAGAGTTGAAAAGGAAAGTTCTGAGTGAGGAAAACAAGGGTTCAATTCTGGCTTTACTGGCAGAGGGATACAGTGAGCGTCGGGGGGCTTCCATCCTTACAATTTCAAAGACGACGGTTCATAAGAACAAGGTCAAGCAGCAGACATTGAGGACAACAAAGCTACAGACCGGCAGAGGACGAAAACGACTCTCCACTGACCGGGATGACCGCCAACTCATTCGAATTTTACTCGACAACCAAAGGATGACAGCAAGTGACCTACAATAAGAATGGCAAACGGCAGCTGGGGTGAAGTGCACAGCGAGGATGGTTTGAAACAGGCTCCTACGGGCAGGGCTGAATTCGTGCAAAGCTAGAATAAAGCCCGTCATCAATGAGAAGCAAAGAGCCAGGCTGAGGTTTGCAAAAGACCATAAGGATTGGATAGTAGAGCACTGGAGTAAGGACATCTTCTCAGATGAGTCCAATTTCAGCTTTGCCCAACATCTGGTCATCTAATGGTTAGATGAAGACCTGGAGAGGCCTACAAGCCACATTGTCCCGCACCCACTGTGATGATTTGGGGGTGCTTCAGCAAGGCTGGAAATAACTAATTCTATCAAACAAATACAAATTAAATTGCCTTATGTTAACCCAGGTACAATTATTTTGACACAGGCTAAATTATAGTGTCCAGTATTATAATTTGTTCACACTCAAGAGCTACAAATGTTAAACATTTCCTCAAACCCCAGGTTCATAACATATCACTGAAGTGATCTCTTGCTTCTCCTCTGGAGTCACTAAAACAGTAACGGTGGTGGAACCATCAGTGAGTTTTATTTCATAATGCGTTGGTGGTATACAAACTAACCACAACCTCAGCTATTTAAACCCTTGTTGCCTAATTGGAACGGTTTAATACAGACTGTGTAATGTAATGACATTGAATTGACACACAATGTATCACACATGGGGATTGCATTCCATAATAAACATCTGTCCTGAACTTGTTCCCTCATATTGTTTCCTTTAATGTGTTTATTCCGTTCATTGTCTCATCGCCAGTCATTTAGGTCACAGCTTTATTATACATACACCTTTTCAGATGCTCTCTATGAACGCACACATGGGCTAAATGTGTTCGCCTTTACAGTCTGTGCAGAATGATCCCAGTGAACGCATGCTGCGTGACCAATAATAGAATCAAAAAGTCGACTGATTCAGAATGCATTTGATTAGTTTCTTGTAATTTCGCCTAATTCGAGCCTGGCAGAATATAATTTATTGATCGATGGTTTAAATCATTTATTACTAGGTCTTATACATATTACATTTTCAAACTGCATGGAAAAAAAAAGTGAATGAGAAAAGAGAAGTAATTCTCAAGACGGCCCAGCAAAACTTCACAGTCAACGGTTATCAATATCGGGAAAAGTCCTGACTGTGATCGCCCAAAAGCTGATTTCCAGGGAGATAAGATCACATGCTGGAGTGCCGGCCCTGCACCTGGATTGCCAGACATTTTATTGGACTATTTTCACCTTTTCATTTTTGAATTTTTAAACAGCTGTTTATGTTTTAAATATTTCGTTTTTCTTAAACTGTTATTTACACAACAGTAAAAACAGGAGTAAATAAAACAAGCTTTAAATCCAGATTTCTATATTCTTTTCTCTTATCAGCTTAGAAAATGTTGAGCAAAGCAACACAACTTTACACAACATAGGAAGGGTTTGAACATTTTTTATTTTTTAAAAATGTTGAGTTGCGATCCTTGGTCTTCCTACACACCTACCGTCCAGCCCGGCAGACAGGCACAGATGCCCAGGCCCTGGCAGCGCCCCTCGTTCTGGCAGGGGCAGTGTGGGGGGCAGCTTTGCTTTGGGCAGAGGTTCGTACAGCTGGGGGGAAACATAGTGAACCCTTTGCTGAGATCAAGACACTGACAAACAGGACTTTGTCCCATTCCATTTGTGTGTTCGATATAACATGGTTTCTCCTGCAACGCGGTGAGAGTTTTTAACGCCTGAGGAGCATGTTATATCGGGGTAGAGCTGTAATAAATAAAAGCCGAAACTTGTACACATCCCGTTTCTCTTCCTGTCTCAGTCCTGATGCCCAGACACACCCCTACGTGCCTGCAGTCAATACAGCCTAATTGCAGAAGATCTAAACATTTTAGCATTCCTATCAGACTAGTTCTATCCACTCTAGTTATCTAGTAACCGAAGCGAATGCTCATGTTAGGCCTACATCTTACAGAAGCGCTAGTTATGCTTTTTTTATAGAACAGTGTACAGCCTACTGTATTATAGATTTTAATACATTTTCTTGACAATCAACACAAACCGTTGTGTATTTTAGCGGAGACCCAGCAAATGTTGAGGCTGCGAGACTACTACAGCAAGGCCAATATAATCTGCCCATGTTGGAAAAAACTAAAATTATTCTTCTTCTACGATGGCAATGCTTGCAATATCACCAGTTTCAATCATGATTGCAAACTGAAGCTAACAATCTATCTGTACAGTTGTGAACTGTGTAACGATAAAGACACAACGAACTTCCTGTACAATTTCAGCTACAGAACAATTGTGTATAAGTTTTGGCTTTTATTTATTACAGCTCTATAACGAGCTCCTCAGGAGCCAAAAACTCTCAACGCATTGCAAGAGAAACCGCATTATATCGAACACACAAATGGAATGGGACAAAGTCCTGTGTGTCAGTGTGATGATCTCAGCAAAGGGTTCACTATGTTTCCCCCCAGCTGTACGAACCTCTGCCCAAAGCAAAGCTGCCCCCCACGCTGCCCCTGCCAGAACGAGGGGCGCTGCCAGGGCCTGGGCATCTGCGCCTGTCTGCCGGGCTGGACGGTAAGTGTGTAGGAAGACCAAGGATTGCAACTCAAAATGTAAAATCTCAAAATGTAAAATCTCAAAACTTAAAGTAAAAATCCAGCCGAATGAGATAAGAATGAGCATCTTAATAACGACCCGAGTCGCCGCACATACTCGCCGGTCGCCGCAGTCGTAGGTGCCCAGGGGACAGGGGTCCTGGCAGCGGGAGTCACTGTAGCTGGGCAGGGAGCGGTAGGCTCCGGTCAGGGGGTTGCACTGGCTCCCGTTCTCACACTGGCAGGCCCGGCCGTCACAGGCTGAAAGACAGCAACGGCGATACAGGGTTACATTGACCACTGAAGGAGGGCAGAGATGAGATTTGAAGGCAGCAGTTGCCCAGGGTGAGGGAGTGAGAGTGAGGGCAGAGAGAGGGGACGGGGGCAAGAGAGGTCCGTGGTGTGTCAGAGGACATGATGAGATACAGCGGCCTGATTCGGTTACCCTGCGTAGCTCCTGAGGGGGTGACCATCTCCTCCCTTCTTCTAATGGCCAGCAGCAGAAGAGCCTCTTCCACAAGGGCTCCTTCGCTGGCCTCTGTCGCTGGGAGGCAGTGCAGCACTCCAGGGCCCGAGAGGCACAGCTCCTGACCTGTGCGTCACTCTCCTCCTGCAGGGCCTGCGTCAGAGCTGGAGACACAGGGAGAGGACAGGCTGAACACACAGCTCTGGTGTGTCTGAGTAACAAGAGAGTGCACAGCAACAGGCCGATGCACTCTGCTCCAGCCCGGCAGCAAAGACTGGCTCTTTACACACAGCCAGGACCAGAGCAGCAGTGACATGGTAACACACTGACGCATTCAAGGGCTGCATTACCTCCGACGCTCTGATCCACCCATCGACGACTGAGGAGGGACTGTGGGACGTTTTTAATCAGGGACTCTGTGGGTCAGAGAAAGCAACACTGAGTCACAATTCAGCACAGATCTCAGCTACAATGTGCCTATGAGCTCCATCACGGGCCCATATCCTGCCCAGCTGTGTCTCATCTCCTCACTGGCTCTGACTTCAGGAAAGCGGCTGCTCAGGCAGTACAGGGCGCAGAGTACAGGGTACAGACTGGTGACAGCACAGCCTGTGACACACTGAGCACAACAGCCTGCAGGCCGGACACCGAAGCCTAAAACAGCAACTCACTCTTTCCCAGAGCACAGTGACCCTGTGCAGGACGTCTGCAGCGACATCCCGGGCGACGCCGTCCCTTCTCAAGTGGGGCAGGACCTGTGAGAGGGAGGACAGAGCTCCCCGGACCGCCTGCCTGTCGGCCACGTCTGTATCCTGCAGGGCCGAGCAGATGATGGCCAGTAGTTCCCAGCTGTGTTCTTCCACCTGCATAGAGACACCCAAAGAACCCTGTCAGCACGTATACCCCCAAAGTGAAGAATTGAAACATCGCCGTGTCCGGTGGCAGACGGTCCTGCATTGCACACTGTCCTTACCTGGGCGGCAGTGGCTCTCCCCAGGCCTTGGAATAGCTGCAGTCTCACAAGCACAGAGGAGTCCTGGGCTTGGCACTTCAGGGTCTTCACAAGCACAGCCTTCAACTGCTTCTCTGAGCCGCAGAGCAGCTGCAAGACAGGAGAGACAATGAGAGCAGCCCCCCGGCAACGCACAAGCTGGGAGAGCGAGGCGCCGTTAGAGCTGCACACAGAGACACACTCACCTCAGAGAAGAAAGCCGTCGCTGTGACTCTGTGCTGCTCCTGGTCAGAGGTCAGGAAAGGGATAAGGACCTTCACGATGCCTGGGAGCTGCAGGCCACCGTGCTGAGCCATGGCCCTGGAGGACAAAGGGACAGCTAGTGAGCAGACAATAAATATGAATATGTTCCTGTCAGTGCAGTCTGTGATGAAAAGAGAGACCCGTACCTGGCCAGGAGACGGACCCCCTCGGTGTGGCTCTTGGAGCTCCACAGCAAAGCCCAGGCCGCCTCCTGCTCCAGTTGCTCCATCACTGTCCCCAACTGGGCCTGGAGAAGTAGGGCCCGCAGAGCCAGCATGGTTTCTCCGAGGATCTCACTGTGGCCCATCTGCAGAAGGAGGGCCCCAAATAGTTGGGGAAAGACCCTCTGAAAGGGCCCCTTACCCCCTGGGGCGGCTAGCAGCTCCTGCACAGCACAGGTCACCTGACACAGGGAGAGACACACAGGGTCACACTCAGATAGAAGGCACCCAATTTACAGCACTATATCTTTGAAAGCGTCACAGAGAGATGCACTCACAGCCAGGGTTTCGTGCCCAGCGGGTGAGGTGCTCAGTTTTCTCATGAGGAACGCCAGCAGCCTGCGGGACAATTTGCCCTCAGCACCCAAGGCCCTCCACAGCGCACAGATGGAGCTGGGGGAGACAGAGACACAGTGAGACAGACACACAGGAGCTCCTCGCTGTGACACACGAGCCGATCAACACTGCGGCCAGTCACTGTGAAAGACAGACCCTTGTGTGTGGCTTACCTGTCCAGCGGCAGGGCTCGGCTCAGCAGCATCACGGCGAGCACCTCCAGGCGCCCAGACACGAGGCGGATGACCACTCTCAGCTGCCGGTCAGTCAGGTGGAGCAGGCAGGGCTGCAGTGAGTCCAGGATCTCAGAGACCTGGAGGACAGATGAGACAGGCGCTCAGTGTGCCGCCCAGCGCAGCGAGAGGAAACACAGCGAGAGACTCCAAACTGGCCCTTACCTGCCTCGTCAGCTCGGCTCGACGGGCCTCCAGGACACGAAAGCAGATGGAGCTACAGTCCTGGGGGAAGGAGGGCTGGCCTGGAATGGACTGGGTGTTCCCTGTAATCAAATTTGAGGTTTGATAGGGTAAGGACAGGACAAATTAATCGATCACAGAGATCAGTAGAAACAATACAGTTACAGGCTGAGAGTGTGTGTGTTTCGATGTGTTGCTGATGAGGTCAGACAGCACTGAGAGCACAGTAGCGCAGTGGGACAGGACGGGGGGACAGGACGGTACCTGCAGCGATGAGGAGGTGGGCAAGAATCAGCCCGGACGCAGCCCGGCTCGGCTCACTGACGCTTGTCATCTGCTGAATAATGAATCTGGCGACCATCTTTGGGAAGGCGGTGGCTGTGGGAATAAGGCAGGCAGCACAGAGCAGTGAGGTCACGACACAGGCCAGCGGATCAGAACCAGGATCTTGAACACGCTGTGCTCGTCCGCGGGCAGCTGGCTCTCCCGACGGGCGCGCATCTGAAGGAGACGGGCGCGGACCTGAAGGAGAAAGATGTGGTCACTGCATACCCAGGGGGAGGCGTCGCTCCACTGCACAGAGTCGGCACAACAGAGCAGGGCCTGACCTACCTCCTGGTGCAAGCTCCTCAGCAGGACGTCCACAGAGGAGCGGATTATACTCCGGTCCGAGCCCAAGGCCGCCAGGACGATGTAGCGCGTGTTCTACAATAAAGAAACACAAACTGCACTGTGGGCTGGGTTCACAGACCCCAATCAGCACGACTCAAGGGCTCCTCAGCATATGTTTGCGAATCTGGCTACGAGCTTTTAACTTCTAAGACAAAGTATCAACCAATCAATAAGAAACTAAACCAAACCCTTATCCTGATGTTAAACATAAAACCAAGACTTTAATCTGGAGCCGGTCTGATCTATCCCACCCTTGCTACCCCAGTCAGCAGAGAAAGCCCTACCTGGACCAGGACTTCACCATTCGAGCTGCGTTTGTACAGCGCCACTGTGGTGTTGATCAGCCCGCTCAGTCTGGCCCCGAGATTCGCAGGGCACAGCAGGGGCGTCAGGGCAGCCATGGCAGCCACTACTGCCTCATGCACCTTCAGGACGGACACAGAGACCAGTCAGTGTGGGCAACGCCAAGAGGGCAAAAGAGCAACAATTCAGAACAAGGGGGAGAGATGGCAGCATGTTAGGATTATCAGTATACAGGGTGTACAGTGATTTATACTGTGGCAATCCTCTCCCTGTAGATAACTCACCCTCCCCAACACATTGTGCCTCAGAACCAGCTGGCAGAGGATCACTGGGCCATAAATCCTGACTGCCCATGTGTGGAGCTGGATGGTTTACCAGTCCATGATTGACAATCACATTTCCCAGCGGCCCATACCTGCAGGTTCAAGACTTCCACTATGTACCACCTCTGCAAAGATGAGTATGCAGTGCCCATGACTGGAGAGAAGTCCTGATTCCTCAGGGTGGGGTCAGCGCTCCCTCTGGGGCCAGAAATGAACTCCTGAATGCTCTCAGAGAAGTTTGTGAGCACTGGGAAATGATAAACAGACACCGGGGTCACCCTCCATGCGACACACACGCTTCACGGATATCTGTCATTCCAGGAGTCAGCTGCAACCTTCACTCGCCTGAGCATAGCACCATCCTGACATCTGACTTGGTGGCCCTGATGAGCACAAGATTCAGCCCCTGGATAATGTCCCTGAGACGAGGCACCATTCCGGACACTGCACACACACACACACACACACAACAGGTGGTTACGGGTCTTCAAAAAACAGGTCAGTTCCCTGTTGCAAAAACAGTGGCTTCAGGAATCGAAGCAGCAGGCAGACTCACCATTTGCTCGTGACAGACGTCCCAAAAAGGTCAGCCATATGGGATTTCCAGAGCTGCCAAGACCTCCTGGAGAAACTGGGATCCTAGGGCCAGCAGGATGTCACTGGTTGCTTGCTGTGTGTCAGGAGGCACGTTCTGGGTCAGAGGAATCATTATACAAAAAAACAGCAAGGTCTGTGTCTAATGTGCATGTTTCAGAGCGCCTCACAGGAGGGAGTGACTCACCGGATCCCTGCCCATCATTCCAGCTGCCATAGTGATGACCTTCCCGGCTGTGGAGGGGCTTATGTCCTCAATCTGGCTTGTCAGCAGCTTTCCCATGGCCTGCAGGATGGGGGTCTCATGGTGCACCTGAGCAAAGGAACACAGGAGAAAGAGCTCAAGAGCGGTGTGACACAGAGCACCCAACACTGAGCCCTGCATCACTCCGAAGAACCATTACAATACAAAAAGGCCTCGCGAGGATCAATGTCTATCTTCTCTGCATGATTGACAGCGTTACAGCCTTGAACCCTCTGTGCACAACGACACTGAGAGGTGTATGGATTGCCAAAAACTCAGCCACACAATGTACACACTTTATAAGCTGCCAAATCAACTGCAGAAAACATAAAAAATTCCTACTGACAGACAAGTCCCAAGTCTCACCCGGTGGTCCCTCTGCAAGTAACCGACACACCACAAACAGAAGTCATCTGGGTGGGCCACGTCGGAGAAAGACACTATCTTCTCCTGCAGCTCTTGCTCGGAGGCCTCTGCGTCAAGGGCACGCTGGAGAGCAAACATCTTCACTGAGGAGACAATACCAAGAAATAAATATGGTGAAGATCAAGTCCAGCACATACTTATAGAAGAGCAGCAACACGTGGACGATCAGACATTCTGCTGTCTGTCACTGGAGTCTTCAATTAAACGCAGACCTCATGTCTGTAATTCCTCTGTAGGATGCTCCGGAAATACATATGCAGATGAAATCCAAATATCAGATATTTAAAGGAAGAGCTCCAAACTGAGGATTGTATTTCTTGTTACTAGTCAATAAAAAGGACTCAAAACAAATAGGCAACTCACCTAAGGCCTCAAAACCATCCATCTTGGTGTGGTAATACTAAATTAAAACAGAAGAATTCTGGTTATGTTTCATTTCACTTTATTGATTGAATTATTTTGTGTGATTAAACATAGTATGCTGACCATTGGTGCATTAGAGTGAAAAAAATCAAGTCAAAGAATGATAAAGTGTAATTTATGGTTGTGAAGCAAAGATATGTCTGAGTCCAGATCTGCCTGACTTCATATATTAATTAAAGATATCTCGAAATTACAATTTGGCTCGCCATACCCATCTCCTTCGACACGACTGAGTTACTAGATATTATGTCATTTACAAATTGGCAGATGGGAGATGAAAGAAGTTGTTGAATATATACACTGCATATTGTTTCACTTTTTCAGAGGAGGAATGCTGCGCCCAGCTTGCAGAACTTAGTTCAAAACTAACATGGGTGTTGGTATTCAGAACTCACCAGGACTTGGCCATCCTTAGTTTTTGGACCTTATAACAGGGATGTTTTGCACTTTTAGTTTTCCTTATTATTTTTTGAAGACAGGCTGAGGGAGACGATGTGCAGTGTTTCATTGGTTTGTTTTGCAAAGAGATGGATAGATGTGTAAAACAGTAATTTGAATCACTGTGGCAGTAACTTCACGCAGTGAAAACGTTTTAAAGTATAATTTAATCAAGGCTTTATTTCCAAGTAGCCTGCTGGCTATGCAGCGGGTTATTGATAGGCATGCTCTTATGCACATGGCACATCCCTGTATTCATGCTGGAGTTGTCCCATCTAGTGGGGACATTGGGAACTACCAGTCCTCCCTTTTAAGCTTTGAATTTACTCCAAACATCAACTGCAATAACCCAGGTATAACATCATACCTTATAACTGCCACCACTTTGTTATATGTAACTCAACTCAATTAATGAACAACTTGTACTGTTACTGTAAAATACCCATAACTAATACCATCCTTTAGATGTCAGCTGAAAGTCTTGTAAGTGACTTGGTACCCTTTTATCTGTTTGCGCCCCCGTCTCAGTGCTGGTCCCCTCCTGTGGTTTTGAAACTGACAGTCCCCTAGTCACCGGAGGAATGATCTCAGCCTGCGTGTCCTGCGTACTGGGGACAATGTCCTGAAGCGTGTCCTCTACTGGTGGTGGCACAGTGATGGAGGGTTTGTGACTCGGATCGGACAAATCCGCTGTCTGGCCATTTTCAGTGTCCACCGATCCCTTTAGTGCAACTGGTCCACATGTCTCCTTACCACCCTTCAATCCCCCAGCCTGACTTTGTGGGACACAAGTCCCGCTGTAGTTTCAGTGAATGCAGGGATCCATTTTGGCTGAGATTCCTGGTTGTAACGAGGTCTTTAAAAGACATAAGTATGCTCTCAACCCTGTTACATTGGCTGGTGTGGGTGCATTTTGGATTGCCTTTACCTTATCTTGTATGAGATGTAGTCCCGTTGCGTCCACCTTGTGCCTCAAAAACACCGCCTCACTGCCCATAAAGGTGCACTTTCTCCTCTTTAGCCAGAGTCCTGCGTTTTCCAGCCAGAGAAGTACATCTGTAAGGGTCTGCAGATGCTCCTGATCAGTTTGTCCCATCAGGAGGATGTCATCCAGAAAGATGGCCACATATGAAATGCCTTGCAAGAGCCCCTCCATGGTTCTCTGAAATATTGCAGGCTTGAGGATATTTCAAAAGGTAAGACATTGTACATGTACAGGCCCTTGTGTGTATTTACTGTCACACTCCTCATCCACAGCAATGTGATGATATGCGTGGCTCATATCTAATTTGGTCAGTTTCTCTCCACCTCCTGTGATTGTCGCGTGACGAACCTTCGAAGGTTTGTAAAAACCTCAGCAGGTCTGGAGACGGGACCTTCGAAGACACAGTGTTTAATATGTATAATTGAAAAGGAATAGGACACTGTTTAATTGTAATGGAAGTGAGAAGTAATACAGCATAGTAATCAGTATTCCTGTGTGCAGGTTGTTTCTCCTGGAAAACCCATCGCACCGTTTGGAACGGATGACCATTCATGAACTTTCATCCAGCGACGACAACGTCAGCCATCGCACCACGGCTCCACCTCTCCACACACACTGGACGCTGTGCACTGAGCTGCTTTTGAACTGCAGGAGTGGTAGGACAAAATGATTGAGACAAAGCATTTCATGTCTTTTTGTATTTTGTTATTGGAATTTACTGATTGCTAATTATTTCTTAAGAGGGAAATAACAAAGCAAAGTAAAATACCATTCAAGGAAAGTCATACCACTGGTATGTTTTTTATTCAGGGGGTTAGTATTGTACTGTGCCACAACTTGCACAACCAGTCTCCTATCGCACCTAAGATCCCTGGACATGTTACACACTAATATAGGGTTACAACAGCATAACAGAAGCATACGTTGTCTCTTCATACAATTCATCTGCATTCATTTCATTTAGCCTAAAATATTTAATCTACCTTTTTCTTCTCCACGAAATTAAATAATTATTCATTTTTTTGATATTAGAAATATAAAGTTAATTGTGCATATGAATTACATACAGATAGATATGTAGTTTTTATGTGTTGTGTGTTCTTGTTTATATATGGAGTATCACCTGTGCTCCCACCAAAATAAGTTAGTGTAACGCCCTGCGGGGCAGTCTTTTATTCTGACTGTGTTTAGACATATTGATTCAGTTCTTGTCCTTCAGAACAGGTGTGAGTGTGTTCCTGGGTGGTTAAAGATCCCTTGGCAGAAGTGGGATTCCATCCCAAGCCTCCTGTGAAGACTGCGAGCTCAAAGCAGCGCCTCAGACCATTCAGCCATCCTGACTTGTGTGGCTATGTTTAAATGGAGCCATTCCCGACGTCATGGAAAACAGTGGATATCTCATTGAATGTTGTTGTATTTGGCCGAAATAACTCAGTTGGGAGAGTGTTAGACTGAAGATCTAAAGGTCCCTAGTTCAATCCTGGGATTGAGGGATTGTGGGTTTGAGTCCCATCTGCTGTGATCCCTGCCTTGTTTCTGGACTGGAAATTGGAAATTCACTATATGCTGCAGTTGTTTTCTTCCTTCTGCTCATATCCTACACACATCTTGCCTCTGGGCAAAGTTGGGAACTGCGCCGTTTGAACTGGGAAACATGGACATTAAAAGACTGGAGATGCCAAAGCAAAACTCAGCATAGTAGAGGCTGTAGCTCGGCATTAGTGCGTGTACCTTCAATGTATCACACCTGGCCCCGATAAAGCCCTACTTTTTGGTGACAGGTGGTCTATGACTTGATCCCGAGAAGTGAAAATGACACACCAATGTGCATCGCTGCAATCTCGTCCTCTCCTTCACTTTTCACAGTGGATGCGTCCACACGCTGTTTCTCGGAGAAACTGTTCCTTGCGTTACGTGTCCAGCATTGTCCAGCGCACAGTCGCTTCTTTCTCCTTCTCTTTGCCCATGTCATCCACATATTGTGCCGTTGGGGAACGCTAGGAACAGCGTTGTAGCATGCATTGAGACTCAAGGAACGACAGTGCAACTCTTTTCTTTCTGTGTTGGAT
Organism: Amia ocellicauda; assembly: GCF_036373705.1. Classification (NCBI taxonomy): domain Eukaryota; kingdom Metazoa; phylum Chordata; class Actinopteri; order Amiiformes; family Amiidae; genus Amia; species Amia ocellicauda. Next base: position 34,750,134 of record NC_089863.1, on the reverse strand, counting down.
TGTTTACTTGTTGGTGTTGTGTGCCATTGGGGAACGCTAGGAACAGCGTCGTAGCATGCTCTGAGACTCAAGGAACGACAGTGCAACTCTTTTCTTTCTCTGTTGGATTGTTTGTTTGCTGAAGTTGTTGAAGGAGACATATGCTGGCTGTGGGGATGTAGCTCAGTGGTAGAGCGCATGCTTTACATGTATGAGGTCCCAAGTTCAATCCGCGGCATCTCTAGGCTGCCTTTTAATGTCCATGTTTCCCAGTTCAAATGGCGCACTTCCCAACTTTGCCCAGAGGCAAGATGTGTGTAGGATATGAGCAGAAGGAAAAAAACGACAGCAGTCCACAGTGAATTTCCAATTGTGGGTGGAAACAAGGTAGGGATCACAGCAGATGGGACTCAAACCCACAATCCCTGGCATAGGAGGCCAGTGCCTTATCCATTAGGCCATTGGGGCTCAGTCAGGTAGTTTCTGAACAGGAAAAAAAATAAATAAAAAAAAAATACAGCCCGCAACAGAATGGAAACAGTATAATGAAGTGAATAGTTACAGGAATTGTCCCATAAGCAGTAACACAGGGTTGCAGGAGTCATTGCACAGCCTGCAGTGTAAAGTGAACAAGGAGCCTGTCGTTGATTTCGCCTAGAGTTGTATTTGCAAAAGGGCTTTGAATCAATTACCTTTGAATCGGAGCACAGTGCACTCTAGCTGCAAAATGGAGGCGCACACATGTGCAATACATGGGCTCCTTGTGCTTTCTGAACATATTCCTCATAAAATGCCAAAACCCAGGATTGAACCAGGGACCTTTAGATCTTCAGTCTAACGCTCTCCCAACTTAGCTATTTCAGCCAAATACAACAACATTCATTGAGATATCAACTGTTTTCCATGACGTCGGGAATGGCTCCATTTAAACATAGCCGCACAAGTCAGGATGGCTGAGTTTTTGTTCAGAATTTTTGTATTAAATGTTACTAGGTGTTTGAGTATGCTCTGTGTATGTTCTGTCTTTTTCATGCTACTAGGGTGTTACTATTATTGGCCTTTCCTCTCTTTCTTTCCACCCTCTATCTCCCTGTTTGAGTTTGTTTTTGTACACAGGGTACTCTGCTGATTAGGCTTCATGTCTTACAGGACTTTCCAGTCTGCCATGTTTTTAATTTCTTTACTGATGTTTGTATTTCTTGAGATAACTAGTTTTACTCGGCCGAACAACAACCTACTTGATTCCTTATTAGGATTTGACTATTGCATTACCATAGAAACTTAGTGTCTGATATCCGTTTTCTTATTCTGCAACTGTGATGTTATTGAATGCTGTTATCAACTAACTGTTTGGAGGGACTGTCCTATGGCCTCTTTTGGGAGAGTCTGTTGGAAGGATTCCCCAATAACACTCTCCTGGATGTGTGAGGCCTCTTGATTATGGTTAATATGACATGTTGAATATTTGTGTGGAACCTCCTCCCTGATGCTACATTGCGTTTCCATTCCACTGATGATCATTTATGATTTCTCCCCAAACCTTTCCAATGATTTAGGTTTAAACCCACAGGAGCAGTACACAATGGCTGTGTATTGCTTTGGAACTCCTAGCTACATGTTGTCATTTCCAGACAGCCTTTATGACTACAACAACTGACTGTTGCACTAAAGTGTCTTTCATGGCTTATTCGTGTTCCACTCTCTGAGGGCGACACACCCATTTCCGTCATGACAGCACTTTATCCACAGGATGCCAAGGAGGCTATACAGGTGTCTACTACACAAATGGTGCGTCTTGACTTAATTGCTCGCATACCGGTTCGGCCCACTGATGTGCCCTACAAGATACCGACAGCGTGTCTTCCAGTGACTGACACACTGCACACTGATCAATGGAGACCCGGGTGCTTACTGAATGGTCTGGTGACCGCACCTTGGTGGCATGGGCCATTGGGCCATTAGTGACAAACATTACACCCATTGCCCTGGCACACAGACCGCTTGCTGACACATTACAGACTCTTCCGGATTCCTTGCTCAAAATCTGGATGGAAATATAGCATGGACAATACTAGGGTGCAGCTGGAATCTGCACAGGTCAAAGACCTCCAATTAGTTGGAGCACTGTTTTCATGTTCTTCTGCTCTTTTTCTTGTTGAGTTTCTGCTTTCTGTCAATGTTGTTATTTCCAAGGTCTTATTTTCTCTGCACCAAGAATCCGGACAGTTATACCAGACTGTCAGAAATACAGATATGGCCATACCCTATTATAACCCTTAAACACACATTCTCCATTATATGATGGCCTTTAATCACCACCAATTAAGCACCTGCTTACACTTTGCCGACCATATCAGGTAACTGCGTACACATAGTCTTACTGATATACACCCTATGGCTACAGGGATAGAGATAGATAATGCATAGAATGGGGTGTATTTTTGTTTTTCCGCTAATTTCTTTCGCTGTACCTACAGGAGGGACTGAAGAACTGCATTTCTTTCCCTTTGTGTCTGTGTAAACAAGGTCACAGTCTCACTGTCTCACTGTGCTCCAGTACTGTGCTATAGCTCAACCCTGATACCTAGAAGACCAGGGTCTGATAAGAAACAGGGCCCACATTTCTCTTTTTTTCTATGCATTTTATCTGCTTAGACATGTTCAGTCCTGATCATTTATACAATCTCATTCTTAAACATGACCTATTTATGTAAATTGTGTATATATGGATTACCTTTAATTTTTTGTGTATATCTTACTGTCTGTCTGTCTAAATGGAATGAGTATTTTGTACTTTATTATTTTATTATGCTACAGTTACTATGCTCTCTTGTAATCTTAATCTGTTTTGCAGTTTGTGGTGTACAGTATTTCACCCTATTCAAACAAAACATTTATTCATTTACAAAATCTTCAGATGACCATTCAGGTTGAATCTTTTTAAAGAATATGTCAAGGTAAACATGTTTATACTTTTTTATCCACAGAGAGATATATGTTTGGCACTGGTATTCTTCTAGCACATGTACACCTAACAAAGAAACATAAAATGACATGATGATAATACATGATGTACATAGAACGTTAAGTGATATTACACTATGGTTTTGTGTAAAAACAATGAATGGTAATGTTAGCACGGGAGGCTTTTGTAGTAGGAGGGGATGCCTTTGTGTGATAGTTGTAGGAAAGAAACAAACTTTGAAAGCAATTATTTCTGTCTCTGTGAAGAATAATATTTCAGGGCTATGTCCCCTGTATGTTTGGCTCCTGTAGGAGATTTCAGACCAAAGCTGCTACACTGTCCTCTCACTCTTGAGCTGGAAACTGCTGCTCTGGCTGCTTCTCAAAGCTTTTACAAATGCAGTAATCATTGTGGGTCTAAACTTCATTGAGTGTCTACAGGCTAGAGATGTTCTTCATTCCTTCATGTGAATGAAACATTCACTTTATTATAGAGCAAATAAGATATCAAAGGTAATATTTGGTCATAAAGTCATGGCCTTACCAGGTAAACCATTAAATATTGTACTAACTAATTTAAAAAAGCAGTATTGTGGGTATCTAAAATGAAAAAATATATCCCATTCTATGGAGTGTACCTATTTTTACATTGACTGAGATAGTTTAGTGCCTCTATGTATTTCACAGTAGGAAAGGTTCAAGACTATTAATGATTAGATTAAATGTACTGACAAATAGAGAACAACATTAAAGCTATAGACATTTTAAAACATTCATGAGAAAATATATATATATATATATTAAACAAAGTGACAATTGGGAACTATTAAAATATCTCAATAGCTTTAATGTAATTGTAAATAGTGTCTACCAGTAGTTATGATACATACATTTTGTTTAAATGTCATAGATGAGCTGATGTCATCAACATGATTTAGATTTGTTTTTCAAATTGTCAATTTTATTTGAAAGGGTCTTGGGAAAACCATTTCAATACGTAGTAGTAAAGTACATTAACTTGTATCTCACATGTAAAATTAGAAAACTCTATACTTCATTAAAGACACCAATACCTTAAATTATTTTAAATTACTAGATTGTTAACATAATAAAAACAAAGATTCAATCAACACATATCCATATTTCACATCTCTAAGAGTTTTTTTCACATTTTAATTGAATACTTAATACTTAAGTGGTTTTCTCTTTTTGGATCGAAATTATTAAAACCCTTTATAAAACTATGCAAAAGTGAAATAATCCACAAATACATTACTAAATACACACACACACACACACACACACACACACACACAGGCCTAAATATTTAAACCACATAGTAATAATATCAATAATAATAATAATAATAATAATAATAATAATAATAATAATAGAGAAAGACAAGAAACAACCCACCACACACAATACACTATTTAACATTTTTACATCCACCGCAGGTGACCAGTTGGGTAGTGTTATGGTTATTAGACAAAATAAATCAAACATTCTAAGAACATTCTATATGTGGACAAGGACTAGCATAAACCATATTAAAACAATGAAAGCATACAATTGCACATAATCTTACAAACAATGTAAACGCATATAGATTTAAAATGGAGCCGGAGAACTTTGGAAAACTTTGGAGCGCATGATGAGTTTCCTTACCGTAATGCAGATCAGAAAAACCGGTCCTGGAGGGCCCCCTGCCCTGCTGGTTTTTGTTCCGACCGAGCTCTTAATGATATAATTGAGTCTTATTGTTAGTTCAATTAAGGAATCAATTAAGATCTCCGTTTGAATGAAAAACAGGAGGACAGTCCTCCGGGACCGGTTTGGGAACCCCTGCCGTAGTGCTCGTCTGACTAAAATGGTGTGTATACACGTTTAGCTCTTCCTAATATCTCTTAACAGAACTTATATCTCTTAACTGCTATTTATTAGTGTGTCTTCAATCATGTAAAGCAGAAAGAATAAAATAGGCTCCATCGCTATTAGTGTTGTTTTCTGTTTGCGTTTTTAAAAGGAAACGCAACACTATTTCACAATCGCTCTGCTCCTCCCATAACAGGGGGTCGATGAACTTCCGACAATCGCCAGGTTTTGCAAACAGCTCAGCAACACGTCCAGACGCACCAGTGGAAACCTTGGAAGAATTGCTGAGAAGTTAGTGACAGGAGAGCCAGAAAGATGAAGAGAATAGCACAGCACACAGAGACAGTACAGGCGACTATCCAGCAAGAAGTAAATGGTTCGGTCTAACGATCAAACAATTCCATTCCAGAACTCAATCAGAAAGTGACAACGTGATGTCAATCAAACATATACGTTGTGACAGAAGCGGAGGTTAAAAAAAAATAAAAAATAAAATACCTGGGATGTGGAACACTGGGGAAGGAGGAGTGTGACAGGCAGGGGGTTAATTGTCATTCCCTATCTGCTTATGGACTGCAGGTGGTTGGGGTGATTGAGCAATTAAGGTCAATCAACCCCAGCAACCTGACATATATAAATAGGGGTGGGGCAGAGGACAAAGGGAGAGTGTTGGGCCGGTAGCAAGGAAGTTGTTTTGAGCTGACGGTTTGGTTAGTTTTTACTGTGTAGTCAGTGGACCAGCCAGTGTTTTGTGTTGTAGTTATTTAGTATAAAACTTTGGTTGGCCCACGTGCCACATTGTTTTGGTTATTAGATCTGTAAATTGTGAAGTGTAAGATATTAGGAGCTGGGATTGTTGGGACCCGCCCTGAAGAGTGGGCGCAGTAAAGGTTGGGTTCTGTCAGGTCACAGTAGGAGACCTGAGAAGAAAATAGTACTGTGAAGAAGAAAACAAGTAAATAAACTTTTCCCAACTAATCCCTGAACCCGTGGAGTACAGCCTGGTTTTTCTGCTTCCCTTCGGACAAAAGTAGAGGTAACAGTAACGGGAGAGTCCGGGCTTCACATATGGTGGCAGCAGTGGGATCTGTAAAACTGTAGATATACCATACAGTACCCTCCAGCCTAGAACGCTCAGAAGAAGACATGGCGAACCTTGAGGCCCTGGTACATGCGCTGACGAACGCCACAGCCGTGCAACAGGAGACCAATCGGATTCACACAGAGGAGCTATAGGCAGCAAAGGCTGAACAAGAAGCCATGTTCCGTCGCCTGGAACAAATGGCCGCTGCCCCAGCTTCTTTGCATACTTCCATCCGGTCAACGCATGTACTGAATAAAATGACTGCTGGGGATGATGTGGAGGCCTATCTTCTAGCCCTTGAGAGGACTGCAACTCGAGAAGCCTGGCCAAGGGACAAGTGGGCTGGCATACTCGCCCCCTTCCTTGTTGGAGATGCCCAGAAGGCCTACTCCGACCTGACACCTTCGGATGCTGATGAATACGACACCCTAAAGGCGGAGATCCTGGCCCGGGCGGGAGTCACATCTGCGTTAAGAGCCCAAAAGTTTCATGCCTGGACCTATGATACCGCACGTCCACCTCGTTCTCGGCTTGATACATTTAGCCAGTAGGTGGCTATCTCCAGATGTCCACAGCAGTCACAAGGTGGTGGAGGTCCTGGTGATGGATCGCTATCTCCGTGCCCTACCGGCCAGCCTGAGGAAGTGGGTAGGCCAGGGGAACCCAGCCACCCTCGAGGAGTTTATCTCATTAGTGGAGCGGCAACTAGCGGCTGAGGAATTGGTTCGCTCAACCACTCCACCAGGACATACGCCCAGAACCCCAGATCCAACGGGAGGAAGACAACCTCCCCACATGAAGATGGGTAAGCCACTTACCAAGAGGAATGACGGGCGACAGGTGGCTGCGAAGGGACAATGGCAGGGACCAGGGGCAGGGTTAACACGTATGAGGGAAGGGGTGGATTACACTTATTACAGATGTTACAAATGTAATAATATGGGCCACATTGCCAGAAATTGCCCCCAAACTGAGGAGTTTATGCAATGTAATACAGGGCAACAGTTTTGTGGAAGTATTGCCATTCCAGGAGAACCTCCGTGTTTAGCAGAAGTGGGGGTAAATGGAAATAAGGTGACAGCTCTCATAGATACTGGCAGCTCAATGACGCTGGTAACTTCGGATCTAGTCACTGCCAACCAAGTAGGTAAACATCTCACAGTAGGGATCACTTGCATACATGGGGACATAAAGCGTTACCCAACCACCCTAGCCACTGTGGAATTTAAGGGGCACGTGACACAGTAACGGGTGGGGGTGGTGAACAAGATACCCCATAAGGTGATACTGGGGAGAGATTTTCCAGGGTTTAAGGAAGTGGTGCAGTCGATGGGGCAATTAGATGACCCAGCTTCCACTGACATTGTAGAAAGAGATACTGCGGAGAGCTTGTTCACCGTGATTCCATTTATGGAGGCAATATTCGAGGGGCCACGGCTCAAAAAAGTGTATAAAACACGTCGACCGCGACGTTGTGAGAAACGAAAGGGATCTCTGAGTAATAGAGTGTTGTTGCTGGAAATGGGGAAAAGAATGGGGAAAGGGGTAAGCACCCAGTGCTCCCCCAGAGAGATTTTAGACGAAACAGGGGAGGAAGTGATTGACATTGGGGAAAACAGGACAGAAACCTGGTATGATACTTTCCAACCCTTAACCAGGAATTTTGGACGGGAGCAATCACAGGATCCAACTTTAGTACATGTTCGGGGGAAGGTTGTAACCATAAACGATGTACCGGTGGAGAATGCAATTGTGAATCCACATGAACATTTTATAGTTAAAAATGACTTATTATATCGGGTCACTATAATCAACGGTAGTCACGTTGAACAACTGCTAGTACCTCGGGCATATCGTTTAAGGGTGCTTAGGTTAGCTCACAATCATCTGTTTGGGGCACATTTGGGAAGCGAGAAAACACTGCAACGCATAACTCAACGGTTTTACTGGGTGGGGATTAACAAGGAGGTAGAACATTTCTGTAAATCCTGTCCGGAATGCCAGAGAGCCAGCCCCAGACCTCATCTTAGAGCCCCACTGCAACCCATGCCCATAATAGAGGTCCCTTTTGAAAGGGTGGCCATGGATTTAGTGGGTCCACTGAATAAATCGGCCAGGGGCCATGAGTACGTCCTGGTAATCCTCGATTATGCCACTAGGTACCCCGAGGCCATTCCATTGAGGACTATGGCCTCGAAGACTATTGCAAAATAACTCATTCAGGTATTCGCTAGAGTGGGGATCCCCAAAGAGATCCTGACGGATCAAGGGACCCCCTTCGTGAGTAGACTAATGCAAGACTTGTGCAAAATGTTGCAAATCAAACCCATCAAAACCTCAGTCTACCATCCGCAGACGGATGGGTTGGTTGAACGTTTTAATAAAACTCTAAAGTCAATGCTTAAAAAGGTGATATCCAAAGATGGAAAGGACTGGGATTTGCTCTTGCCCTACCTCATGTTTGCTGTTCGGGAAGTTCCCCAATCTTCCACAGGATTTTCAGCGTTCTAGTTGTTATATGGGTGTCAACCACGGGGTATCTTGGACATTGCCAGGGAAGCATGGGAGGAGCAAAGTAACGAAGGTAAGAACTTAATAGACCACATCCTCCAGATGCAAGACCACATTGATAGAATCACCCCCATAGTCACCAAACACTTGAAACAAGCCCAAGGGCGACAAGCACAGCAGTAAAATAAAACTGCTAAAATCCGTCAGTTTCAGCCAGGAGATAGGGTGTTGGTGTTGGTCCCCATGCCAGAAAGTAAACTCTTCGCCCATTGGCAAGGGCCGTACGAAGTTATTGAGGCTGTGGGGCCAGTAAATTATAAGGTCCGACAACCTGACAAGCGTAAGAAGGAACAGCTTTACCATGTCAATCTATTAAAACCATGGATAGACCGAGAAGGGCTATTAGGGGGGTCAGGACAAGTTAACTGCTGTCCCACCCAGATACAAATAAAAGGGGGCAGCGACAATCGAGAGGAGACCGGTCCCGTAAACATTGGTCCAGAGTTGACACCTAAACAGGTCCAAGAAGTTCACGAATTGATATGTCGACATTGCGATGTATTTTCATTGACACCTGGTAGAACTAATGCCATAGCACATGATATTATAACGGCCCCTGGCGTGAGGGTAAAAATAAGACCGTACCGGGTTCCGGCCGCTCAGAAAGCTGAAGTCTATAAGGAAATAGAATTAATGAAAGCCTTAGACGTTATAGAAGAGTCGCATAGCCCATGGTGTAGTCCTTATTTGATGGTTGCAAAACCCAATGGTACGTGGCGATTTTGTAACGACTTCCGGCAGTTAAATGCAGTATCAAAATTCGATGCCTACCCCATGCCAAGGGTAGATGAGCTGATCGAGAGGCTTGGTAAGGCCTGGTACATAACCACACTAGACCTTACCAAAGGATACTGGCAAATTCCGTTGACGCCAGCAGCTCGTGAAAAAACTGCCTTCGCCACCCCATTTGGGTTATTACAGTATAAAGTAATGCTGTTTGGGCTACATGGAACTCCTGCAACGTTCCAAAGACTAATGGATAAAATTCTCCAACCACACCTGGACTATGCATCTGCGTACATTGACAATATTGTTATCTTTACAGAAACATGGGATGACCATCTATCCAAAGTGGAAGCCGTGCTGAGTAGTTTGAAACAAGCAGGTCTGACCGCAAACCCAGACAAGTGCTTTGTGGGCTTGCAAGAGGCCAAATATTTAGGATACGTAGTGGGCGGTGGAGTGGTCAAACCACAGGTTTCAAAGGTGGAGGCCATTAAAAGCTGGCCGATTCCCCGAACCTAAAAACAAGTGTGACAGGCAGGGGGTTAATTGTCATTCCCTGTCTGCTTATGGACTGCAGGTGGTTGGGGTGATTGAGCAATTAAGGTCAATCAACCCCAGCAACCTGACATATATAAATAGGGGTGGGGCAGAGGACAAAGGGAGAGTGTTGGGCCGGTAGCAAGGAAGTTGTTTTGAGCTGACGGTTTGGTTAGTTTTTACTGTGTAGTCAGTGGACCAGCCGGTGTTTTGTGTTGTAGTTATTTAGTATAAAACTTTGGTTGGCCCACGCGCCACATTTTTTTGGTTATTAGATCTGTAAATTGTGAAGTGTAAGATATTAGGAGCTGGGATTGTTGGGACCCGCCCTGAAGAGTGGGCGCAGTAAAGGTTGGGTTCTGTCAGGTCACAGTAGGAGACCTGAGAAGAAAATAGTACTGTGAAGAAGAAAACAAGTAAATAAACTTTTCCCAACTAATCCCTGAACCTGTGGAGTACAGCCTGGTTTTTCTGCCTCCCTTCGGACAAAAGTAGAGGTAACAGTAACGGGAGAGTCCGGGCTTCACAACGTTAAATCAGTGATTCCCACCTGGGCCGTAGAGGTACTGCAGGTGGGCCGCAAACATATGTTTTTAAATGCTTTTAAAATAGGAATACAGTTTTTATAATAATTAGGCCTGTCTTGGAAGGTTCGGAGGTTCGTTCGGTCTCCAGACCTGCGGAGGTTTGGAAGATCATATTTTTCACTTTGACATTATGGACATTTTGTGTGTTGATCAGTGGCAAAAACGATGTAACACACTGAAATGTGGAAAAGTCCAAGGGGGGTGAATACTTTTGAGAGCCACTGTATGCATCCGGATTGAAGGCTTCAGAGGAACAGGGTTTGAGGTCACTGCTATATATAAATGTAAGTTGTCTAGTTTTATTTGAAACATATTTTGTTCCCTTGCGTCTCTTCTAGGCTGAGAAGATGACTTCCTCCATCACTACTGCCAATGGTCTGGTCATTGTCACCCAGGTTTTGCCACAGAGGCAAGACTCAGCTCCTTCTGTACCTGCTGTTTCCATAAACAATGAACAACCACAGTTCACACCTGGGAACAAGCTGCCTGCGATGGCCAGGAACTTCCTAAAACGAGAACCTAGACCTCTGGGGGTGAGTATGTTCTCAGTGTTGTTGTTGTTATTAATATCTATCTATCTGTCTGTCTGTCTGTCTATTTATTTTTCAGTCACATTTCTCCAAGGGTCTACTACTATGGGTTGCATTTCTTTGTTTTAAATGAGGAAATCAGCGTTTTATTGTTTACATTTTCGCTGGATTTCCTTTCCTTTTCATTGTGCTTTAAATTTGTAATCAACCTTCCTTTTTTAAACTTATAAACTTTAAAACTTTAAACTTATTTCAGTCTAATGATCAAAAAATGAAAGCCATAATTTAATTATTTGAGTCAGGCACTGACTTGTATATCAGGAATAGCAACTTAGCAATGTAATTCAATGACTCATTTATCGGGGCCTAAGGCCAGGCACGTGCACAGATAGACCCCAGGTGATGCTCAAGCACCTGCCCTTTTGGCCTCTGTCTAGATGATTGCCCTTTTTGCAAGACATTTTTTTTCTATTTCTTTTTCTAATGCTATATTTTAGTTTTTAAATTTGGCCCATGGCATCAATTCTCAATTATAAGCGTGCTGTAATGCCTGACAACTGCATCTGAGCTCTAATTCTGTGAGACTGCATGATCCCCTGCTGTTGTGAAATTACACCACTACTAAAACATGTCAATACAGCCAGCCTAACTTAGGCAATATCCCACCATTAAGCTTAACAACAAGCAAGCTAGTCTGGTGTAAAATAGCGTTGTCAATGAAAACGACTGAACTCTGAACATTCCAGATAGATTCAGTGCTGAGTAAACTTGGAGTAACTTCTAGAACTTTCTAGATAGAAATATAAATAGTAGTATAAATGCCCACCAGTTCAGTTTAGTTCCAGCTGCGTAAGTCGATACATATCTGCATTTTTCTGAGATGGCATCAAGAGGTGCAAGCATCCAGCAGACGCATTTTGCTATGTCTGCTGCCAATTAATCAAGAAAAGAGCGAAAAAGTACTCAGTGGAAGCATCTGCTAAGATGTGTGAGGCATACAAGGTATATTTCAGTATACCTTTCTGGGATCAAGACAAACCCTGGGCACCTGATTTCATCTACAAGCACTGCAACAAACTCTGGAAGGTAAGATGGACAATTGGTGCTCGGAATTTTATGTTATAAAATTTGTAAAAATAATATAAAATTGAAAAAGTTTTTAATTTTAAAATGTTTTACAATTTTCAAAGTTATTGAAAAAATATATCATATATGAAAAATGAGAATCTCTTGTAAATGTATTTAAGAATTTGGGGGGAACCCACTGACCACTCAAGTAACTGCTACTTCTGCGTGGTGGACCCTTCCAAATGTCGGACTGGCAAGAATGCACCTACTATCACGTATCCTTCATCTATCGCCCCGGTGCCACAGTGCCATGAGCTCCACGTACCCACTCCTCCAGAGAGAGAGCAGCTGTCTTTAGAAGAGAGCAGCAAGTCAGAGAGCGAGGAAGACGTTTTAGATCCAGATGACAATGTCAGAGGTGGAGCTGAGGAGAGAAACCCATACTACCCCAACCAAAAAGACCTCAGCGACTTGATTAGAGATCTTGGTCTCACCAAGTCCAGTGCCGAGCTTTTGACATCTAGGCTCAAGCAGTGGAACTTGTTTGATGAAAGTGTGCAAGTCACAGATCAGAGGAAGCGTCACCAACCTTTTTCCAGCTTCTTCACCCGTCCAGATGGGCTCCGTTTCTGCCACAATGTGACCAGTCTGTTTGAGGCAATCGGAATCGCCTGTAACCAGAATGAGTAACCGGTGCCTCTTCATTGACATCCAGGAGCCTCAAAGCCGTGCTGCTCCATAATGGTAACAAGTACCTGTCTCTTCCCCTGGCTCACTCGGTGCACCTCAAAGAGGATTATGATGAGTACGGTTGGAAGGTCATAGGAGACTTCAAATTGGTGGCATTCCTGATGGGTCTCCAAGGCGGTTTTACCAAGTTTCCCTGCTATCTTTGCCTTTGGGACAGCAGGGATACCAAGGCGCACTATCACAGGCATGACTGGCCACCGCGGACCGAGTTCTCTGTGGGGAGGAACAACGTCAAGTGGGAGCCACTGGTGGACCCCCGGAAGGTGCTGATGCCACCACTGCACATCAAATTGGGCCTTATGAAACAATCTGTCAGAGCTCTAGATAAGGAGTCGGCTTCAAGTACCTTCAAGACTTCTCCCCTTAGCTGTCTGAGTAAAAGGTCAAAGCCGGTGTCTTCGTTGGACCACAGATAAAGAAGATCCTGGGGTGCAATGAATTCCCAAAGAAGCTCAAGAAGTAAGGGGAAAGCGGCTTGGAACAGCTTTGTCACAGTGGTTCGGGGCTTCCTGGGCGATCACAAGGCCAAAAACTATGTGGAGCTGGTTGAGACTCGGGTGAAGAACTTTGGCACAGTGGGCTGTAAGATGTCCCTCAAAGTCCATATCCTTGATGCTCATCTTGACAAATTCAGGGAAACATGGGAGCGTACTCGGAGGAGCAAGGCGAGCGCTTCCACCAGGATATACTGGACTTTGAACGCCGCTACCAAGGACAGTATATCGAGAACATGATGGGAGACTACATTTGGGGGCTGATTCGTGAAAGTGATTTACAGTATAATCTTAAATCTCGAAATACTACTCACTTCTAAATCTTTTGTAGCCATTTTTGTATTACTTTAGTATAAATACATGTTAATTTGGATTCAGATGTTGTTTCTTCTGACTTTATGTGAACGAAAAGACACAAATTCGCCCGTTTTCTCAATGGAAATAGGTAGATTTCAAAATGTCACTGTCCTGGTCACAAAAGCAAAGCTTGTGTGGAATAATAGCCATTTTCTATACGTTGAGGCATAAGCAATTAGGAAATAACACTTACTACCCAGGAACAAAAATTGTGTTAGTGGTATTAAACATCTGCATGAGTGTATGGGTATTGAAATAAAAAATATGTAAGTAAAAGATGTGCTACTGTATGTAACTTTATTTTTTATAAATAATTATGAGAGGGGTGCCCTTTTTTCGCCCCCCAAAATGTCTGTGCACGGCAATGCCTAAGGCTGTTCTTGTAACTGAATTTCTTTGTTATTCTATAGTTGTTATTGATCAGGTTATTTTAGTTTTTTGTGATGTTTAATCAGATGAAAGATACAATTTCCTGTTAATTATTTATAACACAGAAGTGTTGTATAAAGTCTATAGGCTTCTTTATGTAAGAGCTCTGAGGCCATGTGAGAGAGAAAAACCCCTCTGAATTTCAACTTAATTATGATAGTGGCATTAGATTTCTTCTACAGGACTGGGGAGTTGAAGAAGACCTACTTGAATCTTTCAATGCACTGATTAGCTGTACTCTGTCTATATAACAAAATAATATTCATGCTGTCTTCATAGAAACTTCTGCAATTGTTCAACATAACCATTTTCTTTACCGCAATTGGCACACACTCTCTCTGGGTAATGTCTGTAAGTTATTGCTTCAATGAAGTACAGTCATCCCCCGTCGTCTCATCTTATGTCGTTCCGCACTTTCATCAGCAACATTGCCCTGAGCAGAGCTTCATTCTGCAGTAAGCGCTTGCATCGAAATCATCTCTGCTCTCTAATAACTGTTTTTTACGGTTCATTTAACTGTTTACTGTTAACTCCTGAATTGTCACGATGGTTTCAAATAGGGATGCTTCTGCTTCAACATCTGTCTCAACTTACGTTGCCGGTCTCTGGAACAATTACGACGTTACTTCGCAATTACTTTGGGATTGTTATTGATTGTGAAAGCTTCCATCCAGATGGCATGTCGACTACAACCCTCAATGCAGCCATTCATTCCGATGCCATAATTTAAGTTTGTCTTGTGAATCAATATGCAAAATTTAATTTGGACCTCTAATGCAGTATTGCCATCTTCATAAATGGTGAGCAAACCTGAGTTTTACACCCTGTGGATCAATTACATTTAGAATCTGTCTTATCGTATCCTGTGTCACAATAATAAACCCTCTTTGGATTGCACAGATGTAACCACCGATAACCCTGCATCTGTCCCGATTTCTCAATTGAATTATGTATAAACAACCTGATCCAGTCCAAATATTGTTTTCTCCTGTAAAGTTCAAGTTTTTGGCATGTACTCTCTTCAAAATTCTGTAACTTATAATAATAATAATGACCATGTGCTAACATTGCCAATATCTCCTTATTAGTAAACACAAGTCTAAAGTAGGATCTTAAAGATCTGCTATTTGAGGCATTGTGTAGATTTTGAGGCATAATGCATCTGTCTCATTTTTGCTTTTGTTCTAGCTCCATCATTGGAGTTTCAGTCAAAATCAAGTTTTTTTCCCCTCTCTCACATGACCCCAGGAGTCTTCCATACTTCGTATACCACAATCGATATTGAACACACTTCTCTGGGTGTGTAGAGGTTTCAGAAATTCTAAGCATACACCTGTGAAGAAGTAAGTAAGTTTATTACAAAAAATGTATAAATATAGGTTAATCCAGAGCTCTCTTCTCGTATGAAGTTCAGAAAGTTTTTATATTTTGTTGTAATCCAATTGTACATGTAGTAATTATATAGCCATAATAATGAACATATGCCTGAGATTATTTCATACTGCTGTTGTTGTGTTTGATGTGTTGAAAACTGCTTACGTGGCACTGGTCAAATTGGTATCAGACTTTACTGCTGGTCAGCATGCTTGTGATGGAGCAAGGCCCATCCCTTTGCAAAGATGTTGAAAAAAAAACCCAAAGGCTTACCTGGAGTGGGGTTGTGGAGCAGCCATCTTGGGAAAGTAGGGGGGAGGTTTCAGAGGCCATCTTGACAGGGGATTTTATAAACCTGAATTGCCTTTGACTGTTGACATGGGGAGGGGGTCAATATTGTTTGCAGTGTTATTCCCTTTGTTTATAGTTTTAGATTTAGGTTTGAATTGAATATCACATTTTATTATAAGTTTATTATTTTTATTTGAAACCTATTTTTGTAACATGTGTCTGGTGATATGATAGGTCTTTTAGTGTCACTCCTATTTTTGAATGGTTGGATCTAGGGGGTTGGGCTAAGCAGCTAAGCTGGTTCAAGGGCCTTAGTAATGGCCCTCATGGGCATTGTAGAGATTCACTTGTTTGTTTGTTTGTTATTATGTAGGCAATGTGTTGCAGTGACTACATTTTTTGAAGCCTTGCTGCCCTTGTGTGTCTGACTTTGGGACCACCACAATGCAACACAATCCACCTAAAATCCATAATATCTCAGGTTATTCTATAAGTAGAAACCTATTCTGTGGAGCGAGATCATCATGTGCAGCTCATTTAACCAGATGTCACAGATTTCAAGGGACTGCAGTGTAGTCTACAGGCCTACACGGCAGTTCCTCGAATAAAATAATAATGTAAAATAATAGCGACAGTTCTTGGTGGTGAAATAAACCGATGGTTCTTTTGGAGAAAAAGGGTGATGGGGCAATCAAATGAGTCATTTTTAATGATTTTCGTGACTTTTCTGATTTTCTGGATCCAGCAAAGCAGCTCCACAGTTGGCACCCCTGTGACGTCACGTCATATTTTTTGATCTCTGATTTCTGGTTCATAGAATGAGCTGGACATGATAATCTCACTCCACAGAATATGTTTCTATTAATAGAATAACCTGAATTATGGATCATTGGTGGAGTTCCCTTTTAAGGCAGCAGATGTTATCAAAGCCATTGTTTTAAGTCCTCAACCAAAAGCAAAACTCTTGACTTCCCAATTGATATACATGTTCCCGATGACTGGATTCATGATTTTAATTTATTGATTAATTGCCTGTAATATTATTGAGTAAATGGGATGCATGAGTAAAATGCCATGTTGGACAATTACATTAGAAATTCTGGATTTCTAATGACAGACAAGCTGTTATTGATTTTATTTATTTTTTGTTAAAATGCTTAATAAACCAGTTTGATTTATATATGTTCATTTTCTGGTTTTATGATGTGAAAATCCAACCACAAATGATAATGATTACATTTACATTATTTGTCATTTAGCAGACACTTATCCAGGGCAACTTACAGTTGTACCCATTTATACAGCTGCACAATCTAAGTGAAGTACCTTGCTCAAGGGTACAACAGCACTGCCCAGGATTTGAACCCACAACCTTCCAGTTATGAGTCTAGAGCCACTGTTCCACAGTGCTGCCCGACGTTACTTAAATACTTGGAGTATAATTCTAGTCCACAATATTGTTAGCCAATTGTTAGTGCTCTTATCCCATACAAGGTCAAAATGGTTTAGCACTGAACCAAAGTGCTAAATAGTGTGCTTTTAGCAAAGGAGTGGTGTAGTTAAAGCCTTGGTTTTATGTACATTATATCACACCTCGATTAGCTAATTCTGCATAATTACGTAATTGTTATCTCCTTTGCAGACTGTTCAGATTATGATTGGATTGATACACCTGGCATTGGGATTAATTCTGATGCTCCCAGGGCCCACCTTGGTGTCACACATTTGGCTCCCTTTCTGTGCTGGTGCTTTGGTAAGTCACATGTGCGCAACTGGCATCATTGAGCACAGATTCCTGATGGAGGGGCCAGGTTGATAAAAGGGGGCTGACTGGTAAACCTTTACCTTTTTAACAATACATGTTCTTTGTTTAAATGATGCAAGGAAGTAGCTCTGAATTCTTCAGTTGCCTTATATCATCATATATTTATACACATATTTACTTTGCACTCTCAAAGAAGGTAATTTAAATTGATGTTAAATACATCTGCTTCTGCCTGTTTTTGAATTTGTGTTAAAAATGAAACCATTTCTTGTCCAGGGGAATAAAATAACTTGATTATTTGGAAATAGGGATTCTGCTAATGATTTATTGTGCTTGCTTTAAGACTTGTCAGAACTATTTCTGTCTTCTCTTTTTGTTCCAGCTGGAGCTATCAATGTCTTAATTGACAAGTAACATTTGCAGCTTGAAGAGAAATGGTACAATGCATTTAGTCAACCAATCTGACGAAATAATGGGAACATGGTTGGAACAAAACTCAGAAGACACTGCAGCATATTTTTGTTTTTAATTCAAAGTTTGGAGTTTACTTAGAGTAATACTTTAAATATATTTTAATTTCCTAATATAAATGTAGTTTCCTGCAGATGCATGGCATACAAAGATGGAATTCATCCACTTATTTGAACAAAAAAAATAAAATCTTGTATCTTTCTCTGCAGTATATCCTCTCTGGATCTATTGCAGTTGGTGCTCACAAAAGAAACAACATTTATCTGGTAAGTGCGTAACATGTTTACATCGGCAGTTGACACAATAGAAACCTTACATCAAGGATGATGGGGAGGGTGTGCATAAGGGAGCTCAGTGCAAAAGGGACACTGAGTGTAGTAACATTTTGGTTTAATTTATTATTATTTTCTTAGGTCTTTTATATGAGGAAACGCATACAAACAAACAGCATGAGTGGAATGCTAATCAGATAGTTTTAGGGTTCTCAGGGTTATACCACAGCTAAACTAATGCAACAAGAAGCACCATTCATCTTTAAATAGGTAGTTTGAAACATTCTAAGGTAAAATGTGGATAATATTTCCTATGACTATTATACAGTAAGTTTAATAAGTCACAAACTAAGGGAAATGTGTCCTTTCCTTTTTGTTTTTTCCTATTTCTGTTTTTAGGCGATTGCTCCATTTTAAAACATGAATTATTTATTTGCTGTAATTGACTTGAATGTGATAATAGCTGCATTCCCCAGTATTTTTCACATGTAAAGACGGTTGGATTATGTGTTATGCAGATATGTGTTTTCAAAAGTCATCCCAATCTGCAGTGTCTTTTGAATAGGTAGATCTAAATAACAGGAAACGCACGTTTCATGACATTAGTTATGTGTCAGTAATAATTATTACACACAACAGGATTTTAATGAGGAATTACTCCACGATTATACTGTCTATTCCATTTAAAACTTACACATTTTCTATTCCAAACGTATATTTTGCTGGATGTAAGGTACATTGGGAATGTAAAACATTAAAAAATAAATAAGCCTCATGGCCAGCATCAAGCATAGTCAAAGAAAAAAACATCTTCTTTTACCAGTCAACAGGTATGGAGATATCCAATACAAATACAAATGATATATTATAGACTTCTAACATTTTCCTTTACAGAAATAAATACAGTATGTACATCAAAAATGTTCCCTCTTGTTGCTCACAATGACCAGTCTAATCCTGATGAGGTTTAACTTTTATATGTAAAACATGGTGATGTGTAAGAGGCAGAAATAACTGACCAGTTAAAAGCAACACGTCATGGGAATAGTATCACAAATTTCCAGGTCTGCTTTTCTGAAATCGAACTTTTCAGAAATCCATATTTACATTACGTTGAAATGCTCATCCATAGAGGCACCCTCTGTGTACAACTGTGTTCATAAGTATGTATGTACTGTACATATACAGCAGGGTGCTTATCAACTTAGTCACCCCTTTCAAACAACTGTGTAGTGGAATTTACTGCAAAGAAATGCTATATTCTTGGGTTAGCCTGATGTTTTCCAAAAATATGTAGTTCAGTGCATTTCCTGGATCAGACTGGCTTTGATTTTTGTTTTAATTGTATTTCTTCCCAGATCACAGGGACTGTAGCTATGAACATAATCAGCTGTATTGTGGCGGGACTTGAGATTTTCCTTCTGTTTCTTGAACCAGCCCCAGGAGGACATATGATGGATACGGAAGCTATAGTAGTAATTATAAGGTGTGTATCAATGTGTCACGCAGTCTGCACGTAAGTTATGGTCACCAGCACAGTTCTACACCAAAAATATCCAACCTCTGGGGGATCCCTATTCAAGCAGAATTTACAGGTTACCCCTTATCACAATCTTGTAAGGTTTGGGAGTCTTCAGAACTAGAACGTTCTTGACATTACATATAGCAAGCCTGCATATTATTAATATACAGCTCTGGAAAAAATTAAGAGACCACTTTACATTGATTTCTGAACTTGGAATGGTCTCAATTTTTTCCAGAGCTGTATATCAATATAATATGTAAAAATGTATTTATTTATTTATTTATTTATTTTAATTAATTTTTTTACAGGAGATGATTTGTGGGATCAAAGGGATTCTACTTGTGTTTTCTGCACTGCAGATCTGTGTGGCTGTTTCAGTCTTCGCCTTCGCCTGCAAGACTGTCATTTGCAATTCAGAGAACCAACCGGTACGACTATCACTGATCAGGGGTTGTATTTACATATCAGGACCAAACGGCACTGTACTCACTGGAGCACTTTGGGATGGGATGTGATGGGGATTATAAATATTGCCTTTAGAGGCCCCAAGTGGCAATTCTGGTAAAGGTTGTGCCGGATCCAGCTGCTCTTGTACTGCTGGCTTTAGACAGGCATTGGGTGTTCAGATTGTTAGGATTTCCAGCATCATCAGATTCTCAGATTGTTACAATAGCTGGGCTGTGGGCATCTGGGTGTTGCATTGTGAGAAATAGTGGGAGTCAAGTGAATATTGAAGCTTTGATACCCTGCAAGCTGGAGGACTCGTGAACGTCTCATTTCTCCTGAAGAAGCACAGAGATCATAGGAGTCGAATTCAGTACATGGTGATTCCAAATTAAGTTGAAAAAGGGAAAATCTGTTTGGAAAACTAAGACCGAACTATATACTGTGTGTTTGTGTATAGAAAGAAAGAGATTATTCGATTATTCGATTTTTAACAGGAGGCGTATAATGCATTTAAAGGTGTGTTGATGAGGGTGAGGCTGTGGGGGAGTAACAGGATGAGAAGTGACCACTGAGGTGAATGATCAATTCAAGTTTTTCTTCTCCCTTTTTCTTGTTTCAGCCTGTGTTTATTGTCCAGCAAATCGGAGGGCCTCGGAGACATCCTGAACGTGCCCAAGACTTCAGTGGGATTGACGTCCCTTTCCTGAACAGCGAAAGTGCATTCGACAGCCCCCCACCCTATTCTGCATAACTTGGGACTGAAACACTCGGCACCAACCTTTACATTTGGGTAATGCCAGCTGACGTAAAGGAAACCACTACAGTTGCACCTCTGCCTACCTTTTCTAATGATTTTCATGTTCATGTTTCATGTAATTTATTGCTCTTAGGGCTTGTTTTAGATGATTCTGAGAGAGAACGTGTCATGCTTTGTTTTTGTGGTGCTATATGTTTGCTCAATTTAATTATATATATATATATATATGTGTGTGTGTATATAATATATACATCATGCATAACATGGGAAATACCTGAGGGAGGCCCTGATGCAGCACTGGATAGATAAGTGATGATGATGATGAAAATGATAGATGTAAATGTACATGTTATAATCAAATACCATTTAAAATAAATACTATTCCACTGATATACTTTTTCTGTTCATTTTAGACTATTCTAGCCACTTTTAGTCTTGTATTGGACACCCTTTATTCTGTAATAAAAGGGGAAAGCTGAACTGAAAAACTGATACATTCTTTATACGTCGTTACTAGTGTAAAAAGGAGCCTCAAATTGCAATCAAAGAGCACTGCTCTGGTCTAGTGACAGTAACTAATCTGTATGTACCTACTTTAAAACTGCACTTTTGAGAGTTACAATAAAGCTTATTTTTCTGTTACAAATTGAATTGTACAGTGAGGGGAAAAAAGTATTTGATCCCCTGCTGATTTTGTACGTTTGCCCACTGACAAAGAAATGATCAGTCTATAATTTTAATGGTAGGTGTATTTTAACAGTGAGAGACAGAATAACCACAAAAAAATCCAGAAAAACGCATTTAAAAAAAGTTATACATTGATTTGCATGTTAATGAGGGAAATAAGTATTTGTAGTATTTGGTGGCAAAACCCTTGTTGGCAATCACAGAGGTCAGACTTTTCTTGTAGTTGGCCACCAGGTTTGCACACATCTCAGGAGGGATTTTGTCCCACTCCTCTATGCAGATCCTCTCCATTAAGGTTTCGAGGCTAACGTTTGGCAGCTCGAACCTTCAGCCCCCTCCACAGATTTTTTATGGGATTAAGGTCTGGAGACTGGCTAGGCCACTGCAGGACCTTAATGTGCTTCTTCTTGAGCCACTCCTTTGTTGGCTTGGCTGTGTGTTTTGGGTCAATTTCATGCTGGAATACCCATCCACAACCCATTTTCAATGCCCTGGCTGAGGGAAGGAGGTTCTCACCCAAGATTTGACGGTACATGGCCCCGTCCATCGTCCCTTTGATGCAGTGCAGTTGTCCTGCCCCCTTAGCAGAAAAACACCCCCAAAGCATAATGTTTCCACCTCCATGTTTGACGGTGGGGATGGTGTTCTTGGGGTCATTCCTCCTCCTCCAAACATGGCGAGTTGAGTTGATGCCAAAGAGCTCGATTATGGTCTCATCTGACCACAACACTTTCACCCAGTTCTCCTCTGAATCATTCAGATGTTCATTGGCAAACTTCTGACGGGCTTCTACATGTGCTTTCTTGAGCAGGGGGACCTTGCGGGCGCTGCAGGATTTCAGTCCTTCACGGCGTAGTGTGTTACCAATTGTTTTCTTGGTGACTATGATCCCAGCTGCCTTGAGATCATTAACAAGATCCTCCCGTGTAGTTCTGGGCTGATTCCTCACCGTTCTCATGATCATTGAAACTCCACGAGGTGAGATCTTGCATGGAGCCCCAGACCGAGGGAGACTGACAGTTATTATGTGTTTCTTCCATTTGCGATTAATTGCACCAACTGTTGTCACCTTCTCACCAAGCTGCTTGGAGATGGTCTTGTAGCCCATTCTAGCCTTGTGTAGGTCTACAATCTTGTCCCTGACATCCTTGGACAGCTCTTTGGTCCTGGCCATGGTGGAGAGTTTGGAATCTGATTGATTGATTGCTTCTGTGGACAGGTGTCTTTTATACAGGTAACGAGCTGACATTAGGAGCACTCCCTTTAAGAGAGACACCTGGGAGCCAGAAATCTTGCTGATTGACAGGAGATCAAATACTTATTTCCCTCATTAACATGCAAATCAATTTATAACTTTTTTGAAATGCGTTTTTCTGGATTTTTTTGTTGTTATTCTGTCTCTCACTGTTAAAATACACCTACCATTAAAATTATAGACTGATCATTTCTTTGTCAGTGGGAAAACGTACAAAATCAGAAGGGGATCAAATACTTTTTTCCCTCACTGTACCTGTTTTCAACCTCAGCACCCGATAACAATAACGATTGCTCTAGAAGATTCTTCATTGCCTTCTGCTTCCATTCCTCCAGCTGATTCTTCTCCTCGCAAAACCGCAGCTCCTGCTCTTCCTCCTGTCGATGATGTACCTTGCCATTCCAGCTGACACGGCCCACTGCCACACCGCAGCCTCGATTCCGGTTTTCCCTGCCTCCACCATCATGTTCCCCGGCACGGCTCCAATTCTGCACCCCTCAGTGATTAGAAACCATCTCGTTCACCCATACACAAGCATTGTCCGTAACATTCCACCTGCGCCCAGCAATCCCTGCAGCTGCAGGACGCTCCCCTGTCGTGTCTGGGTGACATACCGCTCCTTGCTCCCTCCCACGGCCCACACCTACCTCGCTGGCTTCTCCTCCTCTCGCTCCCTCTTCTGCCGCTTTCCCCCTTGTTCCTGTCCCCTCATCCCCCTCTGCGGATTCCATGCTTTCATTGTTCCTGTCCTCCCTCCTTGTCTCGGTCTTCCAAGTGCTGTCTGCCCTGCCTGCTCCACAGCTACCCCCACCCCGGGCTCGTCCTCCATGTCTGCATCCTTTTCCTCTATCCCCCCTCCCGTCTCCAAGCTGCCTACTGTCCTGCTGCGTCCCACCCTAGGCCCTGATTTACTTTCATTTGCCCCGGCCACTTCCGTGACCCTGGCTCAATCCCCACAGTGCTGGCGGCGGTCTCCACCCTCCCAAGCCCCGGGTGACCCTTTCCCTTCGCTTCTACTGCCGCACTTCTACCCTCCCCCCTCCAACTGCTATGCTGTATTCTCCTCCCCTGTTCCACTATCCCTCAGCCAGCAACTCATCCACAGCATGGCTGTTACTCTGACTAGCCTCCTCAGGTTTCAGCACCCAACGACATAATCACCAGGACTGACGATTCTGGCCCCATCGTCACTTTTCGAAAATAAATAAATAAATACATTATTATTATTATTTCATAAAAATATAATATAACCTGACCCCAGAGCTTCAAACCACACACAATATCTATCTATCTTTTTCCACCTATCGCGACATCCGCTACCTCGTCAAAGCCTGTGGCCGAGATGCGTGCCTGACAAAGGCTGACATTTCCAGTGCCTTCAGTGACTGCCCCCAACTCCTGACTCGTGGCACCTTTTCGGCTGGCAGCATCAATAAGATTTTCATCACTCTCGTTGAGGCTCTGCGCTGGATTCCCTTTACCAATCCCGCAAATCCCATCTGTCTTGCACCTATTCTATGACTTCTCCTTGATCAATCCCCCCTCCCCCCTCGCTCCCTCACCCCTTTCATGTCCATCTCCTCTGCCCTTGGCGTGCCCCTCAGCCACGAGATGACGACCGGACTGTCTACGCACCAGGATTTCTTGGGCATCGTCCTCGATTCCCCTTCCTTCCCCGAGAGAAAATCAATTGCGTTTTCCAATAATTGGCCAGATATCGCTCTTTCCTATCTCTTCTGCTCACCCTCGCGTCCTCCATCCCTTCTCTCCATCAACAAATTGCCTTCACGGCCAATTGCATCACTGAACTCAACATGTGGCTACTTCGGTGTTGAAAATTGTAATGTAATTGAAAAGGCACTACACCAATGGTAACATTTGGAAGTAAATAAATATTTATTGCCATGTTTATTGTCATTTTTTAATAGCAAAGATGAGATCAAATGGTGCATTAGAAAAAAAAATTGCATACTTTTAGTTATTAATTTTGGATCGGCATCATTGGCTGTGTAGAGGTGGACAGAGTAGTTATGAGTTCTCATCAAGTTAGAAGTCTATCCAGCCAAGTGACACAGTGGAGAAAGCAGGGTTATCCTGCAAATGTATGAGCGGATGAGCTTCACAGGTATGCACCAGAATGTATGGCATTAACCAAGTACTAGCATGAAAAATTGTGTTGTAAGCAAGGTGTGTTTGTGAAAGAAGTGTGCCCCATACAAAACAAGTTTCATAAATGTTCTTGGCCAGTTGTTCATTGAGGGTACTGTTGCTTTTGGTGACCAACTCCGAACTTAGAGTTGCCTGATGAGATAATATTTGAACTGCAGTCCCTGACCAGTAAGTATGAATACCATGTTCAGCAATGTTTCTTAGTAGTTTGATGATCCTGAAGTACATACATATTGGCATACTTCATGAAATAGTGCATCACAGCAAGTACATATTTTTCTGCTGGTAGTGAGAGGAAGTTCATTAAAGTCTGCAGCAGCAATTTGAAAAGGCTTTGTAACTGTGACAGTTTGCATTGTTTATTTAAGATGAGGGGCAGGTGCCATCCAACCTTGACAGTCATGCTTGACATTGCTTTCAGAATTCCTCAAATGTTCTTCAGTTTAATTCTTCAACTGTACTGACATGAAAGGTCAGTAATGGATACTGTTGGCATGAGTAAGGGTCTGGCAAGATGGCAGCAGATACTAATGCAAAAAGTTAAACAAACACCTTATTATTAGATTCTACACATACACCGATCATCCATAGCATTATGACCACTGACAGGTGAAGTGAATAACACTGATAATCTCGTTATCATGGCACCTGTCAGTGGGTGGGATATATTAGACAGCAAGTGAACATTTTGTTCTCAAAGTTCAATATAATTCCAGATATCTCATTTAAAAGTACATTTAGAGATATCTCTAAATTATTTGCAGATATCTTTAAATGATTTAGCGATATCTGCAAATGACTTCATATTTATTTGGAGATCTCTAAATCATTTCGAGATCTTCAAATCACTTCCTGTATGTAGCCCAAGATTATCACTTCCTGTTAACTAGTCCATTTATTTCTATGTAACTGAATGCGGAAACAGGAAGTGATAATCTAAGGCAAAATACAGGAAGTCATTTGAAGATATGGCGAAATGATTTAGAGACGTATCTAAATTAATAGGAAGTCATTCGCAGAAATCTCTGAATGATAATCTGGCTTGTCATAGCTGGCTGTCTTCTCCGGGTGATTGAGGGCCCTGTGCGCTAGTGTGGCGGGACATGTGTCCTGCAGCTGGACGCGGGGTACACAAGATGGCGCCCAAGTCGCAAGATCGCACTGCGGGGACAGAGACATACTTGGCTGTTTGACCGCTGGCTGGATGATTAATGCTTGGTGTTTTAGCGGGGAAAAAACTCGACAGGCATTTCACAAAATCCATATTTACATTTAAGAAACTTTTCCATCTAGAAAAAGCTGTGATATATTGTTATTATCCGTCTCTCGACCTGCTGCGACGCTGAGAGACATACGCGTCACCACTAACGAGCAAACTATGACGTCACAGAGACGCGCCACCCTGACGCGAAGGAGCGTCTGTGGATTTAGTTCATTACGGATTCCGACCAAAGCAGTTGTGTGAGTATGACTTAGCAAATGCGTTTCTGTTCAGATGAAATGGTCATCGTGCACTTTATGAATCTGCTTATTTAGATGTGAGTCTCATTAGGCTGTACTGGATAATAGTGTTACATTTAATATAAAACTTATTTCAAATTGTGTACAATAGACACTTTTATTTTAGTGCAGGGGTAGTCAATTATTTTGTGTCAGGGTCCACATTTCTTGGTCAAGGTACAGTCAATGTCCAGACTCCAGGGGAGGGGGGGGCAATCACACCTCCAAATGCCCCTTTCCAACACACACACACAATTCTTGAATGAGTAATATACCCCGTTGCTTACATTGCTTTAGTACATTAATTTGACAAAGTACAAAAATAAAACGTTGAAATTGATGTAAATATAAGTATTAACAGAAGGCTTTTGTTTTAATTTGTTAAAGATTATTGTAGGCATATATGAAGTCGGGCAGATCTGGACTCGGACATATCTTTGCTTCACAACCATAAATTACACTTTATCATTCTTTGACTTGATTTTTTTCACTCTAATCACACAAAATAATTCAATCAATAAAGTGAAATGAAACATAACCCAGAATTCTTCTGTTTTAATTTAGTATTACCACACCAAGATGGATGGTTTTGAGGCCTTAGGTGAGTTGCCTATTTGTTTTGAGTCCTTTTTATTGACTAGTAACAAGAAATACAATCCTCAGTTTGGAGCTCTTCCTTTAAATATCTGATATTTGGATTTCATCTGCACATGTATTTCCGGAGTATCCTACAGAGGAATTACAGACATGAGGTCTGCGCTTAATTGAAGACTCCAGTGACAGACAGCCGAATGTCTGATCGTCCACGTGTTGCTGCTGTTCTATAAGTATGTGCTGGACTTGATCTTGACCATATTTATTTCTTGGTATTGTCTCCTCAGTGAAGATGTTTGCTCTCCAGCGTGCCCTTGACGCTGAGGCCCCCGAGCAAGAGCTGCAGGAGAAGATAGTGGCTTTCTCCGACGTGGCCCACCCAGACAACTTCTGTTTGTGGTGTGTCGGTTACTTGCAGAGGGACCACTGGGTGAGACTTGGGACTTGTCTGTCAGTAGGAATCATGCCTTCTGAGTTTGTTTTCTGCAGTTGATTTGGCAGCTTATAAAGTGTGTACATTGTGTGGCTGAGTTTTTGGCAATCCATACACCTCTCAGTGTCGTTGTGCACAGAGGGTTCAAGGCTGTAACGCTGTCAATCATGCAGAGAAGAGAGACATTGATCCTCGCGAGGCCTTTTTGTATTGTAATGGTTCTTCGGAGTGATGCAGGGCTCAGTGTTGGGTGCTCTGTGTCACACCGCTCTTGAGCTCTTTCTCCTGTGTTCCTTTGCTCAGGTGCACCATGAGACCCCCATCCTGCAGGCCATGGGAAAGCTGCTGACAAGCCAGATTGAGGCCATAAGCCCCTCCACAGCCGGGAAGGTCATCACTATGGCAGCTGGAATGATGGGCAGGGATCCGGTGAGTCACTCCCTCCTGTGAGGCGCTCTGAAACATGCACATTAGACACAGACCTTGCTGTTTTTTTGTATAATGATTCCTCTGACCCAGAACGTGCCTCCTGACACACAGCAAGCAACCAGTGACATCCTGCTGGCCCTAGGATCCCAGTTTCTCCAGGAGGTCTTGGCAGCTCTGGAAATTTTGTACAGGATAGATGTGCAACCAGACCCCATATGGCTGACCTTTTTGGGACGTCTGTCACGAGCAAATGGTGAGTCTGCCTGCTGCTTCGATTCCTGAAGCCACTGTTCTTACAACAGGGAACTGACCTGTTTTTTGAAGACCCGTAACCACCTGTTGTGTGTGTGTGTGTGTGTGTGTGTGCAGTGTCCGGAATGGTGCCTCGTCTCAGGGACATTATCCAGGGGCTGAATCCTGTGCTCATCAGGGCCACCGAGTCAGAGGTCAGGATGGTGCTATGCTCAGGTGAGTGAAGGTTGCAGCTGACTCCTTGAATGACAGATATCCGTGAAGCGTGTGTGTCGCATGGAGGGTGACCCCGGTGTCTGTTTATCATTTCCCAGTGCTCACAAACTTCTCTGAGAGCATTCAGGAGTTCATTTCTGGCCCCAGAGGGAGCGCTGACCCCACCCTGAGGAAGCAGGACTTCTCTCCAGTCATGGGCACTGCATACTCAACTTTGCAGAGGTGGTACATAGTGGAAGTCTTGAACCTGCAGGTATGGGCCGCTGGGAAATGTGATTGTCAATCATGGACTGGTAAACCATCCAGCTCCACACATGGCCAGTCAGGATTTATGGCCCAGTGATCCTCTGCCAGCTGGTTCTGAGGCACAATGTGTTGGGGAGGGTGAGTTATCTACAGGGAGAGGATTGCCACAGTATAAATCACTGTACACCCTGTATACTGATAATCCTAACGTACTGCCATCTCTCCCCCTTGTTCTGAATTGTTGCTCTTTTGCCCTCTTGGCGTTGCCCACACTGACTGGTCTCTGTGTCCATCCTGAAGGTGCATGAGGCAGTAGTGGCTGCCATGGCTGCCCTGACACCCCTGCTGTGCCCTGCGAATCTCGGGGCCAGACTGAGCGGGCTGATCAACACCACAGTGGCGCTGTACAAACGCAGCTCGAATAGTGAAGTCCTGGTCCAGGTAGGGCTTTCTCTGCTGACTGGGGTAGCGGTGGTGGGATAGATCAGACCGGCTCCAGATTAAAGGCTTGGTTTTATGTTTAACATCAGGATAAGGGTTTGGTTTAGTTTCTTATACAGTTTTATAGGTTGATACTTTGTCTTAGAAGTTAAAAGCTCATAGCCAGATTCGCAAACATATGCTGAGGAGCCCTTGAGTTGTGCTGATTGGGGTCTGTGAACCCAGCCCACAGTGCAGTTTGTGTTTCTTTATTGTAGAACGCGCGCTACATCGTCCTGGCGGCCTTGGGCTCGGACCGGAATATAATCCGCTCCTCTGTGGACGTCCTGCTGAGGAGCTTGCACCAGGAGGTAGGTCAGGCCCTGCTCTGTTGTGCCGACTCTGTGCAGTGGAGCGACGCCTCCCCCTGGGTATGCAGTGACCACATCTTTCTCCTTCAGGTCCGCGCCCGTCTCCTTCTGATGCGCGCCTGTCGGGAGAGCCAGCTGCCCGCGGACGAGCACAGCGTGTTCCTGAGCCCCATCCCACTCCTCGGTACGTCTCTCTTCTTTCACTCAGGAGAGGGTCCTGGTTCTGATCCGCTGGCCTGTGTCGTGACCTCACTGCTCTGTGCTGCCTGCCTTATTCCCACAGCCACCGCCTTCCCAAAGATGGTCGCCAGATTCATTATTCAGCAGATGACAAGCGTCAGTGAGCCGAGCCGGGCTGCGTCCGGGCTGATTCTTGCCCACCTCCTCATCGCTGCAGGTACCGTCCTGTCTCCCCGTCCTGTCCCACTGCGCTACTGTGCTCTCAGTGCTGTCTGACCTCATCAGCAACACATCGAAACACACACACTCTCAGCCTGTAACTGTATTGTTTCTACTGATCTCTGTGATCAATTAATTTGTTCTGTCCTTACCCTATCAAACCTCAAATTTGATTACAGGGAACACCCAGTCCATTCCAGGCCAGCCCTCCTTCCCCCAGGACTGTAGCTCCGTCTGCTTTCGTGTCCTGGAGGCCCGTCGAGCCGAGCTGACGAGGCAGGTAAGGGCCAGTTTGGAGTCTCTCGCTGTGTTTCCTCTCGCTGCGCTGGGCGGCACACTGAGCGCCTGTCTCATCTGTCCTCCAGGTCTCTGAGATCCTGGACTCACTGCAGCCCTGCCTGCTCCACCTGACTGACCGGCAGCTGAGAGTGGTTGTCCGCCTCGTGTCTGGGCGCCCGGAGGTGCTCGCCGTGATGCTGCTGAGCCGAGCCCTGCCGCTGGACAGGTAAGCCACACACAAGGGTCTGTCTTTCACAGTGGCTGGCCGCAGTGTTGATCGGCTCGTGTGTCACAGCGAGGAGCTCCTGTGTGTCTGTCTCACTGTGTCTCTGTCTCCCCCAGCTCCATCTGTGCGCTGTGGAGGGCCTTGGGTGCTGAGGGCAAGTTGTCCCGCAGGCTGCTGGCGTTCCTCATGAGAAAACTGAGCACCTCACCCGCTGGGCACGAAACCCTGGCTGTGAGTACATCTCTCTGTGACGCTTTCAAAGATATAGTGCTGTAAATTGGGTGCCTTCTCTCTGAGTGTGACCCTGTGTGTCTCTCCCTGTGTCAGGTGACCTGTGCTGTGCAGGAGCTGCTAGCCGCCCCAGGGGGGAAGGGGCCCTTTCAGAGGGTCTTTCCCCAACTATTTGGGGCCCTCCTTCTGCAGATGGGCCACAGTGAGATCCTCGGAGAAACCATGCTGGCTCTGCGGGCCCTACTTCTCCAGGCCCAGTTGGGGACAGTGATGGAGGAACTGGAGCAGGAGGCGGCCTGGGCTTTGCTGTGGAGCTCCAAGAGCCACACCGAGGGGGTCCGTCTCCTGGCCAGGTACGGGTCTCTCTATTCATCACAGACTGCACTGACAGGAACATATTCATATTTATTGTCTGCTCACTAGCTGTCCCTTTGTCCTCCAGGGCCATGGCTCAGCACGGTGGCCTGCAGCTCCCAGGCATCGTGAAGGTCCTTGTCCCTTTCCTGAGCTCTGACCGGGAGCAGCACAGAGTCACGGCGACGGCTTTCTTCTCTGAGGTGAGTGTGTCTCTGTGTGCAGCTCTAACGGCGCCTCGCTCTCCCAGCTTGTGCGTTGCCAGGGGGCTGCTCTCACTGTCTCTCCTGTCTTGCAGCTGCTCTGCGGCTCAGAGAAGCAGTTGAAGGCCGTGCTTGTGAAGACCCTGAAGCGCCAAGCCCAGGACTCCTCCGTGCCTGTGAGACTGCAGCTATTCCAAGGCCTGGGGAGAGCCACTGCCGCGCAGGTAAGGACAGTGTGCAATGCAGGACCGCCTGCCACCGGACATGGCGATGTTTCAATTCTTCACTTTGGGGGTATACGTGCTGACAGGGTGCTTTGGGTGTCTCTATGCAGGTGGAAGAACACAGCCGGGAACTGCTGGCCATCATCTGCTCGGCTCTGCAGGATACAGACGTGGCCGACAGGCAGGCGGTCCTGGGAGCTCTGTCCTCCCTCTCACAGGTCCTGCCCCACTTGAGAAGGGACGGCGTCGCCCGGGATGTCGCTGCAGACGTCCTGCACAGGGTCACTGTGCTCTGGGAAAGAGTGAGTTGCTGTTTTAGGCTTCGGTGTCCGGCCTGCAGGCTGTTGTGCTCAGTGTGTCACAGGCTGTGCTGTCACCACTCTGTGCCTGACCCCCCCTCCTGCTTGTTTCCAGGACGACGCGGAGCTGCGCTGTGTGGGCGCCAACGTGCTGGGTGAGCTGTGCCGATGCCAGGCAGTGACGGCCCACATCAAATGGGAGCTGCAGGGGGCGCTGGTGTGCCTGGCGCTGCACTTCCAAGACCCCAGCAATGAGGTGACCCAGGTAAGGGTAGATCAGAGGCCACTGTGGCATAACATTTTAAACGTTGGGTAGTGACCAAAAACGTAAAATTTGAGATGTTCCGTTCAGATCGTGCCGCTGTGTCATGGCATCAGTGCAGAGTGTTGAGGATCAGCTTGTGTCTCGTGTGTAGGCCTGCCTCCTGACCTTGAACAACAGTGGGTCAGCGCCAGAACTGAGCACCATCAGGAGGCTCATCTCAAAGAACCAGGAGGAAGGGGTTTTGGACTTTCGCTCCTTCCTGGACGACCTTGCTTTCTGGGTAAGGACAGTATGGCCATTCTGTTGCGTATTAAGGACAGAGAGATGCTGCATGTTTGTGGCTCTTGAGTTACAGGTCTGCTGAGAGTCCCACGAATCTGATCCCCGTCTTCTCTAGGCGTCTGATTTCCCTGAGGCCCTGGACTGGTCCTTCAGCTGCGCCCTGTACTGCCTGAGCAGCCGCTTTCCTGAAGTCAGAGCCAGTGCCGCCGTCTTTACAGGTGAGGAGATGAGACACAGCTGGGCAGGATATGGGCCCGTGATGGAGCTCATAGGCACATTGTAGCTGAGATCTGTGCTGAATTGTGACTCAGTGTTGCTTTCTCTGACCCACAGAGTCCCTGATTAAAAACGTCCCACAGTCCCTCCTCAGTCGTCGATGGGTGGATCAGAGCGTCGGAGGTAATGCAGCCCTTGAGTGCGTCAGTGTGTTACCATGTCACTGCTGCTCTGGTCCTGGCTGTGTGTAAAGAGCCAGTCTTTGCTGCCGGGCTGGAGCAGAGTGCGTCGACCTGTTGCTGTGCCCTCTCTTGTCACTCAGACACACCAGAGCTGTGTGTTCAGCCTGTCCTCTCCCTGTGTCTCCAGCTCTGACGCAGGCCCTGCAGGAGGAGAGTGACGCACAGGTCAGGAGCTGTGCCTCTCGGGCCCTGGAGTGCTGCACTGCCTCCCAGCGACAGAGGCCAGCGAAGGAGCCCTTGTGGAAGAGGCTCTTCTGCTGCTGGCCATGAGAAGAAGGGAGGAGATGGTCACCCCCTCAGGAGCTACGCAGGGTAACCGAATCAGGCCGCTGTATCTCATCATGTCCTCTGACACACCACGGACCTCTCTTGCCCCCGTCCCCTCTCTCTGCCCTCACTCTCACTTCCTCACCCTGGGCAACTGCTGCCTTCAAATCTCATTTCTGCCCTCCTTCAGTTCCTACAATTCACACCCGAGTGTCTAACCATGCCATTTACTGTTAATGTTAACAGCATTGAATTTATAATACGGGAAGTAGGGAAGTGTTGTCTTATCTGCTTCACAGATAAGAGAACTTTAAAACGCTTTAAAAACAAACACTGCAACAGTGTCTGCTGGGACTGTATTTATATGCGGGGGCTATTTATTTATTTATATATGTTTTTATTTTTTAAATGTCGGCACAAATGACCCTCCAGGCCAGCAGTCGTGTGGTCAGTGTAACCCTGTATCGCCGTTGCTGTCTTGCAGCCTGTGACGGCCGGGCCTGCCAGTGTGAGAACGGGGGCCAGTGCGACCCCCTGACCGGAACCTACCGCTCCCTGCCCGGCTACAGTGACTCCCGCTGCCAGGACCCCTGCCCCCTGGGCACCTACGGCTGCGGCGACCGGCGAGTATGTGCGGCGACTCGGGTCCTTATTAAGATGCTCATTCGGCTGGATTTTAACTTTAAGTTTTGAGAATTTAAATTTTGAGATTTTAAATTTTGAGTTGCAATCCTTGGTCTTCCTACACACCTACCGTCCAGCCCGGCAGACAGGCACAGATGCCCAGGCCCTGGCAGCGCCCCTCGTTCTGGCAGGGGCAGCGTGGGGGGCAGCTTTGCTTTGGGCAGAGGTTCGTACAGCTGGGGGGAAACATAGTGAACCCTTTGCTGAGATCATCACACTGACACACAGGACTTTGTCCCATTCCAATTGTGTGTTCGATATAATGCAGTTTCTCCTGCAACGTGTTGAGAGTTTTTGGCTCCTGAGGAGCGCGTTATAGAGCTGTAATAAATAAAAGCCCAAACTTATACACAATTGTTGTGTAGCTGAGATTGTACAGAAAGTTCTTTGTGTCTTTATCGTTAAACAGTTCACAACTGTACAGATAGATTGTTAGCTTCAGTTTGCAATCATGATTGAAACTGGTGATATTGCAAGCATTGCCATTGTAGAAGAAGAATAATTTTAGTTTTTTCCAACATGGGCAGATTATATTGGCCTTGCTGTAGTAGTCTCGCAGCCTCAACATTTGCTGGGTCTTCGCTAAAACACACAACGGTTTGTGTAGATTGTCAAGAAAATGTATTAAAATCTATAATACAGTAGGCTGTACACTGTTCTATAAAAAAAGCATAACTAGCACTTCTGTAAGATGTAGGCCTAACATGAGCATTCGCTTCGGTTACTAGATAACTAGAGTGGATAGAACTAGTCTGATAGGAATGCTAAAATGTTTAGATCTTCTGCAATTAGGCTGTATTGACTGCAGGCACGTAGGGGTGTGTCTGGGCATCAGGACTGAGACAGGAAGAGAAACGGGATGTGTACAAGTTTCGGCTTTTATTTATTACAGCTCTACCCCGATATAACATGCTCCTCAGGCGTTAAAAACTCACCACGTTGCAGGAGAAACCATGTTATATCGAACACACAAATGGAATGGGACAAAGTCCTGTGTGTCAGTGTGTTGATCTCAGCAAAGGGTTCACTATGTTTCCCCCCGGCTGTACGAACTTCTGCCCAAAGCAAAGCTGCCCCCCACACTGCCCCTGCCAGAACGAGGGGCGCTGCCAGGGCCTGGGCATCTGTGCCTGTCTGCCGGGCTGGACGGTAGGTGTGTAGGAAGACCAAGGATCGCAACTCAACATTTTTAATAAATAAAAAATGTTCAAACCCTTCCTATGTTGTGTAAAGTTGTGTTGCTTTGCTCAACATTTTCTAAGCTGATAAGAGAAAAGAATATAGAAATCTGGATTTAAAGCTTGTTTTATTTACTCCTGTTTTTACTGTTGTGTAAATAACAGTTTAAGAAAACCGAAATATTTAAAACATAAACAGCTGTTTAACAATTCAAACATGAAAATCTGAAAATAGTTCAATAAAATGTCTGGCAATCCAGGTGCAGGGCCGGCACTCCAGCATGTGACCTTATCTCCCTGGAAACCAGCTTTTGGGCGATCACAGTCAGGACTTTTCCCGATATTGATAACCGTTGACTGTGAAGTTTTGCTGGGCCGTCTGGAGAATTACTTCTCTGTTCTCATTCACTTTTTTTTTCCACGCAGTGTGAAAATGTAATATGTATAAGACCTAGTAATAAATGATTAAAACCATCAATCAATAAATTATATTCTGCCAGGCTCGAATTAGGAGAAAT
The DNA here is from genome assembly GCF_036373705.1 of Amia ocellicauda. Taxonomy (NCBI): domain Eukaryota; kingdom Metazoa; phylum Chordata; class Actinopteri; order Amiiformes; family Amiidae; genus Amia; species Amia ocellicauda. The sequence goes on along the minus strand of NC_089863.1, from coordinate 34,714,842 downwards.
TACAAGAAACTAATCAAATGCATTCTGAATCAGTCGACTTTTTGATTCTATTATTGGTCACATCCCTGTAGCGCAGATTCCTGCAGTTCAGTGCAGATCTGCAGAATTCCAGCGATCCCGTAGAGGATAGGCAACACAGCGCCTGTGTGATTGGTCAATCGGGCTGCACCACGAGGCCAATGGGCGCGTTGACGACACACAGTGTGCGTTCACTGGGATCATTCTGCACAGACTCTACAGGCGAACACATTTAGCCCATGTGTGCGTTCATAGAGAGCATCTGAAAAGGTGTCTGTATAATAAAGCTGTAACCTAAATGACTGGCGATGAGACAATGAACGGAATAAACACATTAAAGGAAACAATATGAGGGAACAAGTTCAGGACAGATGTTTATTATGGAATGCAATCCCCAAGTGTGATACATTGTGTGTCAATTCAATGTCATTACATTACACAATCTGTATTAAACAGTTCCAATTAGGCAACAAGGGTTTAAATAGCTGAGGTTGTGGTTAGTTTGTATACCACCAACGCATGATGGATTCTCACACCGAAATAAAACTCACTGATGGTTCCACCACCGTTACTGTTTTAGTTTGTATTTGTTTGATAGAATTAGTTAATACCAGCCTTGCTGAAGCACCCCCAAATCATCACAGTGGGTGCGAGACAATGTGGCTTGTAGGCCTCTCCAGGTCTCCATCTAACCATTAGATGACCAGATGTTGGGCAAAGCTGAAAATTGGACTCATCAGAGAAGATGACCTTACTCCAGTGCTCTACTATCCAATCTTTATGGTCTTTTGCAAACCTCAGCCTGGCTCTTTGCTTCTCATTGATGAAGGGCTCCCGTAGGAGCCTGTTTCAAACCATCCTCGCTGTGCACTTCACCCCAGCTGCCGTTTGCCATTCTTATTGTAGGTCACTTGCTGTCATCCTTTGGTTGTCGAGTGACATTCGATTGAGTCGGTGGTCATCCCGGTCAGTGGAGAGTCGTTTTTGTCCTCTGCCGGTCTGTAACTTTGTTGTCCCCAATGTCTGTTGCTTGACCTTGTTCTTATGAACCATCGTCTTTGAAATTGTAAGGATGGAAGCCACCCGACACTCACTGTATCCCTCTGCCAGTAAAGCCAGAATTGAACCCTTGTTTTTTTATTCCAATTGCTTTTGAGATACTACTAGCACCTATTGCAAGAGGATAGTGATGCAGTGGTTTTTATATTCCTCGTTAAATAAGATTTGGTTCAGGTGATCACCTAATCAGTAGCTCATTCAGTAGACACTGGAATGGAATGGCTGCCATACATGTAGAGATGCTGATTTAAGAAAAATGGTCAGTGGTCTCTTAATTTTTTCCAGAGCTGTATATTGTGGATGTCTTTGTGTAAGATCTGCTCTGTTTCCAGATCCTGGGGGTGACAGTTCAGATAAATGTTCAATTTAGTACCGACTGCTGGTTTAGTACCTGCTGGTTTTTGTTCCAGCCGAGCTCGAAAGACAGTTTCAGTTGTGTAACCTATTCTCCTCCCATTCAATGGCTAGTCTGCTCTGCAAGACACAAGGGGTTTACCCTCATAAGAGACCACTGTGGCAACAAACCTGTCTGTGCCACAATCTGCCCCTTCAACAGTCTCTTCCCAACCACTGCATCAGCGGTGTCTGCCATGCAGACTTCAGCCTCCCCCCCAACACATCCCACAACAAGGAAGAGCCAAGACACCTGGTGGAGATACAGCAGGGACATTCCTGACTGAACAGGCAGACCAAGTCTGCAAAAAGGACCCTCACAGAAACCAATGAATGGTGACAGCAAGAGAGGGAAGATCGCTGTCGGAAATCCGAGCAGAGGGAGAGGAGAAGAGAACGCGGGGAAACTGAACTGCAGAAGGAAATGAAAGCTGTCTCTGCAAATCAGGACTGAATTATTGAACTGTTAGAAAGAATCGAGGAAAAGCAGTGATATTAGTTCTGTTTATTGGCTGGGGAGGATTGTTATGTTTCATTTTGCATGCTTTGTTCCATCAATAAAAAAACAATATTACAATGTCTGTCAGTTTTATTTATCGGGCATCATTCCAGCTACCAAGATGGGTGAATTGGCATGTATGGTCACAGGAGGCAGTGAGATGAATTGAACAGAAATGTTTCCTGCTGTAGTATATCTGTGCAATGTCAATGTGTCGTGCTCTACAAATTGATTCAATTATTGAAAGGCATAAAACAATGTCTGTCTGCAATTGCTTTGTTGAAAATAAAACCGAAGATGTTGACACAGCACTGCCCCAGTCTCAGCGCTGTCTCCTGCAAATGACGACATTTCCGTTTTCTCTGATAGCGAGAGATAACCATAGGGGCTATGTAACACCTCAACCTGAAGGTCAGGGATATAGAAATTAAGTTATCCATGTTTTCTACACACATTCACAGATTCTTTTGATTGGGTTGGTGTTCACACTTTCCTAAAAATAAATCCCAAGACTTTGTTTGTGCAAAAAGCATTCATTAAAATAAGTTGATAAAAAAAAAGTTAAACACAATTATCCTTAATATTGCACTACCCCAAATTGCAATAGATAAATCGTTAGGGAGACTGAGGGAGGAACTATGAGGACCACAACAGCTTGATATAAATATGCACTTCTCAAAAAAATGAAGGGAACATTTAAATCACACATCAGATCTCGATGAATGAAATATATTAAAGATCAAAATCTTTACTGTACATTTTGTAATTCTTTGAGAACAAAATGACAACAACGGTCAATGGAAACCGACATCAGCAACCGATTGAGGGCTGGGTTCAAATTCGCACCGAAAATTAAAGTAAACAATTGAAATCACAGGCTGTTCCTACTTGAGTGAATTTCATAACACTGACTCATAATGTGACTCAGTAGTGTGTATGGCCCCCACGTGCCTGTATGCACTCGCGACAACGTCTGGGCATGCTCCTGATGAAACGGCGGATGGTGTCCTGGTGGATCTCCTCCCAGACCTGGATCAGGGCATCAGTGAACTCCTGGACAGTCTGTGGTGCTACTTGGCAGCGTCGGATGCACCGACACATAACGTCCCAAAGGTTCTCAATTGGATTCAGGTCTGGGGAACGTGAGGGCCAGTCAATGGCATCAATGCCTTCGTCAACCAGGAACTGCCTACACACTCTGGCCACATGAGGCCGGGCATTGTCCTGCACCAGGAGGAACGCAGGGCCCACTGCACCAGCGTAAGGTCTGACGATGGGTCTGAGGATTTAATCCCAGTACTTAACAGCAGTCAGGGTACTGTTGGCTAGCACATGGAGGTCTGTGCGACCCTCCAAGGATATGCCTCCCCAGACCTTCACTGACCCACCACCAAACAGGTCATACTGGATGATGTTACAGGGAGCATAATGTTCACCATGGCGTCTCCAGACTCTTTCACGTCTATCACATGTGCTCAGTGTGAACCTGATCTCTCCTGCTCTCATGGCGGACCTGCCAATTGTGTTGTTCTTTGGCGAATGCCAATCAAGCAGCACGGTGCTGGGCTGTGAGCACAGGTCCCACTAGAGGACGTCGGGCCCTCATGCCACCCTCATGGAGTCTGTTTCTGAAAGTTTTGTCAGAAACATGCACACCAGTAGCCCGCTGGAGGTCATTTTGTAGGGCTCTGGCAGTGCTCCTCCTGTTCCTCCTCGCACAAAGGAGCAGATACCCGTCCTGCTGCTGGGTTGATGCCCTTCTACGGCCCTATCCAGCTCTCCTCGTGTAACGGCCCGCCTCTTGGTATCTCCTCCATGCTCTTGAGACTGTACTGGGAGACACAGCAAACCTTCTTGCGACAGCACATATGGATGTGTCATCCTGGAGGAGCTGGACTACCTATGCAACCTGAATGGGCTGCAGGTACTGCCTCATGCTACCAGTAGTGACAAGGACACAAGCAAAACCCAAAACTAGAGAAGAATCAGGAAGGATAAGGAGAGAGCAATTGTCTGTGGCCACCACCTGCAAAACCATTCCCTTTTTGGGGGTTATCTTCCTGTTGCCCCTCCAGTGCACCTGCTGTCACTTTCATTTGCACCAAAACAGGTGACATTGATTCACAATCGCTTAGGCTTCCTAACTGGACAGATTGATATCCCTGAAGTTTAATTGGCTTGGTGTTATACTGTGATGATTACGTGTTCCCTTATTTTTTTGAAGAGTGTATATATATATATATATATAGTCGATCATAGAGGACATTGCAGGCTGCCTCTCCTTCGTTTTCTTGAAGAAGAAGCGGATGCATTTCTCATCGTCCTCCATGATACGGACCCTGTTAAGGACCTTGATCTTTTCTTGTTCCTCCCTATAGACGGCAGAGAGGCTCAGTTTCACCTGGGCCATTTCATCAGCTAGGTCGAAGCCTCCGAGCTGTAACAGACTCAGGTGCTGGAGGCGGTGTTCAGACGGGAATATCTCGCCAGAGTCTCGCAAGTTTTCTGTTTCCCTAGCTGAAGGAAGTAGCCCTTGGTTCTAACCTTAACCATCTCCCACCACTCATTGGGAGAATCAAAAAGGTCCCTCAGGGTCCTCCACTCCTCGAGGCGTTTGCCAAAGATCTTTACGACACGAGGGTCATGGAGCAGAGAGGTGTTGAGCTTCCAGACCCCAAGCCCTGACTCCCGGGTGCTCAGAATGAGTACCGCTGTCGTCAGGAGCCTGTGGTCTGAAAAGAAGACCGCCTCTGAAGACATGGCAGTCTTCTCCAGTTTCTTACTGAGGAGGACGAGATCTATCCTGGAGAAGGAGGAGCCAGAAGAACTCACCCAGGTGAACAAGGGGACCAGGTCCTGACCTGCGTCGCAGAGTTCAAAGTCCTCCACTCCCTGCTGGATCTATCATTGCGGGGCTTATTCTGGTCTACATCCCTCAGGGCACAGTTGAAATCACTTGAAACTGATAACTGGTAAGGTGCTGATCAGGAGCGGGCATAGCTGAGGGAAAAAAAGGACTCTCTCTCTCTGGCTAGTGGGGGCATAGATGTTGACCAGCCTCAATACAGTCCCCTTGTATTTAAAGTCGAGGCTGGCCAACATGCCCACCTGTATTACTTAAAAATGTTTTGGTTCTATAAGGGGTTTTTCAGGAGTATGTCAATCCTGTCCACTCGGGACACGTTGGACCCAGACCAGAATGTCTCACCCAGTGTCCAACTTCCCGGAGATGTTTATATGCAATATATATGTTTATATATTTTTTAGAATAAAGCCTGTTGCATAATGCAGCAACACCTATCTGTATCAATCCTGTGCTACTTCTGTTAGTGGAGCCGGGGCGCCTCTATATATGCCCTCATGCCCCGTGACTGGCTCCCCCAATCACGGCACCCTCATTCCCGCGCGGGGCTGACCCATGAACCCGGAAATCAGTATTTCCCGCTTTCTAATAGTAGGAATCACAGTAACATTAACTACCCACCCCCCCCCCCCAACACACACACACAGACATAATCAGCCCCAGGCATCTACAGTCCCAGATATACCCGTGAGGAAGTAATCCAGGAATCTGGAAACGTCATGCAGGCAGATCAGCTGTAGGAGCTTCATGGTAAAATATCTTGATAAATATAACTGGTATAACTGAGTTTGTGTTTAATTTCAGCTCCACATAAAATAGACACGAAAATGGCGTTTATTATTTTACTTATTTAGTATTACCATGTTGATATGGCCAGGGGTTCTAGTTTAATGAATAAAATAAGGGGGGGGAATTAAGATTTGAGGAGTTCAGACATACATTTGATTTGTCTGTGTGTGACAGGATGGGGCGTGCGCCTGCAAGGTGCCGTGGCGTGCACGCTGTGCTGAAAGCGTTGTATAATGACATTTGAGAGAAACGTTTTGAGAGAATTGGAAACGTTTAGAGTGAGCTTAGTGTTTTTTATTTATTTAATTTAATTTAGTTTCCATATTATTATGATTATTTTTTCAATTTATATGCCTATGAAATAGTTTGGCTTCAAACCCGGGTGTCCCAGGGACCCTGGGTTTATGAATTTTAAACTAAAAAAAAAAAAAATCTCCAGGGGGACTATACCAGACATGCACTAACAATACCAGACGCACACACAAACACACAGTAACATACACATTCACATACACACATGCACTAACACACTCATACATACAATTTACACAGGTCCACGTGCTCCCACTTACACACATAAGAGCATAAGAAATTTTACAAAACGAGAGGAGGCCATTGGACTCATTGTCCTCATTTGGTGTCCATTAATAACTAAGTGATCCAAGGATCCTATCCAGTCTATTTTTAAATGTTCCCAAACTTTCAGCTTCTACCACATCGCTGGGGAGTTTGTTCCAGATTGTGACTACTCTGTGTAAAGAAGTGTCTCCTGTTTTCCGCACGCACGCACACACTCACAGGGAGACCGACTAGTTAGTTCCTGTGTGAGTGGACAGTGGTCAGTGTGAGTGGACAGTGATCAGTGGACAGTGGTCAGTGCCTGTGAGTGGACAGTGGTCAATGTCTGTGAGTGGACAATGGTCATTGGACAATGGTCAGTGGTAGACGAGCAGTCTCTCCCTCTTGGCATTCCCGGGATCCCGCTGTGGAAGTAAAGTTATACTGTATACTTAAGAAAGATAAGGTCAAGTCAACAGCCAGGCCAGAAGGTAGTTTGACCCCTGTTTGTTATTTTCGATGAGCATCTTGGAGAATATGACAAACATGAAAGCAGAGCAGCTTTGGGATCTTCTTGATTCACTGCTGTTCTTCACGTCACATGAAATAAAGGCATTGCAAAAAACGTTCCAACCTGATTGAAGATGATTGTTCTTCCACACCGCCCACCCTGCAATATACAACACCATTACACAACACACTCACAACACCGTTACACAGCACTACACAACAATGTTACATAACACACACGCTCACTCCACATCTGTCTCCACGGTGCCTCTGCCCCTGGCTTCCCCCTGTATGGATTCTGGGATCTAATGGTCTGGGGTCACCACCCCCTCCACTGCCTGCGCTGGCCCCCTGCTCCTGCTGAGCCCACCAGCAGGCTGGAGAGAGGGACACAAAGAAGCACACAGAGAAACCCACTACACACACACTGTGTGCCCCCCTCGCCCCCCTTTACAAGCAGTCCTGCTGGATGGTCCTGCACAGGGTGTTATCGTCCGTCTCCAGAAACAGCTCCTCGGCTGAGGCACGGCGCTTGTAGGTGGAGCCCTTGAGGTCATATTTATTGTGCATGGGCACGGCACGCGGCAGCAGGTTTTTCATGACGGCAATGCAGATTTTCTTTATGCCTGCCTGCATGCAGTACATCCTGTAGAATTTGGGAAACAGGGTCCAATTTTTCTGTGACTGAGAGTGGATGGAGGGGGGGAGAGGGTGTCAGTCAGTGTGTCAGTTCATCAGTGTGTCAGTGTCAAAAAGCATGTCAGCGTGCCAGTCAGTCCAGTGGCTGTAAAAAACTGTCCACCTTGGAAAAAATGGTGACCCCTTCCTTAGTGACAGCAAATACAGACCAGAGTCACAAAAGTGGTTGAGTGTGCATTCAGATGGCAAATAATTCACAGTTATAATCTCCTAAATTTCAAGGTTTCTGTTATTACTTCACCTGTGTGTGTGATAGTTGTGAAAAGCTGTCAGGAATTAAATTACTTACAAATAAATAAATAAATAAACATTTAGAAGACCGTACTGCATTTATGTTGCTGAAGTGTATGATGTCTACATACGTTTACAAGTGGTATAATAAGAAATGAATATAAACGAGCGTCTCAGTGCGATTGTTGTGGTCTGTGGAAAATAAACTTACATCATACAATACTTAATTTAATTACCTACATAAATCCGTTGCGTCTCTTTTTTAATGAGCAAATACACTTACCCGGGGCGAGTTACACAAAATACATATTTTACAGTAAGAGCAGATCAAATACAGATTAACGTCAGTACTAAGAAGTGCAACGTTAACTATATATATAAAGTTCGATAACCTATAGTAAGAGTACATGTACTTACATCCTATAGTAAGTGTAACTAATGTATACGCATCTCAATAGACAATATGTATAGATGCTGTTGTTTTGATACAATCCATTCAGCATGTGCAATTGCATAGACAGCCATACGCCGTGCAAAAGCGCTGAACTCGCTGTTTGCAGCAGTGCGCATGCGCTATTGGCAGTGACGCGCTCCCGTAGGCAGATAGCTGGGATTGCTGTTGGCGCATGCGCACATCCACCAGGACATATTCATCCCAGCGGTCACTGAATTCGTCGTAACACCGGCGCAGGTTTACCCCACGGCTCGGAGCAGCGTGTTGTAGAAACTTGCTCTTGGCTTGTTTAAGGCGGCTGGAAACTGTATTCACTGCACTGCATTGCACTGCAGCAGACGGACTCCTGCTTCTCTATCCCCCTCAAAGATGGAGCTTCTCTTAACGTGCTCCTGTGACACCAGTCTGTAGAAAGTGCCCTATCTGCTACTGTGTGGAGCAGTGCCCGGGTTAGGGGCGGGGCTTGTGCTTCCGTTCAATTCGAGGGAAACCAGTGTGTTGCTGAGAGGAGAGGCAACCGCGGGCGCTTTTTATTGGTTTATATTCAGTCTGTATTGAACTAAAATGTCCGTCTCTGCGTGTCTGGACTCCCGCCTGGCCTCGGCTCTGACCGGGCTGATGAGAGCCGCCCTGTGGGAGATCGGGAAGGCGGTGGGAGAGACGGTGTCGGAGCACCGAGCGGAGATAACACGCAGGGACGCGGAAAACGAGGCGCTGAGACGGAGGCTGCAGGAGCTCCTGACGGCGGGGGAATTGGCTGTGTGTGGCTGGAGCTCCGGAGCGGACGGGCCGCCTGTGAAGAGCCGAGGAGCCGGGAGGGCAGAGCGGAGCTGCGCGCAGAGAGAGAGCCGCGGAGCTGCCGCCGGTAACCTTTCATTATTGAGCCGCTTTATTCGTGTCTTTACAGCTATACGAGACGGCCTGAGCCCTTTACAATGTCGGTGATGAGAACAGCAGCATCAACACAAAAACAAGAAAATAATCTTATAAGCATCCTATTGGAATATCTATCATAATTTGGAACCAATCCTAGGGGTTCTATTGTAAATTATTATAGGATATTAAAGGGGGGAATCCTATTGGAATTCGTATCATATTGTGGGGCCAGTTGCAGAAGCAGTGACAGCTTAAAAACTACGTGATTTTATAATATGTGAAATAAATATATAATGTATAGATAGTTTCTGTATTGTAATACTTTGCCCAGGCTCTAAATACTTCAGAAAATCATGCGTCAGAAAGATATAGACCAGAATGTGATTAAATACGGTGACATTTATTACAAACAAACATTAATTTTCGTTCAAATAAATACACGCGCAATATAGGCAACAGCCGACATTTAAACCATACATTAAAAGCACTACCAAGCAACAAAAACACCACCAATATCAGCATAAACAATGCAATACATCATCATCCTCAATGACATCACCCTCAAGCTACCAGAGAGTCACTGCATTATCGTATTGTGGTTGGAATAAAAGAGCACCTAAATTCCTCAGCGGCACACCTCGGCATTAGGAGTCTCTGACCCTCCAGAGGGTCAAGGCTCAGGTCCACCACAGCTAAAGCCAGCTTTCCTGACCAGCTTATCCAGCCTTTTGGCATCCCTCTTACTGATGTCCTGCCCCAGCACAACGCAGTATACAAAAATGACACTAGCCAGAACCCTGATAAAACATCCTACTACATGCATTTAAAGATCTAAGCTTCCTCATAAAGAACAACCGACTCTCTCCCTTCTTGTAGAGGGCAGCAGTGTTAGTGCCCCAGTCCAGTTTCTTGTCAATGAGGACCCCCAGGAATTTATATAACTGGACCACCTCAACATCAACCCCCTTTAGAACTCATAAAGTGGCAACTTTAGTGGCATAACATAAATGTACCTTTGAAATTGCAGAGATGTATGCTCCAACACCAACACAGGTTTTTTGTGGACTATATCGATATATCTGCATATATATACCTTTTTGCTAGCATGCAAAGCATACATTTTCTAACATAGATCCCTCTGAAAACAATTGTGATACACATGCATTGAAGGCAGGATTTTTAGTTAACATACATTTTCATCATCAATAACAACCAGAAATCTATGGGGGGTAATCGGTGCCAAAATTATAAATAAATAGTTTAAAAGGAAATCAAAATATTTTTATTTATTTTATTTCCTATTTATTTATTAATTTTTTTTGGCACAGATTACCCTCCATACAAATCAAACATTGCAAAAATAAATTGATTGTTGAATATCTCTGCCTGTGACCTTTGTGATGTATTTTTGTCAGTGATTTCACACTCTTTCTAATTCGTAATTTTCATTTGCATGCGTCTCCCGCAGGAACTGTAGAGGCCAGCACTCTCTCTGACTCTGGGGAAAGAGGCTCCAGTCTCAAGCAGGACTCAGAGCCCACAGCTACTGAAGGCAACCAGGGGCTGAGTGAGCAGCCCAGGAGCAGAGTGAGTGAGGAGGAGCTCAAGGGACAGGAGTCTGGCCACATGGCAGAGCCACACACTGAGGTGTCAGCACAGGGACTTGGGGCACTGGCATCTGACACTGCAGGGTCAAAGGTCATAAAGAGCGACCCTGATCTGGACTCCACCCACACTGTGGGTCTCTCCAGAATCCAGTCTCTGGGATCTGTGTGTGGACCCAGTGCAGCTGGTGCTGAGCCGGGCTCTACCAGAACACTCTGTGGGCCCAGTCTTCTGTCTGATCACATCAAAACAGAGGATGACACACTGGAGTGTGTTTACACAGTGGTGCCGAGAACACAGACTCCCTTCAGAGAGCCACTTTGTAATCTCAAAACTGAGAATATTACAGACAGTGTCTGTGACCCGGGGCCTGAGCTCCCTGTAGCTGGACAGTGTGACCCGGGGCCTGAAATCTCTGTAGCTGGACAGAGTGACCCAGAGTCTGCTGCCCTGAGGACGGGGCTCAGTGGGGGGAGTGACAGTGCAGTGAGTGGGGAGAGCCCATCATCGCAGCATAGACAGCTGCGTCCCAGACCCCCTAGACCCCCTCACTCCTCCAGCTCTTCCTCCTCACCCAGCCCACTGCGGCGTGAAAAACAGCGACGCCGTCACCAGCCCCAGCATAGGAAGAGCCTCACAGGGGCATCAGAGTTTATTAGGCAGCACCGCACTCACACAGGAGACAGACCGTACTGCTGTGCCCAGTGTGGAAAGCGCTTCATTACAGTTTCAAACCTTTACCGACACAGACGCACTCATACAGGAGAGAAACCATTCCCTTGTGCCCGCTGTGGGAAGAGCTTCTCTCAGGTAACGCACCTTCATACACACCAGCGCAGTCACACAGGAGAGAGACCATTCTCCTGTGCCCAGTGTGGGACAAGCTTCATGCAAAGGGCACACCTCAACAGACACCAGCGCATTCACACAGGGGAGAAACCGTGCTGCTGTGCCCAATGTGGGAAGAGATTCTCTCGGGCAACACACCTCAACGAACACCAGTACATTCATACGGGAGAGAGACCATACTGTTGCACCCAGTGTGGGAAGAGCCTCTCCTGTGCATTTAGTCTGAACAGACACAAGCGCATTCACACAGGAGAGAAACCATAGTACTGTGCCCAGTGTGGGAAGAGATTCAGAAGAGATTTTTTTTTTTTCTCACTTCTAATAACAAATTTGTCCATTTTGATTCTTAATTTTTCCCAACTAATGCCTGCTGATGACACGCTTTTTCATGTGCTCGTTCTAATCGCGTAAATCTGCGCATGTCTAAAAATAATATATGATCACCAAAATTATTTTATATGACAAAAAAAATTATATTACAAACTTATATTTGTTTAATATATTTTAATCAATTTAAAAATGAAAAGGAATTGTAAAACTGAAAGTTTGTTATTTAAATGTGGGTGTCATATCGTGGGCCGCACTTCCGTGCGTGATGGCCCACATGTGGGCCGCAGGTTGAGAACCACTGTTCTAACACATCAACTTTGAGGACAAAATGTTCTCTTGCTGCCTAATATATCCCACCCACTGACAGATGCCATGATAACGAGATTATCAGTGTTATTCACTTCACCTGTTAGTGGTTATGGCTGATCGGTGTATATTTATACAGAAGCTTTGGACTTTTCCACATGTTATTGTGTTCATTTCACATTTCAGGAGTTTTTGCCACTGATCAACACAGAAAATGTCCATAATGTCAATGTGAAAACTATAATTGTATAATTGTTCTAAATTAATTACAAATACAAAACAGAAAATAATTTAATGCATATGTAATCATCCCATTTGCTATGACACCTGATTGAGCTGTGATGAAACCAATTGTCTTTAGAAGTCACAAAATTAGTTGAATGGAGTCCACTTCCAGCAATTAAGGTGTGTCACATCATTTCAGGTTAAATACACTTGTCTCGGGGATGTTCCACAGTTGGTTAGTACAATTCCTAACAAAGACTGCATCATGAAGACAAAGGAACAGTCAATGCAAATCTGGAATAAGGATCTTCAAAATCACCAATCGGGTAGGATATATGAACAGTGAAATCCATTATTAAGAAATGGAGAGAATATGGCACAACTGTGAATCTGCCTAGATCAGGCCATCCTCAAAAACTGAGTATCCAGGTGAGAAGGGCACTAATCAGGGAGACCACTCCCATCAAATCTGGTCTAGAGTTTCCCAGAAGAGCATCAATACTTAGCGCTATGTTTGGTGCAAACCTAACATGGCACATCATCCTGAGAATGGCATCCCTACTGTGAAGCATGGTGGTGGCAGCATCATGCTATGGGGATGCTTCTCAGGGCCCTTGTAAAGATAGAGGGCAAAATGGATGCAGCAAAGTACAGAGAAATCCTGGCAGAAAATCTGCAAGAGACCTGGGACTGGGGAGAAGATTAATCTTCCACCAGGACAATGAGCCCAACCATATAGCCAAACCCACACTGGAGTAACTTAAAAACAAAAAGGTCAATGTCCTGCAGTGGCCCAGTCAAAGTCCGGACCTCAATCCAATTGAGATTATGTGGAAAGAGTTGAAAGGTCCTCATCCAACTTGATGGAGCTTGAGCAATTTTGCGAAGAAGATTGGGCAAATAATGCTGTGTCCAGATGTGCAGAGCTGGTAGAGACTCATCCACATAGACTCATGGCTGTAATTGCTGCCAAAGTTGCCTGTACCAAATAGTGACTGAAGGGGGTGATTAATTATGCTTTCAATTATTTTATGTATTTGTTATTAATTTAGAATGATTTGCAGATGCGTGTGTGCATGCCCAGCGATGGACTGGCGTCCCATCCTGGGTGTATTCCTGCTTTCGGAAATGGATGAATGGATGATTTGCAGATTATATTTTTCACTTTGACATTATGGACATTTTCTGTGTTGATCAGTGGCAAAAACTCCTGATTAAATTATTTCTGATTTCAAGCTGTAACACAATGAAAAGTGGAAAAGCCCAAGGGGGGGTGAATACTTTTGAGAGCCAATGTGTATATGGGTATATACAGTTAGGTCTATAAATATTTGGACAGTGACATGATTGTCATCATGTCACTGTCCAAATATTTATAGATGTAGCATGTTATGGCATGGACATGTATGGCTGCCAAGGGAACTGGTTCCCTTGTATTTATTGATTATGTGACTGTTTAGGGCTATATTATCTGCTCTGATTCAGCCAAATGCTTCAAAACTCATTGGATGGTGCTTCACAGTGCAGATGGACAGTGACCCAAAGCATACTGCGAAAGCAACCCAAGACTTTTCTTTAAGGTAAAGTGGAATGTTCTGCAATGGCAAGTCAATCACCTGACCTGAATCCAATTGAACATGCATTTCACTTGCTGAAGGCAAAACGCCCCACGAACAAGCAGGAACTAAAGACAGCTGAAGTTCAGGCCTGGCAGAGCATCACCAGGGAAGAAACCCAGCATCTGGTGATGTCAATGGGTTCCAGACTTCAGGCAGTCTTTGACTGCAAAGTATTTGCAACCAAGTATTGAAACTCACAATGTAATCCATGTTAGTTTGTCCAATTGCTTTTGAGCCCCAAAAATTGGGGGGACCACCTATACAAATGGGTATAATTCCTACACCATTCACCCAATTTGGATGTAACTACCCTCAAATTATAGATGAAAGTCTACAGTCTGTTCCTTTCAAATCCATTGTGGTGGCAGACAGAGCCAAAATGATGTCAATTGTATCAGTGTCCATAACTGCATATATATGATAATTGTATTAATAAAATTGTATTAATTTGACTGGAGTATGCTCCTTCTTCCTCATTCCTTATGTCTTCTGCAAAACCCTTTTTTAAATAAAGTAAAGTAAAGTAAACTTATGTTATATTTCAACTGTAGACCTAATGGGTGGCCAAGTCTGGTCCTGCAGATAATGCAGTCATGCAGGTTTCCTATGTCTCTATATCATAAATCACTGGAAATCCTGAACCCTACTAGGGAAAGTAAGCCTAGTAATTTTGTAAAGTAAATTACACTTTTGATAAGAGGAACAGAAGACTGATTTCCAGCACAAGCCTGGACCACCCTTGTTATATTTAATTTAATAAATAATTGCATAACAGTTTACCTTCTGTATTCACTCCAACACTGTCACTGTCAGTAACACCTTCCACTTCTTCAAGAAGACTTGGTACTATGGACTGTTTGTGAGTGAATGTGGGGCAGAATTGGTACAGACATACCTGCTAAAATCTGCATGCATTACTGTGTGACAGCTTTGCATGCATCTACTTTTAGCCTCTTTCACAATTTTGTTATATATAAGTGCCTGGCCATCTATCTGGTTAAACGCTGGGTGCGAAAGCAGAACCCTTACATGCCACAATGTTCCCAGCCATCCCACCCTTTATTTAAACAAATCAACAATAAAAAAAGAGCCAGTCAGCCGTGATTTAAAACTCATTAGTTTCTTTTAAAAAGGCTCTGTAATGCATTACATTTTCAGTTACGTGAAATCTGTGATGATGTTGAACCACTACGAGAGAGTAACGTACGTACAATGAGTGCAATAAGCTTGAAAGATATTCAGGCATTATCGTTCCTTGCATTATCCTTTCACAGTGTACAATGAACAGGAGTTTAAAATGAGGTTCAGCTTTCAAAGACTGGTGTCAGAAAATAAATTGATATCCTGAAACTTCGACTAAGATCCAAGGGATAATGGGTGCACCCCTTGCCTCCCATAATGTAGGTTTTTTAATCCTCTGTTTTTTATGTACAGGATAATTTTATCATTGTTGTGATATTTTGCAAGTACAAGAGAGAACCGTTTGCCATACTGTTTATAAAGTCAACTGGGATGAACCACCTATTAGACGCACAACACACACAGCCTGCTGCAGCACCTTTCTCATTGGACCATAACATCTAGAAAACATGGAAGCAGTGTTAATTTAGTCAACAGTTTTTGGATTGGCATTGTTGGAGTGACAGGAACATGGATTACTGAAAATAATGGGGATGAATACAAGTTGAAAGGATACACACAGTTTAGGAGAGACGGGCATAATCAAGGAGGTGGTGGGGTAACATTATATGTCAGAAATTACACTGAGGCAGAAGAACTCAAATTAGATCCTGCTAACGAAATGGAATCATTGTGGGTTAAACTTTTGAATAAAATAGCTGGGGATTAGTGATAGGAGTGCGTTACAGACCACCCAACTCAGATATTCAGAAATATGTTGCACTGTACAATGTTAACGGGACTGCATGTAGCAAGGATGTGGCTGTTATAATCAGGGATTTCAAATTCCCAAACATAGACAGGGAAAGCCCAGTCGGGACTACAGAAGCAAAAATAGAAATGGTCGAGATGGTAAATGACTGCTTTCTAACTCAATTTGTCAGGGAACCAACCAGAGAGAGTGCATGTATTGACTTGATATTTTCAAATGACCAAGATAGTGTCAGAGGGACATTAGTTATAGAACCAATGGCAAACTGTGATCACAACATGGTTAGCTTTGAGGCATTCTTTCAAAAAACAAGGACCAAGTCTAAAACAATGGTCTTAGAAATGCAAACCTTGAAGGTATGAGGTGCCACTTAGAAGATTTAGACTGGGGCACACTTGAAGACCCTGTATTGGAAAGTTGAAGAAAGTTGTGTAATAATGGCATCGACACATCAAACCAGAGAAGCTTTTCCAGATCAGCAGGGACACACGCACCCAGGGACACAAATGGAAATTGGGCTTCAGGGCATTCAGGACAGAAAACAGGAGACACAGGAATTGTCACAATCTGGAACAAACTCTCCAGCGATGTGCTTGAAGCCGACAATTTGGGAACATTCAAAAATAGAGTGGATAGGATCCTTGGGTCACATAGTTATTAATGGACACCAAACAAGCATGATGGGTCGAATGGCCTCCTCTCGTTTGTAAACTTTCTTAATATAATTATATTTAGATATATATATTTTTGCCTTCCTTTCAGGGTAAAACAAGAGCCGCTTTGAGAGGTCCAAGTCTCTGTCTAACTCACAGGTAGGTCAACTATTTTGATTAGAAAGTTGACACCATAGGGAACAGGCTGTGTAAATATACCAAACTCAGAGCTGCGACTTGATTATTATAGTTCAGTCTCAAACTGAAGAGGCAGGAGTGCACACTGTTGTAGTTAATAAAACAGGGCAAAACAATATCCTTGATACAGTATGTGAAAAGCCAATAGTGTGGAGCCTTAATTTAAATGTCTTCTACAGAGGCGCAGCACCATACACCTCTGGGGAACCAAGAGCAAACCAAAGAATACAAATATTGTGAATAAAGTGCACTTGTGCAAAACACTGTTCTTGTCAACTTCCCTTCCAAGTATACAGATAGAGAAAAGATACTCATTCAGTTCTCATCATATCATAGATCTTGTGGTAGAGTCAGCCCCAGCAGTGTAGAAACAATTAAAATACAAATTTTTAAATTATTACAATTGTCCAGTTGCTGAATCATGTCTCTCCAACTCCAATCTCCAATCACTATTCTTGTTTATACACGCACATATGTCTCTCTCCACTTCCCAAAATATAGTCTTCTTTTGCTCTGTGCAGAAGCATATCTGTCTGATAAACAAAATGTAGGCTATACTCTATATTTGCATCACTTGGATCATTACACAACCACATCCCTAGATAGGCTATATCATTAGGCAATACATATAACTGTTGACTACACCGATCAGCCATAGCATTATGACCACAGACAGGTGAAGTGAATAACACTGATAATCTCGTTATCATAGCACCTGTCAGTGGATGGGATATATTAGACAGCAAGTGAAAATTTTGCCATTAAAGTTGATGTGTTAGAAGCAGGAAAAATGGGCCAGCGTAAGGATCTGAGTGACTTTGACAAGGGCCAAATTGTGATGGCTAGACGACTGGGTCAGAGCATCTCTAAAAATGCAGCTCTTGTGGGGTGTTCCCAGTCTGCAGTGGTCAGTACCTATCAAAAGTCGTCCAAGGAAGGAAAAGCGGTGAACCGGCGACAGGGTCATGGGCGGCCAAGGCTCATTGATGCACGTGGGGAGCGAAGGCTGGCCCGTGTGGTCCGATCCAACAGACGAGCTACTGTAGCTCAAATTGCAGAAAAAGTTAATGCTGGTTCTGATAGAAAGGTGTCAGATCACACAGTGCATCACAGTTTGTTGCGTATGGGGCTGCGTAGCCGCAGACCAGTCAGGGTGCCCATGCTGACCCCTGTCCACTGCTGAAAGAGCCGACAATGGGCACGTGAGCATCAGAACTGGACCACGGAGCAATGGAAGAAGGTGGCCTGGTCTGATGAATCACAAGTTCAAGGTGTTGATTTGGCCTCCAAATTCCCCAGATCTCCCAATCAAGCATCTGTGGGATGTGCTGGACAAACAAGTCCGATCCATGGAGGCCCCACCTTGCAACTTACAGGACTTAAAGGATCTGCTGCTAACGTCTTGGTGCCAGATACCACAGCACACCTTCAGAGGTCTAGTGGAGTCCATGCCACAATGGGTCAGGGCTGTTTTAGCGGCAAAAGGGGGACCACACAATATTAGGCAGGTGGTCATAATGTTATGGCTGATCGGTGTATATCTAGACTATATGAAATGTAGTCTACACTTACAATGACGTCGCTACTTACTTCATCACATAAATATGACTGCCTTTGATAAATTCAACATCCAGTCGAGTCTCTATATTGATCACAGAGCTAAACTATTACATAATATTACTTATACCTCGGTGACAAAGCAAGATTTATGACCACATATGTGTGGCCATGTACACATCACACATGATTTCACATAAACTTTACTGAACTCCAGATCACAGATACCGATGGGTTATTGTGTATATTGCATTTAAATGTTGCAGTATTGCTACAGTGCAGTAAAATGCATGAATCACATTGCATCACACATTAAGTTTGAGGATTATAATGCTAAAGTACATTTAAAACCACCATCTACCCCCAAAACAAAGACCCACAGATTCTCCATTGCCCTGCCGTTACACACAAGTAGTAGAAGTTTGTTCATGTGGCTGCATTAGTAACCCTTCATATTGTTTTGTGTTTGTTTTCACTTGCACTCAGTTACTACCAATGCGCCTTAGTTTGTTATCAACGTATATTTACTTAATATCTACTGCTTTTACATTTTGTAAAATAACTAAAACTGGTAGATTAATATACATCGTGTGGCACTTATGTTTTAAGACAAAAATAATGCAGTGGTATCAATCTACCGTGAGCACAATTTCTTTATTTTTGGAGAATTTACAGCTTTCTTTTGCGAAATGCATTAGGTTTTTAAATTGTCGCAGTGTTATATGAGTGATTGTGGCCATTCCTCCATCTGATACAGGAGATAACGGTAAACACAATGTTTTCCCCTGCGTGTTCAACAAACACGTCCATTGCTGACCACAATTAATCACAACAGGACAGACTTACAGTTTGTGTCATCTTGCTCCTGCTGCCACAGTGCTGCGCAGCCGCATAAACACTCATCATAACATTAACATCTCGTTCGTGAAGTGCAGATATTCGCAGAGGATTCTACATTTCTAAACATAACTGCGAAAATCTGCGCAAAAACGCGACCTAAAACATTAATATTCAGAAAAAAAGGCAGATACTGTTTTATTGTATGTAGTATTTTACATTACATATAAAAACAATTCAATTTTTAATACTTATGATTAAAAACTTTTAAAATCAATTCTTAAAATCACTTAACATTTTTAAAATCTTTGTGATTTAACAAAATCAAAAAAAAAAAAAAAAAAGGCAGATAGTCACTCACTTTGCGTGCCAACCTATACGGCTCTTTGTGCCACAGGTCGCCATGCCTGGTCTGTGTTTGATCTCCATTACAGCCTAGTGCCCGCCAACACTCAACGTTGAAACAACTGTGTAGCAGGGCTTGAATTACAGTTCCTTAAAGTTGAGCAGCTGGAGAAGGGAAATTATTGAATAAGAAGATGACTGTGAGTGTGAACTGGGATATTTAGTTATCATGTCTACATTTGAATATCAAGGTTTCAAGTTAAACTGGATGTAATTATTTATATTCACAGGCTGGTCCCTTTGATGAAAAATATTCCCCTCACAATGTATTAACTACATGTACTACATGTATTAAAAACCTGTTTAGGGAACCTAGGACTGTGGGAATAGTCCACCATTGCAGGACACTAATAATTGAAGAACCACACGGACATTCTAACCTGGGAATTGTCATTCTGCCACCTGCTGGTGGTTGGGGAGAAAAAGTTTTCCCAAAAGGACTTCCCCTGTGTTTGTGGGGTTCCTGAACAGATGTGGTAATAGAGAGGGAAAGGAAGAAAGTCAGGTAGGCCTGGACAAGGCTAGGCATTTATTGTTTTGTTTTGTTCAATTGTGTGTGTATTACATTTTTTGGGTTGCATTACCTGGGCAGAAGAGTCCTTTCCACAAAGCCCCTGTCTGGACAGCTCATTCTTAACTCACCCACTTACCGGTCTGTCACTATATATATATAATATATATATGTGTGTTCTTGAAACTGACTTAATTGTAATGTGTTTGAGTGCCTGATTTCCATTTTTTACTCTGAATTCTGCGATTCTGTCAGTGTTGTCCGCAAAATGGGTTTCATACAGCCCCGCTTCGGAGAATGGAACATTCTGTGTTTATGCCAAGTTATCTTGAGACTTAGCTGGCTAACCTACTTATCCATGCATGAAGAATGGACCCCTGGTATTCTCCTTGTTTTTGAGCAACAGGATTGGCTGCAAGCTTGTTGGCTCTTGAAATTCAGATACTCGCACCACTAAATGTTTTAGTTTCTGTCTCTGCTGCAGGATATTAAGAAAAAAACTAAAAACATTTTTCACTGCGGTGAAGCGGTATGTTCAGCGGCACAGACCCCATCAGTTGAATGCAATCGTAAATTGTCAACCAAAAACAACCGTGACCAGCTCCATTTTTATTTTGGTGTCGCACTGTCAAGTGAAAGGGTCACAAATGCGACAGTTTAGAACCTTTAGTTTAGTTCTAAATTATTTGACCCTTCTGCAACTCAAACCAAGACAGCTGTACAGTATTTAGAGATTAACTATTTCATTTTTTGAAATCCTTTTCCAGAAATCTGGCTTTCCATATACAGTATAAGAGGCCAGACAACTCTGACTTCATATATGTTCCCAGTTTATATACTGACTGGACACTTTATTAAGACTGAATAATGTTCTAATATAATTACCCATGTAGTAAGTGCATTAACTGTGTGAGTTTTCAGAGCTGCTGTTCTCAGTGCTGCTCTCCTGTGTCATTGTCTCTCCCTTAGGAGCTGTAGGGGTCGATGCTCTCCCTGACTCTGGGGAAAGGGCTCCTGTTGAGCAGCAGAACTGTGAGCAGGAGTGGGACTCCAGTCTAAAGCAGTACTCCGAGCCCCCTGCTCCTGAAGGCAACCAGGGGCTGAGTGAGCAGCCCAGGAGCAGACTCAGGAGCTCAGGGGACAGGAGTCTGGCCACATGGCAGAGCCACACACTGAGGGGTTGACACAGGGACCCTTTTTAACACTGGGATCTGATACAGCAGGGTCAAAGTTAATAAAAAGCGACCCTGAGCTGGTCTCCACCCACAGTGGGTCCTAGAGAGATCCGCAGTGTTTGGGATCTGAGTGTGGACCCAGTGTAGCTGGTACTGAGCCGGGCCCTACCAAAACACAGTGTGCACCTAGTCTGGTGGAGGACAATATATTGGAGTCCGTTTACACAGTGGAGCAGGAAACGCAGACTCTCAGCAATCTCAAAACGGACAATATTACAGACAGTGCCTGTGACCTGTGGCCTGAGCTCCCTGTAGCTGGACAGTGTGACCCGGGGAGTGACAGTGCAGTGAGTGTGGAGAGTCCATCATCACAGCACAGACGGCTGCATCCCAGACACCCTAGACCCCCTCACTCCTCCAGCTCTTCCTCCTCACCCAGCCCACTGCGGCGTGAAAAACAGCGACGCCAGCCCCAGCGTAGGAAGAGCCTCACAGGGGCATCAGAGTGTATTAGACCACACCGCACTCGCACAGGAGACAGACCGTACTGCTGTGACCAGTGTGGGAAGTGCTTCACTGTGGCATCAGGGCTCCACAAACACCAACGCTTTCATACGGGAGAGAAACCATACAGCTGCACTACAGTAGCCTGTCTTTACAGACACAGTCGCACTCACACAGGAGAGAAACCATTCCCTTGTGCCTGTTGTGAGAAGAGCTTCTCTCAGGTAGCACACCTCCATACACACCAGCGCAGTCACACAGGAGAGAGACTGTTCTCCTGTGCCCAGTGTGGGAAGGGCTTCCTGCAAAGGGCACACCTCAACAGACACCAGCTCGTTTATACAGGAGAGAAACTGTGCTGCTGTGCCCAATGTGGGAAGAGATTCAGGGATGCAGGAGACTTGAGAAGACATGAGCGCACTCACAGAATAGATTAGAAGTGAGGGCGGTTGAGGGTGAGAATTTTTTTGTTGTGCTCCCAAAATGTCATTGTGAATTACAAGAACTGTTTTCAGTTAGATATCTACTTGATAGCTGCATGTTCAAATGTTAAAACCTGGTGAAATGTTTTAAGAGTGTTTCCAATTTAATTTAGACTTCTCAGATTGATCCTTTTGATGTATATGTCCCTGGTTAATAAAGTTACTCAAGGACTTCAGTAACACCCTGCATTATGCGTCATTGGAATCATTGTGATGGTTACAATGGATGTCCATTACCCAGTACTAATTAAGAAACATAATAAAGTTTATCGTTTGGTGTCCATTAACCCTTTAAGCAGTATGAATGTACCAGTACGTTCTATTGAACCCTTTCAGGATTTAATAATAAGGAATCAAATTTTAAGTGTGTTCAAAAATAGTCACTCCCTGAGTCATGGCAGAGCACTTTAGAACTTACTGCTCAAAGGGTTTATAACTAAGTGATCCAAGGCTAACATGTCCAGTCTATGTTTGAATGTTCCCAAATTGTCGGCTTCAACCACATCACTGGGAAGTTTATTCCAGATTATGACAAGTCTGTGTGAAGCAGTGTTTCCTGTTTTCCATTTTGAATGCCTTTAAGCCCAATTTCCATCTGTGTCTCCGGGTGCGTGTGTCCCTGCAGATCTTCAAAGGCTCCTCTGGTTTGATGTGGTCGATGATTTTGAAGAATTCAATCAAGTCCCCATGTAGTCTCCTCTGTTCCAGGGTGAAAAGGTTCAGTTCCCTCAGTCTCTCAGTAGGACATTCCCTTCAGACCTGGAATAAGTCTGGTTGCTCTCCTCTGAACTGCCTCTAGAGCAGCGATATCTTTCTTGAAGTGTGGAGCCCAGAACTGTACACAGTATCCAGATGAGCTCTAAATAGGGCATTGTACAGTCTGAACTTCACTGCCCTTGTTCTCAATTCTACACTTTTGACAATATACCCTAGCATTCTGTTTGCCTTTTTTATTGCTTCCCCACATTGTTTGGACGGAGAAAGTGAGCAGTTCATGTAGACTCCTAGATCTTTCTCATGCGTTACTTCATCTAGTTCTGTTCCTCCCATAGTGTAATTATAGTGGACATTTTTGTTACCTGCATGTATTACCTTGCACTTGTCCACATTGAATTTAATCTGCCAGGTGTCGGCCCACAACTGAATATTATCTAAGTCCCTCTGAATAGCCTCTGCTGCCGAGATTGTATCTGCTGAGCCACCTATTTTAGTATCATCTGCAAATTTGACAAGTTTGCTAACTATCCCAGAGTCCAGATCATTAATATAGATTAGAAACAGCAAAGGCCCTAGTACTGATCCCTGTGGAACTCCACTAACAACCTCACTCCAGTTAGAAGCAACTCCTCTAATTGACACCCTCTGTTTCCTATATGTCAGCCAGTTCATAATCCATCTACTTACATTACCCTGAATGCCTACAGCTTCCAATTTGAGGATCAGTCTTTGGTGTGGAACCTTATCAAAAGCTTTTTGAAGATCTAAGTATATCATATCATATAATATAATAAAGTTTACAAACGAGAGGAGGCCATTAGACCCATCGTGCTCGTTTGGTGTCTATTAATAACTAAGTGATCCAAGGATCCTATCCAGTTTCTTTTTTAATATTCCCAAATTGTCAGCTTCAACCACATCGCTGGGGAGTTTGTTTCAGACTGTGATGACTGTGTCTGTGTCTTCTGTTTTTTGTCTTGAATGCCTTTAAGCCCAATTTCCATTTGTTTCCCTGGGTCCATGTGTCCCACGTGTTTACGTGATCTACAGCTGCAGTTGCATGTTCAAAAAACTAATAAATTAGTAAGACATGATCTGCCTTTTTTGAATATCACCAATAATATGGTTTTCATTAAGATGCTCCTGTATTTTCCGTCTAATCATTTTTTCACAAATGTTACAAGTAATGCAGGTGAGATCAATTTGTCTGTAATATCCTGTCTCAGTTTTGACCCCTTTCTTGTTGATTGGTATGACATTAGCAGTTTTCCAATCATTTGGCACATCCCCTGTTCTAAATGTCAAGTGGAATATTTTAGGTAGTGGCCTATAAATCATTTCCCTCATTTCTTTAAGTACTGTTGGAAATATACCATCTGGCCCAGGTGATTTGTTTGTTTTTAATTCTGCTAATCCACTTACTACCTCCTTATATATCCTGATCTATCTTAGAGTTTGACTAGACTGGTTGTTAACCTGTGGCATGTTTTTTCCTTTTGTAAACACCTCTGTAAAATACAGATTTAAAACATTTACCACTTTCTAAGATACTTAATTTTTTAGCTGTTTCACTTCCTCCTTTATTGTCCTCTTGCTGTTAGTATTGAAAAAAGCTCTTTGCATTAGTTTTAGCTCCAAGAGCTATGTTTCTTTCCATTTCCATCTTTGTTTTCCTGATCCCTCTCTTAACATCTCTTTGCAGTTCTATATCTTATTTGTATTTTGTTTAATCTCTATCTCTTTTGTATGTGCTATACAACATTTTCTTTATACTTCATACTTCTATTAAACCATTTTGGCCAATGTTTTTTGGTCCTCAGTTTGCTAGGTTTTGGTACAAATCTCTAGTAGTATATTCTTGAAATATAACCATCCATTTCCAACTGAATCTGTATCCAGTGTGCCCCAGTCTAACTCTTCTAAGTACTGCCTCATACCTTCAAGGTTTGCTTTTCTAAAATTGATTTTACAGCATCGACAAGAACCAAATTCAAACAATGTGCATTGCAGTGCACATAAAATGCAAATCTTGCACTGTTAAATCCACGCAGACACACCAGAATGCTTTCCGCTCATGACGAATGCACCGTTATAGCCTATAGATTATTTCTGTAGTCCATTATATTATAATATTATTATTTTTAATCTTTATTTCTTGGCAGACATGAGTGCAAAACAAAGTGCAAAAATACAGTTCAGTAAAGGCATCAATCAATCAATTATCATTTTTGTGAGACCTGCTGCATCTAAGCTTTCACTGAAAGTGTAAAATGCTTTCATGGATGGCCCCGTTGAAATAGTACCTTACAACTAAATACATTTGTTCTTTTTTCTTTAAATCTTTGGTTTAATCTGCAATTACACTAAAAACTTTCTTTTATTTCTCTTATTATTTCACTTTGTACCATCTCAGCTAAGCCCTCAAGAACTTTGTTCTGGATTTAGTGGCTTGTGTACTTAGCATTGCCACATGCATTCATTCTTTTCTCTATGAGAGGGTCATAGTTTGCTATTTCTACTAAGATTGTAAAAAAATTACCCTTGTAGTGAGTCATCAGATTCTCCATGACCTCTCTGCATATATTTTGAGTTGCAGTTAATAGGAGCACATCTGCAATTGTTTTAATGCAAGTACAGTTTTTCTGTTTCCGGTCCTCATTTATGACATCTTACATTGATGAGTTACTGTCAATAGCCCTTTTATGCTGATTCCAAGCATACATAGCATTGATACCGCAGTTAAGTATCGCTTTTTTCTATCGTGTTTGCAAGTTTAGTTAAGAGATACATTGATTGTTTGTGGTTACTTGTTTAGCTAAGAATTATATATCTTGCACCTGTATTGTAGTAAATGCTGCGACTGTGTTAGCAACTTATTTAGCACACTCGACACGCACTTTCTGTAAATCAGAAGCGGTTACATTGTAGGCTGTTATTATTTAGCATTTATTTAGCATTGCTGCGAGCTACTGTTTAGTGTAACAGCGTGTGTCCGTCACGGTCTTTGTCTGTATTCAGATATAAAGCGTCCATTAATTGTGCTATTAGTGAGGGACTGAGGGGGAGGGGGCATCAATCCAGGAAAAGTCATAGAGTAGGTGCAAGACAGAAGGGATTGGCAGGATTGCTAAGAGACATCCAGCACAGAGCCTCACCAAAAGAGTATGTAAAATCTTAGTGGTGTTGCCTCCCGATGATGAAAAGGTGCCACAAGTCGGGAGCCGGGGGCAGTGACTGAAGGCACTGGAAATGTCAGCCTTTGGCAGCCAGGCATCTCGGCCAGAGGTTTTGATGAGGTAGGGGATGCTGCGATAGGTGGAAAAAAACAGACAGATTTCGGATGCGGTTTGAAGCTCTGAGGTCGGGTTTTAGTATATTTTTATGAAGTAATAATAATAATATTTATTTAATTATTCAATTATTTAATTAAAGTGATGGAAACAGGGCCACAGTTGACAGTCCTGGCGATTATGTGGTTGGGTGCTGAAACTTGAGGAGGGTAGACAGAGTAACAACCATGCCATGGATGAGTTGCTGGCTGAGGGATAGTGGAATGGGGAAGGAGAATACAGCATAGCAGTTGGAGGGTGGAGGATAGAGTGGCGGCAGTAGAGAGCATGTCATCTTTGGAGGAGGAAGAGCAGCAGCGAGAGGAGCAAGGGAGCCAGAGGAGGGCTGGCCGGTGGATTAAAAATTACCAGGTTCTGAGACCGGGGGAAAGCCACACGGGACTACGGGGGGTGCTGCGGAGGGAACAGTGAGGTAACCATAGAGTGCACCAGGGAGGGCGCGGAAGTAGCCACACGGTGCTGCAGAGGGCACTGTGGGGCGAACAGGGAGGTAACCATACGGTGCAGCGGGGGGCTTGCAGGAAGGGGCCACATTGGGCTGCAGGGAGGTTCAGGGAGCAACCAAATGAGGCTTGGGGCGGGGCAGAGACAGAGCCACCCAGGGCTTGGGAGGGAGGAGACTGCCGCCAGCACTGCAGGGCTTGAGCCAAGGTCACGTGGGTGGCAGGGGCCACGGAAAAGGAAATCAGGGCCTAGGGTGGGACGTGACCCACTCTGAGCAGTGTGCCAGTCGGGACAGTAGGCAGCGTGGAGACAGGAGGGGGGATAGAGGAAAAGGATGTAGACATGGAGAACAGCACTGGGTCCGTGGGGCAGATGGCAGGTGGAACCCAGAGACAAGGAGGGAGGACAGGGACAATGAAAGCATGGAAACGGTGGTGGCAGGGGATGGCGGGGGCAGGAGCAAGGGGGAAAGCAGCAGAAGAGGGAGCGAGAGGCTGCGGGAGGGAGCAAAGAGTGGTACGTCACCCAGACACGACAGTGGGGCATCATGCGGCCGCGGGGATTGCTGGGCGCAGGTGGAATGTCACGGACAATGCTTGTGTATGGGTGAATGCTGAGCTATTGGAGATTGCGAGGATACGCAATGCTGGGGTTGTCCAAAACCTGGGGCAGCCGAACGATTGTCCAGTTCCTGATCTTGGGAGCTGAAGGATGGAAATCGATGGAAGAGAGCGGGGGGGGTCCGAGGTCGAGATGAAGTAGCTGAGGACAAAGAACAAGAGGCGTCGAGAGAGGCAGTGGCGAGGAGCAGGAGATTGGCTTGAATCACTGAGGGATGCAGAAGTGGATCCGCGCCGGGGAGCAAGGCGGGGAGAACTGGAATCGAGGCTGCGGTGCGGCGACGGGAGGCGTCAGCCGGAACAGCAAGGCACGTCATCAACAGGGGGAAGAGCAGGGGCTGTGGCTTTGTGAGAAGGAGAATCAGCCTGAGGAATGGAAGAGGAATGCGGTGAAGAATCTAGAGCAATTGTTTGAGTATCGCGAAGACAAGCTGAGGTTGAAACCAGGTACGTAAGCAATCACTGTGGCGGGGGGTGGGGTTGGTGGAGGTTGGGGGAGGGTGGTGTTCGTAGCACCTAACTGAAGCAAGGCAACAAGTCAATGCAAAACCACGAATGCTGTGGGTGTGTGTTGAGGATGGCGTATTTATACTATTTTGGTTGATTTATAAAGTCCACGAATTGCTGCGCTGCTTAGAAAACTGCAGAGTCCAAGTTAGCTGCTAATAAATGCCCACTCTCATTGGAAATATTTTTCGAATCTAAAAGCAGTTGGTTTCAGAAAAAAAAAAGATTTCTGCATGGGTTGTTGCCATTTGTTCAAACAAATTTCAAGTACATACAGACAGAGAGATAACATCACTTTCATATAAAATTATATATAGATTGTAATTATTGTGAACACATCACAAGTACACAAATGGCAATTGGATTACAGTTAGCAGACCTTTACTGGATCAGAAAATGATCTGACTGCTAACCTAAGAAAAAAAAATCCTCATTCTTTGCTGAAGTTGTCTTGGTATTATACACTCTTCAGTCTACTGTACACTTTTTTAAAATTTAAAGATTAAGGTAGTTTTAAATTAACTACAGTAATACTTGAGTACTTTTTAAATTTGAGTACATTTTACCACCAGTGCCATCATGGAAAACAATCTTTGATCTCTGGGGGGGGAAACAGACCAGTTTAAGACTATTTTTATTTTGGAATATAATTCAAAACAAGACCTGGACACAGCAAAAAATAAAGATCCATAACTTACAATTCAATTTGTATCAGCAATCTGAAATGGACCACCCCAAAAAACATTTCAAATTCTTAGCAAGTTTGAATCAGAAAAATAAGCTTTATTGTAACTCTCAAAAGTGCAGTTTTAAAGTAGGTACATAAAGATTAGTTACTGTCACTAGACTAGAGAATTGCTCTTTGATTGCAATTTAAGGCTCCTTTTTAACACTATATATGATTATAGAATGTATATGTTTTTCATTTCAGATTTCCCCTGACTTCTTGTTACACAATATATTGAAGGGTGAAAAAAGTCCAATACAATACTAAAGGAGCCTAGGACAGTCTGAAACTGAACAGAAAAGGGATATCAGTGGAATAGTAATTGTGTCAGTGGTATTTGATTATAACAGGGTATATGTAGCCGATGCGCGTCGGAGCTCCCCGCCTGGGATTCGAGCCGCACACCACCGACGCCCCGTACAAGTGCAGTACAGTGTTAAGCCCTCTACGCTAAAAGGCTGGGCCTCCTACCACGGGAGGCTCAACACTTTACTACTTTTTAGTGAGGGGTTACGTCACTTTGTAACGGGCACATTAACCACGAATGAGCCCCCCCGTTACATTATATATATATATATATATATATATACACACACACACACACACATCACATCATCATGGTCAGGTCTTATCAATCCAGTACAGGGTCTCTTGGCATTTCAATGTCATGTATATGCATGTCACACACACACATATATATATATACATAAATTATTACATAATATAATATCAACAAAATTATAGTACCACAAAGCCAACTCTCTCAGAATCATCTAAAACAAGCCATAAGAGCAGTAAAGTACAACATGAAAAGGTTGATGAAATATAAAGGTTGGTACCGAGTGTTTCAGTCCCAAGTTATGCAGAATAGGGTGAGGGGCTGTTGGGTGCATTTTCACTGTCCAGGAGAGGGACGTCAATCCCACTGAAGTCTTGGGCTTGTTCAGGATCTCTCGGAGGCCCTCCAATTTGCTGGATAAGAACCACAGACTGAAACAAGTAAAAGGAAGAAGAAAAACGTAAATTGATCATTTACCTCAGTGGTTACTTGTTCACATCCTGTTACCCTCCTCCCCCCAACCCGTATTAATACACCTTGAAATGCATTTTATGCCTCCTGTTAAAAAATCGAATCAAATCAATAATGGCATCTGTGACTAAATTTCATTCTGTAAAATTAGAGAATCTCACTCTCATTCTCTGTATACACAGCGCTTTTGATGGGAAATTGTGCTTATTGATGAAGTCTGTGATGATGGTCCAAATCACTGTTACATTGTCCCTGTTACCAGACACGCAGCAATGCTCTTATGTTTTGAAAGTCGCCCTGGATAAGAGCGTCTGCTAACAAATACATAATAATAATAATAATAATAATAATAATAATAATAATAATAATCCATTGTCAGCACTGCTGGCGTGTGAGCACAAAGCGCATCACTGTAACAGATCTTACTGTGTATTTGATCTTCTCTTACTGTACAATATGTGTGTTTTGTGTAATTCGCCCTGTGCTAAGAAAATGAATTTATTCATACATTATTAATCATGCGCAAACCAACCCAGGACACATGACCAGTTAATGACCACTTAATTAACAAACATTTCTGTTCAATCTATATCGTTGCATTAACTCTCATCATCATAATATCGCTGTAACACGTCTGTCCTGTGATGGGAGGTGAGCTCAGTCATCTTTCATTGCTGCCATTTGCCAACAACTAACTAGTTATTGAGCTGGTGAGACATATTGTTACTGCAGTGTCTCTCTGACAGACCGCTGTTCGCCGTTGATTTCGCTAATTTTTAATCAAATCTCTCCTCACTGCTCGTGTCTCTGCTGGCAATTTAAACATGGCGGCTGCACTCCAGCAAATCACTTTTGGTGGAGAAGACTTAACCCTGCCCCCCGGCCCCTGACGTCACTGGTTCTTAGGTTCCAGACCAGCACGTTTTTGGTGCCAGAAAAAGTGGCTCCGTGCGGCCGGGAGACAGGTCTTCTGCGGTGGAAAAGCAAGGAACGGGTCCAGATTAGGCACTGGCTCCGAACTGGAACCAGCTCCTTGTCGGTGGAGAAGCGCTAATACACACACACTATATAGTTTGGTCTTTATTGCCAATACATTTTCTTCCTTTTTCAAATTAATTTGGAATCACCATGTACTGAATTAAACTCCAATGACCTCAATGGTTCTTCAGGAGCAATGACACAAAGGCACGACTCCTCCAGCTTGCATGGTATCAAAGCCATGCAGTTTTAGCCATCCAGCCCAGCTATTATAATAATCTGAGAATCTGATGAAGCTGGAACTCCTAACAACCTGAACCCCTGGGAACTGGAGAAGGCACTACTAAGTTTGCAATAATCTGATGGTAAACCAGTTGACAATGCTCAGACAACTGCACACCACACCTGACAATGCCTGTCTAAAGCCAGCAGTACAAGAGCAGCTGGATCCGGCACAACCCTTACCAGAATTGCCACTTGGGGCCTCTAAAGGCAACATTTATTACCCCATCCCAAAGTGCTCCAGTGAGTACAGTGCCGTATGGTCCCATTAGGTAAATACAACCGCTGGTCAGTGCTGGTCGTACCGGCTGGTTCTCTGAATCGCATCGGACAGCCTTGCAGCCGAAGGTGGAGACTGAAACAGCCACACAGATCTGGAGTGCAGAAAACACAAGCAGAATCCCTCTGATCCCATTAAGCACCACCTGTCAAAATAATTAATAAAATGTATACCTGTTAATAATAAGCAGGCTTGCCATTTGCAATGTCAAAACAGCTCTAGTTCTGAAGACCCCCAAACATGCAGGTGTCAGTCGACTTGGAAACATTTCATTCGGTCATGTAAGCTTAGTCAGTTAACCACTTCAACCAGGTTTTGAAAATAATGATAATGTTTCATCACCTGAAATTGCTTTCAAATGTAAATATATAATAAATAAAAAAAATAAAAAAAATGAACCAAAATGTGTTTAATTAACCCTTTACACTCCCATGTACTACATATGCATGTTCAGTAAACAGATAAAAACACATTTATTTTTGTTAAATTTGCAAATGCAATCTAAATAACTTTTTAGTTTACATTATACTTTATAGTAAATAAGGAACTTCTGTAATAAAAACAAATACACTAAAATGCAAACAAACATAATAAACAAAACACTGAAACACAAACAAATAATATACACTGGAACTCATATGAAAATAATAAATGATGAACAGTAATTATCAACTAAAACTCAGTCACTATCAAAACCTGTGCAAGCACTGTTATTGCTCTGTGCCATTTATTGAAATGTTAATTTATTGAAAAGCTTGGAAGACTTCATTGCCTTTTATTCAGCACTGTTTTCTGAATGTATTTTGTCACAGCACTGTATAGCTTTTGCTAAACACTACAACTAAACAATTACAACTAACAAAACAACTAGCAATAATAATTTAAAACTATTTATATACTTGTAAAAGATGAACGGTCCAGTGGAAGATTTAAACATTGGATAAAAACATCACATAATCGCTCTCCCCAGTTTTCAATGCACATTGTACAGTATCAATACTGCTGTTGGATACAAAATCTGAAACGCTACACTGAGAAGCCGCCAATAAAATACAATAAGAAACTTGACGAACACAGGTATGGCATGGTACAGTGTGAGGGTTTTCATGTGATGTACCAGCGTACATCATGGTGTTGAAGAGGTTAAGAACCACAGTTCCCTTAATTGAACAAGTGGCTGAATTGTCTTAATTGATCAATAATGAATACGCATTCCCAGTCCTTACAAAATTGTAATTTAAGATCTGCTTGAATAGGGATCCCCCAGACTAAGGTTGAATACTTTTGGTATAGAGCTGAACTGGTGACTATAACTTACGTGCAGTCTGTATGACACATCGATACAATCCTCATAATCACTACTATAGTATCCATCATTGGTCCTCCTGAGGCTGAAGCAGCCACTTATTGATCCACCCAGTGCCAGGTCAAGAGACAGAAGGATAGTCTCAACTCCAGCCACAATACAGCTGATTATGTTCATAGCTACAGTCCCTCTGATCTGGGAAGAAATACAATTAAAACAAAAATCAAAGCCAGTCTGATCCAGGAAATGCACTGAACTACATACTTTTGGAAAACATCAGGCTAACCCAAGAATATAGCATTTCTTTGCAGTAAACTCCACTACACAGTTGTTTGAAAGGGGTGACTAAGTTGATAAGCACCCTGCTGTATATGTACAGTACATACATACTTATGAACACAGTTGTACACAGAGGGTGCCTCTATGGATGAGCATTTCAACGTAATGTAAATAAGGATTTCTGAAAAGTTCGATTTCAGAAAAGCAGACCTAGGTATCATTAATTTCTGATATTATTCCCATGACGTGTTTAGATTTTTTTACTGGTCAGTTATTTTTGCCTCATACAAGTCACCTTGTTTGACATAATAAGACCTCATCAGAAATAGACTGGTCGTTGTGACTATGAAGGGGAACAAGAGGGAGCTCTTTTGATGTATTGTATTTGTTTCTGTAAAGGAGCATGTTACAAGGATTGTTTTTCCTATATAA
Source organism: Amia ocellicauda (assembly GCF_036373705.1). Lineage (NCBI taxonomy): Eukaryota > Metazoa > Chordata > Actinopteri > Amiiformes > Amiidae > Amia > Amia ocellicauda. The sequence goes on along the minus strand of NC_089863.1, from coordinate 34,681,794 downwards.
ATGTGTTTATAATTTTAATTTACTGGATAAGAGTTATGGGAAATATTATTCAAATTTTACCCAAGAATGCTTCAAACTACCTATTTAAAGATGAATGGCTGCATTAGTTTAGTTGTGGTAAAACCCTGAGAACCCTACAACTATCCGAGCTGTATCTAACTAATGTTCCTTTGTGCAACATGGCGATCAGAATTAGCATTCCACTCAATATTGTTCCAGGTTTGTTTGTATTTTGTTCTGTTCTATTCTTTATTATGTAAACTTTAATTACTAAGAAATATGTATTTATCCTCCAGTTTGGAGTACTGGGCTTGTACTTTATATATTAATAAAATAAACAGGAGAATATTTAGGATTATGATTTAAAAAATGCTCCAATACGTTTTTCCACATATAAAAGACCTAAAAATTTTTTTTTAACCAAAATCGTATTACAAATCAGTGTCTCTTGATCCCCTTTATGCATACCCTCCTCAATATGGTGTCTTTTGCTTAATTTCCATGATGTAAGATTTCTATTGGTGCCGATGTAAACATGCTGTGCACTTACCAGACAGAGGTTGTTTCTTTTGTGAGCGGCAACAGCAAGAGATCCAGAGAGGATATACTGCAGAGAAAGTGATGTTTCACAGTTTAAAGACAAGATTTTGAAATAATGTTCTAAGAAGTAGATGTACTAGCCTGCAGTGTTTCTGGCATTTGTTCCAACCATGCTGCCATTATTTCATTAATCAGATTAGTTGATTAAATACATTGTGATATTTTTCTCCAGGCTGCAATTTACATACGAACATTTAGAAAAGTGATAGCTCCAGCTGGAACAAAACCAGAAGTAGCTATTTTGCACAAGTCTAAAAGCAAAATCAATTAGTAGCACAATCCCCATTTCAAAATAATCAAGTTATTTTATATTGCTGGCCAAGAAAAGTTTGTTTTTATTCTCACATCTTAATACAATATTATGAATAGTTTAGATTGACACAAACTCAAAAACAGGCAGAAGGCGGCGAATTGAAGACTGAATATAAGGGGTTAAGCGTAACTTAAATATGACATTCAGTTAGTGTTCAACAAAGAGTAAAATTTAATTATTTGAGTTAAGTAATTATATAAGACAACTAAAGAGTCCAATGCTACTAAATTGGATCATTTAAACAAATAAAATGCATGATTTCAAAAGCAATATCTGTAGGTCATGCTTTTTTGTATCCTTTAATGTTGTGTAAATGTAGAACTTGTATTTAGGTGGTATGCTTAATTACTTAAAATGAAGATGGGCAAGGAATAAACTATTAAAGCAAGGGATCTTTACCATTGTGAGCCACTAGAGGGCAGTTACCCCCTTTTTATATCAACCTGGCCCCTCCATCAGGAATCTGTGCTCAATGATGCCAGTTGCGCACATGTGACTTACCAAAGCACCAGCCCAGAAAGGGAGGCCAATGTATGACACCAAGGTGGGCCCTGTGAGCATCAGAATTAATCCCAATGCCAGGTTTATCACCCCAATCATAATCTGAACAGTCTGCAAAGGAGAAAACAATTATGTAACTGTGCAGAATTAGTCAGTGATGCTAAACTTTAGGAGTGTGATAATCACTCCTGTAATCAGTAAAGCTATTTTTTGTATTTTTATTTTCTTATTTTAACTGGTTTTGTTCCATTCATGACAAACGAAAAAAGAAAATCAGGCTAGGAGGAGACCCCTGGTAAATCCACCACCCTTACATACATTTTCAGACTCTGAAACATTCAGTTGTGACCCTTTGCAACAAATGCCCGGATAAGCATTCAGCTGTACAAGTACTAAAGTTTCTTTAAATTAATAATTTACTTTTTTTTTAATTGATCGATGATTCATTTTAGAAATGTGTGATTTAGGTGACCTATATATAGGGCCTTGTGTTTTCTGGGACTTGTCTTTGTTACCTGTAATTCAGTCATCCAAGCCACCAAGAAGCTGATGTATCCCCCTTTTAAAGCAACTTATCGAACAATCATTAATCTCAATTACTAATTTTATGAATACAAATGATGTGCATTAGCATATAGATCAACAGAGCCAAGTCATGTTCACCGGGAACACGTATATAATTAATTAACAAAACAGTTTTGTTTAAGAGATTAATACCAATAAAAGTATATATATATATATGGAATTAGTATAAACTTTTTTATATTGATAACAATGGAGCATGCTTATTATTAAGTCACAAATAAAGGCACCACGATAATAATTCATTTTATTTGATGTTACGGTTTTGCATTGATCCAGGTAGTTGCAATTAGTTTTTCAGGAACTTGACTCAAGGTGTTTGACTTTTGTGCTGTACTGCTTGTGCAAGTGCTCAGGACACGTATTAATTCCTCAGGAGCCATCTTTATGTTCCATCATCTCTCTCAGATGCTCTTTAAAATAGTTCTGCTTCGGCAACAATTTTAAACTCTCTCTTTATGGTTGTGATTAGCTTGCCTGATATTTAAAATCAGAGTTTAAAATGAAACTATTACAATTTATAAAAATTCACATCTAATGCATTTTAACATTTCACAATGCCCTGTGCCAACAACCAGTATTTCATAGAGTGCAGACTGTGTGTTTGTGATGCTAAATGTTGGTCTATTGTTGTCTTTTGATTGTGGTCCAAAAACAAAATGAAGGTTGTTCAAAATAAGTCCATTGGTGTACATTACACCAGACGGATATTGTTGCATGCATTCACTCATTGCAAAGCTCACTGTGATATTAAAAATGAACAGGAAATAAAATTGTATCTGGTTACCACTTCCACACTTACAGTTTCTTAGTCTTTAGAAAGACACTTTTGATAACAGAAGAAAAGATACAACCAAATACTCTAATGAGCATTAAAGTAGTGAATTATGCTTTTCATATTCTGAACATTAAATGATAAGTTGAAGAGAATAAATACATTATGGCTTTCATTGCTGATCATTAAACTACAACAATTTAAAGTAATTAAAAAGTCAAAACTACAAAATGCATCCCACATGAGATAAACAATCTGAAAATCTCAAAAGCAAAGTTTTATAAACTACAGAGTACTAACCGTGCCCTGTTTCTTGATTCCAAATTTAAAATAATATATTAAAAATAAGACCTACAATAATGATGGCCTATCGTTTTAAAAAGAATGGTTGATTACAAATTTAAAACATCATAACAGGAAAAGGAAATCCAACACAAATATATAAAAAAGCTAATTTCCAAATTTAAAACAAACAAATACAAGCCATAGTAGTAAAACTATGATGACTGCCAACATCTTTGTATTATTCTGCTTTCTAACTTTTGGTTTGAACTTTACTCTTGTAAACCTTATAAGACCCTTGGATAAATATGACTGAAAAAATCATAAATAATAATAATAACAACAACACTGAGAACATACTCACCCCCAGAGGTCTAGGTTCTCGTTTTAGGAAGTTCCTGGCCATCGCAGGCAGCTTGTTCCCAGGTGTGAACTGTGGTTGTTCATTGTTTATGGAAACAGCAGGTACAGAAGGAGCTGAGTCTTGCCTCTGTGGCAAAACCTGGGTGACAATGACCAGACCATTGGCAGTAGTGATGGAGGAAGTCATCTTCTCAGCCTAGAAGAGACGCAAGGGAACAAAATATGTTTCAAATAAAACTAGCCAAATGACATTTGTATATACTCACCTAAAGGATTATTAGGAACACCATACTAATACTGTGTTTGACCCCCTTTCGCCTTCAGAACTGCCTTAATTCTACGTGGCATTGATTCAACAAGGTGCTGAAAGCATTCTTTAGAAATGTTGGCCCATATTGATAGGATAGCATCTTGCAGTTGATGGAGATTTGTGGGATGCACATCCAGGGCACGAAGCTCCCGTTCCACCACATCCCAAAGATGCTCTATTGGGTTGAGATCTGGTGACTGTGGGGGCCAGTTTAGTACAGTGAACTCATTGTCATGTTCAAGAAACCAATTTGAAATGATTCGACCTTTGTGACATGGTGCATTATCCTGCTGGAAGTAGCCATCAGAGGATGGGTACATGGTGGTCATAAAGGGATGGACATGGTCAGAAACAATGCTCAGGTAGGCCGTGGCATTTAAACGATGCCCAATTGGCACTAAGGGGCCTAAAGTGTGCCAAGAAAACATCCCCCACACCATTACACCACCACCACCAGCCTGCACAGTGGTAACAAGGCATGATGGATCCATGTTCTCATTCTGTTTACACCAAATTCTGACTCTACCATCTGAATGTCTCAACAGAAATCGAGACTCATCAGACGAGGCAACATTTTTCCAGTCTTCAACTGTCCAATTTTGGTGAGCTTGTGCAAATTGTAGCCTCTTTTTCCTATTTGTAGTGGAGATGAGTGGTACCCGGTGGGGTCTTCTGCTGTTGTAGCCCATCCGCCTCAAGGTTGTACGTGTTGTGGCTTCACAAATGCTTTGCTGCATACCTCGGTTATAACGAGTGGTTATTTCAGTCAAAGTTGCCCTTCTATCAGCTTGAATCAGTCGGCCCATTCTCCTCTGACCTCTAGCATCAACAAGGCATTTTCGCCCACAGGACTGCCGCATACTGGATGTTTTTCCCTTTTCACACCATTCTTTGTAAACCCTAGAAATGGTTGTGCGTGAAAATCCCAGTAACTGAGCAGATTGTGAAATACTCAGACCGGCCCGTCTGGCACCAACAACCATGCCACGCTCAAAATTGCTTACATCACCTTTCTTTCCCATTCAGACATTCAGTTTGGAGTTCAGGAGATTGTCTTGACCAGGACCATACCCCTAAATGCATTGAACCAACTGCCATGTGATTGGTTGGTTAGATAATTGCATTAATGAGAAATTGAACAGGTGTTCCTAATAATCCTTTAGGTGAGTGTATAGCAGTGACCTCAAACCCTGTTCCTCTGAAGCCTCCAATCCAGATGCATGCATTTTAAAACTATAAATCAGTCCCTAAATCACATATTTCTAAAGCACTGACCACAAATTAAAGGAGTAGGGGAGATAAATGTGTTATATATACATATACAGTGCTGGAAACAATTAAGAACCCACTTAACATTGATTTCTGAACTTGGAGTGGTGTCTTAATTTTTTCCAGATCTGTGTATAAATAGATAGATAGATAAGAAGAGGAAAAGTGGGATGGAATACATTTGGAACAAATGGTATGCTACTGAAAGGAAATCTACCCGTCTGATGAAGGAAGTATTTGACCAACAAGTCCTGGCTTATGGCTCTAAAACCTGATCACTAAAGAAAAAAAATACATAAAGAAACTGCAAACAAGACAAAGAAGCATGAAAGAAATTATTCTTGGAATAACAAACAGAAAAAGAAACAAATCAATCAGAGAACAAATACATTTTAATAGTGCAGAAGTTAAATGGCAAAGGGCTGGACATTTTGCAAGAAGAACACAGAGATGGACTAAAGAAGCTATAGGATGGCTTCCAAAAAATGAAGAAAGACAAAGAAGATAAAAGATGGGAAGCTTACAACAGCGGACTGACAGGCTGAAGATACACGGAATTTTACTTTTCATTCATCAGTACATTTGTTTAATAAAGTAACGTTACACTAAATAATGTTTTTAAAATACATTTCATGCATTACAAATCCATTTCAAATGACAGGACATAATATGCTTAGCAGTGTTTTTTTTTTATGTGTGAATTAAATGTTAAAGAAATTAGAACAGGCATTTACAAATCTCAAAGAAAATTCTCAAACAGTAAATTATACATGACATGTCAGGTAGAAGTAGCCCGTTGTATTTAGGTAATGTATCGCTCTGTGTTTAACCTAATCTGTCTTTAAAGACAAGTTGTGTCACGTCATTATTTGTTTGGAAATAAAGACTGAAAGCAAATTGTGTTCGTTAATTGAGAAACAGACATGGAATAACTTTCAGAATCAAGCATTCTTGATTATTGCCAATTTTGTCTTTTGTCAATGTTTTTCCTTACAATCTACAATTATCCGCAAAACGCTGACCAGGACGTCACTATTATTTAACACAGGCTGCTCATTACTGCCACTTCATCGAGCGAAATATTAGCATGTAGATACTAGTGAATGTAGTGTCCATTGCGATGACTGTTAACGTTAATGTAAGGTGCCTCCACTGCACAGCTTGCAGGCCACGGCAGCCCCTCACTTTCTCCGGTTGTGCTCATTGCGACAGGCAGTAACAGCCGATGGCGAATGATGACTTGTTCCAAGTGTTCACTTATATCCGTTCTGGAAACACCAATAATCATAATCATAATGATACTGAATAGGTCCATGTATTGTTTAATGATGGGCTTTACTTTCTGTTTGCGTCCGTAGTTAGTAGAAGCAGTAACGAGTCCATCATTAAAAGCAACAATGATTTAAAATGCATTAAACGCAGCCTTTCGTCCCCTTCCCACTGGTATGAAATTGCTCTGAATTGTAGACATGAATATACATGTAGTTCACTTACCCAGAGAAATTATTTTTGAAACTGCGTTTTCCTCAGACTAAAGGCAAGGCAACAGCGGTGTAGATACGACAAGACACAGCTTTCCAATCCCTTTCCGATAAAATCGAAAACAAAGCAACAGGGTGATTATGCTTGACTTTTAATAATGTGCCAGAAAGAGTTTGAAAAATACACTTCCTACTACCTCCTGAATCTGACACCGCCGTAAGTGAATAAAGTAATTCAGGAAGTGAAAAATACCGCAGGTCGGGTTAACAGCAGCCGGTGGTTTACAGCTGCACTTCACAACAACAACTGGGTCAAAGCAGTGGCTAGACAGCAAGCAGCACATATTGTGTCACTAGATGGCACCCTATAGGCCTTTAAAGTTAACTTCCGTAACAGTAGGCACAGACATATTTTGTTTGACACTGATTTGTATTAAACTTTTATGTATGTTTAGATCTTGTAATTATTTAATGCACGTCACGTTGCCATTTTCCCATTGAGATATCAAATGGCATTGTTAGACCGAACCCTGTATTCTCTCTATGTCCTGTCCCCATCTCTTCATCTTTCTGGTTAGTAGGGGGACGATATGTCCAGTCTCTCATCCCCTGCTCTTGTTGCTAAAGGGCCCTCTCTGCTCAGTCTCACAGACACGTCTGGATTCCATGTGGGTGATCTAACCTCTGCGTGTCACTAACTAAGTTTAAAGAAAAGCTTGACTGTCTTCAGTCCTCCAGTCAGTCCTCCTTGGTCAAGACTTTTCATCTCTCTAACCCCATAACAATCCACTGCTGGATTTCTTCTTTCTCTTCATTTTCTTAATTCTCTCTGCCCCTTATGCACTTGTAGAGCTTGCACTTGTTTTTTACTTGAAGTGAATTGTGCCTTGCACATTAATGTTGATTAGGAAAGTTGGCATCTTATATTCTCATTTTAGGGAAAATATATGTAAACTGGGTACATTCACATTAGAGAAGGCTTTGGGGTGAACAGAAGTGCCTGTGAATGGGGTGTGGAAGCAGCGAGAGCTACTGGACTATTACAATGTTTGTTATTTTACATCCGGCCCATGTTTATTTCTACATTGCATTAATATAGGAAATTCATACAATTTATTTTAAACATTATAAATATTTCAAATATGTCATTTTTCTTGCATTTGCATATTATATTTTACAATTATTACATGAGTACATTTGGCATCATAAGGGTCACACAATAGTAAATGGAGTTTATTGACATTTTGTTTGTCTAACAAAGATAATTTGAAGTATTGTTTAACATAGCTATCTAAATTATAAAGTATACAGTATATATATTTATACCATAAATATTTGGACAGTGACACAGTTGTCGTCATTTTGGCTCTGTACGCCACCACAATGGATTTGAAAGGAAACAATTAAGATGTGCTTTAAGTGTAGACTTTAATTTGAGGGTAGTTGTAGGAATTACACCCATTTTTATATGTGGTTCCCCCAATTTAGGGCCACAAAAGTAATTGGACAAACTAACATAATCATGAATTAAATGGTGAGTTTCAATACTTGGTTGCAAATCCTTTGCAGTCAATGACTGCCTGAAGTCTGAACCCATAAACATCAGCAGATGCTGGGTTTCTTCCCTGGTGATGCTCTGCCAGGCCTGCACTGCAGTGTCTTTAGTTCCTGCTTGTTCTTGAGGTGTTTTGCCTTCAGTTTTGCCTTCAGAAAGTAAAATGCTGCTCAATTGGATTCAGGTCAGATGAGTGACTTGGCCATTGCACAACAACACCGTTTCCCCAATGTGGATGTAACTACCCTCAAATTAAAGATGTAAGTCTACATTTAAAGCACATATTGATCGTTTCCTTTCAAATCCATTGTGGTCACGTACAGAGCCAAAAGGATGACAATTGTGTCACTGTCCAAATATTTATGGACCTAACTGTAACAAACTAAAAAGCCTTTCCTGATATAAACATTAATAATAATAGCTTACATTTGAAAAACATTGATTTTACCATGAATAGAATAAAACTATATACATTGTGTCTATTATCAATTAATATATTTTCATTGTGTTTTTCATTTAATTGTGTAATTGTCCTTATCAAACATAATAATATATCAACATTTATTATAAAGTTTGTAAAACATACTTTGAAACTTTGATTAGACAGAAAATAGAGGAGCATCTTAATGAAACCATATTCTTGGAGATAGTCAACATGGGTTTAAATGAGGCTGATCATGCCTTACTAATTTATCTGAATTTTGTGAACATGCAACTGCAGCTGTAGTTCAAACAGTCGCTGCTCTTACTACAAAACAGGTGCAAGATATACAATTCGTAGCTAAACAAAAAAACGCTTAAACAATCAATGTAACTAAACTAAACTAGGAAACGCGAGAGAAAAAGCGATACTTAGCTGCGGCGACTTCTCAGCTGGCTTTCCTGAGTGTCCAAAAGAGGGCGACCTTTCACAGATTCACAGAAACACCTGTGAAAGGTCGCCCTCTTTTGCATTTCAGAGACTTGCCAGCTTGAATTTATCCATGGGCTACTTCTGATCTAAAATTTCGTTTTAGGGCTTCTTATTAACGACCAGCTGCTCACAATGCAGTTGGTACAGAAGTCACGCATTGACTACACACGTGTGAATGGGAGCACATAAATTCATCCCTGCTGCAATTCACCCCCATCATACGTTCAACCACTTTCGTATTTGTAACCATGAGTGCATTAACTTATTGTAGCGATAGAACACATATACATATACATACACTGCAAACAAACGTATGTGGACACGTGCTCGTCGAACATCTCATTCCAAAATTATGGATATTAATATGAAGTTGGTTCCCCTTTGCTGCTGTAACAGCCTCCACTCTTCTGGGAAGGCTTTCCACCAAATGTTGGAACATTGCTGAGGGGATTTGCTTCCATTCAGCCAGGAGAGCAGGCACGTGCACAGATAGATCCCAGGGGCAGCTTGAGCTCTTTTTCCCTGCGACTCCACAAGTGCCCCGGTCAGTGCCCTCCCGGAGAGGTAGAATGCTCTATTTTTTGCTTGAGTCCTTGCCCCCAAAAATATTTGTGCAGACCCCTGTACAAGAGCATTAGTGAGGTCAGGCAATGGTGTTGGGCGATTAGGCCTGACTTTCGGCATAACAGTTCATCCCAAAGGTGTGCGTTTGGGTCAGGTTCTTTCACACTGGTCTAAATAAACCATTTCTATATGGGCCTGGCTTTGTGCATGGGGGACATTGTCATGCTGAAACAGGAAAGGGCCATCCCCAGATTGTTGCCACAAATCGTCTAGAATGTCAGATAAGGGGCTGAGCCAGAACCATGAAAAACAGCTCCAGAACATTATTCCTCCTCCACCAAACGTTACAAGTAGTAATATACGGCACTTTATGGAAAGGGGGGGCTGCGGGGGATTTGACCTTTGACCTGAACTTGAGTTGAACTCGGGGGGTCCCTTCCTAGGGGGTGGGGGGTGCTTGTACCGCGTCACAGAATAATTACCATATTGATGGGTTCCGAAGGAATGTGCAGGGTGGTGGGGGTCTTCAACTGTTTTTCAAACCCTCCAAAAGATTTGTCTTTAAGCCAGACTGATTCTTTAGTAAAATAGCTATTTTTCTCTATACGTGTAAAGCTCCAAAAGAGCGCTATGTATACCCTTCAGATTCTTTAGAAAACATAGATATTTTTCCCTACGCTAGAGAAGCTCCAAAAGAGTTGTATTTAAGTCCTCCCGATTTATTTAGTAGAATAGCTATTTTTCCCTACGCGAGTGAAGCTCCAAAAGAGCTCTATTAAAGCCCTCCCGATTCTTTAGTAACATAGATACTTCTACTTAAGCGAGATCCGCGAGGCTGTCTCTTCAACAGGGCCAAAGCGGTTACCTCTTTCAAATGGACAAGGGTTATGTCGGTCTGGAGCTTTTTGAGCTAGTGGGGGTGGCGAGGAGCTGTCTACGTCTTTAGTAACCTCGGATCGGTAAAGAATTAGTATATTTGGGGGCGGAGTTGACAGGGCACTGATGACAGGTGGGGTCTGTTTTCAATTTAAGAAGCAGCTCTGTTGACATTTGATGCGATGGGCCCCCCTAACCCCCGGATACCGGAATGTGTTGAGAGATAGCGATCTGTAGAAGCGGTGGGGGCTGTGGGCAGCTTGAGAGACACAAGATGGACTGAACTTTAGAAAATCCTGAATATGAGCAAAATTTAAAGAAATGTAATACAGAACATGTAAATTAAAACTTTCAGTAATCAGCATAATCTCAGTAAATACTACACCAACCCAAGACCAATATTTTCTTGCATTTCAGAATATATATCAAACGTATTATTTAAAGAACAGACACAATGTAAAGATTGAATAAATACAATTATGAAGTTTTAAAGTTGTGTGTGTGTGTGTGTGTGTGTGTTCACGACAGCGTGCAATGTAAATGAAATGTAACGTTACTAAGTTAAGAAATCCTTAAATATAGAAGAGTTATAGAATATATATGTTATATAAGAAGCATAGACTATATATGTAGAAACTGGGAAATTTCAATACAACTTGATACAATCAGCATTTGTAATAATATTAGTAACCAAACATCAAATTATTTAAAATAAATCTGTAATATAATCCATTCATGCATTAAGATTAAGTAAATACACTCAATACGGTCTCAGCACAAACCTATATGTGTATGTATATTTATATAATTTACCCATTAGAATAGCTTGACAATATGAAGTTTGAACAGCCTTCAGTACATTTAAGTAGTATCATTCTTACAGAGGGGTGTCTGTGTGTGTGTGTGCGTGTGTGTGTGTGTGTGTGTTTACATATATACCGAGTGCAAGCTGGAGATCACGGCCCCAGGTTTCTTTTCTTTTCCTTTTCAGATCCTAATAAGATTCAGCCCTTCCTCCACTTTGCACAGAACTTTTATGTACAGAGCTAAAGAATGATAAGTCAGGCTAAATGGTCTAAACTTTAGAAAATCCTGAATATGCACAAAAGTAAAAGAAATGTAAAACAGAAAATGTAATTGGAACTTTCAGTAATCAACATAATATCAGTAAATACCACTCCTACCCAAGACCTATATTATCCGGTATTGTAGAATATATCAAACGTGTTATTTAAAGAAAAGGTAAATGTAAAGCTTGAATAAATACAAATATAATGTTTTAAATGTGTGTGTGTGTGTGTGTGTGTGTGTGTTCACAACACCCGGTGATGTAAATGAAATGTAAAGTTACTAAGTTAACTTAAGAAATCCTTAGGAGAACCATAGAATATGTAGAAACTGTGAAATTTCAATAAAACTCAATAAAAGCAGCATTTGTAATAATATTAGTAACAAAACATCAAATTATTTTAAATAAATATCTAATGTAATCCATTCATACAATAAGATTAAGTAAATACACAATATGTGTGTATGTATATTTATATAATTTACACATTACAATAGCTTGGGGGTGCAGTCTGAAGACCTTAATGGTCTTGGTTGTATTGACAGTAAGACATTTGAACAGACTTCAGTACAACTAACTAGTAAGTTATGTACAGACATAAAGAACGAAAACACAATTTAATAACGATAGAAAGTAAATTAAACTAAACCACACTTATTTAACTTAAGAAATACAGTATATAACCGACATTTAACTGAGCACAGCTCTCTTTGCTAGTTACAGAAATTTGCTTTCTTACAGAAATAAAGAATGCACCCCATGATGTTAAGAAAAAAATAAATTAAAAAATACTAAAGTAACTTTAGACATATTAAATATGTATCATTCATTAAGTATGTGTCTATTAAAACAGTAGATTTATACTTTTTCTAGAAAAATAGTCTCCAGTCTCAGCATCTCAGGGAGTGAGACCTACCTAGCAGCACATAAACACAATACAAGACAGAGGCCAGAGGGAGCTGCAACCTTAGAGACCACAGCGAAAGACACAGTCACACTAGAGTCACACCGGATCATGCGTGAATCCAGCAGGTCTGTAGTGAGATAGGGTTAACACAAAACAATCAGGCACAGAAAAAGAGAGATTGACTAGAAATCGAGAAAACAGATAAAAAATAAATAGAAAATACATACATAAATAAATAAATAACCATAATAACAGGGTGAGTTATAAAGACCAAACCAACACAGTTGAATATTTGAACGTTTTATTAAGAATTTGCTTCACCAAAACAGTTTACACAGTCATTCCACTGATGCCCTGACAGGATCACAGTGCAGTGGAGGGGCTTCACAAGCAGCACGTCCTGCTCTCAGCACCGCGGTGGGGGTTTGCAGGAGCGGCAACAACACAAAACTAGCCCCCCTAATGACTGAGAATTTATCACCAGAAATCCTGTACAAATCCAGCGGTCAGGCATTTCTACCCTGTCTGAGTAACGTGATTCAGTAACATCTCTAAATGATATTCTGTATAAATTCTATGTAGTTCTTATCTGGGTGTCTGATTTTAAGTCTTCCTTTTTATGGTTTTAAACCATTTTTGCAATTAAGTGATATTGTACAGATATGTGAGACACCAGATGTATTTCACTAGTTTTGCAAACTGCTTTATGAGACTCATTGTCTGTATCTAAGTAATGTACAATTGTGTTGAAACATGCACAGTGTACTGAAATACATGACATACTGATGTGATAGATTTTACAATTTCGCTACAAATGTTGAAATTTGGGAAATGCTTTATTATTATTATTATTATTATTATTATTATTATTATTATTATTATTATTATTATTATCATTAATATTATTATTATTATTTCTTGGCAGACGCCCTTATCCAGGGCAACTTCCAACATAAGTGCAATATAAAATGTATTTTCTATATCAAAGTCAATTCCGGTTGTAACAAAGCACACATAGCAAACAGAAATAGTCTATATGTTATATTCAAAATACTTTGTGGGCTTATTGCATATATCGATTTTATTATTTTTATTACACATAGGTCTCCTCAAGAGGAGTTTAAGCGGTGCTGTATGGGTTGGGGTGGGGGGTCTGAGCTCACGCATATCTAGAAGCCTTAATGTCCTGCTCTCCTTCAAGAGCCAAGTTTAGCCATTTGCCATTCCTTTTAACTGTATGTAGTCTGGTGATAACATAAAGCTGTTTTTTATGTTTATACATAGTGACAGACTGACAGACAGACACAGCATCACCCTGAACAGATCTGTCAAATCAACAGCTGGGACCTAACAGCATATAGCTTAAGCATCTAGGGTTTAAAACGGCATCGCAGATTCTCAGTCACCCAGCCAATAGTTCACTGATTATCTTTGAAACGTGAGCAGAAACAGCACCAGCGCAATTCAGATTAATATTCTATACATTGAGCTGATGTAGCATCATTTCCATCCTTCCCACCTTGTGTATGTTATTAACAATAAAGAAGCATTTCATAAAATAGATACCTCTATGATTCTTATTTTGTACAAAAACATGTTCTTGTTGTGTCTCTCTCTGCTAAATCTGATTTCGCTTTACTGTACAACTCGTACCCCAAATAACGTTCAAAATAAGTAAAGTAGTTAAAAAGACAAAAGTTATGCACATCAACCTGTTCGATGTGTCCCTGTATACAAATTCAAGAAGTATTGTTTTAATGACCTCCTTGACTCCTGTACACTCTGAGTCATCCAACGTTTTGCTAAAAAGGGCTGATCTGACCGCGCTGGGGAGAAATCGGTGGGGGAGGAGAGTCCAGCTAAGAAAATAAAGAAGAAAAAGCTCCGGCCTCTGTGGAGAGCCACCTGAAAAGCTGCGAGCAATGCGGCCCGTACATTCACAGCCCCTCTCTGATCTGAACCCCCTGACACAGATCCTCCAGAGCCGACCGGACAGCACAATGTCACATTACAGTGGCGCCAATGCAGGGTGTCTGTCTAGTTAGTTAGATAGTTGTATTAATTCTCAGCATTGACACTGTTAAGGCTGTACAGAAACGCATGAGAACTGCAAGGTCTTGATGTTTTTATTTTTCCTTACTAAGGTATTATCATTTCCAGACAGGATCAGTAAACTAAAGGAAAATAAAATGAAATTTTGGTGCTTTAAAAGATTAATTTCACTTTACATTTGTATTGATTGTATTACAAATAACTTAAATAATAACTAAACTGACCACCCACCACCGCCTGTCTGTGAGCGCACTAAAGACAAATTAAACTTTCCAAATAGTAACATTAAAAATACACTAACTTGAAAGTGTAAAGATTGCATCTAAGAGGGGTTTAAAATTAAATGATTGAGATTTAACAGATTAGTAACTGTAAGAATAAGTAGCATCTTAATGGTTACCTTGAATTCAGGGCAACACAGTTAATGAACAGGCAGGGCTATTAAGCCTGGTTGAATATTACTCAAAATACAACACTAGTGATCGTCTGGTGTGTTACACAAATTGGGGGACAGGATTTCTCAGGCTTTAAGGGGGTTGAAACACCGTCACACGTCACACAGCATAGGACACTGACTCTCGTACCCCGTCATCTGTCTGCATTACCCCTGAAATGAAAAGTACAGCCTCAACCACATCAGTTTTTCTGGTCTGTCAAGAAGTATGCTGCCATGTGTATCGCCTTCTAACAGCATGTTTAATAAAATCTTATTGATTTGTTGTTTTATTCAGCACATGTATTTTAAATCACATGAACACAGTTTTTATACTGGTGGACATATTTGGCTTTTGGGCCCGATGTACAAGCAATTTTTAAGCAGGATTTGACTTATCAGTAAAATACAGGCTAAAGACAAAGGTTCATTTTAACAAAGATCAAGATTTTATTTTATTGTTTTGGATTTATTCAACCTTAATCAAATGCATTATTATAAATCACAATGCTGAATACAAACAGGGAGCCTATAACAAATACTCAGGGGGAATCTGCTTTAGATTAGTATGTAATTTCAAATAACTAGACCAAATACCTCAAACACATCAGAAATAACTGTTTACAAAGACTTTCCGTCTTTATGACATTAGTCGGCTGAAAAAGGTTTTCAAAGTAAGATAAAAGAAACAAATGTGTAACTTTAAATAAAAAAAAACAACAACAACATTTTACTCATTTATGACAATAAAGAAAACTAAGTTGAGGCCCTAAAACAGAGACCTAATAAATGCTTAGAAACAACAACACATTTGTGTCGTTCAAATAAGAAAACTGAATAGCGGGTGACCACTTTTAAAGTGATAACCCCGTCTTGCACCACCAGTCAACTCCCAGAATTCAAGGTAACCATTAAGATGCTACTTATTCTTACAGTTACTAATCTGTTAAATCTCAATCATTTAATTTTAAACCCCTCTTAGATGCAATCTTTACACTTTCAAGTTAGTGTATTTTTAATGTCACTATTTGGAAAGTTTAATTTGTCTTTAGTGCGCTCACAGACAGGCGGTGGTGGGTGGTCAGTTTAGTTATCAATAAGATTTTATTAAACATGCTGTTAGAAGGCGATACACATGGCAGCATACTTCTTGACAGACCAGAAAAACTGATGTGGTTGAGGCTGTACTTTTCATTTCAGGGGTAATGCAGACAGATGACGGGGTACGAGAGTCAGTGTCCTATGCTGTGTGACGTGTGACGGTGTTTCAACCCCCTTAAAGCCTGAGAAATCCTGTCCCCCAATTTGTGTAACACACCAGACGATCACTAGTGTTGTATTTTGAGTAATATTCAACCAGGCTTAATAGCCCTGCCTGTTCATTAACTGTGTTGCCCTGAATTCAAGGTAACCATTAAGATGCTACTTATTCTTACAGTTACTAATCTGTTAAATCTCAATCATTTAATTTTAAACCCCTCTTAGATGCAATCTTTACACTTTCAAGTTAGTGTATTTTTAATGTTACTATTTGGAAAGTTTAATTTGTCTTTAGTGCGCTCACAGACAGGCGGTGGTGGGTGGTCAGTTTAGTTATTATTTAAGTTATTTGTAATACAATCAATACAAATGTAAAGTGAAATTAATCTTTTAAAGCACCAAAATTTCATTTTATTTTCCTTTAGTTTACTGATCCTGTCTGGAAATGATAATACCTTAGTAAGGAAAAATAAAAACATCAAGACCTTGCAGTTCTCATGCGTTTCTGTACAGCCTTAACAGTGTCAATGCTGAGAATTAATACAACTATCTAACTAACTAGACAGACACCCTGCATTGGCGCCACTGTAATGTGACATTGTGCTGTCCGGTCGGCTCTGGAGGATCTGTGTCAGGGGGTTCAGATCAGAGAGGGGCTGTGAATGTACGGGCCGCATTGCTCGCAGCTTTTCAGGTGGCTCTCCACAGAGGCCGGAGCTTTTTCTTCTTTATTTTCTTAGCTGGACTCTCCTCCCCCACCGATTTCTCCCCAGCGCGGTCAGATCAGCCCTTTTTAGCAAAACGTTGGATGACTCAGAGTGTACAGGAGTCAAGGAGGTCATTAAAACAATACTTCTTGAATTTGTATACAGGGACACATCGAACAGGTTGATGTGCATAACTTTTGTCTTTTTAACTACTTTACTTATTTTGAACGTTATTTGGGGTACGAGTTGTACAGTAAAGCGAAATCAGATTTAGCAGAGAGAGACACAACAAGAACATGTTTTTGTACAAAATAAGAATCATAGAGGTATCTATTTTATGAAATGCTTCTTTATTGTTAATAACATACACAAGGTGGGAAGGATGGAAATGATGCTACATCAGCTCAATGTATAGAATATTAATCTGAATTGCGCTGGTGCTGTTTCTGCTCACGTTTCAAAGATAATCAGTGAACTATTGGCTGGGTGACTGAGAATCTGCGATGCCGTTTTAAACCCTAGATGCTTAAGCTATATGCTGTTAGGTCCCAGCTGTTGATTTGACAGATCTGTTCAGGGTGATGCTGTGTCTGTCTGTCAGTCTGTCACTATGTATAAACATAAAAAACAGCTTTATGTTATCACCAGACTACATACAGTTAAAAGGAATGGCAAATGGCTAAACTTGGCTCTTGAAGGAGAGCAGGACATTAAGGCTTCTAGATATGCGTGAGCTCAGACCCCCACCCCAACCCATACAGCACCGCTTAAACTCCTCTTGAGGAGACCTATGTGTAATAAAAATAATAAAATCGATATATGCAATAAGCCCACAAAGTATTTTGAATATAACATATAGACTATTTCTGTTTGCTATGTGTGCTTTGTTACAACCGGAATTGACTTTGATATAGAAAATACATTTTATATTGCACTTATGTTGGAAGTTGCCCTGGATAAGGGCGTCTGCCAAGAAATAATAATAATAATATTAATGATAATAATAATAATAATAATAATAATAATAATAATAATAATAATAAAGCATTTCCCAAATTTCAACATTTGTAGCGAAATTGTAAAATCTATCACATCAGTATGTCATGTATTTCAGTACACTGTGCATGTTTCAACACAATTGTACATTACTTAGATACAGACAATGAGTCTCATAAAGCAGTTTGCAAAACTAGTGAAATACATCTGGTGTCTCACATATCTGTACAATATCACTTAATTGCAAAAATGGTTTAAAACCATAAAAAGGAAGACTTAAAATCAGACACCCAGATAAGAACTACATAGAATTTATACAGAATATCATTTAGAGATGTTACTGAATCACGTTACTCAGACAGGGTAGAAATGCCTGACCGCTGGATTTGTACAGGATTTCTGGTGATAAATTCTCAGTCATTAGGGGGGCTAGTTTTGTGTTGTTGCCGCTCCTGCAAACCCCCACCGCGGTGCTGAGAGCAGGACGTGCTGCTTGTGAAGCCCCTCCACTGCACTGTGATCCTGTCAGGGCATCAGTGGAATGACTGTGTAAACTGTTTTGGTGAAGCAAATTCTTAATAAAACGTTCAAATATTCAACTGTGTTGGTTTGGTCTTTATAACTCACCCTGTTATTATGGTTATTTATTTATTTATGTATGTATTTTCTATTTATTTTTTATCTGTTTTCTCGATTTCTAGTCAATCTCTCTTTTTCTGTGCCTGATTGTTTTGTGTTAACCCTATCTCACTACAGACCTGCTGGATTCACGCATGATCCGGTGTGACTCTAGTGTGACTGTGTCTTTCGCTGTGGTCTCTAAGGTTGCAGCTCCCTCTGGCCTCTGTCTTGTATTGTGTTTATGTGCTGCTAGGTAGGTCTCACTCCCTGAGATGCTGAGACTGGAGACTATTTTTCTAGAAAAAGTATAAATCTACTGTTTTAATAGACACATACTTAATGAATGATACATATTTAATATGTCTAAAGTTACTTTAGTATTTTTTAATTTATTTTTTTCTTAACATCATGGGGTGCATTCTTTATTTCTGTAAGAAAGCAAATTTCTGTAACTAGCAAAGAGAGCTGTGCTCAGTTAAATGTCGGTTATATACTGTATTTCTTAAGTTAAATAAGTGTGGTTTAGTTTAATTTACTTTCTATCGTTATTAAATTGTGTTTTCGTTCTTTATGTCTGTACATAACTTACTAGTTAGTTGTACTGAAGTCTGTTCAAATGTCTTACTGTCAATACAACCAAGACCATTAAGGTCTTCAGACTGCACCCCCAAGCTATTGTAATGTGTAAATTATATAAATATACATACACACATATTGTGTATTTACTTAATCTTATTGTATGAATGGATTACATTAGATATTTATTTAAAATAATTTGATGTTTTGTTACTAATATTATTACAAATGCTGCTTTTATTGAGTTTTATTGAAATTTCACAGTTTCTACATATTCTATGGTTCTCCTAAGGATTTCTTAAGTTAACTTAGTAACTTTACATTTCATTTACATCACCGGGTGTTGTGAACACACACACACACACACACACACACACATTTAAAACATTATATTTGTATTTATTCAAGCTTTACATTTACCTTTTCTTTAAATAACACGTTTGATATATTCTACAATACCGGATAATATAGGTCTTGGGTAGGAGTGGTATTTACTGATATTATGTTGATTACTGAAAGTTCCAATTACATTTTCTGTTTTACATTTCTTTTACTTTTGTGCATATTCAGGATTTTCTAAAGTTTAGACCATTTAGCCTGACTTATCATTCTTTAGCTCTGTACATAAAAGTTCTGTGCAAAGTGGAGGAAGGGCTGAATCTTATTAGGATCTGAAAAGGAAAAGAAAAGAAACCTGGGGCCGTGATCTCCAGCTTGCACTCGGTATATATGTAAACACACACACACACACACACGCACACACACACACAGACACCCCTCTGTAAGAATGATACTACTTAAATGTACTGAAGGCTGTTCAAACTTCATATTGTCAAGCTATTCTAATGGGTAAATTATATAAATATACATACACACATAGGTTTGTGCTGAGACCGTATTGAGTGTATTTACTTAATCTTAATGCATGAATGGATTATATTACAGATTTATTTAAAATAATTTGATGTTTGGTTACTAATATTATTACAAATGCTGATTGTATCAAGTTGTATTGAAATTTCCCAGTTTCTACATATATAGTCTATGCTTCTTATATAACATATATATTCTATAACTCTTCTATATTTAAGGATTTCTTAACTTAGTAACGTTACATTTCATTTACATTGCACGCTGTCGTGAACACACACACACACACACACACACACAACTTTAAAACTTCATAATTGTATTTATTCAATCTTTACATTGTGTCTGTTCTTTAAATAATACGTTTGATATATATTCTGAAATGCAAGAAAATATTGGTCTTGGGTTGGTGTAGTATTTACTGAGATTATGCTGATTACTGAAAGTTTTAATTTACATGTTCTGTATTACATTTCTTTAAATTTTGCTCATATTCAGGATTTTCTAAAGTTCAGTCCATCTTGTGTCTCTCAAGCTGCCCACAGCCCCCACCGCTTCTACAGATCGCTATCTCTCAACACATTCCGGTATCCGGGGGTTAGGGGGGCCCATCGCATCAAATGTCAACAGAGCCGCTTCTTAAATTGAAAACAGACCCCACCTGTCATCAGTGCCCTGTCAACTCCGCCCCCAAATATACTAATTCTTTACCGATCCGAGGTTACTAAAGACGTAGACAGCTCCTCGCCACCCCCACTAGCTCAAAAAGCTCCAGACCGACATAACCCTTGTCCATTTGAAAGAGGTAACCGCTTTGGCCCTGTTGAAGAGACAGCCTCGCGGATCTCGCTTAAGTAGAAGTATCTATGTTACTAAAGAATCGGGAGGGCTTTAATAGAGCTCTTTTGGAGCTTCACTCGCGTAGGGAAAAATAGCTATTCTACTAAATAAATCGGGAGGACTTAAATACAACTCTTTTGGAGCTTCTCTAGCGTAGGGAAAAATATCTATGTTTTCTAAAGAATCTGAAGGGTATACATAGCGCTCTTTTGGAGCTTTACACGTATAGAGAAAAATAGCTATTTTACTAAAGAATCAGTCTGGCTTAAAGACAAATCTTTTGGAGGGTTTGAAAAACAGTTGAAGACCCCCACCACCCTGCACATTCCTTCGGAACCCATCAATATGGTAATTATTCTGTGACGCGGTACAAGCACCCCCCACCCCCTAGGAAGGGACCCCCCCGAGTTCAACTCAAGTTCAAGGTCAAAAGGACAAATCCCTCTTAACCCCCCTAGGAAAGGCCCCCCCGAGTTCAACTCAAGTTCAGGTCAAAGGTCAAATCCCCTGCAGCCCCCCCCCTTTCGAAAAAGTGCCCTATATCACTACTGTTACAGTTGGCACTTTGCATTTGGGCAGGTAGCGTTCTCCTGGAATCTGCCAAACCAAGATTCATCCTTCATACTGCCAGATGGTGAAGCCAGTACGTGGCAGCAACAAGGATTTGATTTTCTTGAAATTAAAAACAAGTCCAATTCCTAAAATAAAAACCCAGCTTCAAATTTAACCTTTAAAAAGTGACAATCCATGGTAAAGATGACAGTTTCTTTCGTGACCTTAAAAATACCATTTACTTTGTTTTCTCTGCATTTAAGCTGGGAGCAGTTATGTTGAATAATATTAAAAGCTTCTTGCAGTTTGAAAGGCGTATCATCTAGTGTGGGAGCAGCACTATAGATGTACCTTTGTAATCAATCATATTTTCAAATAGAACATTAACATAGATGGTGAACAAGGACCAAGAATGGAACAACAGAGAATCACTTCAACATCATAATTTATTATAATCTCTTTACATTTACAAAAAGAACAAGCCTGTGATTAAATAAAAACTTTGACTCACCCGCTAAGAGAGAACTAAATGACTGTACTCAGTGGCGGCTTCACGTCTTGTGAGATGCTATTTTGTTCTACTCATTAATGCAATCGATATGTATGATCAACAGTTTTGTAGACTACTATTAGCAGGTGGGTGAAAGTTTTGATATATCTCAGCCCCAAGTTTAAAAACACAATATGTACATACATTTTGAGAGAATGTATTAAAAAGCTCTCATCTAAAATGGTCCGGTTGCTACATTATTTTTGTTATTATTGCTCCAAGTATTAGCAGGTGCTGCACAAAAGGTTTTATTGACCTATTCAAGAAATGGAAGGAATTGTGGATGAGTTTCCCTCATTACATTCCACACTGTTTTGATTAATGTATGCAACCTCTTTGCAGTTGTATTATATTATTTTCCAGTTGACTCAGGATGAGTAATTATTCAAACCTTCAATGCAAATCACTAGTAGTGGAATTTATTCGTGGAGAAATAAATTATTCACATTTTTCTTCCTCTTATACAGAGTGGCAGTACCTGGTGAAGTCAAATATTATGAAGATGCCTGATTGGGTTCTTTAACATTCAAATTACTTCTGAAATATATTTAAATTTATGTGTGAGCATATTTGCACTGTAGCAACAAGCAGTATGAAATTACCATAAGACAGCAAATTAATATAATGGCTGAGTAAATAATATACTCTAATACTATCACCATTTTGTCATATTAAATCAAACAAAATTATTTTAGGTGGTTTGGAAAAACATCCACCATACTGGATAAACACTTTGTGAATGTAATGCACCCCCCCTCTTAATATTATGTTTGCTTCCCTTTGGGTTAAGTCCAAAAAGTGTAAAAATACCAAAAGCCTGGTTTATACCATTCAAACATCAACAAATTAAGTTGAACTAATTTCATCACATTTGATTATATCACACCTGCTTTGCCATATTTTAATTTAAACTCTTCAAACATTGCATTTAAAGATAGTATATAAATAAAATAAAGATAAAAATCACAGACAGTGTATTACACAAACAGTGGTTAAGACAAGCATAGTAACGCAATTGTACCTTGAGATGAGGCTACTTATCAGCCTTGTACTCATAACAGCTCTATCTGTCGTTTTCAGTTACCAATGCACACTTCTGAGACCAACCCAAACTGATGCGTTGAAATGGGCAAATTATTAGACATTCTTCTGTGGTGATTGCTAGTTGAAGCTGAATTTTCTGCTGATGCATTCCAACAAATAAATAAATGGTGAAAAACTACAATTTTCAAATTGGTTGCAACGGTACCACACTTTTTATTCTGTCAGGGCAAGGCAAGGTCCTGACAGAGACCCGTGTCTGGAATGTAGTAGTAGTGATTACAATATTAAAAACAACAACAAGCTGATCTTAATTAATACATAATCATTAAAAAGGTACAATTGTAGACATGTAACTTTAAAGTTAGGGGTAGGGTGGTCTCTAGACCCTATAATTGCAGAGCACTTTGAGACAGGTCTTTTTCTGTTGCCTTAAAATTACTTTGATATTTTAAACACTTGTTAAATATTGACCATTAATTAAGGCATGACAGCCTGGTCGGTGATGCAATTGTTATATTTTAATAAACCAGATTTATTTAAAAGAAAAAAACATAGTAGTATTTTTTTCATTATTTCTTAAGCTACATTTGTTACTCCTATTAGATTTACAAATGATATACCATCCTAATTTTACTAGGTTATCCTCCAATTAAGTACAACTGACCACCATTCCTGTTGCCAATAAAACTGAGCGAACAGCTGACCAGTATGACGTATTTGATCAGGAAAAGTCTGTGCAATTTAAGGCAAAATAATTAACTACAAAACCATTATTCATATTGAAAATAATAATACAAAATATTCAAAATACATTTTGGAATTATAGTGTCAAACTGTCTGATAATACAGCAAAATATCAACTGAGCACAGGTTTACCGCTCATATTTCACATTTATTGCTTCAGTTTAAGGCAAATATCCTGTCTCAAAGTGATCAGATGGGAATAGGTAATTGTGCTTTTAAAATCTGTGGACAACATCATCTTATCTCTGAAATACAGAAAACATAAATATACATCTCATAAGCAGTCAGAAGCTTTCTTTAGTTTAACAAGAACAAGATCCCTAAACTTTTCTTTTTCTTTTTTTCTTGGCTTTATATAATACTAAAGTGGTAGTCCATTAAGTCTTCCATTTTTAAGATTCCGGTTTCCACGATTGCCCAAAATTTAACACTACACCAGTTTGTTGTTTTGTCAGTAAAGCATACATATTTGGCAGTACCTTCAATAAAAAAAAACAGACACACTGTCTACTGACATCCAGATCTAGTCATAGCACATACAAATAGAACATTCATCAATAATACATTTTCAAAAGCATTCATTAACACAATTAAAAGAATATATTTTAATAAAAAATATTGCAGTTGATCTGTATACAAAGATGTATTAAATCAGTGGTTAAATTTCATTTCAGAGTTATGTTCCACTCCACCCCCCAAGAATGGTTTGCCAAAATGTAGCCCTCTAGTGGTTAAATAACACCCATTCTATTGTCAAAACAGTGCAAATAGTTTTTTTTTTTTTTTTTTAATTGGAAATCACAATGTGAATCAACATTCTTCATCGTGTCAGGTACAAAGTAGGGCACAATTTGTTATTTTCCTTAAGATTTTTAATTTCCATTAAGATGGGTTATTATCAATGTCCAGTGCTGTTACGAAAGCTTTTTTGTAGGGATGTAGGGAAGGCAGCAGATGCATAAACATGTCCATATACATTCTACAAGATTGACCAGTTTGACCCTGGCTTCTAAGGAAATTCTAAAACAGAAAAATGTCCACTGATAATATTTGTTCCGCAGCAATCTGGGAAAAAACAACGAAAATTGGACCCGTGTCTGAATTAGTGGTGATTGATTGGAACAGGAAGTGATTTGTGGTTTTCATTGATACATCTGTCACAGAAAACAAGACAATGTTTGACAATTGTTTCTGGAGTATTTCACCCCTTTCCTCTCATTCTCTTCTTAAATGTCCTGTATACAATGAAGGAATTGATTAATTGGGAGGTGGTATCCCTGAATGTTAAGTGGCACTAGGAAGATGCCCATTGGAAGCATGCTGTGCATTGTTTTCATGCTCCTTGCCTCCTGTACCCTGACTGTTCTGTACCACCACGCTTACTGGACCATGGTCTTGGGTTAGGGGAACATGCTCTGGGGTGCTACCAGCTTCTGGATTTTTCTTGGGGCTCTTCTGACAGCCTTGCACCCTGGCCTTTCCCCGGTTCCTCTGGCGCCAGCCATAGAGGGTGCCCACCAAAAGCAAAGTTAGTGCCAACGCTAGGAAAATGGACACAGCCACTAGCTCCTTATAGTAGCTTGGGCCATTGGTACTGGACTTCTCTGGTACTTCTGTACCAGGGGGATTTGGGGTCTTGTTGACTGAAGGAAAGCTGCGCTCTTTGAAAGAGGGACTGCTGGTCTGCTTGATGATAGGCTTCTCCTCTCTTTGCCCCTCTTCCTTGTCCTCCCCCACTCTTTGCCCCTCTTCCTTGTCCTCCGTGCTGGGGTCTGGGACAGGGCCTTCAATCGCACTCAGCACATAGCGGGCCAAAGGCTGTCTAAAGCCATTCTCAATAGCAAGGCATACATATTCACCCTGTGACTGGTTGGTGGCCAAGAAGTGGAGCTTGCCATCCTGCAGTTGAACGCAGTCCTCACTGGAGACAGGCTTTCCATCTCGCTCCCATTGTAGCGTGGCCAGGTGGGAGATGCTGGGACAAGACAACTTTAGCACAGAGTTCAGAGACACGGTCATCTGTTTATCTGTAGGGCCCAGGAAATAACATGGCAGAAGTCAGTCAGTGCCCTCATCCACCTAGTCAATTTAATCCTATTCCACACTGGACACAACAAGCTGAGTGAGTAAGTTAGCAGAGAAAGCAATCAATTTGTGGTCTGATGAAACTAAAATTAAACTTTTTGGCCTAAATTCAAAGCGTTACGTTTGGCACAAACCCAATACAGCGCATCACCCCAAGAAACGGAACAGAAATTCACCTTTCAAAATGACATTGACAAGAAGCACACAGCCAAAACTACACTGGAGTGGCGAAAGTTGGTAGAGACCTATCCCAACAGATTCACAGCTGTAATTGCTGCCAAAGGTGCTTCCACAAGGTATTAACTATATATTTAATATATTTCACAAAATCAATCCCTGGACCTTACACACCCTTTCATTGATTTTGTAACTCCACTCCCAAAGTGGAAACATGAGAAGGGATCATATCCTGCTATGGCATGATCTGAAATTTGATTTCACAGTAAGCATAAGACAAACCTAGGAGCAGTTGCTGCTGGGAAGGAAATCTGGCTCTGGGACCAATTGATGAGGAACACATCACCTCCACATTCCCCTTTTCAACATCCTGAGCACTGCAGACAAACATACGCAAAATCAGTATTGCACAGGACAGCACATCTTTAAGTAACTGGAGCAGTCACATTCCATGGTTGAAGCCCTGTACAATTCATGGGGGAAACCGCCACTAATCTTACTGATAGGGAGAAATGTACTCCCTCAATAGATAGGCGGACAAGGAATGCTCAGTAGTTTATTTAGTTAATATAGTTTATTCAGCTATAACAAAGCACTTCGGAGATGGCCAGTCGGGCCAATATATTTGGCACCAACACAGGGCACTGTCCCGCATTACAAACATGATTGTCAGTTCAAATGGTTTGAATCAATTAAGTCCTACACGACATAAACAAAGGAAATTTGTGAAATTGACTCATCTGGCAGGAAAGGAGAGTAATTATTAATCTGAACACATTTATAGGGTTTATATGGTTCTTATATGGTCTTACCATTATATTATATTAATTATTGAGTTATTCATATATGCATAATTTACTCCTTATTACAAGAAACCTGGAGAATTATTGTAATTTTGAAATGTGTTTAAGTAATAATTGTGATAATTAGTTACAAACAAAATATATTTTAAATGTAACTGCCTAGATTCCCTTATAATTCCCAACCCTGTTTTTGTAAAGCAGACAGCAGATCAATACAGGACATTTAGTACAAAAAGCTAAATGTGGTACAACACACTTGTATACTTGAATAGCCAGCATGGATGATTCGGCTTTTAACAAAGGTGACAGAACTCACAGTTTACTCTCGGTGAGGGAGACATCAGCACAGACTTTCTTGACAGGATCCCAACCACAGAAAGGGTCCCTGGCGAGAATACAGTCAGCACAGCTCCAATAGAAAGAGCAGTTGGACACTGGGACCTGGAAGACTCCCTCTGAAGAGCCTACAAAAACAACACCCTGCACAGGACAGACACATACCAATGAAGAGGCAGCCAGTAGTTTTTACTTTCAAATTTGTAACTTGCAATATATATTTATTAAATGTATTTTAACCTCCCTGTTTGGATTTGCTAGTGGCTGCAGTCCTGTAATCTGCTGCAAGTAGAAACTTTGGGGCATGCTTTTAAGTGGCCTTCAGTATTCACCTGCCATTTTAGTTCTTTCACACAAAACATCTATCAAATTATGTCACTTAGTTTTGAAAACATTGCCACTGACAGTGGCAGAGGGGTATGAATCAAACTTTCTATGGTTTCTGGGAGTTGCCTATAAGTTTACATTGTATGAAATAGGCAAAATAAAAGTGTACATTTTAAATATTATATGATCAATGTTTTGTGAGCCAATATATCTTAGATCTGCATATTATTCACATCTAAATCAATCACTTCCAATGAATCACTGAATATTAATTTATATTATTATACAAGGGGCTTTTGTTTGTTCTCCTCTTCATTGCTCAATCAATCTATAACACACCTTGTTTAACTCAGAGCACAGACCCTTTGCCGAGTCCAGGGTTCATGTCTCTGTCATATTTTTCTCTCTGATGTTGCTTCATCATAGCTAATAAACATCTTCTTCATTTATATCTTCATGCCCAGAGAATTCCTTACATAATGAATTAGGGTTTAGATAGTACCTTTTTCACTGAAAGGACAATGTTCTCCACAGCCTGAGGTTCCTTAAAGAGCTGAATTTCCTCGATGATATGGGGACCACCGGATAACAGGACAGCTTTGTGCAGGAATCCCGTTTCTAAAACAATAATACAGGTGGTTACAGGTGAATGTACAGCCAGTATGACAAAAGATTATGCCAGGACATTTCAACAGTGAAACACATTATGATATTTTTCTAGCACCTATAGCATAGGCTTATAAAACCCATCCTGTCTCTCAGCTCCTAGTTTATTACTAGCAGTAAAAATACAAATACAATATTTCCCACTCAGATTCCATGCATTTTTGGGTGTAAATTAGAAATAAACGTGATCAAAAATAGTGTGAATCAAAAATGTATGATGATCATGATAATAATAATGATAATGTTAGTGACAAAGCTGTCGTAGGCTCATATAAAAGTAATGACTTATAGGAAACAAATGGCATGCGAGCTGAATTGTGCAGTTGATTCATCTTCATTATTGACTGATTGAGTGCATGACATTTCTGACTGCAAACCTGGTCATCCGATCATTTATATTCACCAGTGCATTTCATATGGACCATAACTATGACTTAAATGATACAAACACAGACTGCATGAAACGTGCCCTCAGCTGATCGTACCAGTTAGGAGGAAGAGAATAGTGTATTGTTTGCCATCTGCTGACATTTTCCTCTGCACAGCGATCTTGCGGTATCTTTGATCGCTGGAGATGAGGGACGGCAGGCCACCCATAGGATGAACATTGGTATCTGCCAGGAAGTTCTCCTTTACGAACGTAAGAGCTTGGTCTGTGTCATTGTGCAGCCCACACTGTACAGAGAGAGCAAAAAGTAAAGACAGAGAAAGATGGAGGCAGGGTTGGTGGGGGAGAAAAAGGATAAGAGTAACCAGGCAGGTAGAATATAATGGATAAAAGAGAGGTAGAGAAGGTGTGTGTGTGGGGAAGATGGTTTGGGAAAGGAAGAGAGGGAAACATGAGAGGGAGAGCACAAAAGATGGGGAAAAATAGAGGTTGCAGGCAGAGTAAAAGAGTGTGTAGCAGAGGAAGGCGGAGTGTGTGAGAGAAAGGGAGAGCAGGTAGAAGAAAGATTGGGGAGGAAGAATAAATTTGCATCCAATCAATTATCAATGTAATATAATCAAACCTTTAACAAATACAAACAAGCTTATAACAGAAACAGAAAGCAGACTGCATAACTAAACTACAGATTATAGTTTTTGGATGCTACATTAGATTAAGTACACTCAAAACTTGAATCCTTAGATAAGTGGTTCTAATTCCTGGTCCTGGGAACGCACTGAGTGAACTAGTGTTTCACTCGCAATGTTTTCACACCACTGGCACAAACCCACAAATTATCTGTCATTCCCAGTATCACTGATGCCCCTGAATCAGTCATGTTCATGTACATGGCATTCTAAAACGAGCTCTCTTCAGTCTCCGTTTCCAATCCATGTTTATTTGCGGGTAATCACTGTATCCACTCAATCTGACTACAGTTGTAAGAAAACACCTACAATGCTGTACAATGCATGTGTTTTTCAAGCACATGAAAGACTGTAGACAGGTAGAGATCACCACCGCCAGACTGACTGTATTGTAAAGGGCAGGCAGGATTATGGGTTATATTTGAGTTATTTTGTATTTTAATGACTGGTGAAATGTGTAATCTAGGTAAATGTGTTTATAACGTATTTATTGTCGTGTTAATGCAGTTAAAACACAGTAGAGATGTTTATTACATAAGCTTGGCGCTTCTAGTGTTAAGTGTATGTCACAGAAATATTTTTTTTCAAATGGACTCTAGGGCCAGAGCAAACAGCCTCAGGGGCCGTATACGGCCTGGACGCTGGACATTCCCCACCCCTGATGTAGTATAACATAGAAAAAGTGCAAGTTAACACCTTAGTAGAATAAACCCTATAATCTTAGCTTCCTGACCTAATATTGAGTGTTCTTTTTGTACCTGTCCTGGCCTGGCAAGAAGCACTCCATCCCGTGCTCTCCAGCGTTGAGTGTCTCTATTCAGTTGCTTGTACTCTCCATCAAAAACCTTTTTGATATCCCGTAACTGAAAAGCACACACTGCAGAACTGGCAGAATTTCCAGACCTATGCAATAGAGAGGTAGCATTTACTATTTACAGTAAAATTATTGATAATTGAACCTAAAAAAAAAAAAAAGCCACCAGCAAAGTCAGGTTATGCAACTCAATTGTGTGATACGCCCCCCCCCAGAGTGGTGCAATGAGCTGCTGTATCTGTGAGACATCTGTTTACATTGCATTTGTAGGGCATTCGGTTCTTCCCTTACACCTAATTTGTACCCACAATAATTTGTAGATCATTTTAAAGTGATGTTGTTACACTTGTAATATTGTGTTTATGCAAAACCATGCAAGTCAAATTGGATAGAGGTATCTGGTAAATAACTTATAATACTACTAATAACAAAATGCACAAAACATGTTTGATTCTCACCACTGGGAGCTGAAAACACCATAGAAGACTGTGTCATCCCTAGAAGCGCCCTCGGGTGGCAACAGGGTGAAGATGTCTTGCAGAACATTGTACGGCAGCTCATTTTGGGCCAGGCAGAGGATCTGAGCTTTCACTAAAGTGGTCCAGCGCTTCTGGAGGATCCGCACACCCCCTATGTCATTCTGCAGATACAAAAGCACCCATTTACCCCCATCAACACAAGAAAAGGGCCAGAGAGGATTTAAACATCTGAAAGAATACCCATCTGTAGATACAGCACCTATGCTATACTACATCTCCTAAACTATATCATGCACCTCCTACATCTAAATACATGTACAGTAGCAGTTGAAAGTATTCACAGACTTAATTTGAAACTATTTTATCTGGAACATCATTTAGTTGAATAAATACAGTTCATTACTATACTTATATATCAGTTTTCAGAGTTTGTCACTGATTCAGCCTAAACTATATATTCCAATTAATTGAACTGGGTTAAAACAAGGGATTTTTTTTAAATCTGCCGTTCTATTGATTTCTATTAATAGGCAAGGGATAGTCAAATACTGACCCTTCACTCCATTCCAGTGTAAGTTTGTGGTACATCCAGCTCATTATTATATAATGAAATAATGGTTTGTTTTTAGCCTTTAAACCAATTTGAACCAAAGTCTGACTGTCTTTGTGTAGAGCAGGGTCTTAATCTCAGTTTCTAGATGTCCACAGTGTCTTCTAGATTGCACTGTGTAAACTGCCCTGTCCAAGTTGCCCTGGATAAGGGCGTCTGCCAATACATAAATAAATAAATAGTAATAATAATAATCATTTCAAATTGATATTTCCATGATTTAATTAATGTAGCTATTGTATTAGTTAGACATTTATAAAGTTGTTTTAAAGTTGTTGTTTTTATTCTTTTTAACACTCCATGGCTAAACTGGTTCAAGATGCACTACGTGCAGCATAATTTGCATTTCAGAATATATAGATCCACCCCATATCCAATAAGCTAATCAAACACATTAAGTGACTGGGAGCATGACTGGGAGCATGGCTTGGAACAAAAGCCAGAATATACTGCACCCCTCCAGGAATTGAGTTTGCACAAAAGAACAGTGGTTGAGGAACTCAACCCAAGACTGCTAGGGTGACAGAGTTAGGGAGTCTAGGCATAGGGCAATCACAGCACAATACATGTGTGTGATGCCAGGCTAGGGGCTGGCAAACTCACCGTGCAGACCTGAGCGACCCTCGACACAGTGAACTTCTTGATGAAGTCGTACTCTTTGTCCAGCTCGCTGAAGAAGAAGTAGACTTTGTCATTTCCACGATCTCCTGGGATGAAGGAGGAGCTGACAAACATGGGTTCTGCCAGGAGAAGAGGGAAAATATTGTGATGGGTCTGATGCAGAATTCTCCAATACTGCTTCCCCATCTTCTGGGTTTTAGTTCCACATTTCAAATATTGAAAAAAAAAAAAAAAGACATTTAGTTTGATGAGAGCACGTCCCTCGTATAATTTGTTCTTTCACACTTCTGGATAAGTACAGAAACAGTAATTAAAACAGTGTCGGATGTTTTGCAGGACTGACAATCAAGGTTGTTGATTAGACTGAGAATGTCACAGGGGCATATGCATATGCAATATTATCCTAATATTAACTAGGACAGCCATTCCAACAGAAAATAAGTGTATTCATCAGTCATGTGCCACTTCATTTTTTACTATGCAAAAACTTTAGAATAAATGCACATTTTATTGTGGGATTTCTTTTGTTTGTCTTTTTCCCCTTCCCTAGGTCCCTGAAGCTTTCAATGAAGTTCTGCCCATCTAATGACTGAAGAACGCCTGACGGGAAGACCAGAGAGGCCTTTGTTTCATTAAAGTTGTGTAGTGTTGTTTAGTTTGTTTCTTCTCCTCTTTTGTTTTGCTCCTTGGTCTCTCAATTTCTTTATTAGTAATACGATTGTGCTTTGTATATATGAAGAATAAAAGCATTGATGGATGAAATATAATACAAAATAACTTCTGTGGCATCCACCACAAAACACATTTAATTGACAAAGTCTTGGTTGATGCAAATAATAAACACACTATGCTGTATAAGCAAAATAGTATTTTACTATGTGGTCAATATGCTGGCTTCTGGCGGTTTGAGGTAAATGACTTATTTTTTTTCAATTCTGCCTTTCTAACAATGTCAGGGTATTTAAATGCATATTTAGGAAAAAATATCAAGAACAAACAAACATATCTATCCCTACTGCAGAGCAATTACAAAAATAAATGTGTTAAGATCCCAATGTTGATAGTTATATGCACTTGTATACAGATTTTACCTTAATAACCAAAAGTCCCTACATTAAAATACATAGAATCTGAAACTTTCAACTTACATCTTACATAATGTGATCATCATCACAATCCCATATGCATCTACTAAGAATTTAAATGGCATATTATTTATGAATCAATTATATGTGAAAAGGAAAGGTTGGCATCAATAGTACACCAGTTCCAATGTTTTTGTGAGTCTACACAGCCTCACTCTGCCTTCATTGCTACGTCTTGCACTTTCTGGAGGATTGTGCTTATGCAGAGATGGAAAGGGAATCCATTCGTAAGCCTTGGACATAATTATTTTGTGTCACAGTGTCTTACCTTGTAGCCAGCCCAGGCTGTCGTCCACCTTCATGTCAACACGGCCTTCCTCCCCCAGATAGCGTGAGATCACAGGCTTATTGCCCTGGAAATCTGAGACTGTTCCTGTGTATAGTTCACCACCTGGGGGAGAACAAGAAAACATTTATAGCAGGGATTTCAATTTAACAATTTATATGTGTAATTAAGGCTGAGGGTCTGCATCTATTAATCAAGATGCATCTTTTTCTTCTTGTCAATATTGTTTGCCATCTGCTGTCTTTCTGCACCGTGAGCTCAGTACGTTTCAGCACAGCTATTACACCAATCAACGGATCTGATGTAACCAGAACTTCATACAACCTGAACAAATTACATTCTGAACCGGAATATTATCTACATTTTTTAAATATGTCAGCATTTTACAAACAAATTGTACCTGCTTATCGACCAAAAATCAACACAGATCACATCCGAGAGTAGAAAAAGCATTACATGACATGAAAAAAAAATATTTGGGGAAAACAACATTGTAATTGGGATCAGTCCAACCATATATGCATCAAATTATCAGTTAATATTACTATAACAAAATAGATATGTGATATAATGCACTTCAAGATAAAATAATCCTTCATTTCTATCCTAATGAAAGCCTCCTTCGTTGTCTTTGCATGGTTATAGGCAAGCTCACCAACAGTGATAGCCGTCAACTTCTGATAGGGGTCATAGGGACATCGACCTTTGCCATCTTCTGTGATCTGTTCCCCATTGCTTGCATTCACAAATGAAAAAGTCTGTGCTTCCTGGAATTAGTGGAAAGTTGTGAGACAAAAAAGGTGATTTTAATTCTTTAATGTAATAAAATAGAATTATCTGCTAAGCATTTCTCTACCATTATAATCAAAGCGCATGGCATTTAGTGGCCAAGTCATCTTTGGTTGATCATGTAAGTGACCCTTAAGTGGCAGGTAACACCAAATGCCCCCTATTTGCTTGACAATGAGCATTGCAAGTAAATATGATGCATGATCTATCATTAATACTATGTTCTATTCCTAGAGGGGAGATTTTAAACATTAAATGGGACTTTACTGTAAAACAAGGGACTTACGATTGTATAAAATACAAAATGTTCATACTCTAGGGGATTACCAGGAAATGAATCAGTCAGAACTCTGTTCAGCCTGTCCTTAGGTTTAATACATTATTTTTTCTGCTGTGTGTGTCTTGTCAGCTTCAAGAGTTTTTAAAGAGTGTGACTTACACTCATGTTGATGCACCATCAATCCTCTTTGAGCAGAACAAAACATTTACAATCAAGAGATTTTCAAATCGACTAATTGTAAATTCATATTGAAATATTTTGTCCTGTGTTCCTGTGATTGTTTTGTAAAATTTCAAACACATACACTGTATATCTTTTATGTCCCATAATAAGTTACCAGGTAAGTGATGATTATTTGCATCAATAATATTATTTAGGAAAGAGACAGTTATTTATTTTTATTCAAATTTCCTTGGAATTTTCATATCAGCAGAACAACAGTAAATGAGGATTAGAGTCCAGTATAATTTTGATAATTCACAATAGCTCACATTAAGACTTGTTGAAATAAGCTTAGTTCTAATTTCTGATTAGACTAGCATAGAATAATTCTGAATCATCTCTGAAAAGTTATTTCTTCTATTTGTGCTTTTCTTTAAAGGGAAGTGGAAGATTCTGAACTTTTGAGACTTTACACTGGTGTAAAATGAGCTGTAGAATTCACTCAAAACAACAAATTATATAAGAATCACAATATTGACAAACTTTGGATTTTAAAATACTGGTTGCTTGCAGCTGAACTGAGCAAATTCAATAAAGACAGGATGAATTAAAAGACAGGTGGCTTACAATGTAAGTGCAGAGAGGATTGAAAGCATAGGTTCCACAGGCATACAAATGAGTGCTATTGAGAAACTGCAGGACACGGACAAAATTCATGCACTCGGTCTGCAAGGAGAGAATGCATCAATTAGCAACATTCAGAGCAGTATCGATCACCAACAAGCTCCTTTCGATTTCATATATATAAACTCTGGATTCAAAGCTTGAATAAATTTCACTGTTGGCAAGAAAATAATAAAATACAAAATAACTTTGAATTTTACTGATTGGCAATTGGGTTACAAGAAATCCAAGATTTAAGTTTTAATTTATGTTCCATCAGAAAAGGTAAATTGTCCCCAGCTACACACTTTTCCTTGACAATTTATCAGAAAGATCTACCCTGAAAACAAAACAATTTAGATTTTACAGAACAGAACATAATTATAAGGGGTAAAGATAGTGTGTCCCCCTATTGCAGTCTCCCTAAATTCGTCTTACCCTGAAATCTTTATTGAGTAGACACTGTTTGTGTAGCAATACATGCCGTTGTAATATACACAGTATGATTCGTTTTTAAGTCACTTTAAGTATAAGCCATTATTTGGCTGATTATGTCTAAAATATGATAAAAGTACCGATTCCATAATCCACTGCATAATGTCTACCTAATGTACTAAAATGCTTATATATGTTTAGCAGAAAGGTTCTGAAAATAAATTAATTAATCAGGACTGTCCTATAGATTCATTTTTTTAAATTCCTCAGTTATGGTAGCCTACAGTTAAAATAAACAAAAGGCAATCTTTTCACATGACATGCTTTTGTAAATAACTGGTTTATTGAAACCTTACCTCTTTATCTTTGCCCTTCATGGAACATTCTTTAGCCTTTTCATCTGTTGTTTTCCATTTCAGCTGTGAGAATAAGAAAAGCTGTGTTTCTATGTAATCTGGGCACTTTCAATAGGTTTACAGATATTTGTGTAGTGATGTAGTGCATCGGCAGCATTAACGCTTCGAACAAATATTGTAAGGCCACAAGATGGCGATCAAACAACACAATACAGAAATTACAGTCAGTGGGTGGGGTCCAAAATTCATTCTAATCCAGGCGAATTAATGTTGTACTTTTAAATGCTTCCAACATCCAATAATAACTCTGCAAGCAAATACTACAGAAACCCACAATTCAGTTACCCCAAAATGGCTTTTGAATCACTAGAATAAACTGTGCATGTTATTTGTCCCAATGGTCATCTCATTACACCATATAAAGCTAATGAGAACATTAATTTACTGAAGAATACTGGTATTAATACTATTTTAAATATAAATACATTGAAAGGCAATGTATTTGTATCTCTTTGCATCATAGTGTTTATTCTGGACCCATTGACACTGAGCTTATCTATCCAAACAAGCAAAACAACAATCACCTGCTTTCGCATGTTGATGACCCCCCGCTGACTGACATCCAATGAGAGCACAGTATCCCGGGCCCCCACGTACAGTTTGTTTCCATCATCACTTAGCAGCAGTGTGGTGGTGTTCCAGGTGCCAGTGGGGTTGAACATGGCCAACACTCTACCGGGGTTCCCTGGAAACATAACATAGATATATTCAGCATTAAAAAAAAGTTGCCATTGGAGAATAACCTTATCATACAACAACAAAAACAAAACCTTTTCAGGATTCATAAAGTCTTGCTAAACACAGACCATAGGTTTAATAACGGGTGAATTCTATGTAGCCACATATGCATGGCCTGGTAGACGTTTCTCAATTAAACTGCACACCTACAATTATTATTACTTTTGTTTTGTTTCTTTCCAAATCTTCCTAAACTATTATTTTTCATTCATTATTTTTATCACATCTTTAAAAGTCATATCTTGTGGTGGTTAAACAATGATATTAGACAACTCTGACAATGTCAGACACTTCCTTCAAAATGCCCTAATACACCACTCCATTATCAGTATCATGACATCTTGGTCTTGTGAAGTCATTGCTTCCTCAGAACTAAAGAACAAAGAAAAGGTTACAAAGAGGTGACTGTTTGGCCCTTCTCACTTTTTTGGTTGCTAGATTATTAACCCAAGTATTTCATCCATTAGACTACATGGATGGGCATTAGACTACATTTTTCACTACATAAAATCAAACAGATTGATGGTTGTGTAAAAAAAAAAGTAATCATCAGCATTGGAATAACATACGAAGAGCAGAACGTGTGACCTCTGAACACAATTTATGATATTTTAACAATAGATACCTAGCCGTTCTGTTTAAATACTTATTTATACTCTAAAATAAACCTCCGGCAACCAAAGTTTGTGCAAGTACAGCAGACACTTAAAGACCACAAACCTTCTTATCGGTTCTATAACTAGACACACTTACAGACAATGTGCATCTAAGCGTGTCGCTCTTCATATCTATTTTTTCTTCATGAACTAATTTCCTCTTCAGTTACGCTTTCAGACCCTATCTCAACATACACTGCAGCTTGACCATGAGATATCAAGAGAGGATTACAATAATAATGTGCAAACTACCTCAGCAATGGTCAATGGAAATGTGATGGATGATTGACACAATTGATTGATACAATTTGTCAATTTCTGAATTGAGTATTTGAAAATTGTTATTTAGCTCTTAGACAGCTGTGGATTACATTCACATTATTTGATAAGGAACTATAAAATAGAGCACACCTTATTTATAGAGACAAAAACTTTGCTGGGGTTTCTTAGGATGTCTCATCTTAAATTCTCCCTTTCACAACCCAGAGTGTCAGAAATATAACCAACCCTTGAGTTAACCACATTTTACATTGCTTAAGAGCCTAGGGAAACAGGCTAACCTTCTGAAGTTAAAGGTACTTGAACTGCTTCAAACAGGTCTTGCTGAAGTTTGAACATGCTTTTGAAGCTGGACTCAGTGAAGGAATTTGCAGTGTGTACAATACCTACATAGCAGAAGTCATATCCTATTTGATAGCCTTGTATGTAATTAAATTTTAAAAAAAAAAATCAAACCTAACTGACCTAAGAGTGGAATTTTACCTCAAACATTCCAGAAAGATTTGCCATACATATATAGAAAATCTCTCTATATAAAATACATACATATAAGGTATCATTTCCACATATGCAAAATTACATGAAGGTTAGCAATCAACTTTTGTGAATTTTAATGTTGTCTAATATGAAAGTGGCCATAATCTATTAAAAAAACATTTCTCATTTGACATGTCTGCTCATATGGAACATAGTGAGGTACGCATAATTCAAATGTACTTTCCATACAGAGACGCAAAATTAATAAGACTTTTGTAATAGACATTGTACAGATGGGGTGAAAATAAAAACTGTAAACATGGAAATATATTCACTTCCAAGTGCATATATAGGGCGGCGCTAGCAGGCACTGATCTCCTCATCAGATCCGTGCTGATGTCTAGCCACAAAGATGACTACATAATCAGCTGACTTGCACTTTCAAGCTTTCTCGTTGAGGTTTTGTGTATCAAAATAAAGCACTTCTTTGTGTGGTCCTGAAAAAATGATGAATATTAACTGGGCAGGGGAACAGAAATAAACACGCCATTGTTTTCAATTCCTGATAAATTCTGTGGTAAATCATTTGAGCAAACTAGGTCAAACTTCACAATTTGCCACACTTTAATGCTTAACAAACCTTCTTCTTACATGAACTGGGTCAGACTGATTAATTGTATTAACTCTTTAAAAAGGGATTATGAAACAAACAAATGTGCTCTTATTTAAAAAGTCTGCAACAGCTTATCCATATTGACCTGAATGGGTTATAAAGGGCAAGCTTTTGAATTGAACTGTGATCTGCAAAATTCTATTCCCATCTCCTTTGCAAAAAACATTTACAACTTTTGTTGCAAGCTGTCAAAGGAGATATTTCTGTATCTGTAACTTGGCCTTGGGATGTTTATGGAATTTTCACAACCTGGTGAAGAACCTCCTTTTAAACCAAGCCAGTCTTGTGGAACATTGTCAGAGAGAGTGGCCTATAAAACTAGCTGGATTGCAGCCCTTCAGAACCAGAATCAGAGAACCCTAACCTAGTATTCAAAGGTTATTGCTTCATCATTATACTATGCCATTCTTCTAATACATATTATGAAATTTCACACTATACCTTCATAAACACACACACACACACACAATGTCATGCAATCCTGTTATTTAGCTCTGTAATAAACAACCCCCCATCATTACCAATTACATCCGTGTTACACAATAACTGCATATGCAATGTGAGAAGATGGCTACTTTCACTTTAGGTAATCCATAAAAACACAGCTAATCCATTCACTGTTCCCAACCAGTTTATGACCTAATAGCTAAATCACATGCACTTGCAGTGTTGTAACTAAGTGTTGTATTACTGTCATAAGATGTGGACCTGGTTGTTAAAATTGTGATACCATCGTTTTTCAGCAGAGGAAGACTGGATAATGCAATTTCCCTACACCACACGTCAATCGTTTCTGCTTGTATCTAAAATGTGTTGCAAAACAGAGGATGAATTAGCTTTCAGTACCAAGTGTAAAAACACCCAGATTTATGAAACTTATTTCCTGGGGATCTCACACTTGGTTAACTTGGGGTTTATTTTCTCATTCTAACTACAGTTATCTTACAAGTAGAGAATACTTTTTACCAAATAAGATTTTTCTAACAAAGCTGCCTAAAGACCCTCCCTCTGATTGCTTTAACTGCCACACAGACCAGTTGTTTGTGTCTTATGGTGCACGGAGACTGGGGCTGTCCCTGTCCAAATGGTGCCTGTCCCACTTGATTATAGACACTATTGCCATGGCCTATTAGTCTGCATGCATCCCAGTGCCTGAGCACCTGGTGGCGTACTCTACTTGTAGTGTGGCTTCATCTTGGGCCCTCTGACTGACATCTGTGCTGCTGTGAACTGGGAATTGCTGGACACGTGCAATGCCCTCGTCCCCCTTTGGGTAGTATTTTCTTTTCAGAAAACCAGTTTATTTGTTTGTTTAGTATGGCTACACAATATTAATGTTACAGATATTATTTTAATCAAACCAAACTGAGAAGTAGCTCCACTGTTCTTGTGCCCAAAATTGCAGAGATCTGTTTATTTTCTTTAATTAGTGTGAATACACAAAAATCAAAGGTGCTGTTTCTAGTGAAATGTAGTTAGCAGTAGTAAAGTGCTCTTTAACCTTATGGAGTATGCTAACTCAATCCAACATACTGTAAACACTGCAACAGAAAAATGGTACCCTCTTACAATATATAGGATGTCCATTAGTTTTCTGTGGTTTGACTCGGCAGACTGGCTAGCTTTAACTTCCTCTGAAACTGAGAGATGCAGATGTGGTGTTAACTTGTGAAACCTTTGAGGCAGTTCCTCCAAAAAAAATAAAGTGCCACTGAAAGAAATGTCCAACCTTCCTTTTAAATCAACACAGTATTTAAGATAAGCTTATCTTAAATAATCATATATAAAAGCTAAATGTGCAATTATTCTCCCAATTAAATTGAACACATTAATTGTTCACTCAATCTGGTTGGTGGCTACAATAGTGAACACATTAGTTTGTTGTGGATGGCGATTAAACATCAATATTAAATCCTCTCCCATTCATAATCATCATCAACAACATGACAGTTCAATGATACAGAGGTACATTCAATAATGTCTGTAAACACCATTTATTAGATCTGCTGAGTAAATTGATTGGTGTTTGTATTTACTTTTGATAATAACTTTGCATTGGTATTTGAAATGTTAACACTTAAATAATAGGAATTGTACCGTGACCCTGTATTGGATGGAGCCATTATTGTAATTGTGTGGATGAATGGATGATTTCAATTCATTTGACTTCTCTGGCCAATAAGAAGGACAATGGGAAATCACTAGAAATTCCCAAATTAAGTTCATTACTACATACATTTATGTCTGATAACGTTTCACATTATATATATCAAACTGCATTTTGACACAATGTCACTAAAAATTATATTTAAAAAATATTATCTTGATACTTATGCATTTTAAAAAGGTGATTCAATGTGGTTGCTTGTGCTCATAATTGTATTTATATTTTAAAATGTATTGGGAAATCCTTCTTCTGCCAATACTGGATTGTACAATAAGTCATGTGCTGTAGAAAAGTTGTGTTTTTTGTGACTGTCAGCACATATTGTGACATTGTGGACAGTTCGTAAACTGCTAGCATTGTTTGGAATTTTGTGCCGAGGGTCCACAACCACTTATTACACAACATAATAAACTAGTAGAAGGGGAAGACAATGGATGGATGAGTAAATATTTCAAGGTCCTCCTCCATAGAACACCACTGGCAGGGAATTGAATGGTGAATCATTCAAGGATTGCAGGGACCAGTTTATCTTGCCTCACTATAAACTGCAGGGAGGAATGGCACCATATTCTAAAGGATTAATTCTATGGATTGCATTGCAGTATAGCAATCATCGAGGTTAATGATGGTTCAACACTCTTTGAAAAGCATTTATATAACTGTAGTACTTTGTTGTCCCAACAGGTTTGGTAACTTATTGTGTATAGGTTTGAGAGGAAATGGCTATTAAAGAAGAGTTATACAAAATTCAGTTTGTACTCAATGCAACTCCTTCTGGGCTTCTGGTCTCAAGGTCTCAAAAATGCCCACAGACCCTTTACAGAGATACCAAGAACTCATCAGCTTTTGTCCTTATCAAGAAAAGACAGAATAGTATATGTGGGAAATTCTGTTAGTGCAGTTAGTATGCTAAAATAATGCAGTATTGTAATAAAGAACAGCAAATGTATATAATTACTTAATAACAAATGGTTCTCTACTAAACATAAAATGATGTATGGATTACAGCTTTGTCACTAAATTTAACTG
This sequence comes from Amia ocellicauda, assembly GCF_036373705.1. Lineage (NCBI taxonomy): Eukaryota > Metazoa > Chordata > Actinopteri > Amiiformes > Amiidae > Amia > Amia ocellicauda. The sequence continues at coordinate 34,640,002 of NC_089863.1, read as the reverse complement.
AAAGGATAACATGTTAAACCACAAGACTGTAAGCAGTAACTGGTGTCTGTATTTTAAAATATTGAATTAATAACAACAAAAGTAACCAATATGAAATTTAAAAGAAATGCTACTTTTCTAGGACTTCTAGATCCACACACATTATGGACACTACTTGTAGATACACCCTCCCCTCAATATCCTGTACATATGTATTGATAGATTTGTGTGTGTATATGCATACTATACATGTTAAAGAGCTGTAATACACTGCATACCTACAAAATTAATATACAGCTCTGGAAAAAATTAAGAGACCACTTAACATTGATTTCTAACCTTGGAGTGGCGTCTTAATTCTTTCCTGAGCTGTATTTGCATTATTTTATTTAATAACCCTCAGCTTTATGCTTTATGTAGATGCTTTGAAACTTTTACCATGCCACAATGAAAGTCTCCTTGCAGAATTGCCTGTCTGCAAAGACTATACATACACACAATCCTTACTTAGGAGCCTCATTCTGCCAGATCAGCTCACAATAATAAGCTGCCCTCAATCACCCCACATACTCTTCAGTGGTAACTATTTTATTGTTTTATTTTCTTTTTCTTGCTTTCTCTCCATCTGTCTTTTTAGAACATCCATTACATGTGTACTAACCTATAATCAAAAACTGTTGAATGTGGTGTCACTTGCATAGACAAACAGAATCAGTAATGAGCTGAAATAGTATTTTAGTCCATCATATCCCCATTATCTGTAAAACCCGCTGCGCACAGCCCGAGTGACCAGACCCAACTCAATTAAAAATTATTCAACATGTTCAATCTTCAAAACTAAAGGAATACCACTGAATAAAACACACCTTAAGTCAGTAAGGACACACACATTGCTAAAACTTATGTCAACCTCGATCAGTTGAGCCAAGTTCAATCTGGAAGGGTTTAGTTGGGCTGTGTAGAATTTAATACTACAAGAAAAGAATGATTCCCTACAACCTGCTTATTTCTGCCAATAAAGGAAGAAACTTAAAAAAACAGTTTAGGTGTTTTGAATATTGTGTAATGAAACGGTTATTCCAAATTTACAACCAAGACTCACCTATCCTACAACATTAAATTATAAATAATGGCCAATAATAATAAATAATAAATTAAGCCAATATAGTAATTAGTTCAATTACATAACAGAGAGCTCAGTTGAAATGAAAATTAGAAGACCCCGGACCAGGGCTGGATTTTGCTATACATAATGGGTTGTGCAGTTCTACATCTAAACCCAATGTACTGTTCTTTAATTACAATATATGTAAAAGATGAAAATTATTGTCAATAAATGGTGGTTGTATTAAAACATTGGCCTGTAGTTGAAATATGTATGCATGTTCGATTGCTGCACAAAATCATTACTGTACAGAAACAAAAGTGTTAGGATATTCAATGCTCTTGTGATCTGTGTTTATTAAGTGAGGATCCACTGGTTGGTCACATACACCCAAGACAAAACCCCACACTGGAAGGGATATTTAGGTTTTATCTTCCTCTCTAATAAATAAAACAATCAGCAATATGCCATAGACAGTTTTTGTTTTTGTTTTCTAAGCCTAGAATACATTTCAAATTAGGGGAAGGGAATTCTATTAAATAGAGAATACGTTGTACCTATTATGTATGTGAGAAATTGGACACTTATGTATTTTCCATCACACTAAGGTGATTAAAAAGCAACCTAATGATCAGTCAAGCCATCCTTAATTGTGACCAAAGGTCTCCAAGGAGGTACAAACATAAATTAGGTCACTTAAAAGAAAGACAGTTCCTCCTATAGATTTAATCTACATTTCCATCAATGGAAATATCACATTATTCAAAGGACATAGATAAAGCTAAACTAAACTACAGAGTGTGAATTCCAGTTTGTAAATTAGTGTGAAAGTTAATTGATTTAGGAGGCCTACAGTATGAAAATTATCTAAAATCAGTGGTATCTAAATAATGGACGGATATTTTGGCATTACTCACAAGACTTTAATGCACTGCATGAAACAGCCTTGCATTCACCATTTGTCTGCAGTTTATTACTCATGCCTTAACCTGCTCATATAGGTTCTTACAGATTCTGAAATCCAGAATCAGCCTACCTAAAATCTCACTTTGAATAAATTTACAGAAAAAAAACACATGCATCCCGTTTTCTTTCCGTGCTGCATTAATGAGATCATTGACCTAACAAGAAGCTTCCTTTTCTCAGTTATACTGAATTTAAAATATGACACATCCACTGCAATGATCAAACAATGTGGAGACTGGACAAAAATCTCAAACTAGTTTGCTGCAGAATTATCAGTTAATAAGAAGTATATTTTGAGAAAAACTCTCTAGAGGAAGAGGTGATAGACAGTGGAAGACGAAGAGGAAGAACAGCATACATTAATAGCAATTTCCTGCACCATTACTCAGTTTAACTCATGACTAACCTTCTACACAAAAGCTACCGATCTAAAACTTCACATGCTAAACCTAACAAACAAATCAGACCTCCATTGAAAAATGGTATAACGCATCCTCAAGTAATTCACTAAGGGTGTGTTCTCTTGGTCCGGACCAAAAACAAAAATTATACATTTAGTCCTGGTTCTCTTAGCATTCACACTGGCATTTTTAACGCAGCTTCTTCACTTTTATGCAGCACTGTTCCACACTATTGTTGAACCCACTTTCCCTTAACCCATCACTGAACATTTTGAACACTTGAGCATTTTTGTGTGTGCTGGAAATATGCTCGTTGGACCAAATGTTAATAAGGAGCTTTACCTACTAATCGCTCCATGTCTGCCCTCTGCTCATTTTGTTGTGAGTAGTGTACACTGCTGTTCCCACTCTATGGGTCTCATCTTGTGACACCACATCCTATTATTGGTCCGTTTAGATGCCTTTGGTCCATATTGCTTTCATATATCAATCAAACCGCACCAAAGTTCGTTTGGAAGCTTGTTTGGTGCGCACCAAGGTCGGGTGGCAGCGTTTACACTTGTTCAAATGAACCGCATTAACAGAGCAATCGCAAAAGAGTTCGTTTTAATTGAACCAAACCTGCCAAGTATGAACACACCCTAACAGAGAACAGTTAAGAATTCAGCAGACTGCCATGTGTGTGTTACAGGGTTCATAGTGTAAGAGGCTGTTGAACTGACTGCAACCCTCTGAACTTGGTGTGGATCAAGTGCCTGGATGTGCGCACGAGATAATGGTTTGAATCCAAGTAGGGGTCTGACTACATATGTTACTTGTGGTCTAGTTATATTGTCTGTTTGAAATGTATGTTGGTCTTTTAAGCCTGATGTTTGGTATCTCTTGACATTGGAAACAATTTAGAAAGCAATAGCAATATTCATGTTACAACCTAATTCATTATATGGTTTACACCGCATTCATTACTATGGGTTTTTTATTGTATTTATTTAATTAATTACTTTTCAGTAAATTTACAGCAATACTGAGAGACAAATCAAGAGCATTCTGTAACCGAGTCTGTACTATGCAACTTTAGGAGATATTTAATAATCCAAACAAAACAACAAAAACAGGCTGAAACTCCTGTGATACAATACTCCTGTGATCCTCCTATGCATACACATTTAAAGACATTGATATCAGGTAGAAAGGGTTCATTCTTAGAGGATGTTTTACAATAACATTATTTCTGTTCAGCTGTAACAGTTTAATCACTTTATTCATAGGAAATTGCATAACTTCCTTTTGCATGATGTTAGAGCTGCAAAAAACTAAATATCTAACCTTAACCTGACCCAGAACCTGAATTCTGTACAGCAATCACATATAAAAACTTTCCTGAGAATAAATTTAATTTAGGTTCATAAATAACGTTGATTACTTGAAGCATTGATTCATCCTTTGAAGCAGCATACAATAGTCCAGGCCAATTATACGTATTGGTAACCCTCTTATAGCCAACCTACACGAACCTGCCTGACCTGATTAAATAGATTTATGAATCATTATTAACATTTTCTTAGAACAGTTAAATATGATAATGAATATGAGAGTATGATAATAAATTCCTTAATTGCTAAAAAGATATACATATAATGTGTTGTACTGGCATCTGCCATATCTAGAAAATTAATATTGGTAATAATGTTCATTAAAACCTCACAAACCCCAATGGACTGATCTCTGGGTAGTAAAACTATTTTTTTTATATTTAAATGTGATTACCACAACATATAGATAAATGTTATCTAGCACAACAAAATATTTTCAACACTAGAATAGTACACTTAAAATCCTGCATTGGTTCAGATAAATTATTTTCACTGCTTAATAACAGGTTGAAATATGCTATTAAATATATAAAAGTCAAACTCACCATTAATGAAGGAAGTTCGGGGGGTGAGTTTTGCCCATGTGACGGTTTGAAGCAAAACATGCAGCACGATTCCGGATGCTAGTCTCCGCAATGTCATACTGATGACTGATCCTGCGCCCACGTGGAGAGGAGGCAAAGAGAGACCAGAGGATTTCCACAGTGCCACAGACTGGGAGATAGATGGCACGCTGGTTGGAGGCTTTCAGAGAGTGAGTGTGTCCAACACCACTGAGCGTCTGTGACTGGTGCGGAGTTGAACAGAAGACAGGGACTTCCTCTGTTTGCCGAGACCAGTCATTGTGAAAGGGGCAGGAACTGCATCTTGGAGGAAAACCACAATAACTCAGATTCAGAACTGCGTTCGCCTGACAGTGACATTACCATTGATGGGGCTGGCTGAAACCGTATAGTATGTTGTACCATTCATGTACTTGTTACATGCAATTTCATACATGTGTTACATTTTTGGCCTGGAGAGAGACCAACAACTAGACTACAGATTTGGTTTCAAAGGTTTACATTACCTTAGAAACTAAAACAAAATTTTAAATATCTAATGAAGTGACTTTGTTTGTCATACTGTTTGTCTCATTTAAGCTATGTTACACTTTGGTATACTCTTGAAAGGAGGCCACCTATCACCCTAACATTTAAGAAATCAGTGAACAGGATGCTTGGATGTGTGGAATTGAAATCAGGTCTACTGGCCAGACCTTATTCCAAATAGTGTTCATTTCCCCCAGAAATGCATAAGCAGGGCGGTATGGTAATGAATTGTTGACGAGGGGAGGGATTCTGGCGGACCGTCGAGTGGGAATATTGATATGGGAAATACTGGTGTGTTGAAAAAGAAGGACATTACCACACTTGAGACCATTCAAAGTACAGGGACTAGAGTAAACCCTAGTCTCAAGGGATTGTCTTGATGACATCAAAGGACCTGAATCTCTACAGTATTGAATATAGATTATTTGAGTCAGGAATTCAAAACCCTGAATGGGATTGAAAAAGGTCATCTTTATTATTAAAACAATTAAGTTAATCGTTATGTGAATCCATTGGAAAATTTACATTCTGAAGCTCTAGTATGCCTATGCCACTTTTCATCAGCAGAGTCAATTTTCCCTTGAATTGAATTACTTCCTGCCCCCCCAAAAATTGCTTCGACTAAAGAAGCTACTTCCATATTTCGGTGATTGACATGCGATTTCTAGCCTAAATAACATGAAATGTAACCTGGCTTAATGGTATTGTGTGTATCTTTACTTTCTCAAGGTTTACGGATCAAATCTCACTTCCAACATAAGCCTGCAACAATATGGAAATGGTTAAAAACTTCTCCATAATGAATCTCCATTGCTATCTGGCATTGTTAATTATTATTAACCATTAGATTTAGTACTGAATTAGGAATATCTTCATAAAATGTATTCCAAATAAAGATGTTATCACTGGAATGTATTGTTACATTGCTTACTATAGTAAACACATGACCTAACTTGGTACACTTGCATTACAATAATACACAGGGCCACCACTTATGAAATCTTGATACATTATTGCATGAACACTAAATGGAATCACCACTGTAAATTGTCTGAATTACTAGAACACAAGATAACTAGAAAATACACTGTGATGACTTGTGATTGCTCTGTAGCACACTCTCCTCTTCTGCAATAAGTCGTCATTCAGCCACAACTCATAACAATGCCTAAGACCGTCCTCATAGCCTGGTCAATTTGATTTGTGTCAAAAAGGGAATGATTTGTGCAAAACTCAAACGTTGAACAATAATTAGAATTAGAATTCATAATCATAATAATACATTATATAAAGTAAATATTAAGGTAATTAAGTAAAAAGTGAAAATAATAACAGCAAATAAAGTCAATGAGGTAACCTTATGACACCTGTGGTCCCCGGGCTCCTGCTCCCCCCGTGACTTATAATTGTTATAAGATATCACATTATGTTTTACATTTACCCATTTATACAGCTGGGCATTTCCTGGAGCAATCTAGGTAAGGTACCTTGCTCAAGGGTACAACAGCAGTGCCCCCACCTGGAATTGAACCCACAACCCTCCACTCCAGAGTCCAGAATCCAGAGCCCTAACCACTACTCCACACTACTCCCTTGTCACCAGCCACCAGTCCTTGGTTTTGCGTCTTCCAACTTGTTCCCGGGGAGGTAGGTGGCCATAGATTGGCCGTCCTCCGTTTCCCCTGGTTTCCTTTGTGAGGGGGGGGGGATAAGTGATGCAGTGCCGGGTGGTGCAGTGGGGGACCACCAGGTTGGAGCGATTTACTGAGTATCGATCCACTTCCTGTTATGGAGAGACAGGAGGAGAGCCTGGAAGTGGAGCGTTTTGATAGTGAGTTACAGAGAGAAGAACTGATTCTTTCTTCAATTTGCATTTAGTTTTTCACAATAATCAGAAAGTGGAAGCGCTCTCCACCACCATCATCAAAACACCAAATGAGGGAAGAATGGTGTTCCATCTCTCCAGTAGAGTTCCAGAGACGTATAGAATTTATGCCAATAGCATTGAAGCTGTTCTGGCGGCTCGTGGTAGCCCAACACCTTACAGGGACACTTTATGTTGGTTCTTCCTATACACACACAAAAACTGTAAAACTTTCAATACTCGCTGGGTCTTAAGTAGCAGCCGGTGTCCAATAGTCAGCGGGTTGATTTGCATAGTCATGTAAACAAAAGCTGGTCTCTAATAAACGCCATTTAGATAGTGTCACTATTTGGTGCATTAGACCACGATAAACCATGTCCTCTTGTACTTTACTGCTGTTACAAAACTGACTTGATAAGGTTTTATAATTAAAGACAAAGTAAATCGATGGTTTCATATTATTACATATTTACATAAACTTCAATATTTAGTTTTTGCATCTTTCTTGTTTTCAGTAAATATATATTGTGTATTAATTCAAAATAAAATCTCACATAGATATATATATATATATATATATATATCACACACCTAAAGGATTATTAGGAACACCATACTAATACTGTGTTTGACCCCCTTTCGCCTTCAGAACTGCCTTAATTCTACGTGACATTGATTCAACAAGGTGCTGAAAGCATTCTTTAGAAATGTTGGCCCATATTGATAGGATAGCATCTTGCAGTTGATGGAGATTTGTGGGATGCACATCCAGGGCACGAAGCTCCCGTTCCACCACATCCCAAAGATGCTCTATTGGGTTGAGATCTGGTGACTGTGGGGGCCAGTTTAGTACAGTGAACTCATTGTCATGTTCAAGAAACCAATTTGAAATGATTCGACCTTTGTGACATGGTGCATTATCCTGCTGGAAGTAGCCATCAGAGGATGGGTACATGGTGGTCATAAAGGGATGGACATGGTCAGAAACAATGCTCAGGTAGGCCGTGGCATTTAAACGATGCCCAATTGGCACTAAGGGGCCTAAAGTGTGCCAAGAAAACATCCCCCACACCATTACACCACCACCACCAGCCTGCACAGTGGTAACAAGGCATGATGGATCCATGTTCTCATTCTGTTTACGCCAAATTCTGACTCTACCATCTGAATGTCTCAACAGAAATCGAGACTCATCAGACCAGGCAACATTTTTCCAGTCTTCAACTGTCCAATTTTGGTGAGCTTGTGCAAATTGTAGCCTCTTTTTCCTATTTGTAGTGGAGATGAGTGGTACCCGGTGGGGTCTTCTGCTGTTGTAGCCCATCCGCCTCAAGGTTTTACGTGTTGTGGCTTCACAAATGCTTTGCTGCATACCTTGGTTGTAACGAGTTGTTATTTCAGTCAAAGTTGCTCTTCTATCAGCTTGAATCAGTCGGCCCATTCTCCTCTGACCTCTAGTATCAACAAGGCATTTTCGCCCACAGGACTGCCGCATACTGGATGTTTTTCCCTTTTCACACCATTCTTTGTAAACCCTAGAAATGGTTGTGCGTGAAAATCCCAGTAACTGAGCAGATTGTGAAATACTCAGACCGGCCCGTCTGGCACCAACAACCATGCCACGCTCAAAATTGCTTAAATCACCTTTCTTTCCCATTCAGACATTCAGTTTGGAGTTCAGGAGATTGTCTTGACCAGGACCACACCCCTAAATGCATTGAAGCAACTGCCATGTGATTGGTTGGTTAGATAATTGCATTAATGAGAAATTGAACAGGTGTTCCTAATAATCCTTTAGGTGAGTGTATATATATATATATATATATATATATATATATATATATATATATATATATATATAGCTGTATATTTGTATTGCTGTTAATTGAAGTGATTGAACTGTCAATTGTGACATAATGCATAAGGAAGCATAATGTTGATGGTTTGGTTTAAAGCACATTTCCACAGTTTTGGTTATTTAGCGAGAGTTCACAGTATATCGAATCTTAGACAGCTAACAGAATTACTGGTATCTTGTTTTCAGTCTCATGTATAGTTCACCATACATTGAATGTTTGTTTGCATCTTTGGAAAGGAAATTATTAAAAAAATAAATACATAAAAGCCTGGCCTATTAGTATTTCTACAATGAAGCAATGTTACCAGGCTCTTCTTATCCTGCATGAGTCCACGATGTCCTTTTATTTATGAATGTTTATTACAAATTGCTGGTCTGCAATTGACACCGGGGCTTCTTGCAGTTATTTGGAATAAACAACGGGGACGTTTAATTTAAGTTTTATAGTATATATATATATATATATATATATATATATATATATATATATACACTCACCTAAAGGATTATTAGGAACACCATACTAATACTGTGTTTGACCCCCTTTCGCCTTCAGAACTGCCTTAATTCTACGTGGCATTGATTCAACAAGGTGCTGAAAGCATTCTTTAGAAATGTTGGCCCATATTGATAGGATAGCATCTTGCAGTTGATGGAGATTTGTGGGATGCACATCCAGGGCACGAAGCTCCCGTTCCACCACATCCCAAAGATGCTCTATTGGGTTGAGATCTGGTGACTGTGGGGGCCAGTTTAGTACAGTGAACTCATTGTCATGTTCAAGAAACCAATTTGAAATGATTCGACCTTTGTGACATGGTGCATTATCCTGCTGGAAGTAGCCATCAGAGGATGGGTACATGGTGGTCATAAAGGGATGGACATGGTCAGAAACAATGCTCAGGTAGGCCGTGGCATTTAAACGATGCCCAATTGGCACTAAGGGGCCTAAAGTGTGCCAAGAAAACATCCCCCACACCATTACACCACCACCACCAGCCTGCACAGTGGTAACAAGGCATGATGGACCCATGTTCTCATTCTGTTTACGCCAAATTCTGACTCTACCATCTGATGTCTCAACAGAAATCGAGACTCATCAGACCAGGCAACATTTTTCCAGTCTTCAACTGTCCAATTTTGGTGAGCTTGTGCAAATTGTAGCCTCTTTTTCCTATTTGTAGTGGAGATGAGTGGTACCCGGTGGGGTCTTCTGCTGTTGTAGCCCATCCGCCTCAAGGTTGTACGTGTTGTGGCTTCACAAATGCTTTGCTGCATACCTCGGTTGTAACGAGTGGTTATTTCAGTCAAAGTTGCTCTTCTATCAGCTTGAATCAGTCGGCCCATTCTCCTCTGACCTCTAGCATCAACAAGGCAGTTTTTCCCTTTTCACACCATTCTTTGTAAACCCTAGAAATGGTTGTGCGTGAAAATCCCAGTAACTGAGCAGATTGTGAAATACTCAGACCGGCCCGTCTGGCACCAACAACCATGCCACGCTCAAAATTGCTTAAATCACCTTTCTTTCCCATTCAGACATTCAGTTTGGAGTTCAGGAGATTGTCTTGACCAGGACCACACCCCTAAATGCATTGAAGCAACTGCCATGTGATTGGTTGGTTAGATAATTGCATTAATGAGAAATTGAACAGGTGTTCCTAATAATCCTTTAGGTGAGTGTATATATATATATATATTTAATGTTTTGGAAGGGGGGCTAGCTTTCCAGGTGGTTCTAGGGTGGGATTGGTCTGACCTAGGCTCTCTAATGTTAAATTGATTGGGGTTACACAGGAACGTGGAACAAGGGGGGACAGTACCTCTGATAGCTGCAGGAGATGAGGAGTCCGGCCCAGCTTACACTCAGAACGGAAAAGTGGGCTGGGGTTCCCGAGTGTGAGAGCAGTCGTGTGACAGCTCCAAGGAGGGAACAGGACTCTCTCCTGGCCTGCAGACTTTGCCCTTGACCAGTCAAGAGATGATGCCTGTGTGATCAGGTTTTGGTCATCGATAGTCAAGTGGTGAATGCTGACAGAGCCCACTGCTACTCCCAGTTTCATATGAAAAAAGATTTGGTATATTGGGTGGACCAAAGATGCACTGGGGAAGATAGGGTGAGCAATTACTCATACCTGTCAAACCTTGGCACTTTGTGTTCAATGGCTAGTCACCTGTGATGAGACGAGACGAGACCATAAGCAGAATAACTGCTTGTTTTTTCTGGCCAGGGATTAATAAAGACTGTCCTGACTAAAAATTATGTCTCTGATACAGTTCAGTTCAGGGGTGTCCTTTTACACTGGTGACGGATCACACCCTCCTGCAGTGGCTTCATCGAATGAAGGACACTAAACACTGGATCACCCGGTGGTATTTAGCCCTGTAGGGATACCAATTTTGAGTGCATCACAGGCCAGGTCCCCTCCACCGCCCCTGCTTTGGGTCTGAATGGGCCTCGAGCCCATTCTAGCGGGGTCGGCCCTGTCCCAGGATGGCTGTTGGTGAGGACTGGGTTGCCTCATCAGTAGCGGCAGCTGCGTCTTGATGAGGTGTTTTGCACCAGGTAATCAGATGCACCTGCCGCGCAGACGCAGACAGCAATCAGTGCGATCATGAAGAAATTAGTTTTATTAGTTGCATGGAGTGAAGTCCACAAACAGAAACAATTACTGCTTACAGTTAATATCCAAGTGTATTAAAAACGTGCTGAACACAGATTTCACAGGACCCCATTGCAGTGCCGTGACAAGTTTAAAAAATAACTGAAGGACAATAATCTGAGCAGCAGCAGTGGATTTTATTAACATTTGATTACGAACTGGACGGTGTTTCAGGCTGTTGTTGTGAAAGGTGTGCAGGTCTGTTGTACAAAAGCCCTGCAGAGACCATCAGTATGAAGGCGAATACAATTTAGTTAACGCGTGCCCCTAGTTAAATTAATGAATAAATAAATACAGCAGATCTGGTTTCCCTCTAAAACATTAAGGACTGTTTTTATAAATACATCCAATGTCTGAAACGTGTACACTTTAGTTAAATTATAGCTTGCTATATTGTACTTGCTGTTAATGTGATTAATTGTGAAACGTGTATTTTGTCTCGTTTCAACTGTAACTTAAATTAGTAAGTAAATTAAAAATAATATGGCAAAACGTGTTGTTTGCAGTTACAAATCTGTAGTAAGAGTAATAAGGGAGTCAAGTTGTGCTGTTTAAAATACATATCTACTAGCACATCTTGATTACAATAATACTAAATAACAAATATTTATTTTTATTGTTGCACATGGAAAGATATCTTGTGGTACCATAATGCATGTCTGAATGAAATAGTCTATAAACGTTTAGCTCTTCCTAATATTTCTTAATAGAAACGTGTATTTATTACACTGTCTCCAATCATGTAAAGCAGAAATAATAAAATAGCCACAAAAGTGCTTTCCACGTCAGACTATCGCTCATAGTGTTGTTTTCTGTCCTTGTTTTTAAAACAACACTATCCAACAACCGTAGGCACGGCCAGTGGAAACGAGGCATTAGAGTGCTCATGACAGTGTTCAGTGTTTGCTTTTCTTTTGCTTGTTGTGTTAGTTTGTTTATTTTGAACATTCTCGCATTGGCTACCTGAACCCACTGCATTGTTCAGATCTGTTATAGACTGCTACACTGAAGTGATTGTATCCAGATACACATAACATCATAATAATTGAATGACAAGTATTCGTTAAAGCAGCTTACTATTAACTAATGTATTGGCTTTTTGGAATTTTGAATCTTTAACTCCAGGAACAATTAAGTAAAAAACTGCAGGTAAATGTAACGTACAAGGTATTTTATAAGTAGATTAATACGGTTCATATTCAATAATAATAATGGAAAAATCTGAAAAAAAGTAATGTCAATTAAACAGCCTATGTATTTTTCCTTGTAAGGCATTATTCAGATCTGCTGTTTAAAATTACTGTAAATGATGCTGAAGTATCAAAAGAGACTTTCTCTCTCTTTCAGTTCCCTAACATCTTCCAAAATGATTCATTTTGAAATCCTCCTCAGACATACATCTCTATTTCTTATGCCTGATATTACACTGCAGGTTCCTCACAATATTCACTAGTAAATGTTTAAAGTCATGAAAATCGAAGAGTGTAGCACGCACATGGTTTTAAATGTCATTCTGTAGGTGCTAAAATGAAGGCCCTGTTAAATTCATAGAAGTACATTGCCACAGCTACATGACTTGGTTGTCAGTCCAGAACTTCACATTTTAAATCAAACCAGTCTTAAGGATAGGATTAAAGATTGGATTATATATAGTAATCACTACATCATCAACAGTCAAAATATGAAATATCCATCAGCATTGTGGCAGTTTAGACTAATCTGTGACTGATGTGGTTGTCTTAATGATTATAAAATATTTGATATTGCCACAAAAACACTAAAGATGGAAGAAGATTGCTATTATAAAGACAAAATATATTAAATATTCATGATAGGGAGAAAAATAGCAATTCATTCAATAACCTTATACAATTGCTTTCATTCGTTTATTTCAGGTACTGACATTATAAATATTGATCCATCCTAGTTTACACTTTTTCTGTGGTTCCAGAGCTGAGCCATTATCTGTTGTTGCACCCACAATGATGAGTTAATAACTTTAACAATAACAAGGTTCAAAACTGTCATAAAAAGCCCCTCAATTGCTACTGTATTTTGAAAATAACATCACACAGATATTTATTTTCTTCTTCTGAAAGAGCACGATCTGCCAGCATGCCTGTAGACCACTCCATGTTACTCTGCTTTATTGTTTCTTTATCCGACATATTTACAAGTGTTGTTAAATATAATGGAAACGTAAAACAAAAGTTTGGAATTTTTTGCTAAATGCACAGAAGACCCCAAAAAGCTTAATGTAAATTTTCAACTGAAAATTGATAAATCATGGAGGAACAAGCAATCTCCAGGATCATTTAACCAATGAGTTGATGTATCCATTTGGGCATAATGGGTCATTTGCATAGAACTGAAAGCAGCATACTGGAGATGATCCTGTGTTTAGCACAAAGCTCCATACTATTATTACATTATTATTTTTATTATTAATAATAATAAACCAAAAAATATAATGTTGACACAAACTCTGATCTGTAAAAAAGGGAGTCTTTTTATTATAGTTAACCAAAATGTCAAGGTTACTCTGTTCCAGTATATTTACTACTTTCAGTAAAGTTGTGCCTTTTAAGGTTACTGATATTGAGGTTCACACTGATTTGCCTTTTTCAACACTTTTTTCTGTATTGAATAAAATACAAATTAAAGTTAACATACATATGTTACCGCACGCACAGTTTATTATGAGGAAGGTGATTTTACTGGAAGGTTTCATGTTTCATGCAAGTAAAATCAATACCTATACAAAAACTGTGTGCTTGTAAAAATAAATAAAAACATGATTACATTCAAGAAAACTTATTTTAAACTACAAGGGGATGTTTTAGCTTGTTTATATGGATTACCTGGGGCAAAAAAAGTAGGATTTTTATTACAATCTATACACTAGTAGATAATGTGACATCATCAATAAAGTATGCAAATTTGCACCAATAAAGCTTCGAACCTATGTTCAGTAATGTGTTGCAACCCTAAGGTAAAAACTGACCCTTCAGGGCAGCCCTAGGTGGGTGGGGTTTCTGAGGCTTGTGGACAACAACAACCAATGAGCTCCACAGTATTCTCAGGGAGAGCCACATCAGTCCTCCACATGAAGGTATAGTATAGCAACACACATTTAGTAGTATGGGATCCCTATATCCCGCTTGGTTAAGCAGAAGGAGATGTTGTGGAAAGTCAAGGCTAAAAATAATTGTTGATTCCAAATAAGGAGGGTATAAATTAAATTAAATAAAATAACTTGCTAAGTTGTTTCTCTCCATGACCAAGGCTTGCAAGTCATCTCAACTTTTTTTGAGATGACAAAGCAGGTATCAAAATTGAATTGTAATGAAACTATGCACAAATAAAATATATGTAAGGAAGAACAGCCAGCTACCAAATGTATTGACCTGTTGATAAATCTGGAGGTGTGTGGGCACTAACAGGCAATGAGTAAATGTGGAAACTATTAACTTAACACATTTGTAAAGTGTATCTGAAATACAGCATCCTGTTCCATTGTGGTTTATATACTTCCGCTTGCAGATGTTGACAGCGATTCATGTATTAAAAGCAACAAAACTGCAAGAGACAAAATAAATCTGATGGAAAAAAATAACTAATTAAAAGCCTGTGTTTAAATTTTAAAAATGTGGATGTTTTTTTTTTTATATATATATATAAAATAAACACCACTTACAAAATTACAATGACAAATATCTCATTGTACACTTAGGTGAATGCTGACAGTTTGTCTTGAGATGCCAAGAAAAAGCTGTAACAAGAGAAATTAAAGGGCAAATTCATAACCATACTAATTCAACTATCACTTGCCTACAATTACCCCTGACATTGTTTCTGGCTGATATTCTTATTGTATTACACATTATATTACCTTATTTTTCTATTATGTTTTTCTGCATTATTTTCTACTGATTTTCAGACACTGTACTCAAAGATGTGCTATGTGTTCCTGCATCAGGGTGCTCTTTTTCATCTGATGCTGTCTGCTTAGAAATTAAACTCACAATCGACATCTGCTTTGATTAGTATGGCTGCCAAAATAATCGAAAAAGCAAAAACTCCTTTAAATGCATTTAAATCCAATTAGAGGGTTAATATTGCCACCTTCAGGATTGGAGTGTAATCAGCAAATGCAATTATTTTTTTCCCCTTTCTAAAACCTTCAAACCACATTTTTATACACATTGATATGAACGTATTATTAAAATGTACTGTAAAATGAATAGATAAGAGAAATATAAAGAGAAGAGTCCTTATGCTACATAAAATGACGAATGTATTGCAGTTTTCTTTTTTTACATAATTTAATTCAGAGCAAAACATCTGAACAGCTATCGATTAATATGATAATCGATTATTCTATACATAAAACGATCGATTATTTGAATAATCACAAAAACAAAAACATTGTTTTATTATCAATACATTCTTATGGGGTCCTGGTGCCAACATTGCATCTTATTCTAGAGTTCTCCGAACTCAGCATTGTGATGGATCTGGCTGCCGCAAACACTGCTTAATTACCTTCTATTCTGCACTGTTTTCTGAACGTATCTCGCCACAACACTCTATAGCTCTTGGTAAAAATTACATAAACTACAACTATGTGCAACTAATAATAAAACTAGCAATTATAATATACAACTATATTTATATACTTGTAAAAGGTAAATGGATTGCCGCAACAGACGGAAGACAGGTACATGGAGGCTCTAAACAACATGCGACTGAATAAAAACATGGCATGATCGTGGACCCCGGCTTTCAACTCATTCTACAGTATCAACACTGGCTTTGGGAATGACAAGAAACTACAGTGAGGGAAAAAAGTATTTGATCCCCTGCTGATTTTGAAGGTTTGCCAACTGACAAAAAATGATCAGTCTATAATTTTAATGGTAGGTGTATTTTAACAGTGAGAGACAGAATAACAACAAAAAAATCCAGAAAAACGCATTTCAAAAAAGTTATACATTGATTTGCATGTTAATGAGGGAAATAAGTATTTGACCCCTTCGACTTAGTACTTGGTGGCAAAACCCTTGTTGGCAATCAGAGGTCAGACGTTTCTTGTAGTTGGCCACCAGGTTTGCACACATCTCGGGAGGGATTTTGTCCCACTCCTCTTTGCAGATCCTCTCAAAGTCATTAAGGTTTCGAGGCTGACGTTTGGCAACTCGAACCTTCAGCTCCCTCCCTTCTATGGGATAAAGGTCTGGAGACTGGCTAGGCCACTCCAGGACCTTAATGTGCTTCTTCTTGAGCCACTCCTTTTTTGCCTTGGCTGTGTGTTTTGGGTCATTGTCATGCTGGAATACCCATCCACGACCCATTTTCAATGCCCTGGCTGAGGGAAGGAGGTTCTCACCCAAGATTTGATGCTACATGGCCCCGTCCATTGTCCCTTTGATGCGGTGCAGTTGTCCTGCCCCCTTAGCAGAAAAACACCCCCAAAGCATAATGTTTCCACCTCCATGTTTGACGGTGGGGATGGTGTTCTTGGGGTCATTCCTCCTCCTCCAAACACGGCGAGTTGAGTTGATGCCAAAGAGCTCGATTTTGGTCTCATCTGTCCACAACACTTTCACCCAGTTCTCCTCTGAATCATTCAGATGTTCATTGGCAAATTTCAGACGGGCCTGTACATGTGCTTTCTTGAGCAGGGGGACCTTGCGGGCGCTGCAGGATTTCAGTCCTTCACGGCGTAGTGTTACCAATTGTTTTTTTGGTGACTATGGTCCCAGCTGCCTTGAGATCATTAACAAGATCCTCCCGTGTAGTTCTGGCCTGATTCCTCACCGTTCTCATGATCATTGAAACTCCACGAGGTGAGATCTTACATGGAGCCCCAGAGCGAGGGAGACTGACAGTTATTTTGTGTTTCTTCCATTTGCGAATCATCGCACCAACTGTTGTCACCTTCTCACCAAGCTGCTTGGTGATGGTCTTGTAGCCCATTCCAGCCTTGTGTAGGGCTACAATCTTGTCCCTGACATCCTTGGACAGCTCTTTGGTCTTGGCCATGGTGGAGAGTTTGGAATCTGATTGATTGATTGCTTCTGTGGACAAGTGTCTTTTATACAGGTAACGAGCAGACATAAGGAGCACTCCCTTTAAGAGAGTGCTCCTAATCTCAGCTCGTTACCTGTATAAAAGACACCTGGGAGCCAGAAATCTTGCTGATTGATAGGGGATCAAATACTTATTTCCCTCATTAACATGCAAATCAATTTATAACTTTTTTGAAATGCGTTTTTCTGGATTTTTTTGTTATTCTGTCTCTCTCTGTTAAAATACACCTACCATTAAAATTATAGACTGATCATTTCTTTGTTAGTGGGCAAACGTACAAAATCAGCAGGGGATCAAATACTTTTTTCCCTCACTGTACATGGCACTGAGGGTTTTCATCTGACATGTGTGCGTACATCATGGTATTGAAGTGGTTAAATGCTCAGTCCTGTTGTCCTCCATAGCGCCCGAAGCCTACATATGTTTCAAACGTCTATATCCAAAATTCTACGTAGAATTTGACATGCCTGAAACATGCACATAATCCATGTGTCTTCCATCGCGGCTCACGTATGCGCAACATCCCACATGTCTACAGCATAACTTAAAAATTACTTTACACGTAAACCTGAGTTTCCCAGCTTAAATCAATTCATTTGTTCAATGCTGCGACTGTTGGTGCACAAGCATTGGCGAGAAACCAATTGATTTTAACTGTGTGCTTGTATTCAAAAGACACTTTTAAGTTATTCTGTACCTTTGGGAAATTGTGCCACGATTGAAGACAGATGTAGAATTACGTGCATGTATAGGTATGTCACATTCGATGTTAAATTTTGGATATAGATTTTTGCATAGATTAGCATGAGAGAAAACCTTACATGGGAGGCAAGCAGCAAATACAACACTTTCGTCAGCGCAATGTAGGGCTAATATCAAGGATATTAATAAGAATGGCTAAGATAGAGGTAACGTAGCTAAATGACTATTCAACGGCTGAAATAGAAGTCGACGTATTTTACAAGTCGACTAATTGTTGCAGCCCTAATGAGTTATCTTATTTAATGTAAATACAGTCATTTTTTCTGTAATTGATTACTTTGAAATACATGTTGAAATGGAACAAAACTAAAGAAAAAATGTAAGCGTGAAAAGAGATGTGAAAATAATCCACATATAAATTATGAACAAATGTTCTTTCTATAAAACAATCTTCATAGAAAATCAATGGAATTTCAGGAAACTGAAACAAAACAAAAATATACACACTGCTGTCTTATCTCTGACAAGATAACTCAAGCAACTGAAATCTTTATTTTTCTCTACTCTAAATCAATGTTCAACAAACGCTGACAAGACATCACTGATACATAAGTAAGGCATAAGAAAGAATACTTTATATAATTCACAAAAAAAATGTAGGCATACTTTTTACTTCAACTTCATGTGAGAAATATCATTATCAGATTGGTAGATGTTCCATGTCAAAGTATTAAGCTCATTTATTTTCTGTTGCATTCTGCAGCTCAGGTTTGCATGATTGCAAACTTAGCAAGGGTATCTGTTCAAAATGTTACCCTGATTGCTAGCTTAGGAGTAAAAAGACCAGAACCACTAAATGTGACTTCCTTTGCCATATCTAAAGATTAAATCTGCAGTAGAAAATGAACCACTGATGTAAACAAAATATGTCCCAAATCATACCTTTTTATTTCTTATACATTTCTGTTAGGGAACATTTATGAACTTTGATGTTTTATTATTGTGCCCTTACATGTGCAATTTGTAACAGAAAATGTAAATATATAGTAAATGTTCAGAAAAGTGGTGATTGAAGGTTGGCTTTTGGGGACCGTGCCACACTTTGAGAACTCCTGCTCTAGTCCTTGTTTGTGTATGACAATTCTTTGAGACCAGCATTTACTCTAGACAACTCTCTTTTTGTATCGTGGTGAAAGATCGAAGAGCACTATAGAATATTTATATTATTTATTTATTGGCAGAAATATTATTTTCTCAAATTCAAGTTTACATTTCTATTCTGTTAGATGGGAAAAAAAAACCCTCCAGCATATCATTTTAATTGTATTATTATTTTAATTGTGGTGATCAAATCCTGATCAAGGGACCCATGTGAGTTTTCACTCAACTTGAGCTCCTTATCACTTATATCTAATTAAAATAATTTAATTGATCTTTTGTTTTTTTAAATAGTTTTAATACAAATAGTTGGTGTTATCATAAACCCTATACTGATTGTGTGGTTTTGTAACTTTTGTAAAGAGTCCATACGAAGTTTAAAATCCTTAGGAGACTATTCCTGCCTACGACTATGCATTATTATACACTCACCTAAAGGATTATTAGGAACACCATACTAATACTGTGTTTGACCCCCTTTCGCCTTCAGAACTGCCTTAATTCTACGTGGCATTGATTCAACAAGGTGCTGAAAGCATTCTTTAGAAATGTTGGCCCATATTGATAGGATAGCATCTTGCAGTTGATGGAGATTTGTGGGATGCACATCCAGGGCACGAAGCTCCCGTTCCACCACATCCCAAAGATGCTCTATTGGGTTGAGATCTGGTGACTGTGGGGGCCAGTTTAGTACAGTGAACTCATTGTCATGTTCAAGAAACCAATTTGAAATGATTCGACCTTTGTGACATGGTGCATTATCCTGCTGGAAGTAGCCATCAGAGGATGGGTACATGGTGGTCATAAAGGGATGGACATGGTCAGAAACAATGCTCAGGTAGGCCGTGGCATTTAAACGATGCCCAATTGGCACTAAGGGGCCTAAAGTGTGCCAAGAAAACATCCCCCACACCATTACACCACCACCACCAGCCTGCACAGTGGTAACAAGGCATGATGGATCCATGTTCTCATTCTGTTTACGCCAAATTCTGACTCTACCATCTGAATGTCTCAACAGAAATCGAGACTCATCAGACCAGGCAACATTTTTCCAGTCTTCAACTGTCCAATTTTGGTGAGCTTGTGCAAATTGTAGCCTCTTTTTCCTATTTGTAGTGGAGATGAGTGGTACCCGGTGGGGTCTTCTGCTGTTGTAGCCCATCCGCCTCAAGGTTGTACGTGTTGTGGCTTCACAAATGCTTTGCTGCATACCTCGGTTGTAACGAGTGGTTATTTCAGTCAAAGTTGCTCTTCTATCAGCTTGAATCAGTCGGCACATTCTCCTCTGACCTCTAGCATCAACAAGGCAGTTTTTCCCTTTTCACACCATTCTTTGTAAACCCTAGAAATGGTTGTGCGTGAAAATCCCAGTAACTGAGCAGATTGTGAAATACTCAGACCGGCCCGTCTGGCACCAACAACCATGCCACGCTCAAAATTGCTTAAATCACCTTTCTTTCCCATTCAGACATTCAGTTTGGAGTTCAGGAGATTGTCTTGACCAGGACCACACCCCTAAATGCATTGAAGCAACTGCCATGTGATCGGTTGGTTAGATAATGAGATAATGAGAAATTGAACAGGTGTTCCTAATAATCCTTTAGGTGAGTGTATGTAACCTCTTAAGAGTTGCTAAGACAGGTTAAAAAGAGCAGCAATTCTCTGCAATGTCTTGGCTACAACACCTTAATCAAAATATATGCAACAAGGAGCAAGGGTAGCAAAAGAAAAACTATAAATTAAGGAGTCAATATGCCTAAGCAGTTAACAGTTTAAAGGGAACAAACTGTTCAGCTCTAGGGTTCATTGTAATGAGATCTGATTTGTACACTATATAATTTTAAGATTTCTTCATTGATAAGACCATCAATTTAATATCCTTTGTTTTGTTCAGCAACGAAACAACCAACCACCTTATCTAGTTTTTTTTTATCTAAACCTGCCAATCCTTGGACTCACACACACTCATTCTCATAAATCCTGACTTTCAAAAGACAGTGTTTTTGTGTAGCATATTTTCCACAACAAACACAATAAGCTTGCCACCTACAGTAATACAGTAATCTCAGCTGTCCACTCCATCTATCCAGGTTACCCGACATTTCCCAAAATCCAATTATCATCCTGAACAATTACAATCCACTAAATTGAACAAGCCTGTGTTAGTTTAAATAAAGGACATGCACAGACACACACAAACTCACACAAATAATTATTCAGTATGTCAAAGAAGAAAACAAACTTTTCTGTAGATCTCAATTAGATACTCATGATCAAAATCAGGTCCCTATCTGAGCCCATTTCTTGCTAAACCTGTTGATCAGGTTGTCACAATTGTGCAACAGAGAAAAATCTAGTTATCTCAAAACTAGCTCTCTAATCTTAAACTGATCAATTCTCACCTACAAGCTTTTCATCTTATGTTAGCATCAGTTGAATTAAGGCAAATTAAGCCATAAGGGAATATTATAAAAATATTCTGTATCTGAAAAACTATAGAAACACTTCAGGATTAACAGTGGATCAAGGACCCCAGGGAACCCAAGTGGAAATTAAAAAGTGCATTGAAGATGGAAAATGAAAGCAGTCATGGGTGTCTGGTACAAGCTACCCAGACAAGCAAGATAGATTGTGATTTTTTTAATGCTATTAATTTTAGAAACCTATAAGGAAGGCTGACATAATACTGTGTATATATGACCCAAAATAAAAAAATAACAAGCCTCCCTTTACCAAGTAATGTACTACAGCAGAAATTATGCAGTTTTAGATTGACTTAAGTCCACATGACTGTTAGTATGGACAGCAGTGTTCCTGGCAGCATGGACTGGGCTGGACTTTTATGGGAATGCCCCTATACATCTACCAACATCATAACATACCTTAGCACAATACCAAGTTGATCACATTGATTGAAAGATAACAGTACTGAAAACATTAAAGTGACAGTAACTGGATTGGTGAATTAAGGAAGTGAAAGACCAACATTTGCCATTCACTTGCTATACGGTGGGTGTGTAGGAATGACATATTCCTCTGGCCTTTTATTAAACATATTTAAGACCAGAAGCATGGCCTTCACCCTATTAAAGACATTGTACACAGCTATGTTTGAATTTATATTCTGTACCTTGTTCCAAAACTTCCTGCTGTATATGGTATCAACAAAAACAGGTTTTAATGCAGGCCACGTAGTCTTCTAGTAATCACTTATAACCTTTTTAAATGATTTTGAGCAGTATTCCCACACTTAAAGTGTTTTAAACAAAATAGTATTAATATTAGTTGAGCATTCAGCCGAACATGGATCAGATAGTGATTAGTGTCATGGAGGGCTCAACTGGTAAGAGTGCAGGCTGAGCTGTATAGTCAGCACTGTTTCCAGTCCAATCCTTGAAGTGAGGCAGGGTTAACAATGATCTACAATTTAATTAAGTCTGTTGGCAAAGTTCACTCGTTATGCAGACCTTCAAAGTTTTATTCTAACCTCCAAAGGTTTGTTATGAAAGAGTCAGTTGTTGGTTTGGTTAAACCCATGGGATAATAATTATTTTATGAGCTCAATTGTCAGTCATTTTGTCATTTAACCACATCAAACTTTGTATTTGTTTAATGCCCATTCCTTGAGTAAAAGTTGTTAATGTAAAAGTTGACTACAACCAAAGGCCTTTTCTTCTCAGACATGGGTGAAAAGCATTGCAATAAACATATTCAATACTGATGTTAATATTTTATAAAGAACCCTGCTAGATCACTTCATTTGAATTCAATAAAATTCCCCTACCTCAAACCATCTAAAATATTGGTTTGCGGATTACATTCAAACATCATTTTTGCATCCAAACCTTTGAATGTGAAAATGTATCCTTTGTTACAGCCCACCTGTGGCTTATTGAGCACCTTTGAGCCCTGCATTTTTATCAGTATGATCTCCCTCCAATTTGAAATCAATTTGGCTCACTACTACAATTCCAACTCTTAGTGCAGCAAGGATGTAGGCCGTTCACTCTTTCAAACACTTCCTCTGAAACATGGTTTGTCTCTTCTTTTCCTTATTGCTAACAAATAGCCTGAAATGATTGTGCAACTAAATCTGTTTGTTTTGTTTTTTCAGTTTATTTTAATAGGTCAATGCAAGTCAAACTTTTAAAAGGGATTCATAGCTGACATTTAACTCCACATGTATAATTAATAAATTAATACAAGGTAGGAGTCCACAAAAGGGTTATGACAAAAATAAAATACAAATATTATTAATAATAATAATAATAATTATAATAAAACAGAGCTTACACAAAAGAGAAGCAAAATTAAATAATGATCCAGTATCAATAACACTACAGTGATAAATGTGATTTAAGATAATTTAAGATAAGTAATCAAGATGGAAAACTGAATGCTCTGGTGTCAAAACAGAGGAAGTAAACAGGCAGTCAGCTGTTATAGTTAAGTATCAGATTCACTTCTTATAAAAGAGATTGGGAGATGAAGAAAGAGCTTACTGTGCTGTCTGTTTCTGATCTGTGCAAAGCAGAGAGCTCAAGTGCAAAGATCAAGGGAATAAAAAAATATATTGGGTCTGGTTTCATGATTAAAATGTCCCCTTGATCTTGATTAAAACTAAAGCACCTCAGAGAGGATAGAAACGGTCAACTGGATTGGAGGTAAAATTAAACCACACAAAAAAGTGAAACTCAAATCATACAAGAAAAATCCAGTTTAAATTGATGTGTAATTTAAACCTATTCAATGAGTGTTTTGTTTTTCTATTGAAGACCGAATGAAAAACATTTCAAATTAAATATGACAAATATAGTATTTTGGATTCACAATATCTAAGAAAAGTAGGTCTATTAGAAACACCAGCATTAACTGTTGTCAAGACACTGAATTGTAACAACCAGATGACCAGAGGACAAAAACATGTTACATCACTTAATGATGGACTGCCTTTATTAAAAACAAAGACTGGACTAATAACCGGGTTGTGGCAATTCATTTCTATATTTCGCAACATATTAACTATCTATTATAGACGTGGATTGTTGCTTATCCATTTGCCTAGCTAACTAAGACCAACATAAAAATAATTTAAAATAGGAGCTAGGCAACCTAATTAGTGTAACCACATAAATGAAGCCTAGAAAGTGAACAACAGTGTGAAGTGGGTTTACATGTACCACCCATAAATCTCTCAATATTGGGGTGGGGGGGCACACCTCTAATCATCCCTTATGCTTATGGAGCCGGACATACATTATTGTGGGAGAAGCATAAACCTATGCCTATGATATACACTCACCTAAAGGATTATTAGGAACACCATACTAATACTGTGTTTGACCCCCTTTCGCCTTCAGAACTGCCTTAATTCTACGTGGCATTGATTCAACAAGGTGCTGAAAGCATTCTTTAGAAATGTTGGCCCATATTGATAGGATAGCATCTTGCAGTTGATGGAGATTTGTGGGATGCACATCCAGGGCACGAAGCTCCCGTTCCACCACATCCCAAAGATGCTCTATTGGGTTGAGATCTGGTGACTGTGGGGGCCAGTTTAGTACAGTGAACTCATTGTCATGTTCAAGAAACCAATTTGAAATGATTCGACCTTTGTGACATGGTGCATTATCCTGCTGGAAGTAGCCATCAGAGGATGGGTACATGGTGGTCATAAAGGGATGGACATGGTCAGAAACAATGCTCAGGTAGGCCGTGGCATTTAAACGATGCCCAATTGGCACTAAGGGGCCTAAAGTGTGCCAAGAAAACATCCCCCACACCATTACACCACCACCACCAGCCTGCACAGTGGTAACAAGGCATGATGGATCCATGTTCTCATTCTGTTTATGCCAAATTCTGACTCTACCATTTGAATGTCTCAACAGAAATCGAGACTCATCAGACCAGGCAACATTTTTCCAGTCTTCAACTGTCCAATTTTGGTGAGCTTGTGCAAATTGTAGCCTCTTTTTCCTATTTGTAGTGGAGATGAGTGGTACCCGGTGGGGTCTTCTGCTGTTGTAGCCCATCCGCCTCAAGGTTGTACGTGTTGTGGCTTCACAAATGCTTTGCTGCATACCTTGGTTGTAACGAGTGGTTATTTCAGTCAAAGTTGCTCTTCTATCAGCTTGAATCAGTCGGCCCATTCTCCTCTGACCTCTAGCATCAACAAGGCATTTTCGCCCACAGGACTGCCGCATACTGGATGTTTTTCCCTTTTCACACCATTCTTTGTAAACCCTAGAAATGGTTGTGCGTGAAAATCCCAGTAACTGAGCAGATTGTGAAATACTCAGACCGGCTCGTCTGGCTCCAACAACCATGCCACGCTCAAAATTGCTTAAATCACCTTTCTTTCCCATTCAGACATTCAGTTTGGAGTTCAGGAGATTGTCTTGACCAGGACCACACCCCTAAATGCATTGAAGCAACTGCCATGTGATTGGTTGGTTAGATAATTGCATTAATGAGAAATTGAACAGGTGTTCCTAATAATCCTTTAGGTGAGTGTATATACATCAATGTTTATGCACACCTTTCAAAAACGGAAACAAAAAGATGATTTAATGGGACAAATATAAGTTAGCAAATATTTTTCTCCAAAAACATCTTACGTTTTGAAAATAATGGCATATTTTTCATAACACACAATAAAATGTATTAACACCTGTAAGTTTCTCAAACTAAAAACATAAATTTTGGCCAAAAACCTAGCTCCCTTCCCTCTGCTAAGAAACTGAAGTTTGGTTGAAAACTTTCATTACAGCATAATAATTATCCAAAGTATGGAACCAAGGGCGGGATTAAATCAAAAATTTTACCCACCCGCTAATAGAAAACTACAAACCTATACATCATAGCGGTTACATTTATGATGTGAAGAAAGTGGCATCTTACTAAAAATGAAACTGCAACTGTAGTTTTCTATTACCGGGTGGGTCAAAGTTTTGATTTAATCCCAGCCCAAGTCTACAAAGAAGCGATGTTCTCAAATGACCAATGCTATGTCCAGACCCAGACCTAAATCACCATCAGCCCATATAGATCCACTGCTGGACAAAGTCCTCCTCAAGATATTTCCACTTGCATCTTCCCATATTTTATGTGGTCTTCTTTTAGGTCTTTTTTCATCTACTGGGATCCATTCAATAGCTTATCGGGCCCAATACAATTCTGAAATGTTCACTCTTAATTATGTCCCATATTATAGTTTGTTCTCGGATCCATTCAATTATTTTTCTCTCTCTTCTTGTTATTCCATGCATGCATCTTTCCATGCTTCTTTGTGATGCTGAATAGGAAAACACTCAATTTTAAAGAGTGTTTTGTTGAAATCTTGACCGTGAATTTATCTGAAATTATATATAAACGCATTATTTTTTTAATGTTTTTAGATCCAAAAACCAGGACTATAATTCCTGAACATGTACAAAAAAATTTAAGGAAAAATAAATCAAATTAAAAATGCATCTGGGAAACTGTCAATGTGTGTCACAGTTACACAACATGTTGAGTTGATACTGCTTTACTTTCTGCGGTGTAGCAAACCTTTTGTATTAAATTGTCACTCAACTACACAGTACCTACTGAAAGAAGATAACAGCCCTGTTACATAACCCATATATAAGCCACATCCAATTTTAAAGTAAGCTGTATTATTCACATCTAGGTGTGAGTAACTAATCTCATGCTGATGAATGCTTAAAGTAATCTAAACAATTAAAATAGGAGGGATCTTGCTGTTGTTTCTTTTGTTTGTTTGTCTTGCTTGGAACACAAGTGAAGAAAGAAGAAGAAAAAAGAAGAATGCAAATAGGCTGCAATTACCTATAGCTTTTGAAATGAGTTCTCTTGAATGCATTCTCTTGTTCAGTTAACTAAAGGACAAGAAAAAGCTGACAAAATGTGTAGAGCCAGTCAACAAAATTCACCTCATTCACTGTCCCCCACCCTTTCTTCTTCTTCTTTCTTTTCATGTCACTAAGGCTGAATTACAACCTTTTTTCCCCAAAATGGGCTTGCTGTACTGCTTTGAGTATGGCTGATGTGCATGAAAAACACCTACTTCCACAATATATATTTGATTACATGGAATAAAAACAATGATATTAACATAGTGTGCTATATTTTGTTCCTTTCCTTTTCTGCCCAAATACATGTGTTTAATGCAGTGCGTTTGACATGGTTCTGGAATGACATTTCAATCACACCACTTGAAACACGTTCGAAGAGTACCTGCATGATCTTGGAAAGCAATGCAGTCCCTTAAAATACAACAAGCCCTACTGGACAGAAGTACTGGTCTATGTAACACCACTGTTGCCACCGAGCCTTTTAATTTTAACTCATCTACTACCAATCACAAAGTTAGGGGAGTACTGTATCTCTCGTTTTTCACAAGAGCTTTACTTTTGATTAGTACTACTACTAGTAGTAGCATTATTTGTATTATTAATTTTATTCATTCATTCATTCATAATTAATAGTACTATACTACTACTACCACTACTACTAATAATTATTATAATATCTTCCTCTAAACACTACATATGTTTCAGGTCACATTTCACAGAAAATTGGGAACTGGTTAAAAAAAAACTAAAACACAAAATGCCTTGCACATTTTCTTTAGGTTCATGTTAGGCCAATTAGAAAATCAGAAGTGTTTAATGTATATTAAATAGGTTAACTGCATATCAGGCCTGCAATCCATCTGCTACCAAAGGTTGTTTTAGAAAGTTTAAATCCTGTAATATACTCAAAGCATGTAAAATGCAGTCTCTTATTTACTGATGGTAGACTTGAAAGGTAATTTAACCAATTATAGTCCAAATGTATTATATTTTATTTCTGATAGAATACAGATACCCCTGTAAGAATATAGCAGTCTTATTTATATTCAGTTTATCAAATGGAACTTTATTAAATATCAGTAAAAATGATTTCTGGTCTGAAATGATCATGTATTCAATATTGAACACAACAACACTTGATCAAATCAATGTTTTAGAACTATAAAATAATCGAATATTGAAGGACAGTTAAGTATCTCCTTTGATGGGATTTTAAATTATGCTTAGTGACTTACAGAACAGGGTTACAAATTCATCATCGTAAAAACATAAATAAACAAACAAATGGTATATGTATTATTCTGTACCTATATGTAAGTTAAAATAAACTACCAATAGCAGCTAAAGAAGCAATAAAAAGCATACATATGAGAATAGGATACTAATCAAGTGAGATTCTTTTGAAAATGTACAATACAAAATGTGTAGTAGAGCACATCTTGAATACTGCAAACAGTTCTATTCTCCAAATTATGAAAAAAAGATGCTGGTAAGATATTTGAGAAAACACCTACTTATTTCAGTGCTCAAAGGCATTTGCAATGATGCAATACATTTCAATTTTATTATAAAAAAAAAAAAAAAAAACACCTTTAGCATATCACTGGTTTGTTGTTTTTGATGCCTTTAAACTGTGTTGTCAATCCATCCAGGCACAGAGAGAGTAAGAAAGATATTTCTCAGAAAATTAACAGTCTATGTTTATTTCGGGAACATATGCCAATCTAAAAACTACCAGTACAGTACATAAAAGTCCTGTTATCTTGTGTAATAATAAAGTAAATAAATAATGTAAGTAAATAGCAAATAAATAACTACAAATAACATTTTCTATTCAGAAGTAAAATAAACAACGAATCCAGTATAAAAACATGTTTTCACCAAAGACAACAAGAAAAGTACATCTTAAAATAGTTGAGTGCCAAATGGAAAATCATTTGCAACAAAATTAGGAAGAAGATGGCTATATAAGTAAAAAAATGCTGCAATCCAAATCCACTACCTTTTAAGTATCCCTGAGGGCTTTAGGGGTTATGCAAGAAATGTGAAAAAGCAGCATAGAGGTTAAAAGTTGGAGCATGCAGTGACAGAAATGCAAGTAAAAATGAAAAGAAAAAATTGCTTTTGAATGATTATTTGTATTGGCAAGCTAAGTACAGATTTATCTTCTGGAGAGATAGCTGTGCAAACTAATCATAAGAGCTGCCTCCTCCTGGGAAAACGTTCCTGCAGGCTTTCATCCAAACACTAGGCCCCTGTGGGGTTGTCAAGGCAACTGGAGCCCAGACCTGCCAAGTGTCTTTATTGTTTATGTCTGTGTGCATGTGCGTGCGTGTGTCTGTGTGCGTGTCTCTGTGTGTGTGCGTGAGTGTGTGCGTCTCTGTGTGTGTGTGTGTGTGTGTGTGTGCATATGTGTGTGTGTGTGTGGGTGCGCGGGTGTGTGCACACATGCACATGTGCAGTTATCCTTGCAAAATCGAATCAAAGCCTTGTCCAAAATCTTTGCAATGAAAAATGGATGAGCAATTAATTTATGGAGATGTAATGTTTCAGTTTAATCCATTGTGAATATAAAATATCAAGTTAAAGATATTTCAAATTTAGTCAGGAACTTCAGTGACAATTAATTCAAAACCGGTGTGATCCGTTTCAAAGGACTGGCTCGTCTTAAAATGTGAGGGCTTGGACATTCAACTAAGTTGTGAGATAACAATATATCCATTCATTTTGCAGTGCTTTAGGCACCCTGTAAACTATATTTTCACAACAGATCAAACACATTACACTTTGAAAGCGATATGTGCATCTTTTCTTGAAAAAGTACATGACCTGCTTTAGCAGGAATGCAGGAAAGCCCACATCAAATCACATGCAATCCATGAAACTGTAAACAAGGTAGAGACAGACTCACAAATTTGGTGAAATAGACTGGTTTCTATCACAACCTAGATGCATATCCAGACTTTCACACTTAATAATCTGGGAAGAACCTTTTACCTCATATTAAGGGTTTTCAATTGTATCGTCTTCAAAAATAATACAGTTAAAAACCAACTGATCTGGACACATAAAACCTGTGTGGTCAGTTTCCTTTCCTTGCCAATAAATCAGTTTCTCATTTCTTCACACAACTGTGAGTCTTCAGTAGAGACGCTGTACAGCTATTCTTCAATTTTAAGTACCGTTTACATCAGTCAGATACATTTGTCATTCTATCCCTCCCCCCTAAAAGAATCCTGATTCAATTTTGGTATTGTTCAGCACCACTGCTACTGTTTCTGCTTGCCTTTCCAATTCTACCTACACTTTACTCAAAACACCAGATGTCGCTGCTTTTACAATTTCGAGATAACTACATAACGTCTTGGGGCTAGCTTGACTAATCATTTGATCTACAGGCTTTACAGTATTGTTATTATTGTTTTAATGTATAGGAGTCATTCATGAACACATCCTTCAGCATACTACAATGCTGGTGTCTTTGAAATAATAGCTATTTGACTAATTGTGCTGACACCTTGTAATGGCAGGCTCTGGCATGGGCTTGTCTCTGAGCTTTCATTGTGAACAAAATATTCCCTTCTTTAATCAATGCAACTATACAAATAAGTTAAAATAAGGCCTATACTGGAATGGAGTGCTTTCTAGATTGTGTGCACACAATTCAGCTACCATGTGTGATTGCAAGGTATGTTACAGACAGAAGGGATGGAGATAGTAGGATTAGTTAGAATTGAGAATGAATGGGACTAATGCATAGTTCAATGTTAAATATAGCCTTAGCCTTGGTCAGTGGTTCACAATCCTGGTGCTGGTGACCCAATGTCCTGCAAATTTGTGTTCTCTATTTGGACTAATAAGGTACCGAAATTCTCCAGAATTTTGTAAATCAAGTTAAGCAAATTATTAGTTAAAGTTAGGTTTCAGTTCATTCATTCAGGGTGCAGTTGGATCAAATACAAGGACATTGCACCACCAAGACCCTACCTACATCAGGCCATCCATACAAATTGGATGATCAAATAAGAAGAGACTGATCAGAGAGGCTACTAAGAGGTCAGACCAATTGCAAATTTGCAAGAACTACAGCAAATCTGGCCTATAGGGTATTCAACAAAGCTCACCTTAAATTCCATTTGAAGATTGCAAAAAATAAAAATTAACACTCTGTAGCCAAAAAGATGTGTGGTCTGACAAACCTAAAATCAAACTTCCAGGGCCTTAATGTAAAGTGTTATGTTTGGCGCAATCCCAAAACTGCATATCACCCATAGAACACCCTCCCTACTGTGAAGCATGGTGGCGGCAGAATCATGTTATGGAGATGTTTCTCATTGGCAGGGACTGGGAAACTTGTCAGAATAGAAGGGGACATGAATTGAGGAAATTGCAGAAAGTCCTTGAGGAAAACCTGCTGCCCTATGCAGGAAAGCTGAAACTGGGAGGGAAGTTTCACAATGACCTAAAGCACACAGCCAAAACTACACTGGAGTGGCTATGGAACAAAAAGTAATTGTCATCCAGTCAGACCCCTGACCTAAATCCAATTGAAAAGATGCATGAAATCCATGAAATGATGCATGATCTTGAAGATTGCCATCCATCAATGTTCCTGAACAGAGCTTGTTTAGTAAAGAAGAATGTGAAATATTGCCAAATCTAGGTGTGCAATGTCAGTAGAGAACTATCCCAACAGATGAAAAGCTGTTGGGATAGTTCTCAACTGACATTGCACACCTAGATTTGGCAATTAACTTAGGGGGATGATATTTCAGTTTTGTATTTTTCATTAAATGAAAAAAGAATAAAAACGTTTCCCCCTGTAGTAGTGTGGAGTATGGTCTGTAGACATGTGGAAAATTCCTCATCTAAGTGCATGAAACTCTGAGGCAATGGCACAACAAAATGTGAAAAAATATCAAGACTTTCATATATATGTCTGATTATATACACACAATCACATGCATTTGTTAGGTCTGATTATTTTGATTGTAATGTCTGCTGTAATTTCTACATTAAAGCTAAGCACTATGTTCTGGAATCAAGAGAAAACAAAACAGAAAGTAAAGTTTGCCATTTCATACTGAAAGAAACAGATGCTTTTTATATTCAATTATTTCAGTCACTCGATGGACACTATCTAGTTTCTGACAGTGTAAACTCCCAAATGGACGCTAATTGCGTTTAAAAAACAACAACCTGTTTATAGGCAATGCGAGGTCTCGCCTGGTACATCGCTGTATCTGGGTTACTCGTTTAGTTAAACTGCACATACACCTTTTTAATACATCAACGATTGATCATTTTCAAGTTGCTGAACTTTCTCTGACTTACCGGTGTTTTGTTTTAAATAAGCAAAATGCCCTACCGATAAACCACAATATTTCTGCTAGAGTCCACTCGTTCAGCTTATTGTATTGGGTTGGATTTGGTCTAATTCGGATACAAATTAGCCTTTCGCATTGCACACGTTACCGTTTCTAAATCGTAACCATTTAATAAGCACCTTAGTGTTAACATTATCGTGATCTTTAAGAGCGACCACGCATAGCATTTGTAAGCCATGTAGATTTTATATATACATGTCACCTTCACGTTGACTGATTAAATCAATGCATGCTCTGTGTTTGCTATAACACTGCAGTAGATACAATAGGCTACGCAAAATCCTACTTCTGCCACGTTGTTACAGATCAGCGTCATTCTAATTATACCCGAGCATTTTTGGGAATTCAACCACCACCAGACATTTACGTGGGAGTGACAATTAGTGCATGTTATCTTACCATGTATCTGCGGACAAACCCCTCCAGCTCCTCTCCGCCGTCTCGCACTGGAGGAATTTCCCCGGGCGCTTGTGCTCTCCGCTGCGCAGCCGCTGCGCTCTATTCATTCGCCTGCATCGCTATTGTTTCACAAGTCACTCGTCGTGTTTTCAACAAAGTTAACGTCTTCACAACGTGAAAGCCCAGCGTGGTTTATACGGCTTCTCTCACAGCGACGTAGGTTTCATTTTCCTTGAGGAAGACAAAAAAACCAAAAATGGATATACGTCTTTCATGTGGAAAAATGGGGGAGCTGTGTTTGGTTGTGTACTCCTATGCGACTCTTCACTGACGCGGAGAGCAGCGTAGAGAAAGCTCCCCTTCCCCCAACTCTTGTGTGTTACACACTAACACCGACTGCCTGTTACTCAATGACAGCACAAGGGAAAATGTCCCCTGTAGCCTCACACAAAAGTACACGGGCTTTCGTTATCCCTGAGGTGCGTCTTAAACCTCAGGCTGCTGTTTGACAAGAAGGCTGTTGTGCGGCTCTTGTGAAGGCTCCTTTACGGCCACAACTAAGAAACACAATTAGAAAATGTTCTGTTGTTGGCATTTCATTTTTAGTATTGACTAGTATTGACCCCTCCACTCTGGTGCTATCGGTCTGTAAACTGTTTTTAATGGCGCCATTTCAAGTAAGTTATACAAACAAACAAAAAAGACAATCAAAGTAAAACGTCGTTTATAGTAGGCTAGTAAGAGAGATTTCCATCAATCACATGTGCACAACTATCCATGAGAAATGTTTGGCAGGAGAAATAGTCTATACACACCAGAGCTGTTTTAGAGAACATTATTTGGATGTAGGCCTATATAGAAAGTTGAACGGGAAAATAAGCTTGTGTCTGTGCATAGGTAGTCACAGAATAAGGTGTCAAATGTGCCTCTATTTGGAGATAGACCTGAACATTGAAGACAGTCAAACCCTCTTCCTTCAGGAAGAACCAGTGTCAAACAATGGGTGCAGGTTAAGCATTTAAAATGTTCTGCTCTGCGATGTACAGGTGTTACCGTCCTGTTTGTACCCTGACAATCCTGCCATGCGCCCTGTGCCCGCTGTTTTAGGTTCCAGCTCACTGTGACACTAAACTGGATCAAGCAGTTACTGATAATTAATTAATTACTGATTAAGATAGTAAATAGTGAACAATAGGCCTTACCGTATGTTTATCTGGAAGAAAGACACAAATCGATAATATGGATATAACACCTACATTAAAGCAGATATTTACTACATTAATTAATAATTACTAAGTTATTTACTAATTTGTTTTATGATCCATGCAAACTGTGGCTGTGCGGGCAGAAGAAAGTGTTTTGTAACTTGAAGGAAAGGACAGCATTTGTATTTTAAATGTATACTGTAAAATTGTTTCCCTCTGGAATTGTACACTAGATATTTAATTTGTTTTCCAAGTTAAATACCTTCCTGTGCTGTATTTCGTGCAAAGGGCTATTAAAATAGAAGGAAACAATAATGAAAGCATAAGCTATAATTCTTGAAATCCTATTACAGATCATAGGGTGGGCAGTCTGATTGCCTAGTTTTAAATGGTTCTTTTCTGGTTGCCATTATTTAATGTTCTGTGTGTAAGATAATTCAGTTAAAGGTACTTTAACAATGGAGGGCAGCACTTATTGTCACCAGGAATCCAAGCCACTAAAGTGAAGCATGCTATGGCTTCACCCAAAGATTAAGGCTGATCTGTTTTATGCTTGGTATTTAGTTCCATCCATTTTGCCCTATCCCTGGCCAATATTCCCAATACTGCCACCAGTATTGTGCAATGGACTCTTTTCAGAAATGGCTTTCTTCTTGCCTCTTTTCCATACAGACCAGATTTGTGGAGTACCTGGGCTTATGTTGACACATGGACAATTTCTCCCATCTCAGTCATGGAATGCTGTAGAAAGTGTGGAGCAGCATAAAAATAAAAAATACAACCTGAAATCTTGATGCGTTTAAATGTTTTAACACAACAAAATGTGAAAAAGTCCAAGGGGGGTGAATACATTCTATAGGCACAGTAGACAAACCAAACCTGATTCCTAATCGAATGAATGATCATTTTCCACATGGGCATTTTCTGGCAGACTGTGTGTGACTTAAGGGGTGACAGTAAGGGGTGAATGTGAAAGGTACATTTAAATAGGAGAAGCTGGGAAATATGATTTTGTATAATACAAAAGGGACAAATACCATTCTCTTGATTGTAATTTATTTTAAACATATTTAATTGGCCAATAAAGTATTGTATTTTAAAACACTCACCATATGTAAGGGCCACATATCAATGGACTTGTTTCCTATGCTAACAAAATAACATATCCTATGCCTAAAAAGTTCAATTAATTTGCTGCCGCAGCTGCTGGGAATGATTCATATTAAATGTAACACTTGAAGCCATGTGTAGTGTTACTTTCCAAAGATTTATAGAGTTTAAAATATTCTTATTATAGAAGCAATTTTTGCAATAATAATGGACTCTCTCCAGATTCAAGTATATCAAATAATGGGAATCAGTTGCAGCTTTAGGTTGTGCATAATTTAATACATATTAAAATACAATAATGTATAAAATGTAAACTTGGACCAAATCCAAACACTAGCCTAAGCTTCTCAACAAATGGAAAACAACATATTTATACTCTATATTTATACTATACATATTTATATCACATTTTTACTTATAAGTAATAGAAAGTTTTGTAAGGAAAAAGGAGTTGACTTTGATATCTGTCAATCGATGGTTCTTTATTGGGACATAGCAGCAGCAGAGCAGAGGATGCAGACTCTGGATTCAGCAGAGTAATTATGAGTGTAGAGTTACAGTTTTACCGTTTCTTTATATTGAACATCTTTAGTTCCCTATGATTCCAGGTGTAACCATTTGTTTACTGTGCTCTGCCTATACGAGACAAATATATCTGATTGCTCTAGACTCTGTCCTTTAATTATTCTCATTCCTATCCTGTGGTCTATCAACTGCACCCTGGATTCAGATACTCCTGCCCACCTTACAAACCTTTCTGCAATCAGTGTCTTTACTCATTGCTGTGCTGATCATCCTGGCACACAGTGAGATTATCTTTCAGTGTCTCATGCCAAGAAATTAGACCGGGACACATTTGTAATTTGAAATGTGCTGTGCAGGTAGTGATAGGGCAAAGATTTGTTTAAGTCCCCTCTTTTCTCATTCTCACTCTGTCTCTAGTTGCCTTTCCCTTTCTCTGTGTAAAGGTAGGTCACAGGCAAAAAGGGTCGCTAATGAGAGCAAAGCAGATTTGCAGCTTAAGGCTGAGCGCCCTCGAAACGGTCCCCCGGTCAAGGTACAGATATTACACTACAGCCTGTAGGAGCTTAGCAATCGACTCTGCCTGATAATACCCTTAATTCGTACCCCTTTCACATTTTAAGAAAAAGAGCACACACACAAGTTTCTGATAGTGTTTGAGTTTTTTAATTATTATTATTATTATTATTATTATTATTATTATTATTATTATTATTACTATTATTATTTTTATTGTTGCAGGGCCGGAGAGGGCACTTTGCATTCTCTGGACCAAAGGGGCAAAGTTAGCTACATGTTCCTCAGAAAAGTATAAATAATAAAATTAATGTATTCATCAGACTGAGCCCTTTCTCTCTGCTCCCAGACTTCTTGTCCCCAGGAGAACTGAACCTCCGCCTTCTGGTTTCTGTGCCTGCACCTACCTGTGGCAGTGAGGCCAGGGAACTCAGGAAGGCAGACTGGTGGCTTTCCTCCTGGTGTCATCGCCAGGCAGTGATGGGTCCAGGCAGCCAGCACCCTGTCAGCATGATTATGTAATACGGAGAGCCTGTAAGTACTCTCCCTGGTCAACCTGGTGGAGAGCGCGGAATTGTACCCCGCCTCGTGCCGATGGTGGCAGACCTACTTTTGGGAGTTATGCGCCATGGAGCCCGTGTCAACGGCCACTCCCTGGCTGCTATGGTGTCAGCACAATGCCAACGCTGGGTGTCGCAGGTGAGGAGATTGCTTGACGCTGACCGCAAGTGGTATATATTTATATTCGGGCTGATGGTATGAGAGAATACTCTAGGCAGTTAGCACAAATCTATCCACCTGTACATACACGAAGACAGGCACCCTGACCCCGGGCATTACCACTTCCCCCCCAGCAGGTACAAGGATGCTGAGCTCATAGCTGGTTTGGCACCAGAGCTTGTGGCAGGCCTAGGTCTCATGCCCTGCTGTCTCCCCGCCACCTCAAGGTGTTGCGTTTCAAAATGCTGAACCAGCGCACCATCTTACAGGCCATCTAGCCAGGTAACTGGTTCTCCACATTGGATCTCCACTTCCCCACTTTGCTGGTGCACAGGATGTTTCTCTCAAAGGCAAGGCATATGAGTATTCTGTCCTTCCTTTCGGCTTGTCTCTAGCACCTCACACTTTCTCCATGTGCATGGACACTATGCTAGCCCCCCTGCATGCTCAATAAGTGTGTCCTCAATTATCTAGACCAGTGGTTCTCAATCCTGGTTTTGGAGGACCCCCTACCCTGTTGTTTTATCTTCCAACTGAGCTCTCAATTACTTAACTGAACCCCTAACTGAAATAATGATTTCAATTATTTATACAATTTTACAAGGAACTTATTATCTTATTAAAGAAACAACTTTTGTTCTGGTACACAATTATAAGTTCAATTAAGGGTTCAATTAAGTAATTTAGAGCTTGATTGGAACAAAAACCAGGTCTCCCTCTCCCGAATACTAAACCTAGTGCTTCTCCTTTCCTCTATCCAGCCCAACCAGTTTCTCCACATTCTTTCCTTCCAAGTGCACCTGTTTCGTCCTCCTCTCTTACCATTGGCTAATCACTCCTTCACCTAGTTCAAGCCCTCTCCCCTACACAGTATTTAAACCCCTCTGTTTCCCAGCATAATCGCGAAGTCTTGCATTCATTCCTGGATCAATTCTTAGCCTTGTTTCTTGATAGCCTAACCGTGTTTTTTGACCCCTGCTTTCCTGTTTCGTTCACCCCTCTCGGATTTCCCCACTAGCCTGTTCGCTCGATCGACTGACCCTGGACTGTCCCTGTTTACTCTCTCTCATATGCCCTTGTCGGATTGTCTGCATCAACACAACACCTGCAATTAGATCCTTTCCTTGAGTCCTTGAGGACGTTACAGAAGACTTCGCCTACCATGGATCCAGCGGCTTTACCTGACGTTGCTGCAGCCTTGACGGCTCAGGGGGCTTTGTTGGGAGAACATGATGAAATGCTTCAACAAATCGGATCTACCTTGGAACAATTACTTAAAAGACTACCTAATCTATCTCTCGAGCACCCCAGAGAGACAACACCGGAAACAGCTCCAGGCCCGTCAGCTCCTTCAGTTCCCGATAGACCTGTACATTTGGCTATACCAGACAAATATGATGGCTCACCAGCTGGCTGCGAGGGCTTTGTCTTACAGTGCTCCCTTTATTTTGCACATCTGCCAACTTCCTTCCCTTCCGATGAGGCTAAGATCGCTTTCATCATTACACTGCTTACTGGAAAGGCACTTCAGTGGGTATCTGCAGTCTGGGCTCGTAAGGGAGTAGAAACTCGATCTCTACCAGCTTTTCTTGATCATTTCAAGCAGGTTTTCCATCATCCGACAGCTGGGAAGGACGCAGGTGAACAACTGATCTCTCTCAATCAGGGTACCTCTTCTACCACTGAATACGCTCTGAAGCTCCGGACCTTGGCTGAGATCAGTGGATGGGGTGAGCCTTCATTAATAACTATTTTCTGTCGTGGTTTGCGTGATGATTTACAAGCAGAGTTAGCTTGCAAGGGAGACACGCTTACTTTGGAACAGTTGATACAGCTTGCCTTCAGACTTGACAAATCTTATGAGATCACGAGGAAAACGGTCTTTGTCTGCTACATCCCGGTTGCCCACCAGACCTTCTTTCAAGCCTAGCCATGTTCCAGAACCAGAAGCCATGCAAATAGGAAGGACACGACTATCTGCTGAGGAAAAACAGAGGAGACTACAACAGCGCCTTGGCCTTTACTGTGGCCAGTCTGGTCACTTCCGAGACGCCTGTCCCAATCGTCCTGGATCTTCCTTGGCAACCCCACAGAAATCTGTGAGTACTTGTCCCCTGGTAACACGCGCTCAATGTATGTTCTCTGTTCGAATTCAGTTCCGTTCTCAACATGTCTTTTTGTCTGCATTAATTGATTCGGGGTCCGCAGGAAACTTCATAGACCGAAGAGCTGTGGAGCGATTGAAACTTCCCCTCTCACCGTCCGTTCCACCACTTAATATCAGAGCAGTCAATAACCAACCCATCGGTTAAGGCCCGGTATCCCAGAAGACCATTCCAATCACCATGTCTATTGGAAACTTGCATACTGAACGATTGCCTTTTTTTAGTGATCGACTCCCCTGGAGCTGACATTATACTCGGACATCCGTGGCTCATTCATCATAATCCTGTTATTTCTTGGCTCAAGGGGACTATTATCTCTTGGGGAGAACACTGTCTTTCTAATTGTCTGTCTTCACCTTGCAGAGCCACCCACATCGAAAGTCCGTTTCTCTCAACACTGCCCGAGTTTCCATCTGAATACGAGGATCTGGCTGCCGTGTTTAGCAAATCCCGAGCCTCTGCTCTGCCACCACATCGCAACCTTTCCTGGGTTTTGCTCATTTCTACTATCGCTCATTCGTAACTTTAGTTCGGTAGCATCTCCATTAACCTCTCTATTAAAGGGCTCTGCTCGCCTTTTATCTTGGACGAATGCTGCTGAGGTCGCCTTCGAGAAACTCAAGTCCCTGTTCACCACTGCTTCAGTCCTCAAACATCCAGACCCTAATCTCCCTTTTGTCGTGGAAGTGGATGCTTCTGAAAACGGCGTCGGGGCAGTGCTTTCTCAATGACACGGACAACCAACTAAGCTCCATCCTTGTGCATTCTTTTCCAGGAAGTTATCACCTGCGGAGAGGAATTATGACATTGGAAACAGGGAGCTCTTGGCAGTGAAGTTGGCTTTTGAAGAGTGGAAACATTGGTTGGAGGGTTCTAAACACCCTTTTCTGGTACTCATGGATCATCGGAATCTGGAATATATTCAAGCAGCCAAATGCCTTAACCCCCGTCAAGCACGCTGGGCTCTGTTCTTCACTTGTTTTCAATTCACCCTGACGTATTGCCCAGGATCCAAGAACATCAATGCCAGTTTGACTCTTTTCATGGACCCCTATCTGATGATCCCATTTTGCCATCCACCTGCATTGTTGCCCCTATTCGATGGAACTTCTTGGATCAACTTCAGAAGGAACTCTCCTCTAATCCTGCCCCTTCCACATGTCCTTCTAACAAAACCTATGTACCTTCCTCCAAGCGTCCCACACTCCTACAATGGATTAATTCAACCCCTGCTTCTGAACATCCAGGGATTCATCGCACCATTGCCTTGATATGAAGAAAATTCTGGTGGCCCACTCTGGTTCAAGATGTTACCCAGTTTGTCAATGCTTGCTCTGTCTGTGCCTAATCTAAATTTTCGCGACATCTCCTCTCTGACCTCCTGGAACCTCTTCTAATCCCACAGCGCCCATGGTCTCACATCTCTATTGACTTTGTTACCGACCTCCCCAGCTCTCAGGGTTGTACTACCATTTTGGTGGCCATTGATCGCTTTTCAAAATCATGCCGGCTTGTACCCATGAAGAAGCTTCCCACTGCTCTCGAAACTGTGGAGGTTTTATTCCATCATGTGTTCCGCATTTATGGGATCCCTGAAGACATAGTGTCTGATTGTGGTCCTCAATTCACCTCCCGCATCTGGTCTGCACTCTTCAAAGCTTTGAATATTAAGGTCAGTCTCACCTCCGGCTATCATCCTCAATCTAATGGACAGACAGAACGTTTAAATCAAGAAATCATACGCTTTCTTCGATCTTGTTGCAACACTTCCCAAGATGATTGCTCAAAATTCCCTGACCAGCTCTTCCACAGGCCTCACCCCCTTCCAGTGTGTCCTAGGATACCAACCGCCTCTATTTCCTTGGAATGAGGACTCCACAGATGTCCCAGCAGTTGATGATTGGTTCTACCGCAGTGCAGATGTCTGGAATGCAGCACATGTCCGTCTCCACAGAGCTATCCGCCGTCAAAAGGCCTCGGCAGATCGTCACCAACAACCTGCTCCACAATATCATCCGGGACAGTTGGTCTGGTTATCAACCCGAGATATTAAGCTTAAACTCCCGTCTAAGAAACTGAGCCCTCGTTTCATCGGTCCCTTTCCTATCCTCCTCC
Organism: Amia ocellicauda; assembly: GCF_036373705.1. Taxonomy (NCBI): domain Eukaryota; kingdom Metazoa; phylum Chordata; class Actinopteri; order Amiiformes; family Amiidae; genus Amia; species Amia ocellicauda. The sequence continues at coordinate 34,598,751 of NC_089863.1, read as the reverse complement.
AAATTAATCCAGTCACTTATCGTCTCCAGTTGCCTCCTCATTACAGAATAGCATCATCCTTCCATGTCTCTCTATTGAAACCTGTACGTCCCGATCCCTCCTCTCCTCCTGTTCCTCCTCAGGTCTCTTCTTCTTCTCTGCCTCCTCCTCCCTTGGATCTCGACGACGGTCCGGCATATGCAGTATGGACCTAATTATGATCTCGTTGCCACAGAGGGCACCTACAGTACTTGGTCGACTGGGAGGGGTATGATCCAGAAAAACGTTCCTGGGTTTTTGACTCAGATATCATAGATCCTTCTCTCATTGCAGAATTTCACAGGGTCCATCCCACTGCTCCTGCTCCTCGGCCCCGTGGCCATCCTTGCTGCCATCTTCACCACTTTGGTCCGGCCGGGGGCCGATTCTGGGGAGGGGGGTACTGTCATGGTCTCCCCTGATCCTACCTTAGTTCACCACCAGAGGTCTCCCTCTCCCGTATACTAAACCTAGTGCTTCTCCTTTCCTCTATCCAGCCCAACCAGTTTCTCCACATTCTTTCCTTCCAGGTGCACCTGTTTCGTCCTCCTCTCTTACCATTGGCTAATCACTCATTCACCTAGTTCAAGCCCTCTCCCCTACACAGTATTTAAACCCCTCTGTTCCCAGCATAATCACGAAGTCTTGCATTCATTCCTGGATCAATTCTAAGCCTTGTTTCTTGAGAGCCTAACTGTGTTTTTTGACCCCTGCTTTCCTGTTTCGTTCACCCCTCTCGGATTTCCACACTAGCCTGTTCGCTCGATCGACTGACCCTGGACTGTCCCTGTTTACTCTCTCTCAATTGCCCTTGTCAGATTGTCTGCATCAACACAACGCCTGCAATTGGATCCTTTCCTTGAGGACGTTACACAACTCCATTGAGCAGGTTCTGAGTCACACGGCTCTGATCCTCGACTGCCTCCTCCCGGTTTGGATAATATGGTGAGAGATTTCCTCTCAATAGAATGATCAAGTTGAAATACTCGTGCTATGCTGAAAATCGCCCCCCCCTCCTCACATCTCTTCGATCCATTCAGCCATATACATCAAACAGTTTGCTTTCACAGTTTGCTTTTTTTGACATTTATTTGAGCGATCAAAGGAGAGGAAGTGTCCAAACCACAACCCTTTAGGTTCTCTAGTTGAAATTGCAGTGCTATTGTCACGGTCTCCCCTGTTTCTACCTTAGTTCACCACCAGAGGTCTCCCTCTCCCGAATACTAGTTTAGTGCTTCTCCTTTCCTTTATCCAGACAAACCAGTCTTTCCACATTCTTCCCTACCAGGTGCACCTGTTCTGTCCTCCTCTCCTATCACTGGTCAATCCTTCATTCTCCTTCACAGTACTTAAACCCCTCTGTTTCCTAGATTCATTGCGAAGTCTTGCATTCTCTCCTGGATCATTTCTAAGCATTGTTTCTTGATTGCCTTCCTGTGTATTTTTGACCTCTTGCTTCCTTCTCTCGTTTACCCCTTTCGGATCTCCCTACTAGCCTGTTTGCTTGATCGTTTGACCTGGACTGTCCCTGTTTATGCTCTCTCGTTTTGCCCTTATTGGATTATCTGCTTCAACTCTAAAAGCCTGCACTTGGATCCTTTCCTTTGGTCCTAGAGGACGTCACAGCTATGCACATGCACAACTCATGTTAATATTCATCAGTGGCGTCATTGTTCATATTTTTTATCTCAAACCCATATAGAAACATTTAGGTAAATATGATTTCTCTTTGATTTTCCCTCACCACCAGCATTCAATTTAGCAACATATTTGCAAAATATTACTTCAATTAAGAGTTCAATTAAGTAAAGGAGAGCTCGGTTGGAACATACAACAACAGGGGGTCCTCCAGGACCAGGGTTGAGAACCCCTGGTTTAGGGTGATACAGTTAAAACAGATATAGTACAACTAGACCAAAAAAATGCTTTAGTAAATTCAAATTATTTTATTCCACCAAATTCTTCATCTGCCTAAATTAACCTCATTTTATAGCCATCTGTTATCTGAAATGTCCTGACTAGTTTGTCCAAAAGTTGGTTGCCAGGGAGTTAAGGTCACATGCTGGAGTCATGCCCCCTGCACCTTGTTTGCGAGTTTTGAGATATGAAAATACCAGACCCCTGGTGGAGGGGGGATTGCGAAATGTCAACCTAGAGGAGGTGCTTGTTTAAGGAGATTGCTTTGTGGCTTGATTTTACAGTGGCTCTTAAAAGTATTTACCCCTCTTTTCCACGTGTCAACATGAAATCAGAATGGATTTAATCAGGAGTTTTTGCCACTGATGTCCATATTGTCAAAGTGAAAAATATTTTCTGCAAATTGTCTAAATTAATTACAAATACAAAACAGAAAATAATTGAATGCATAAGTAATCACCCCCTTCAGTCAATATTTGGTAGAGACACCTTTGGCAGCAATTACAGCCATGAGTCTATGTTGATGAGTCTCTACCAGCTTTGCAAATCTGGACACAGCATTTTTTGGCAATTATTCTTTGTACAATTGCTCAAGCTCCATCAAGTTGGATGGGGACCTTTGATGAACAGCAATTTTCAACTCTCTCCAAATATTCTCAATTGGATTGAAGTCCGGCTTTGACTGGGCCACTCCGAGACATTGACCTTTTTGTTTTTAAGCCACTCCAGTGTGGCTTTGGCTGTATGTTAGGGGTCATTGCCCTGCTGGAAGATTAATCTTCTCCTAAATCCCAGGTCTATTGCATTCTTCCAGGATTTCTCTGTATTTTGCTGCATCCATTTTGCGTGATCCTGCCACCACCATGTTTCACTGTAGGGATGATGTTCTCGGGATGATGTGCAGTGTTAGGCTTGCACCAAATGTAGCTCTTAGCACTGAGGCCAAAAAGTTCTATTTGGGTCTCATCAGACCATAGAATCTTCCTCTACTTGGTCTCAGAGTCTCCCACATGCTTGTGGCAAACTCTAGCCGAGATTTGATGTGAGTTTTTATAAACAATGGCTTTTGATTTGCAACTGTCCCAAAAAGGCCACTTTTGTGAAGCACCGGGCTATTGTTGCATTATGCACAGTGTCTCCTTTAGAGTTGCCATAGGCCTCTTGGTGGCCTCCCTGACTAGTGCCCTTCTCGATGGCCTGATATAGGCAGATTCACAGTTGTGTATTTGTAATTCATTTAGAACAATTTGCGGATTATGTTTTTCACTTTGACATTATGGACATTTTCTGTGTTGATCAGTGGCAAAAACTCCAGATTAAATCCATTCTGATTTCATGTTGTAACACAATTACATGTAGAAAAGTCCAAGGGGGTGAATACTTTTGAGAGGCACTGTATACACCTGTCAGCAGTGGGTGTGGCTGAAATATGCGGCAGCACTGTGGAGTAGTGGTTAGGGCTCTGGACCCAAAACTGGAAGTTCAAATCCCAGGTGGGGCAGTGCTGTTGTACCCTTGAGCAAGGTACTTCACTTAGATTGCTCCAGCAAAATGCCCGGCTGTATAAATGGGTGCAAATGTAAGTCACCCTGGATAAGAGAGTCTGCTAAATGACAAATTATGTAATAATGTAAATAGCCAAATCCACAAATTAGAAGGGGTGTTGACATACATTTGGCCATGTAGTGTACAAATACTGGACAAATTGTTAAAATACTGGCTGGATGGCAACCCTAATTGCCACAGACATCTTTAAAATGTTCTACTTTTTCATGTTTGAATGGTTAATCAGATGTTTGTTATTAATATTTCAGTTTTGTCGAACAGTTATTTACACAAAAGTAAAACAAAAATGTTATAAATAATGATCCTAGTTTTTTTTGGTGGCTCCGGAGCTGGAGCAGGTTGAAAGCAGCTGGAGCCGGAGCCGCAGTGTGGAACTGCACCGGAGCCGCTCCGGAGCTGGAGCTGGGCCTGCTGTAGCCGGCCTGGAGCTGGAGCAGGGGGCCTCCATCAGCTCTGGAGCCAGCCTGGAGCTGGAGCTGAACCTCTAGAGCCACTCTGGAGCCGGAGCCAGCAACCTGGAGCACTGCCAACCCTAGTTCAGTGGATAAAAACCTAGGCTGGCTGCTGAGTCCCTGTAATTATTTGTACTTTGAGATAAATTTAAATTAAATTTGTATTGATAAGGTTTAATTCTTGCCTGGCACCCCAGCATCTACATACAAATACCATCATTCCACCACAGGGATGAAAAGGAGCGGGCTCTGGAGGAAGGGGAGTGGAGAGTAGGCGAAGTTAGTCTTCTGGCACTGGAAGCCTGGAGAGGTCTGGAGGGGATGTATGGAGAGATGAGGGTCTGAAGGTAGCTCAGTGCAGTCTGGTCGAAACAGGCCGGCCAGGAGGGAGTTGCAATAGTCCAGGCGGGAGAGGACCAGTTACTGGACAAGCAGCTGAGTCGAGTAGTTGGTGAGGAAGGGTCGGATTCGGTGAATGTTGCTCAGGAAGAATTGGCAGGTGTGTGTCAGCATGGTGATGTGCTGAGTGTAGGATCGATGGTGACTCCAAGGTTCTTAGTGGAAGAAGAGGAAGAGATTGTCATAGATTCCAGTGGGATTGAGATGGATAGATCAGGAGAAGGTGAGGAGGAAGTGGGTGGGGAAATATCAGATTTGGAGAGGTTGAGCTTGATGTGGTGTGAGCAAATCCAGGTGGAGATAACCAATAAACCAGAAGAGATGCAAGAGAGAATGAGCAGGTCAGAAGAGGGAAAAGACAGGAAGATCTGGGCATCATCTGCATAAAATGGTAAAAGAAAACATGGGATGTGATGAGAGGGCCCAGGGAGTGAGTGTGGAGAGAACAGGAGCGGGCCCAGGACAGAGTCTTGGGGTACACCTGTCAGGAGAGGTTTGGGAGTGGATGAGGAAACTTGCCATGTCACTTGGTAGGTCTAGTCATTGAGGTAGGAGGAGAACCAGGTGAGAGCAGTTCCAGAGATTCCAAGGTCAGCGAGGCAGGAGAGGAGGATGGAGTGAATTTTTCATAGTTTGTTAGTATGCATGCCATTTTTAAGGACTCTTTTAATATATATATATATATATATATATATATATATATATAATCAGAAACGGATACAAGTTTAATCATACCAAAATATCAACAGGCAAGAGATTAATTTGTATTGTAATTTAAAATTGTAATTTATTTTCGGACTGTGCCCCCAAAAACATTTAGCACGACACCCCTGGTATTCACAATCCAATGTTAATAGTCCTAAAATGTCATTACAAGAAAACAATGCATTTGGATGATGTTGCTCACAACAAGATAACCGTGACATTGTAGAAAATAATAAAGCTGGGCTGCCAAAATACAATAGGCTTGGTGAGAGTCTGCCCATTCTCAAAGTAGTTAATTATAAAACAAGTGAATCAATAAGCATATTCACAGACATTGGTCTGCGACCAATAATATCGACTGATATTGCATGGTAGATATTAAACACTTATTGCTCCACAATTCATCACTTCATCACAGACAATAAGTCACCAACAATTGCTCTTCAACAAACAAATGTGATCAACAAGATTTGTTAAAAATCACTATTTATACTTAGTCACCAATTATGGCCCCAATATATCATAAGCTGTGCTAAAAACAAATAGCACTATAATAAATCATACATAACAGATAAAGTATGTATTCACTTCCAAATTACATAAATAAAACCCCAATAGAGCTATTAACCCTTTACACTTTACACTTTACACATTTTTCAGTTTTTTTTCCTGTACATGTTTTTGGTGTGTGTAACTCCTTGATAGTTTGTGCCATATGCAGTTATCTTGTATCAAATGAAAGAAATGTGATAGGGTTAATCGGCTGACTGAATAATAAAAACAAAAACGCAAGCATATGCAAATTAGCCCTGTACACTCGGACAATTGTGCAATCCTGTAGATCAGGATAGACATTTGAAAGCTCCCAGTCCCTAGTTTCTAAGAAGCTATGAGCTGCTATACACTCATCTAAAGGATTATTAGGAACACCTGTTCAATTTCTCATTAATGCAATTATCTAACCAACCAATCACATGGCAATTGCTTCAATGCATTTAGGGGTGTGGTCCTGGTCAAGACAATCTCCTGAACTCCAAACTGAATGTCTGAATGGGAAAGAAAGGTGATTTAAGCAATTTTGAGCATGGCATGGTTGTTGGTGCCAGACGGGCCGGTCTGAGTATTTCACAATCTGCTCAGTTACTGGGATTTTCACGCACAACCATTTCTAGGGTTTACAAAGAATGGTGTGAAAAGGGAAAAACATCCAGTATGCGGCAGTCCTGTGGGCGAAAATTCCTTGTTGATGCTAGAGGTCAGAGGAGAATGGGCCGACTGATTCAAGCTGATAGAAGAGCAACTTTGACTGAAATAACCACTCGTTACAACCGAGGTATGCAGCAATGCATTTGTGAAGCCACAACACGTACAACCTTGAGGCGGATGGGCTACAACAGCAGAAGACCCCACCGGGTACCACTCATCACCACTACAAATAGGAAAAAGAGGCTACAATTTGCACAAGCTCACCAAAATTGGACAGTTGAAGACTGGAAAAATGTTGCCTGGTCTGATGAGTCTCGATTGAGACATTCAGATGGTAGAGTCAGAATTTGGCGTAAACAGAATGAGAACATGGATCCATCATGCCTTGTTACCACTGTGCAGGCTGGTGGTGGTGGTGTAATGGTGTGGGGGATGTTTTCTTGGCACACTTTAGGCCCCTTAGTGCCAATTGGGCCTCGTTTAAATGCCACGGCCTACCTGAGCATTGTTTCTGACCATGTCCATCCCTTTATGACCACCATGTACCCATCCTCTGATGGCTACTTCCAGCAGGATAATGCACCATGTCACAAAGGTCGAATCATTTCAAATTGGTTTCTTGAACATGACAATGAGTTCACTGTACTAAACTGGCCCCCACAGTCACCAGATCTCAACCCAATAGAGCATCTTTGGGATGTGGTGGAACGGGAGCTTCGTGCCCTGGATGTGCATCCCACAAATCTCCATCAACTGCAAGATACTTTCCTATCAATATGGGCCAACATTTCTAAAGAATGCTTTCAGCACCTTGTTGAATCAATGCCACATAGAATTAAGGCAGTTCTGAAGGCAAAAGGGGGCCAAACACAGTATTAGTATGGTGTTCCTAATAATCCTTTAGGTGAGTGTATATTGTAGTTTTGATTAAATGTTATTTTTTTTTATGGAATTGTCGATGATCCGAATATAATGGGACAGAGTGTATAGGTAAAATCTGATGCAGGGGACAAGATGTGGAAATTGAATGTTAAAAGGGGCTACTTAAAATGTACAGTACAAATGTATTGCAGTGATATTTGGGGATTCTGTCCAATCAGGTATTTTCTTTTATTTTGCATATTAAGGTAACCCTATTTTGTTCACTAATACCATTCCTCCTTGCAGTGAATTGCTGAGGAATGTATACATATTGAACCACTTTTGTGGGTGAGGGGGGTGGAGAAGTTGTCTATATTGTCTATTGTTTTAATGGCAGTAAGTTATCACTTGTCTATCATGTTAATGTAAAAAAAAAAAAAAATCCCCCTAGCAAATGGTAGCAAATATGGTGCTTCATTTTTGCTGGATGTTTATGAATTGCCATCCTTATCTTTGTAATTTGCTTTAATCTTATCTGACACATTTTACAAAAATGCCTGCTTGGGAGACTTCAACATCCATCTCTCCAACCTCTCCCACTCTGCTGGATTCCTTCCCCTCCTTCACTCTTTCAAGTGTTCACTCACAAGGCAGTCCACCAGCTGGACCTCATCTTCTCCAGAGCCTGCCCCCTTATACTCTCTCTTTGACTCCCCTGGACATCTCAAACTACTACTCATTCTTTCTTTCCAGTCTCTCCCCACTCCACCCACTCTTACCGTCACTTTCCTAAGGAATCTCCACTCCCTCTCCCCCTCCACCCTTGCACAATATCTCCACTGCTCTCATTCTCATATGTCCTCTTGACTAATTTTCCTATCTGTTGACTGTGCTAATTCCACCTTTTTCTCCTCCCTCACCTCCTCCCTTGACTCTCTCTCTACCCACTCATGTCTTGTCCTGCTCATCCCTCCACCCCACAGCCCTGGATCTCCTCCATCCTCCACTTTGTACTAGGATGTATGCTTTGTATTTTAAATTAACTTTACTTCTGCACTTTTATAATGCTTGTGTAAAGTTGGATAATGGTGTCTGCCAATAAACAAATGAATAAATAAATACAAATAAGATAAATCTTGAATTAATTGTTTCCTTTTCCGTTTTTTAAGGTTTTATGGTAACCTGTAGGTTTGTTTGGTGTATAATATGTTATACTTAAACTGTTAGACTTTGACATCTCCTTTCAAAATAGGCCAATCAAGCATAAGCATATTTCATTTAAACTGAGAAAGAACATTATATTCTGGTAGGAACATTGACAAGATTCCAGATTGCGATGTATCAAAACAACAGCCAAGTCTTCTGAGAGTCTGTATGTGAGAGAAATTGTGTGTGTGAGAGTGTGTGTAACATTTAGCATTTTATTTTTTGACCCCAATGCATTCACTTCAGTAATCAATGTACACTACAGCCTTGTTCTAAAATAAATTTGCTGTATTACACTTTCACCCTACATTCAGAGACCTCCAGCTATTGAAGGCTGTATTTTGAAGACAGTCACATATACCTTTCAAAACTCATGTGAAGCTTTCAACATGCTCCTCCAGCTCTTCTTTTTACGTGATGTTTTGAAAGGTAAATTTGTATTAATTTAGTTCTGTTTCTATATTGATTGCTTAACTATTATATGAAACTGCATATTAATAATGGATACCCTATATTCTCGTTTTATGTATCATATCCACAGATTAAGGTAAATGTATGGTTAATTTCACAAATAAACATACACACACACCAGAGATTAATTTTCTGCAACATTTTACTATACATCTTAAACTGATATCATAAAGTAATTATCCTCTTCAGTGGTGAATTTATTCTATACATTTTGTAATTTATATAGATTAAAATTGTAGGTTTGAAGAACTACGAAACTTCACTGCAAGACGAACTTCAGAACTGAGTTTAATTTGTTTTATTTCTGGTAATTATTATTAGGCTATTTACTATTTACATTTTGTTTAATGAAATGTAACCTTTTGTGAAATATTAGATGTATACCAATATATACCTGGTCCTATCTTGAAAAATAATATAGAATACAACAAACAAAACAAAAGACGAATTTGTCAATATCATGGCACTTAGCTTCAGATGACCATAACATGTATTTTTTCAATTTTCATGTCTCTCCATTGAAATCCTCTCACCATCGGATATTGACCAGCCTTATGTTCCCCTCCTGTGTTTGGTTTTCGTGATCATTCCATCAAAGGCCCACGTGTACTGTTTGATATCGGATGAAGTTAAGTGGCCAAACCAACTCCTGCTGGGAAAGCGAGAAGGAATTGGCTTCACAATTCACCTGAAACCAAATCCTCATCCCAGCCAAGGTCTGGGGGAATGAGCAGGGTTCGAGTTATGTGGGAGCCAGTGGGAGCTCAGCTCCCATAAGGAGGGGTATGAGCTCCCATGGAAGCAGTAAAATCATGCATTTGTGGGGGTCACTAATTCATTTCCCAACAACCATTATTCTGAATGACAAAAATGTATTGTTCATTGTAATTAGTATTATTTACACTAACAAGATAAACAGGCTAAAATAAACATGTATTTCAATGAACTATGCTGCGCATGGCATGACTGTCCAATTAGTAGAGTGCTACATATGAAAATCTGCTTGCTACTGTGTGCCGGTGGCAAGCAGTGTGTAAAATAATAACACTTTATATGATACCATAAAGGGCGGAATTGCGGTCTCTCCTTGAGCGATGTGTCTTTGCTGGCATATTTCATGCTGTTGAAACTTAAACTTTGTTGCAATATCGCAGACATCTGGGGCAAGTAGTAGGCTGCTGTGTGTGTTTGTGTGCGTGTGAGAGAGAGAAAGTGTTGGACACGTAATGAGCAATGAAGTCTCTGTCTCTCTCTCTAGGCTTATTATTTATTTATTTATTTATTTAGCCTATCTCCGTCGGTAACGTTAGTTATATTAGAGACCCCCACGAAGCTCAGATTATAACTCAAACCCTGGAAATGAGTCCATTGAACCTGCATGATATTCAACATAATTATTTATTTCTTAGCAGACACCCTTGTTCAAAATGTATCCAGTACAGTGGCCTTGAAGTGCAAACAAAAAAGTGTTGAAAAACTAAATTCAGAGCCACTGAGAACACATTTACACACACATCAAATATAGACTACAGCTTTGTTATATGTGCAATGTATAACAGCCAAGTTATTTAATAATGTTTGTGTGTGTTCTACACTTTTTTTTTGTTCATGTAGGGCAGAGAAAATACCTTGATGTGAAAGAACAGTACGTATTTAATTTAATTGATTACTATTTTAGTATTACTATGACTTACCATCTACACAAGAAAGATTTTAAAGAATTACAAACGTGCAAAATACAATAAGCATACATCCTAGTTCAACATAATACAGTTGACTTCTAGGTATGTGCTTAAGGAAGGAGAAGTAAAACAAAGATGTGACAACAATACATAAGTACATGGGAGCATAATGAAGCATACTAAAATAAAGTGCATAATAACAAGATTGCCCAGGAGATTAGGCTTCTGTATTATTCAGTAATTGCTGGAAGGTGTTCAGGTGGGAAGGTAATTCCAGCATTTAGGGGCATGGGTTTAAGGGTTAATCCAACAATTGGTTCTGATTAGCTATACATTAATCATTGTACATTGGTATGGTTTTCTTATAGCACCTAATTAATAAATCTCTCAAACAATAAGAAATAGTTAACAGGTATAGTACACTCACCTAAAGAAATATTAGGAACACCATACTAATACTGTGTTTGACCCCCTTTCGCCTTCAGAACTGCCTTAATTCTACGTGGCATTGATTCAACAAGGTGCTGAAAGCATTCTTTAGAAATGTTGGCCCATATTGATAGGAAAGCATCTTGCAGTTGATGGAGATTTGTGGGATGCACATCCAGGGCACGAAGCTCCAGTTCCACCACATCCCAAAGATGCTCTATTGGGTTGAGATCTGGTGACTGTGGGGGCCAGTTTAGTACAGTGAACTCATTGTCATGTTCAAGAAACCAATTTGAAATGATTCGACCTTTGTGACATGGTGCATTATCCTGCTGGAAGTAGCCATCAGAGGATGGGTACATGGTGGTCATAAAGGGATGGACATGGTCAGAAACAATGCTCAGGTAGGCCGTGGCATTTAAACGATGCCCAATTGGCACTAAGGGGCCTAAAGTGTGCCAAGAAAACATCCCCCACACCATTACACCACCACCACCAGCCTGCACAGTGGTAACAAGGCATGATGGATCCATGTTCTCATTCTGTTTACGCCAAATTCTGACTCTACCATCTGAATGTCTCAACAGAAATCGAGACTCATCAGACCAGGCAACATTTTTCCAGTCTTCAACTGTCCAATTTTGGTGAGCTTGTGCAAATTGTAGCCTCTTTTTCCTATTTGTAGTGGAGATGAGTGGTACCCGGTGGGGTCTTCTGCTGTTGTAGCCCATCCGCCTCAAGGTTGTACGTGTTGTGGCTTCACAAATGCTTTGCTGCATACCTCGGTTGTAACGAGTGGTTATTTCAGTCAAAGTTGCTCTTCTATCAGCTTGAATCAGTCGGCCCATTCTCCTCTGACCTCTAGCATCAACAAGGCATTTTCGCCCACAGGACTGCCGCATACTGGATGTTTTTCCCTTTTCACACCATTCTTTGTAAACCCTAGAAATGGTTGTGCGTGAAAATCCCAGTAACTGAGCAGATTGTGAAATACTCAGACCGGCCCGTCTGGCACCAACAACCATGCCACGCTCAAAATTGCTTAAATCACCTTTCTTTCCCATTCAGACATTCAGTTTGGAGTTCAGGAGATTGTCTTGACCAGGACCACACCCCTAAATGCATTAAAGCAACTGCCATGTGATCGGTTGGTTAGATAATTGCATTAATGAGAAATTGAACAGGTGTTCCTAATAATCCTTTAGGTGAGTGTATAAGTAATTAAAAGGCACAATGGCAGTGTATATAAATTGATCTTAAGGTAAGGTTATTTATTCACTACCGCCACTTACTACTGCTGTTTTTGTTTTTGTAAGTTTCATGAAATCAAATAATTTTAAGTAATGTAACTATGTGAAATATATAGCTTAGGGATATGATAAGGCATGCAAATAGTGCTGTAACAGATTTTAAGAAACAATGATCATAATAGAACATAAGTCGATCCTGGTGTAAGTTGTTTCTGAATATAATAATCGGTCATCTAGTTTTTAATGTTTATAAATATACAATGTATATATGATATGGATCAATGTGTCCATGAGCTCATTGTGGTGACAGTCTCTCTGAAATCACAATAGGTTGTGAATGCAACCTCGGTTATCTGAAAAAGAGAATACTATCCAATGGGGAAGGGATTAAGTCAGTTACGATGGTACCTCATACAAAACATTTGACTAAAAGCTGCCTATAGGCCAGTCTGCGTGTCATACAATCATCCCTTCCTGATTACAGTTTACTGTTTATATATTTTTCCTTGTCCGGACTGCTGCTTCCTCTTTGCAACATTTGGATAGTATTCTCTTTTTCAGATAACTGGGGTTGCATTCACAACCTATAGTTTCAAGTTGAGAATACTATCCAAGGGGGGTGGGGTTACAGTTGACCCAAACCTGTGCAAGGGAGGAAGAAAGCAGAAATCTGTCCTGAGGCCAATGCTACAAGGGGAGGTCTCAACTCAACCAGAACTTTTTAATTTTCTTTAAATACATCAGGGTAGATCCCCTTATTGCTAAAGCTGGAACTGCTCCAGGAGCAAGACCACAGTCATGATCTACTGGGGTGCAACACAAGTAGCACTGAATGGTGCAGAGCACAGCTCATGCACACTACAGTCAGACATTATCAGAAGGGGTACCTTGTCCCTGTTGGTAGGAGAAAACATATAGGCATAATAACAGCTGGAGGGCAGGGAAACAGTACCTAATCAACATTTGCTAGATTTCAAGAGCAGACACATGCCTGCTCCATTGGCTCTCAACCAGGAGTGGCACCAAGCGTACTCAGCTGTGTTAGTGGATGCAGCATCCACCCCTTAAGAATGTTATTGTATAACTGAGGGGCAAGTTACAACATTTGCCCTGAATTCAATAACCACTACAGGAACAAGACCCAATTTCTGCTCTACTATGCAAACAAACTATATACAATGCAGAGTGAATAGGCAACAGTGCCTACACAACCTCTGTCTGACAATAGGAGCAGATGTGCATCTGCTTAACTAGCTCATTGCCAGGAGAGGCGCCAAGCAAGCTCTACTAAGCCACAAATCAACTATACACAACTTGTGGTAACAGGGCAACAATTTTGGACAACAGAAGCAGACACAAGCCTGCTCTACTAGTCCACACAGCCAGGAGCTGTTCAACAGAGTGCTCTACTGTGTCTCAACACACATCAGTTTTGCTCAAACTATATACACAGCATAATGTCAGGGCAATAGCACCTAAGTATCCACTACAAACAAACTACATAAAAAGCAGGATGAACAGGGAGACAATACCTGTGTAGCCTCCACCTAACACAAACTAACTATATACAGAGTGGGATAGGCACTCTACTGGGCACTATTCACAATACCAGGAGCAACACCCTTAGGTGCTCGACTGGAAAGTCCAGTCAGGAAGGAAGCGGTTCATTCAAAGCAACATCCGAAGGCACGCCTACCAGGATGAGCCAACATAGGAGGCAGACAAGTAGGTTAAACAATGACCAGGAGCCTGTGCCACATGGCTAGAGGCACAACTAAAGCCTATACCGGATTCCCAATACAGGATGCCAGCCCTGTCACATCCAGCCTATAGAACCGGATAACCATGTGCAGCGAAGCCCAACTCACAGCCGCACAAGATATCATTCAAAGGGGCACCTTGGAAGAGGGTCCAAGATGATACCACGCCTCTAGTTGAGTGCACCACCAGGTGTTCAGGCACTGGGATGCCAGATGACTCCTAGGCCATGGCAGTAGTGTCCATAAACCAATGTGACATGCACTGTTTTGACATCCATCCATCTGCGCTCCATAGGACAGAAACAATTGGTCCAAGCGCATACTCTCCTTAGTATGATCCATATAGCACCAGCGTGCCCGTATGGGCACAACAGGTGCAGCCGACTCTCCTCCTCCAAATAGAAGGGAGGAGGATGGAAAGCCATCAACTCTATCAGTCTATTAACATGAAAGGGAGATATTACTTTCATGAGGAAAGCAGGGTTGGACCACTCCCTGCAAAGCATAAACAAGATGGGTGTACTGACAGGGCATGCAATTTGCTCACATGTTCAATGCAATGGCCAGAAGAAACACAGCCAACACCAGCTTCTAATTAGTGGAGTGCAGTGCAGTGTTAATTTAGGCAGCTATTTTAGATTTAGTTCTAATCTTACTCTTACTCTTAGTCACATCGTAGACATTTAATCTTTAATTAGTTTTAGTTAGTCAATGAAACCTCCTGTCATTTTAGTCTGGTTTTAGTCAATGTAATTTTAGTCATAATTTAGCTTTTTATTTTTAGATTTGTATATTTTTACTTCATTTTCACCAATTTCTTGGTCTGATGCCAAATTAGTGGATGGATGCAAAACAAACATTGATTTACTTAATTTGAAATGTATTTGAATGTATTGTAAACTTCATGGTCACAAATTACTGTAATTCAAATGTTCTGAAGTTTGAAGCCTCTATTACAATTTATTTGTAATAAGAATAGAGTTACAAGAACAGCATTGAAGCATATTGTGGACTTTATTCAAATTCAAATATAATTCCACAATTGCATTTTCATTTTCCATTTATGCATGCATTATTTAGGTAAAAATGCAAATATAATCATCCCATTTGTATTTTTATATTCCAGTATGCACATTCGCTGACAATATTAATCTTGTTAAGCCGTACTGTAGCCAAACGTGAATTGTGCTTCATACTGCAAGCACTTAACTTAGCTTACTGTACTTATAAGTTAACCAATTAGATCCTAATACCCACACTTACCAGTCCTATACACAAAAGAACAGGCGTTTAACTTCACACAATCTGTATCAACTTCATGTTAAGCCCAATACAGTAAACCACATCAAGCGTTCAAGGTTTAGCAAAACACACACTTGGGTACAATCGGGGTGCATTCTGTCATGCAGATTTCCGCGGTTCTGCTCAGAGCTGCAGAATCCTACTGGTCCCATTGGTGGAGCAGCGCAGATCTGCGATAAGTTGCACTACACGAACGTGATGACCGAGTCAAGGCATGCATGAATATGATTGGACCATGAAACAGCTCCCTGACCGGCCACCTCATAAAATACTGTCATGTATGTCATTAGTCTTTTGTTGAATTTATGTTTTGTCACATTTTTTATCAACTAAAAAGATGGCTGCCAGGTACACGTTGAGCGTGGAGGGAGACTTGTGCTCGTCCAACAGCCCCTGCAGGAACTACAAGAAGACCCCAATGGGACAGGTGTCTGGATCCTGACCCTTGTCCTTGCACAATGAATGAAAAGTCTGCCAGTGGTAGGAAAACTTGTAGAGGAAGCTCTCACCAGCTGGACAGCTACCACCATGGCAGACAGGCCTAACCCAGAGGGGCCAGACTGAGAGCTTGGATCAGGTGCCGTAGCGTGCTCTGAGCTGGAGACAGCAGATCAATGCAATGGGGCATGCCACCACAGGTGCCCACACAGGAGGGAGACCAAGTCTACGAATCACATTCTGTGAGGCCACCTGGAGCAATCAGCTGACTGTCACTCATTCTTGCCAGCTCTTCTCCAGGACCTCCATGAGAAGGGGGAAAAGGGGGAATGTGTAGCAGAGACAGTGCAACCACACATGGGCCAGTGCTTTGATCCCCAGCTCTCTGTAGTGGTCTCAGATAGAGAACCATAGCAGGCTGTGAGTGGGCCACCAGCAGGTGCAGGCACCATTCTGAGCCCAGGGAACTACTTCTTGAGTAGTGGACCAGAAAGCAGAATAGTGCAAACAGGAAGCTTTACACCAGTGGACAGATTAAGGCAAGACATGTTAGTGTGAGGCTGCATTAAGGCTGGCAGTACACCTTATAAGTCATAGTATAATTTCTGCCAATAAATAAATAATAATAGTATATAGCTTGGACTTAAGTACAAATCTAAACAATGTCAAAGCAGCCTGGTAATATCTCAGGGCCCAAGTGTACACAGGTTTTTGTAGGGTGGTAACCAGGGAAAAGTGCAGCGCATCACTGGGGGGCACTCGCCTCATACCAATGGAAGTTAGACTCTCAACCTTTGTAGTGCAGCGTGTAGGACTCACAACACCCCCTATGTAAATATAGGGTTATACACTTACCATGAAACCCAACCTGAAATTGCTGCAGCACCTAACTGCTGCACCAGGGGGCACAGGAAGGTACCAGGAGGCAAAGCAGCTCATCACTGTGAGGAGGTTAGGCAGTAAGTCACACCAGTGGGAAGCTGAACATTGAGACATAACAGTGTGTGGCTGGTAGAGATAGGTACATGTAGCTATATGATGCTATAGTAAAGAGAAACCTCAATACCGACCTGTCACACCAGGGAGTGCGGGAGGTAATTATGAGTCAACACACCACAGGTACAGGTAATCTTAAGCTATATAGGTACATAACATGTAGGTATATGCTGCTATAGTGAAGTGAAACCTGAAAACCGACCTGCCCCACTAGGGGCCATACCACGGCGGGAGCTGTGTCCAGGTAATGGGAGCACTCTAAGAGGCCTTTGTGATTACTGTTCCTGCTTAAAACAAGTGTGTGGTTGAGGGAAGGATCCTCCAGCAAGGGGATGTGCAGGTGGTCTACAGTCAGTTGCACAATCACTCCAATACACCAAATGTGTTGTCCACCTTCACATACAGAGCACGTTTCTCTGACCCAGAGCAAACTCTGGATAATGGCGGTTCATTTCAACACACAAACAATTGAACACGGTTTCTCCTTTCTGCCTTACTATGTTAGGAAAGAGGAAAAGGTGTTAGGGATTGTTCCACTCCATGGACAAACACTGACCTCTGCCTTACAGGTTTACTACCGGAGATAAAACCACAGAACCGGTATGTATTCAGGGTTAGTATATACTGGAGTGGGGTAGTGTGTTCTGAGAGTCAGTGAAATAAATATGTGTGTTTATATATCTTAACAAACACTTAACTGCTTGTTTTGTCACAGCCCCTCTGTTGGGTGATATCAGATTGCGATTTTTCGCCCTCTGCTGGGTACCGCTGGGTCTGCAGGCTTTGAGTACACACTGAAATCCTTGGACTTTTAGTTGTTTTATTATTTATTTATTTGCTTTTTTTATTATTGTTCGTGTTTTGGTTGCAGAAGAATACAGTGGTTGACTCTCTCAGCATATGTGTTTTTCCATTGTTCTTTGGCACATTGGTTTATTTGTAACCCAAATCTTTCTTACAGCTTTTTACTATAGTGCAGTGATTTTACTCACCCACTGCTATTACCTTTTCTGAGTCTTATTTACATATTACCCAACATATTTCTAAAACAGACGTGTTACCTATGCAGTTCTGGAGCCCTTCCTTCCAGGTTTGGAGATTGCATCGCACCTGTCTCTCTTCTTACACTCACCAAACACAATCTGCCTTGCTTTGTTGAACTCTCTTTCTTGTATAACCAGAAGGCCGCACTAAGCATTCTGGAACGTGCGTTATTTCTCAAAAGTTACTGTCACATAGCCTATTAGATATACTCAGTCTTCCTAAAGATATCAGTAGTAGAAGTACAACTTCCTATGAAAAAAAAAGCTCTTTTTTAAACGTTTATTTGTTTGACAGGAAGTGCAGCTTGGAGCTTCACTTTTGGGGACAAAAGCCAAACATGATTTTGCATTCGGATTTTGCAGAAGACTAGAGAATGAGTACAGGAACTTTTACTTGAAAAACCTCAATATCGTTTTAGGTTGTGTTGATTGTTTTGCAATGCATTTTACTGACATTATCAAACTACTTTATATGAAGCAATGTGGACAATTAATGGCATTGACACTACTACCCTCTGTCATAAGCAGAGACTTCAGGGGTGATGGAACCAAGTGTAGAGTGCTGGTTAGGAGTCAATATCTGTCAATCAGGAACAGGAGGGACTAGGCAAAAGTGGTGGTCAAGGATACAGGCAAGTGGTCAGATGATCAGGCAAACAGGAATGTCCGGAAAATACAAAGTTGTAAATCGAAGGAAGAAACTAGTCTAAATCACAGGAAGGCAAACACTAGGAATTAATTGTATCTTGAGAGAAGACAATATCTCGCACTGGGCTCTGGAGACAAAGGGGTATACATTGTGGAAACTAACTAATGAGCCAAGGGAACAAGAAACAGGTGATTGACAAAGAAGGGAGGGATACATTATTCAATAATAAAAAAACGAGAGTCAAATTAAAGAACTTAACAAAAGCTGATGTAATGGTGACATCTGGTGGTGAGCCTGAGGAAAGGTTCAGGTTGTAATTATGACACCCACTGTTCTGTTCTTAAGGTATTTTATTGATTATGTGTATATGACGTAAAACAGTTCATGAGCTTAGTAGTAATATTGGTAGTGTTTTTCTTTTACATACGTTATTTATTTTTCACTTTGAATTTATTTTAATTTTATGATTTTCCCCCCAGTAAATTGATATAGGAGGGAATTCAGAACACATTTTGCATTTCTTCCTTATGAGAACCCTCTTGCCATCAATTCTAAACCTAAACTCAACACATTAAACATTTCTGAAATCCTCAGGATCTAACCTAACCACATAATAAGGTTATTATGTTAAATGTTGATCTTATACTCTCAAGAGACATAGCAAACAACTTTGTGTGCACTGTGGCAAAATCATATTTTTTTTGTCATGTTTTGCAAATTGGAACAGCACATTAGGTAATTTGGGACACAACTTGCTACCATATGTATTATGATAATTCAGTTCAAACTGTATAGTTACAAATTCACACTTGATCATTTATCATACAGTGAGGGAAAAAAGTATTTGATCCCCTGCTGATTTTGTACGTTTGCCCACTGACAAATAAATTATCAGTCTATAATTTTAATGGTAGGTGTATTTTAACAGTGAGAGACAGAATAACAACAACAAAATCCAGAAAAACACATTTCAAAAAAGTTATAAATTGATTTGCATGTTAATGAGTGAAATAAGTATTTGACCCCTTCGACTTAGTACTTGGTGGCAAAACCCTTGTTGGCAATCACAGAGGTCAGATGTATCTTGTAGTTGGCCACCAGGTTTGCACACATCTCAGGAGGGATTTTGTCCCACTCCTCTTTGCAGATCCTCTCCAAGTCATTAAGGTTTCAAGGCTGACGTTTGGCAACTCGAACCTTCAGCTCCCTCCACAGATTTTCTATGGGATTAAGGTCTGGAGACTGGCTAGGCCACTCCAGGACCTTAATGTGCTTCTTCTTGAGCCACGCCTTTGTTGGCTTGGCTGTGTGTTTTGGGTCATTGTCATGCTGGAATACCCATCCACGACCCATTTTCAATGCCCTGGCTGAGGGAAGGAGGTTCTCTCCCAAGATTTGACGGTACATGGCCCCGTCCATCGTCCCTTTGATGCGGTGCAGTTGTCCTGTCCCCTTAGCAGAAAAACACCCCCAAAGCATAATGTTTCCACCTCCATGTTTGACGGTGGGGATGGTGTTCTTGGGGTCATTCCTCCTCCTCCAAACATGGTGAGTTGAGTTTATGCCAAAGAGCTCGATTTTGGTCTCATCTGACCACAACACTTTCACCCAGTTCTCCTCTGAATCATTCAGATGTTCATTGGCAAACTTCAGACGGGCCTGTACATGTGCTTTCTTGAGCAGGGGGACCTTGCGGGCGCTGCAGGATTTCAGTCCTTCACGGCGTAGTGTGTTACCAGTTGTTTTCTTGGTGACTATGATCCCAGCTGCCTTGAGATCATTAACAAGATCCTCCCGTGTAGTTCTGGGCTGATTCCTCACCGTTCTCATGATCATTGAAACTCCACGAGGTGAGATCTTGCATGGAGCCCCAGACCGAGGGAGACTGACAGTTATTTTGTGTCACCTTCTCACCAAGCTGCTTGGCGATGGTCTTGTAGCCCATTCCAGCCTTGTGTAGGTCTACAATCTTGTCCCAGACATCCTTGGACAGCTCTTTGATCTTGGCCATGGTGGAGAGTTTGGAATCTGATTGATTGATTGCTTCTGTGGACAGGTGTCTTTTATACAGGTAACGAGCTGACATTAGGAGCACTCCCTTTAAGAGAGTGCTCCTAATCTCAGCTCGTTACCTGTATAAAAGACACCTGGGAGCCAGAAATCTTGCTGATTGATAGGGGATCAAATACTTATTTCCCTCATTAACATGCAAATCAATTTATAACTTTTTTGAAATGTGTTTTTCTGGATTTTTTTGTTGTTATTCTGTCTCTCACTGTTAAAATACACCTACCATTAAAATGATAGACTGATCATTTCTTTGTCAGTGGGCAAATGTACAAAATCATCAGGGGATCAAATACTTTGTTCCCTCAATGTACCTAATCACTTTTAATTTACTTTTCCTTAAGAATTAACACTGATTAGAGTTCAGACTCAATACATATTTTAGGCCTATATTAGTGCATGCAAGTCACGTGCTGGGCTTAAAGAGATCCTTAAAGAGATTAAAACAGTGCTCAAATTCCAGTTCTGCCTCATCCTGCTTTGAAATGAAGAGCTTTCTTCCTGCTTCATACTTATGCCCCTGAATCATTTCCTTGACACGCCGATGTAAGGTTGACTTCGGTACATTCCATGCTCTAGCTAAAAGCCTGTACTTCTCTATAGCTCCTTTCATCCTTTCCTCACTCCACTTGTTATACTTCTTACTACTTAGACCTACATTTTGCTTCCTGTGTGCCTTTTGCCTGCCCTCTCCCTTGTTGCTCACACCCTCTTGCTATCTGTCTCTTTCGCCATCTATTTGGTTGCTTTCTGCTCTGGAATACATAGAGGCTTAAATGAATAGATTTCTACTAAGAAATTATAATTCTAATAGTGTTTGTGAGATTTGTTTTAACATTTAATCTAACATGCAAGATATATCACAGGGGACTTCACAATCCTGGAGTGTTGGCAGACCCAGTCACAAGTAAAATAATAAAGAATAAATATATGTACTGGGTTTTTGTCAGCCTACAATCTGTGAAACTTTAAAGTCATATGTCTCTCTCTAGTGTAGGCTGACGGAGAAGCACATTAAAGCTTACAGCTCTCCATGGTGCTGAAAAACAAGCCCGACTGTTACACTTTTCAGAAAGTAATGTGAAAATAAGTATCTCTCAAATCACTGTGGTGAACCAATCCCTGGGCTGGAGGGCCTGCAGGATGGTGCGCTGGTTGAGCATCTTTAAGTGCTTATTGGCACAAGAGAGGTCTTGAGGCTCAACTGATAAGGGGAAAGTGAGACCATGGCAGTGATTGTGGAATCCACCAGTGCCAATCTGAGTCCTGACAAAAGCTTTACATGCCCAGATCAGGACAAGAGCTGTAATCGGGCGGTTCCAGGAGGACTTGACTTCCATCATGAAGTCCGCTAGCAATGGAAGGGCTGTAAGAGGCCATTTCGACTGTTTCCCCTGATCAAAAAGTGAGCGTGGGGGGGCAGGGTCATCTGGCCAAGGGATCTGTTGCCGATGCGGCAAGCTACACAATCACCAGGAACTCCCTGGGTCCTCCTGCTGCTGGTGGGGAATGGCTATCCTCCACAGAGGTGCGTGGGTGCAAAGCCCACCTTGCTGTCATGGTGAGGGTCAATGAATTCCCACACCCTCTATTCATAATCCCTGCCTGGAGTGGGTGGGGTGGACAGGTGCCACGGGGGGGGAAATGCAGGATTTCAAACACCTTTCACATCCTGGCATATAATGCCTCCAGCACAGTGTCGTGAGCACAACTGCATGCACTGGGGCCTTTGCAGAGAAGGGATAGGTGTTGTAGAGGGTGATGAGGAGAGGACTCATGGACAATGGAACTTGTCCACTGATCTCAGCAGGCTGTGATCAAGGAGGACTGGGTGGAGCGGGTGAGGACAAAGGGCTCAGTGAAAAGCAGAACCCTGAAGCCACAGTGGACTCTCTAGGGGAGGAAGAGTGTCTAGAGCAATGGTCTGCAAAGTCATGCCCGTGAGAGGTATCTGCTGTGTCTGCGATGCTTATTCTAAATTTAAATAAACTAAAGTTCTTGAGGGGAAAAGCGCCAAAAGTGCACTGAAAAAACAGAACAAAAAACTTGTAGTGTAGTGTCAGAGATCAAGCTGATAGAGTTTCAGAATTACCTCTCTGTGGCACAAACATTCAAGTCCAGCAAAATAATTGACTTTTGGTTGCAGTTACCAAAAGAAAAATACAGGTGTGTGGCATGCGCAGCTTCAAAGATCCTCTGCACATACCTATGTGAGGCAACATTTGTTGAAACAACTGTAGAAGTCATCTTGGAAACAAGAGACTGCAGGACCATTTCTGAAATGCCTCTACATCAATTAAGCCCAATAACCAGCACCTTTTGACAAAGCTAAAGAAGACACGGTCATCAGGGTTATTTTCTGATGTAATCAATAGTGATGCATCTGATGTATGATTAGTTTGGGTCCTCAATATAACTTAACAAGAACATAATATGTTCAACAGTCCAATATTGCAAACAAAGTTCGCCATATCACTTTTTACAGTAACTTTAATGAGTGGAATGCCTGTTGTGCCCTGATAAGGCCAAATTGGTGCCCATGGAAAAATATATTGTTGCATACTGGTCTAGAGACACGCTCCATGCATCAGAGCTGAGAGTGCAGCTGCCAGGTAGTGGAGCCAAGCTCAAGCACTGCTGCTCAGGACGAGAAGCAAAACAGCTCGATTCTAGATACCAAGGAGACCTACAGACCTCATACAGCCACAGCTTCAGAGTGCAGTGACAAACAAGCTGGTGGAAGAGCCACTGTTGTTATTCTGTCTCTCGCTGTTAAAATACACCTACCATTAAAATTATAGACTGATCATTTCTTTGTCAGTGGGCAAACGTACAAAATCAGCAGGGGATCAAATACTTTTTTCCCTCACTGTACTACCAAGAGTAAGTAATACAGAAGTATTTACAAGTTGCCACAGACAGACATAGGGTAATACAGGTGAGAGGCAGCCATCTTGTTGTGTGACTAGTTTCAGACCAGTCTTAGCATTACTCATTTTGTTTTAAGTTTGCCTTAATTGAAGTTAACATTGTCTGTAGTTTGTCTAAATTGAAGTCAATTCAGTTCAGCTGCGGAGTTGGTGAAAGTAAATAGGTTGTAGAAAGGTGATTTAGTCAAGGACTAGCAGGAATTCTGTTGCAGGTAGGGCCAGTTAGGTGTGAATTGGGGGTAGGTAGACAAAAGCTACTTAAAGCAGCTGTTGAGAAAGAGCTGCACTGTTTCTCGGTCACAGAAAGTTAAGCAGTTGACTAGGGATCTGGAATCAAGATTCTAACATTTAGAAGCATGTGGCCACTACAGTGTCGGGTTTGCAGGATGATTGCCTTATCCAAGAAGATTTAATTTGTGAACGTTGTTGGCATGCTGAAATCCTAGAGATCAAGGTTCATGATCTTGAGGCTCAGCTTGTTGATCTGCGCTCTATTAGGGATATAAAAGAAGTGGTCAATCAGCCCATGAGAGAGATGGTGTGCACGCCAAAACCTAGGAGAGTTGAGACCTTAGAGCAGGAAAGTGTACAGAGCTGGGTTACAGTAGGTCGTAACTGCAGAAAAGGGTGCATACAACCCCTAGAGACACCCCAAGAGCTAGAATTGCCCAACAGGTTCCAACTGCTGGACACTGAGTTGGACAGTGACAGCTCAGAGGGTGATGGGAGTGCAGTTGAGCACCAGAGCACCATGGTTCCCACACCCCCCCAGAACAGGGAGATAGTTATAGTAGGAGATTCAATCCTTAGAGGTGTAGATCACACAGTGTGTTCTAGTGATAAGGAGACCCACATGGTATCTTGCCTGCCTGGTGCTCAGGTTTCAGATCTCCCTAAACTAGTAGATGGGCTACTGGCCAAAGCCAGGGGGAATCCACTGGTCATGGTCCATATTTAAACCAATGACATAGAAAAAGGTAGGACAGAGGTTCTGCAAGACAAATTTAAAGAGTTAGCAACAAAACTATAGAGCAGATCCTCCATGGTAGTTTACTCTGAAATACTTCTGGTACCACATGCATGGCCAGGGAGACTAGATTAGAAAGTTCAACACGTGGTTTAAATCATGGTGTAGGGAAGAGGGTTTTAGGTTTATGGAGCATTGTTCTTTGGGAGAGCGTATGTGCAGAGTAACTGAGAATTTTTTAACTAGGGACCAGGGGGGCAGGGAGCTCTGACCATGGGAGATGTTCAACCAAGGAAAGAAAACCAAGGGAAACTGTTAGTAGGAAAGTCCTGAAATGTTTGTACCTCAATGCCAGGAGTATAAGGAACAAGACGTTAGACCTAGAAGCCACAGTGCTGGCATGTGACTATGATGTTGTAGGAGTGACGGAAACATGGCTTACAGAAAATGATGGGGATGAATACAAGTTGAAAGGATACACACAGTTTAGGAGAGACAGGCAAAATCGAAGGGGTGGGGTAGCATTATATGTGAAAAATGACACTGAGGCAGAAGAACTCAAATTAGATCCCAGAATCTTTCTTTGTCAAACTTTTGAACAAAAGATGGGGAGGATTAGCGGTAGGAGTGTGTTACAGACCACCCAACTCAGATATTCAGCAAGATGTTGCATTGTACAGTGTAATCAGGACTGCATGTAGCAAGGATGTGGCTGTTATAATTGGGGGTTTCAATTTCCCAAACATAGACAGGGAAAGCCCAGTCGGGACTACAGAAGCAAAAATAGAAATGGTTGAGATGGTAAATGACTGCTCAACTCAATTTGTCAGAGAACCAACCAGGGTGAGTGCATGCATTGATTTGATCTTTTCAAATGACCAAGATAGAGTCAGGGGGACAGTAGTTAGAGAACCAATGGCAAACTGTGATCACAACATGGTTAGCTTTGAGGCATTCTTTCAAAAAACCAGGACCAATTCTAAAACAATGGTCTACAATTTTAGAAAAGCAAACCTTGAAAGTATGAGGTGGCACTTAGAAGAGGTAGACTGGAGCACACTGGATTCAGATTCAGTTGAAAATGGATGGGTATTTTATAAGAATATACTACTTGAGGCTCAGGAGAAATTTGTACCAAAACTTAGCAAATTGAGGACCAAAAAACTTTGGCCAAAATGGTTCAATAGAAGTATGCAAAAAAATATCAAGAGATAGAAAATGTTCTATAGCGCATACAAAAGGGATGGAGACAAAACAAAATACAAATAATATGTTGAGCTGCAAAGAGATCTTAAGAAAGGGATCAGGAAAGCAAAGAGGGAAACAGAAATATACATAGCTATTGGAGCTAAAACCAATGCAAAGAGCTTTTTCAATATTACAACAGCAAGAGGTCAATAAAGGAGGAAGTGAAACAGATAAAGAGCAAAAATGGAAGTATCTTAGAAAACAAACAAGATGTGGCAAATGTTCTAAATGAGTATTTCACAGAGGTTTTTACAAAAGAAAAGACAGATAACATGCCACAGGTTGATAATCAGTCCAGTCAAACCCTAAGAGAGATCAGGATAAATGAGGAGGAGGTACTAAAGGGACTAGCAGAATTAAAAACAAACAAATCACCTGAACCAGATGGGATATTTCCAACAGTACTTAAAGAAATGAGGGAAATTATTTATAGGCTGCTAACTTAAATATTCCAAATGACACAGGACAGGGGATGTGCCCACTGACTGGAAGACAGCAAATGTCATAGCAATCCACAAGAAAGGGGACAAAACTGAGCCAGGAAATTACAGGCCAATCAGTCTCACCTGCATGACCTGTAAAATTGTGGAAAAAATGATTAGACAGAAAATAGAGGAGCATCTTAATGAAAACCATATTCTTGGAGATAGTCAACATGGGTTTAGACGAGGCAGATCATGTCTTACTAATTTATTAGATTTTTTTGAACATGCAACTGCAGCTGTAGATCACGTGAAAGCATATGATATGATATACTTAGATTTCCAAAAAGCTTTTGATAAGGTTCCACACCAAAGACTGATCCTCAAATTGGAAGCTGTAGGCATTCAGGGTAATGTAAGTAGATGGATTATGAACTGGTTGATGTATAGGAAACAGAGGGTGTCGATTAGAGGAGTCGCTTCTAACTGGAGTGAGGTTGTTAGTGGAGTTCCACAGGGATCAGTACTAGGGCCTTTGCTTTTTCTAATCTATATTAATGATCTGGACTCTGGGATAGATAGCAAACTTGTCACATTTGCAGATGATACTAAAATGGGTGGCTCAGCAGATACAATCTCGGCAGCAGAGGCTATTCAAAGGGACTTAGATAATATTCAGGTGTGGGCCGACACCTGGCAGATGAAATTCAGTGTGGACAAGTGCAAGGTAATACATGCAGGTAACAAAAATGTCCGCTATAATTACACTATGGGAGGAATAGAACTACATGAAGAAACGCATGAGAAAGACCTAGGAGTCTATATGAACTCCTCACTTTCAATCTGATTTTTTTTTTTTTTCTGGTTCAGAAGGAACAGGTGCAGTACGTATCTAATGTAACTGTAGCCAAAATGCAATGTGTGTAAAATTACGACAGCACAGGCTGCAAAGATAATCACGATGATTTCTTATCGACCTATATTTAAAATGAAAGGAATGGAAAGTTACTGCAGAAGAGACTTTTTCCGCACAGCAGCAGCTTGATATGATTGGATTTGTGCAATAATAGGTGTCAAAAAATGTCTGTTTTTTTCTACTTTGCAAAATATTTACAAATCTGTTATCTTCATATTCTAACTAACCATTGTTACGCAAAGCAATTAGGTGAATTGCTTAGAAAGGTAAGGCATGTTACGCACAGAACTGTCTTTGGTCAATCGCGCCGCAGAGAAAAACTTTGGCATCCTGTGTAGAATGAGAGGACAGTTAAGATACAGCACAATGTATATAAAGCATATAAGTGTTGTTGTAAACACTGAAAGTTGAGTGTTTTTTCTCTACTGCCTTACACAAAGAGAGGTACTCTCCCGGCGCAGTCAGTTTAACTATATATTAGTGCCATTAATACATTATTTGGTAAATAATATATAAAATTGTTTGGAACCATTCATAATTCTATTTAGATATGATCAATGAACCTTTATAATATATTATTTATAATTTATCCCCTAAAACATGAAATAAAATAGTATTTTCATTATAAATAATCTCATTCTGGTTTATTGATAATTTATTAATGGAAGTGTTACTGGTTCCTAACTGTTGTATACATTATTTAACAAGCTATGACACCGTAATATACAATGCTATCTTGGTCAATATACAATGCTTTATTGGGTCCGGGGATTCATTGGGGGATATTTTTTGAAATTTAGGATATTTGTAAGAGTTATAGAGATATAAGAGTAGGAGGTATTTATTCGGAGTTTAAATCCTGGGAGCACAACAGCATACCCGCATATTGAATCTGATTTTTGTTTTGTTTTAGGAAAGTTCATATCTTTCATTCAGGTTAGACCATTATCTTACAACATATTTTGTCATTTTACAACATTTTAGGGATGTTAATTTTCTAATCTTGAATTAATTGTTTGCTTTTCCGTTGGATAATTTCAAAGTAAAAAATAAATACATTTAAAAAAGGAATTTGTAATATAGTTATGAACTATTTTTAAAACTAGGTTTTGTTTAAACTATCAGACCATTTGGTCTCTCCTCAGAACAGGACAGTACCCGTCATCTTGCATTACAACTGATAAAAGCATTGTATTCTGGTGGGAACATTGACAAGGGTCCTGTTTTTTGCCACTTATATTGTGCTTGTGGTGCACGGAAACAGTGGTCTCAAGCAATTTCCGTCCGTCTCTCAGGGTGCCTGTTCACACTGTCGACTGCAGTGAAATGTCAAGAGTGCGGCCAGAACCGCTGCGGGGAACAAGACTGTGGCTTCGAGCTGATCTTACAACACGGAGAATTGACGCTGTAACATGTAAAGCGTAGGCGGCAGAAGCACAAGCACCTCCGTTTTTAGAGACTTTTGGAGGTGTTGTGTGTGTGTGTGTGTGTGTGTGTGTGTGTGAGAGAGTGTGTGTGAGTGTGCATGTGTGTGTGAGAGTGTGTCTCTGTGTTGTGTCTGTGTTGTGTGTGTGTGTGTGTGAGTGTGTGCATGTGTGTGTGAGAGTGTGTCTCTGTGTTGTGTCTGTGTTATGTGTGTGTGAGTGTGTGCATGTGTGTGTGAGTGTGTGTGAGTGTGCATGTGTGTGTGAGAGTGTCTCTGTGTTGTGTCTGTGTTGTGTGTGTGTGAGAGAGACAGTGTGCATGTGTGTGTGAGTGTGTGTGAGTGTGCATGTGTGTGTGAGTGTCTCTGTGTTGTGTGTGTGTGTGTGTGTGAGTGTGTGCATGTGTGTGTGAGAGTGTGTCTCTGTGTTGTGTCTGTGTTGTGTGTTTGTGTGAGTGTGTGCACGTGTGTGTGTGTGTGTGTGTGAGTGTGCATGTGTGTGTGAGAGTGTCTCTGTGTTGTGTCTGTGTTGTGTGTGTGTGAGAGAGACAGTGTGCATGTGTGTGTGAGTGTGTGTGAGTGTGCATGTGTGTGTGAGTGTCTCTGTGTTGTGTGTGTGTGTGAGTGTGAGTGTGTGTGTGTGTGAGAATGTGTCTCTGTGTTATGTCTGTGTGTGTGTGTGTGCGTGAGTGTGTGTGTGCGTGTGTGTTTTGTGTGTGTGTGTGTGTGAGAGTGTGTGTGTGTGTGTGTGAGTGTGTGTGTGTGTGTGTGTGTGTGTGTGTGTGTGAGAGTGTGTGTGTGCGTGAGTGCGTGCGTGTGTGTGTGTGTGTGTGTGTGTGTGTGAGAGTGTGTGTGTGTGCGTGAGTGCGTGCGTGTGTGTGTGTGTGTGTGAGTGTGTGAGTTTGTGTGTGTGTGAGTGAGTGCGTGCGTGTGTGTGTGTGTGTGTGTGTGAGAGTGTGTGTGTGCGTGCGTGTGTGTGTGTGTGTGTGTGTGTGTGCGTGAGTGCGTGCGTGTGTGTGTGTGTGTGTGTGTGTGTGTGTGTGTGTGTGTGAGAGTGTGTGTGTGTGCGTGAGTGCGTGCGTGTGTGTGTGTGTGTGTGTGTGTGTGTTGAACCCAGTGTGATACGGTGCTTAAACTGGCGCAACAAGATTTGGTGGTTTAGCAATGAAGGTATTGGTGTAGTGGTTATACATCTAATAATAAATTACCTATTTTTTCTGATAGAATTCCAATGCTTTTTTTAAAAAGGACATTAACGTAATGATCGAATATATATTAAGCACGCAATAGTTAACCTATATTATTTATTTATTTATTTATTTCAAACATAAACTCTTCATAGTTTCACGCTAGGAATGGATAAAGTCATAATAATCAATAGCATAAATACAGATTAAACAAACAGCTACGGGGGAATATTTCAGACTCTCAGGCAGAACAGTGGCAGAGACGGCAATACCATTTACAGATATCTAATTATGGTGCTTTTTAAATATGTATCTAAATCATTTGCAGATATCTATACATTACTTGCAGATATCTTTAAATTATTTAGATACATGTTTCAATATTTGAAGATATCTGAAAGTATTTGAAGATATCTTGAAATTTCTGATGAATTAAAGATGTCATAAATGATAATTTGGCTTGTCACTCTGGGCTGACCACAGATTAAGACTAATCGTGCAGCAAGTGGTTTTTGACTTTAACTTCATTGATTTGTATACATTCTCCTGATATGGACATATGAACGAGACTTGAGAGGAGGTTCTGTCTACTTCACTGCCATCCCGATCCAGCGTCCACGCAATATTCAAAAATAAGTAAAACCTGTTGTAATTTATATAAACCACGTGAAAGAATTTTAAGTGATGTTAATAGGTCATTTAGAAATATTTCCATCCAGTCTTATTTTGCCCCCTTTAGATATCGTTAAGTTTTTAGTGCTCCAATAAATAATTACTAAATACATTTAAGAAAATAAAGGAAATACATGTGTCGCTGTGTGGTAATTTCTGAATTCCTCCTCACTACGGAAAATATTTCAGTAATTATGTAGCCTACATTAAATTATATCTTTCAGGATGTTTAATCTATTGGAAATATACATGCGGTGGCAAAAATTATAACATCAGCATTTGGTGACCCCAAATCAACAATGTACACAACAGCCTTGTTCTATAATCATTTCCTGTGCTGTTCCAGTATTACACTTTCGTCCTACATTCAAAGACTTCCTCGATGCAGAGATAGCAGCCTATTGTAAAGACATGCACGTATAGCCTACTGTAAAACATTTCTGTGAAGCTTTCAACATGCTCCTCCAGCTGTTCCTTTTATATTCATGCCATGTTTTGAAAGGTAACTTTGTATTTCTTTACTTATCTTTCTATATTGATTGCTTAACTATTATTTCCAGCGGCCTTTTTAACTTTTCGCTGGTATTATAGTTTATGTAACTGCACATTAATAATGGATTCCTTTTATCATTGTTGTTTTCGGAAATGTTTATTTATTTATTTATTTATTTATTTATTTATTCCCATATTGACAGATTAAGGTACATTACTTTGTAAATACTACTACTAGTACTGCTGCTACTACTAATATAACATACATACACACCAGGGATTTGTAGTATTTTCCTGCACATTTGTAAGATAAGATGAGATAAGATAAGATAAGATAAGATAAAAGATAAGGTAGTACTTTATTAATCACCAAAGGGGAAATCTCAATAAATATATCACAATACTACATAAAACACAACGGCACAGATTGAGTGTTCATATTAAAAAGCCTCATAGCATGTGGTAAAATTGATCTGCAAACCTGACTTCAGCTACATAATGTTTCTTATTAAAAATGATAATCAGTCACAATTTACATAGGGAGACATTTTCAAAAATCTGGGTTGGTCACTAGGGAACATTTCCGAATTTTGGGTAATATGACACTGAATGACTGTCAGTTAGCTATACATTATTATATTGAAATTAATGAATTAATCTAATGCAGCACCAGTATTTAATGATAATGTGTTATGTCTTATTTTTATTAAGAACGTATTTTTCTTATTTGATCTGTATTCTATAAGCGCGTATACAAATGTATATTGGTAATATGCCATACATTTATTTCCAGAAAGATAGGTAACCTAAACATAGAAATAAAGCTCGTACATAAATAATAAGGCAACGTGTTTCTGGTAGAAAACTTTGTAAAAACATTTTTTGTTTGTTTGTTTATTATGTGTTCTTTCCATGCTGCTAAAAAACAATTTTGCCACAAATAAGACATTCGGGTTTCTGTATTTTTCTGCAGGTTTCCAGGATAGGCATGTTGTTAAAAAGCCCCCATTTAATTTATCTGAAACTGACACACAAACAACACGGATTAATAAACCGTTTTCTGTGTATTGCTTGCTTAATGAATTACACAATATGAAATAATAATAATAATAATAATAATAATAATAATAATAATAATAATAATAATAATAATAATAACCATTGAGATTAAAGATGTATCATATAACCCCTCACACACTCACGGTTTTGTCACTTTGAGTAACTGGATCTGAATTCAATGTATGTACTTATTTCCCCAGCTACACTGGCCCTGCTTTCCCAGTACCCGCCGTCAGTGGTGGCGGAGGTCGGCAGCAACGTCACCCTGCAGTGCGATATTGGTGAAGTCACGGGTTATTGCTTCACGGTAGCCTGGCTGAAATTAGACACGAAGAACCAAAAGCTGAAAGTCGACCACAACTCCCAGTCCAGTAGCACTGCTTCAGATACTCCGAGAGGGATGACCTGCCCATTCTTCATTAAAAACGCCACGGTCGCCCACTCCGGTACTTACTACTGCTCCTTCGTGCTGGGCCAACAGATCTACATCGGCAACGGGTCGTCGGTAATAATAACAGGTACGGCGACAGGAAGACACTTCGGCTGACCTAAACCTGATGCTCGGTCTGATATTTTCTTAGTCATGACGGGGGTTTCTTTTACTTCAACTGCCCACTCCATACTAAATCAATGGCAGGTGTTACTTGCACACAGTTTCCCCGCAT
This sequence comes from Amia ocellicauda, assembly GCF_036373705.1. Lineage (NCBI taxonomy): Eukaryota > Metazoa > Chordata > Actinopteri > Amiiformes > Amiidae > Amia > Amia ocellicauda. The sequence continues at coordinate 34,566,353 of NC_089863.1, read as the reverse complement.
TTGTAAAGTTTTGAAATCAACGACAATCAAAAGGTTACAAAACCACTGACTATACACAGCCTAATGAACTGGAAACGTTAAGTTTCTTTTAATCTGAAAAGAGATCAATGGTAAATGTATAATTTAACTAACCACGATTATTAACTAAATCAATCAGCGAATAATAATGAAAATTATTTGAATACTTTAGGTCTTAATCATTTTCAGTTATTGATTTGAACGTATTATTTCAAATGTCTAATTTGATTGAAGAATGCTTGCTAATTACCACAAAGTAACAAATAAATAAATGCCTGCCTCAGATAACACCAGAATATGTCTGAAACAAAAACATTAATTTAGACTCAGAAAACAAACGCAAAATCAACAAAATATGTGGTAAACATGGTATTTGAAGAATACATTCAAAATGTACAAATAAGAATCGACATGAGGCAGAAAAAAGGTAGACTATATGAATGCTACACGGTTAAATAATAATGTCTCATTATAGATTATATTATGCTAACGCCTAGAAACAGAGTTTTGCAACTTTGGTTATTATATCATTGCCTTTTCCTTACAACTATGGATATCGACACAAGTTTGAAGATTTCCAAATAAGTGGACATGCAAATACTTAATTAATTAATGAATTAATTTGTCTCTTAAAGTTTAATGGTTTTGGTAATGCGATGTGAAAGCATGCCCCTTACCTTACCTGCAAAATTTTACCAGCGAAACCAAACCACATAAGCCACCTGTGTTGACTGTTTACAATGCATGGAATTGGTGTTATCAAGACACATTGGTAGTCATAATAATGGCACGCACGCACACATACACACATATGTACAGACGGGTGATGGGTGACTGGTGATAAAGGAAAAAAACAACATAAAGTGTCTATGTAAAGTGTTGGGCCACCACAAGCCCTGCGCCTTGGTACAGATTCTACGAGTCTCTGGACTCTACTGGAGGGATGAACACCATTCTTCCAAAATATATTCTCTCATTTGGTGTTTTGATGATGGTGGTGCAGAGCATATGTGTTCAATTAGGTTGAGATCCATTGGCTGCGAAGGCCATAGCATATGATTCACCTTATTTTCATACTCTTCAAACCATTCAGTGACCCCTCATGCCCTGTGGATTGGGGCATTGATAAAGGATAAAGGTGATCACTCAGAATAACTTTGTAATTATTTGCAGTGACCCTTCCCTCTAAGTTAGGGATGCTGCACCATTTTTGAATGTAGTGCCCAAAGTCTGGTTTGTATACTTTGCTAAGTGTCAAAGGGTGCCAATGATACATTAGGGATAAAAAAGTTTTTACAGGAGCTAAACAGTATTTTTTTTAACCAATAATTATATTTTTTTGTTGTAATTTAAGTTATTAATAAAACATGCCAACAAAACAAACCACAATACAGAAAAATCTAAAAACTATGGACAGATAGAACCATCCCACCCACCCGCCACCTGCATCCACTGTCAACCTCCCCCCACCTTCAACCCACCCCCTTATCCCTCTGTAGTCCTGAGAGCAAGTGCCGCTCCAGTCTGCACATATTCTTCCCCAAAAATATTATAAATATGCAGGTTCCCTTTTTGCTCATGTAGCTGATGCAGGTCGGAGCTCCCCGCCCGCTCCGTGCCGCAGCGGCTCCAGCGCAGTACAGTGTTAAACTCTCTACCCCAAAAGAGCTCTTCCACCATGGGAGGCTCAACACTGTACAACTTTTACTGAGGGGTTAAGTCACTTTGTAACGTGCTCATTATAACCCGAATGAGCCCCGTTACACTCACAGATTATTGGCAATTTACATATATACAAAGCAATAGTAATAGCACATCACTAGCTCAATCCTTTTTGCAATATGTCCCTTTTTATTTTGGACAATGAGAATCTTTAATCCTCATTCAAATGAAATCAATCAATCTTAATTGTATATAGTGGAACACCATGCCAAAGCATGTCACAACATTAAAGAATAAGTGCATCATACAATTACTACATCATTTAAATGTTGCAGTATTGCTACAGTGCAGTAAAATGCATGAATCACATTGCATCACGCATTAAGTTTGAGGATTATAATGCTAAAGTACATTTAAAACCACCATCTACCCCCAAAACAAAGACCCACAGATTCTCCATTGCCCTGCCGTTACACACAAGTAGTAGAAGTTTGTTCATGTGGCTGCATTAGTAACCCTTCATATTGTTTTGTGTTTGTTTGCACTTGCACTCAGTTACTACCAATGCGCCTTAGTTTGTTATCAACGTATATTTACTTAATATCTACTGCTTTTACATTTTGTAAAATAACTAAAACAGGTAGATTAATATACATCGTGTGGCACTTATGTTTTAAGACAAAAATAATGCAGTGGTATCAATCTACCGTGAGCACAATTTCTTTATTTTTGAGAATTTACAGCTTTCTTTTGCGAAATGCATTAGGTTTTTAAATTGTCGCAGTGTTATATGAGTGATTGTGGCCATTCCTCCATCTGATACAGGAGATAACGGTAAACACAATGTTTTCCCCCGCGTGTTCAACAAACATGTCCATTGCTGACCACAATTAATCACAACAGGACAGACTTACAGTTTGTGTCATCTTGCTCCTGCTGCCACAGTGCTGCGCAGCCGCATAAACACTCATCATAACATTAACATCTCGTTCGTGAAGTGCAGATTTTCGCAGAGGATTCTACATTTCTAAACATAACTGCGAAAATCTGCGCAAAAACGCGACCTAAAACATTAACATTAGACAACATTAAAACATTAGACAATTGAGGGGCGTGCCATAGGTTCGCCATCCCTGCTCTAAGGGGACAAGTGGACCCAAACCATGCCAGGAAAATCCCCCCCCACAGCATAACAGAGCCTCCGGACCCCCTCACTGTAGGGGTCAAGAAGTCAGGCCTGTACTGTTCTCTTGGTGTCGCCACACATGCACTCGCCCACTTGTCCAGTTGATCAGTCATTGTCACTGAAACTCCTGCCATTCGCGCCCCAATAATGACCCTCTTTCAAAGTCACATCATTTCCTCTTGCCATCCAAAATCAAGGTCAGGTGGGCCTCCTCAGCATTTGTATACATGCCACAGAGCATGATAGGATGTTAATTGCTTAATTGTATCATGCAGTACACCTGTTTGGAGGCATCTGCATTCGTTATGTTCCTCCACTGATTTATTCAGGTTTTTCCTTTAATTTGTCACCCATCTGTATATATATATATATATACAGATAATAATAATAATAAAAGAGCATAAAATAATTTTTGTTTTAAATAGTGCATTATATATATATATATATATATATATATATATATATATAATGCACTATTTAAAACAAAAATTATTTTATGCTCTTTTATTATTATTATTATTATTAACAGCTAAATTTGTCAGTGTTTTCTTGTGCCTTTTTATTGATTTACTCTGTTTAAAATGTCTTTAAAACTCTTTGCGCACCAGCAAGAAAAGCACTCAATAAGTAAAGGTATTTTTATTATGATTATCAGTGATTATCATTCAACACAATGGAATGGTGTGTGACTCATGGGGGACCTAGACGATTCAAATGGGTCTGATGTGCCTTGATAATGCAAACTCCATGCATTGATAAAAGTCTTCCAGCACTGAGTTCAGGTTTGCATTTTTCTGTAAATCAGATATTTGAGTTCTCCTGGTACCATGACTGGGATTAACATTGATTAATTGCTTAAATTATAAATGTAATTACATCCATCCATCCATCCATCCATTTTCAAAACCGCTTATCCTGGTGAGGGTCGCGGGGAAGCCAGAGCCAATTCATGTAATTACATTTCACACAAATTTTAACTTCCACTTCCCAACTTTGTGCTTTTTACAATTGCTTCTTTATCTCCCTAATATTGTGAAGAGAAGCTTACCAAACATCTCTCCATTGAAATCCTCTCACCATCGGATATTGACCAGCCCTATGTTCCCCTCCTGTGTTTGGTCTTCGGGATCATTCCGTCAAAGGCCCATGTGTACTGGTTGATATTGGACAAAGTTTACAGTGGCCAAACTGACACCAGCTGGGAAAGCGAGAAGGAATCGGCTTCACAATTCACCCGAAACCAAATCCTCATCCCAGCCAATTTTTGGACGAGTGGAGTCCCTTGTACCTGTGTGGTAGAGACTGTGACTGGGAAGAATATCAGTAAAATAGTGCACTATGGTGGTGAGCCTCCATTCTTTCTCCATTCGATATGTAGTGATTTTTGTGTATTGGGTACTGTGGCCCTGAAATGCAAACAACGAAAACAAAATGTGCTGCTAAAAAATAAATGTTTGCTTGCTGAAAAACAAATGCATAGTTGCTGATAATCACATTCATAATCAAATTCAGAACCACAGAAAAAAACAAAACATTAATTGTTTCTGAAAAACTGGCTAAATTAACATGTTTAAAATCCTTTGGTTTAGTTTCAAAGTACATATGGATCCAATGTGTTTATTCTCCTTGTGTTGCAGGATCTAAAGGAATGTGCTTGTCACTGCTCTATGGAACTTTAGCAACCACTGTGGTCACCATTATTTTAGCCCTTCTGTTTATCATATTTATATGCCGAGGTAAAAAACAATCCACACCCCCCTACACAAATCAAATTTAAAATACAGCTTTGTTATATCTGCGTTTTATAACAGACAAATTATTTTATAACTTTTGTGTGTGTGTTCTTCACTCCTTTATTTTGTGTAGGGCGGAGAAAAGACCTTGATGTGAAAGAACGGTGCGTATTGAATGTAATTAATTTAAAAAAAAAAAATAAAAAAAAAAATAAAAAAAAAAATAATAATAATAATAATAATAATTTCTTAGACACCCTTATCCAGGGTGACTTACATTATAACCAATACATATATTCAAGCATTCCAAAGTGCAATAGTACAATCTGTACAAAATACAATAAACATACATTCTAGAACAATTAGTTAACAAGTGGGTATATAAAATGCATTGTACAGTTGAGTCCTAGGTATATGGGGGGCATAGGAGAATTTGCAGTAAAAGAAATAATATATAAGTACATGGGAGCATAAGGAATCATAGTAAAATAAAGGGCTTAATAGTGCTGAGCAGCCCAGGAGATTAGGTTTCTGTGTTGCAGGTAAAGTTGGAACAGATGTGTCTTCAGTAACTACTGAAGGTGGTCAGGGAAGGGCTATGCGGTCCTGATCTAGGTGGGAAGATCATCCCACCACTTGGGGGGAAGTGTAATTCCAGCAATTCTGATTAGTTAAACCTAATTGGTTCTGATTAACTATAGGCTACATTAATAACCAGACATTGGTACCGTTTATAGTTTATCATTCATAACAAATAATTTATTGAGCTATTTCCACCACCAGATCTTGGAATAAATACATTTACTATATAGTACAGTATAAGTAATCAAATCTTATTCTTCTAGGGGAGATGTAACCACGACAGCAGTGTATAGAAATCGATCTTCTGGTAAGGTTTTTTAAACTACTGCTTTTGTTTTTGCACAGTTTCCTTAATTCAATTATTTTCACTATATAGTTACACTATATTGTGAAAACTATGGCTAAGGGATATGATAAGACATGAATAGAGTGCTGTAACAGATTAATAGACTGTCAGTTGATCCTGATGATGGCAATATAGTTTTCAATGTTTATAAATATTATACAATGTATATATAATGGGGATCATTGTATATATCACAGGTGGCTAATGCTTTGTAGCTTAAGCGATCTGCCTATACCACCCCAAGAACTTAACAAGGCTGAAGAGGCCTCTAATCCACCCCTACTTCCCCCGGCACATTAAACAAAGACCTCAGAGCACCCAATGACAGATACCAGTTTAGCAGCAATCTATTATTTATTTTTGTCTTTAATTATACAGATGTACACAGAAAAGCAGGACAAAAAATCTTCTGCAAAGGGGAATGAACTAAATTAATCACTAAAATCATTGTTAATATAGCCTAGCCTAGGGTGAATAAAATATTCCTAAAAGCATCTAGAATTATGCCCTAGGGTCCCTACTCTAATCCTAAAATGATACAGAAGAATCCTCCTTCTAGAAAAGGACAGTTCACAACAGAAAATGTGCAGACTCTCATTGAGAGATGGTGGTTGACAGTCAGTTCAGCACAAGTGTGTCTCTGGAAGCTTAAAGGCACGAAGGAATATGTGAAATACATAAATATATATAATTGAAGTAACAGTCTGCTTCGATTTGACTTTTTAAAATGTATAATAAAATAGTTGGTTCTTTAATAAGTTGTTTAAGTTATTTAAAATAATGAAAAGGCTCTGATTTAGGAAATTATTAGTTAACTTAAGGGTTAAATTAAGTAATTGAGACCTCAGTTGGAACAGAAACCAGCAGGGGGGGGTATGGGGTCCTCCAGGACCAGGGTTGAGATCCTCTGTCCTAGTGGAACACATTGTGTGCAACAATAACTTATTAATTTCCTTGTTTAATGATGGTACTGTAGAAAACATGGAATAGACACATTTAAACTTCTTCATATGTACAGTTAGGTTAATTAACATGTTTATTTGCTCAATAATATTCATTATTATAATATAGCCTGAGAATACATTATGACAAATACTGATGATACATACAATTTTCATATAATTGGCAACCCATAAACATTCTATCTACATTCTCTACCCAGTATAGACTGGTGTCCCATATTCCATATTCTATCAAAATGTGGACTGGGGTTCCTCAGCTTTAGTGCACAATAGCTGGTATTAGTAATTAAGATCTTACTTGGAACAAAAACCAGCAGGGCGGAGGGTACTCCAGGACCGGTTTGAAAACCACTGGTCTAAATTGTAAGGTAGAGAAAATCGCACTTTCCATAGTAGGCCAACTGAGCAGGGTTTATTTAGCAAATAATGTAATAATAAGGATGTACATTGTAAATTAAGTTTTAATGGATTTATTTATATCTTCTTAAGGACAACCAGGAAAATCAGCCAGATGTGAAATAAAGCAATCAACAACGGTAAAGATAAGCATTTAATTTATTATTATTAGTATTACTGATTAGTCAAATGTATTGAATCTGAATTGAAATGCCTATAAGTAAACATGTCACTCTTTCATAGCCTAATTATTAGTATTACTAGCTTGTTGTAAAGGTATCAGTAGTAGAAGTTCAGCTTCTTATAAAAAAATAAATGCTCATTTGGAAGTGTTTGTTTGTTTGACAGGAAGTGCAATATGCAAGTTTGGAGCTTGACTTTCGGGGACCAAGGCCAAACATGATTTTGCATTCGGATTTTGTGGAAGACTAGAGAATGAGTACAGGATATTTTATTTGATAAACCTCAATATGGTTTTAGGTTGTGTTGATTGTTTACTGATATTATAAGACTGCTGTATGGGAGGTAATATGGGAAATTAATGCAGTTGAAACCATTACCCACTGTTCTTTTATTAAGGTATATTATCATAGATAATGTGTACATGATGTAATACAGTTTGAGTTTTTGTGGTGTAGAGTTTTTGTTTTACTTACATATTTATTTATCACTTGCAGCATAGGCCTACTTTTAATATTATACAGTATTTGTTTCCCCCAGTGGATTAATAGTGACACAATTGTCATAATTTTGGCTCTGTACGCCACCACAATGGATTTGAAAGGAAACAAGAACAAGCAGGGACTAAAGACAGCTGCAGTTCAGGCCTGGCAGAGCATCACCAGGGAAGAAACCCAGCATCTGGTGATGTCAATGGGCTCCAGACTTCAGGCAGTCATTGACTGCAAAGGATTTGCAACTGAATATTGAAACTCAAAATTTAATTCATGTTAGTTATGTTAGTTTGTCCAAATACTTTTGAGCCCCTGAAATTGGGGGAACCACATATTAAAATGGGTGTAATTCCTAAAACATTCACCCAATTGGATGTAACTACCCTCAAATTAAAGAGTTATAGTTAAAGTTATAAAAACACTAAAGTCTACACTTAATGTATCTTGATTGTTTCCTTTCAAATCCATTGTGGTGGCGTACAGAGCCAAAATTATTACAATTGTGACACTGTCCAAATATTTATGGACCTAACTGTGTATATATATACTATATTTGAATTTGACATTGCATTACATTTAGACTGGTTTATCTACATTTATGAATGTTTAAGTTTAATATTTTTAATTTAAGGTTTCATACAATGACTTTGTTGCTAAAGCTGAGTTCAAATACTTTTTCATACTATTGGCTCTAACGATGGCGAGAACCCAGACCATATCCAACAACTAAATGTGAAGCTATTTTAAGGTGGCTCTTAATCTAATAAGGGATTAATAATGGAAAAATTGTGCTGTGGGTAGGGGCACAGAGAGGGGATAAAAGGGAGGAGGAATCAGAAGGAATGGGGCAGTCTGTTCAATCTCTACCCACTGTGTGTATTGCTGTGCATAATCAATAAAGCTGTATTTAGTTCTACCTACCATGAGTTGGTGCTACTCTTTTTAAAACCCGGCAAATACTACAATGGTGTCAGGAAGTGGGATGCTGATGAGCTCCAAGAAGTTTAACTGGGAATCCAGGCCGCAATGTCAGAGCACCAAGTAGTACATAGCTTGGCGGCTTTGCATTTGTGGGCCAGCTGAGACACAAATCTTCCACTTTTGATTGTGGGTCCAGTTGGGAGACTTTTATCATTCAGTTCGAGAGTGCCAGTAAACACAACAGCTGTGGGGGGCACCCAATTGCAGATGATGGGGCAAATTGGCAGGTGGCCTAGACCGGCTTGGAGAGCTAAAGCTGGCATCTAGTTGCCACAAGGGCTGCCAGTGAGTGTCCAGAGTACATAATTTACTCCACCACCACATCTATCACTCCAGCAATCTCTCCCATGTGGCCTCTTTGCGCTTGTCTGCTAGCTCTGCCACATATACAGCCATCAGGCTAGATGTATTTTGAATGCACACAATCTGCCACATAGGACTTACGTCAGTAGTCCTGCACTGGCAGTTTGGAGAGACAAAGTCTCTCTGTGTGGTGGAAAGCGACAGAGTGGAGATTAGGGCAGTAATGGCATAGTCCACCACCAGGAAAGCCGCTGTGTCAGCTCCTTGAAAATGAGGGAATTGCCCACCAGCTTGATAGTGGACAGCCCCAATACAGGCTTGTACTGTACTAGGGCTGTACTATTTGGACGAAAAATCATATTGCAATTATTTTGATAGATATTGCAATTGTGATTTCAATTGCAATATGATAATTTCCTTGTGACATGGTCAAAAACACACATCCTATTGTTTTATTTGACAGATTGAATATATAGGAGCTTGAACAAAAGGCATAATAAATAAATCAATAACTAACTTCTTTTTCACAGAACTATATTTCAAAATAAAGAAATCAACTGTGGCACTTAGCACCTACTACCATACCCTGTTTAGAGGCACATAAATATTGTGTCTTGGCCATGTACCCTCTGAACGGGTCACGGCCAGGTTGTGGACAGGAGTTTCAGACCCAAGTGCAGAAGCACGGGTTGGGGCAAAAGGCAGAGTCACAGACAGGCAAGGGGTTATTAAACAAGAGTAAACATCAGTAAACAGGCAAAAGCAGCAATGCCTGAAATTCAGGCAACAGGTCAAAAGGAAGGCATGGGTCAATGATACAGGAGTCAGTGGTACATAAACAGTGCTTAATAATGCAACTCTGAGAAAATACAATACTTCACAAAGAGTTTGAGGAACAAAGGCGTATATATATGCTGGGAAGAGGGAAGCAGGTAACAGGCTGTGAGTGCTGGACCAATCGGAGGAGAGGGTGGAAAAATCAAGTGCACATGGTGTGCAAGAATGCCAATTGGGGAAGTGCATATGTTGCTGAGGAATGTGAGAGGGTCAGAATGGGGGGGAGGATGACCTCTGGTGGTGCACTGGGGAAGTGTAGGGTGAATGCATAACAGAATGGCACACATACACAATCCATGTCTCAATTGTATCAAGGCTTAAAAACATCATTTTATAACCTCCTCCTCCTGTCTTCCTATTCATCTACATCTACATCTATGATTTAAGTGGTTTTAACAGGTTAAATCAATAGAATAATAGCTTTCATCTAGATTTGCCTTGGCTATTTCATTGAAAGAGCAGATGTTCCTAATGTTTTGTACATTCAATGTATATGTCGTGCGTAATGCAAAACTCAGCAAAATATTATGCTAAAATAATTACTGGAGGCTTGCTGAATGTCATTTTAGTATTTTTTTTGCAAGATTAGACCATATTTCCTAAAGTCGAAAAGAACATAGAAGTAAAATCTATTGTTGAATGCTTGGTGGACATTGTGGTACATAGCATATCTTGTTTATTGCCACAGGGTGGTCCCCCTGAGTAGGCATACAGAATCTTGTAAAATATTGACAATTATGACATTCTGGAACCAGACAGTCTACTAATCAAAACAAGACCATCCATGTTTTAGTAGAAGCAACACACACCCGTAGAGAGCTCAAAATGTCAAGATGGAAAACTCTGTTTACAGTGTAATAATACACAACAATTTGACATAATTGGATTTGAACTTCTCTGTGCTTGATAGAACATCAAATATATACTGGATTAATCGTTAAATTGTTCTGAACAAAACAAGCCTATTTGCAAACAAGTTCAATTGAAATTGAGTGATCTGTGACCATCTGAATGAGAGCCCCCCACCTCCCCCCCGCAAGAGAATAAGCTTTCAAACGATGTGCACATTGTAGGAATACAGTGATACAGTGTAACTTCTATGCACAGGAGCTGCGCATAAAATAATGCTTAAGAAGGTGTAGTAACACAGTATATAACTCTGAAATGTATGTTATTTTTCAGTTTTTGGTTACCTAAACTTTTTTTTTTAACCTGTCAGTTTACCGCTTACCTTTGTAACATTTAAGGTTATTCACTGGACTTGAACTGATTACATTTCAATAACAATTGGAAAAATTGGGGTGTTCTAAAACTTTTGACCGGTAGTATATTTCCGTGTCAAACGTGAGTCAACTAGGGAACTGTTTTGGAATTGAAAGATAACCTTAATTGTTATATATGTGATGCCATAATTCATGCATTAATTAATTAGGCATTTGTGCCCATTATTATAAATTGTGACAGCTATTTTATATTCATTTAGTCTCAAAGTGTCCAGATGGAAGAATGTTTAGTATGGCTGAACAACGTCCGTGTTTTGGAAAACTAAATTCAAAATAGGGGATGGTGAAGTAAGAGTTTGTAAAGATAAAAGTAAACACTAATGTAGGAAGTAGAGGAAATAAAAGATCCTTTATCAGTACTGGAGTTGTCATTTGAATCCTTTATATGTTTATAACATTTAATATTTTGTAACTGTCACCTTGGGTAAGTTATCTGCTAATTATTATTGCTAATCATCATTTTTGTATTTTTAAAATGTGATTTGGTTTTCTCCCCCCCCCTCTCTCTTCCTCTGTCTCCCTCTGCTGTTTGGGGATAAATTATTTGCATTAATCTCTGTCACTATGTTATCCAACTACAAGGAAGGACACTGTTCTAAGGTGCTATTCATTTATATCTACAACAATAATATACACTTGTAATGTTCATTATTAACTTGATGGAAGTACAGAGTGCACAGGGAGTGGTCAACAGAAAGACATTACAAAGTCCGCTTTAAAACAGCTTTTACCATTTTTGAAGAATAAAGCAGGGAAAAAAGCATTCACTGGGAGGTAAGAGCAAACCATGTTGAATGACTGAGTAAGTTAACAAAGCTTGTAGTTTAAATAATGAAGATTCAGCTTTTCTGTGTGCTGCATTGGCAGGTATCTGTATTGAGTTCTGTATTGTGTGTAGAGTCTGTCTCTTATGGTTTCAAAGACTTGGATAAGCATTAGGTTTGGTGCCAAGACCATGTATGGGAATAGAGAAGAGTTAGTGGGAGAAAGATGGTCTCCAATGGAACAATATTAACTTTCTGGTAATATCTTGTTTTTGTAGGTTTGTAGGAAATGATAGGAGTAACAACAATAAATAAAAGTAAGGACTCTACCCAACTTTAAATAATGTGACTTTAAGCCAAACAGAGACCAAACAAAAATTGTAATAAATAGATGAGTAATTTTCCTGTCAGAGAGATGTAGATGATGTTGAATTTTCAGTAGTTGTTCAGATTATTTACTAACATCATTCAACAACATGAATCACACTCTTGGGTATTTCTAAGTAAATTGTAGAAGTGCATATTACCACTATATATACTCAGCCAAAAAATAATCGTCCCTTTTTCAGGACACAGTATTTTAAAGATAATTTAGTAAAAATCCAAATAACTTTACAGATGTTTATTGTAAAGGGTTTAAACAATGTTTTCCATGCTTGTTCAATGAACCATAAACAATTAATGAACATGCACTTGTGGAACGGTCATTAATACACTATAACTATAAGGTCACAGTTATAAAAACACTAAAGAGACCTTTCTACTGACTCCAAACACCAAAAGAAAGATGCCCAGGGTCCCTGCTCATCTGCATGAATGTGCCTTAGACATGCTGCAAGGAGGCTTGAGGACTGCAGATGTGGCCAGGGCAATAAATTGAAATGTCCGTACTGTGAGACACCTAAGACAGCGCTACAGGGAGACAGGAAGGACAGCTGATCGTCCTCGCAGTGGCAGACCATGTGTAACACCACCTGCACAGGATTGGTACATCCGAATATCACACCTGCGGGACAGGTACAGGATGGCAACAACAACTGCCCGAGCTACACCAGGAACACACAATCCCTCCATCAGTGCTCAGACTGTCCGCAATAGGCTGAGAGAGGCTGGACTGAGGGCTTGTAGGCCTGTTGTAAGGCAGGTCCTTACCAGACATCACCTATGAGGACAAACATTCTGTGCATGATTTCCTGCAAGACAGGAATGTCAGTGTTCTGTCATGGCCAGCAAAGAGCACGGATCTCAATCCCATTGAGCATGTCTGGGACCTGTTGGATCAGAGGGTGAGGGCTAGGATGAACACAATCCAGAACATACTCAAATTAGTGAAAGCAATAAAGCAGATTTACTCTGGTATAAAACTTTGACAGTAGCAAATGTAAAGTTTGCTGCAATTAATGTATATAACTAGATGCTTTTGGTTCATGCGTTACATTCTGACTGAGGCTTAATTGTTCTACAGAATGTAATAACACACATGGGTTATTAACATCAGCACTATATGAAGATGCCCCTGTAATAATTTACACTGGTTACTGACCAAATAATGCAATTCTGAAAAATATGTATAGATAAAGAGATCATCAATATTTGTATTAGCAAATTAGCAATATTTGCAAATATATTGCAATTTTTTTCATTTGTGTAAACTTATTAGAAATGTATTTTGCCTCAACTTTTTAAAATAACAAAACCTCCCAGTTCAACCTGTCAGTTTTTTCCTAATCAAAATGTATACATTTCTCTGAATAATGTTAACTCAATATTTGGAATTAAGAATGTTGCATTATTGTATCTTATTTCTGTAACACTGCAGATTTCGTGGCATAATTTAATAGAATGTTAATGTAATATCTAGCTGTAACAAAACCATTGTCAACATGGAAAAAACAATGACCTAGTCAATCCAAGTGGAGATATCTACGTCTGCCCCAATTGTTTCTTGTAGCTTGTCTTATGAGTTTGATATCTGCACTGATTGCTGAGATTGCTGAGCCACTCAGCCTGAGTGATTTTGTAACTTGTGTATTTTTAATAGCTGACAAAGTTCTGCATGAGCTGGATCAGGAAGGTTTCAGTTGCAGGGCAGTTGGCCAGAAGAGACTTGCAATAGTCTATGCCAGAGAGTACCGGGGTCAGGATGAGCTGTGTTGAGTATTTGGTGAGGAAGGGTGGGATTATTCATATGTTGTTTAGGAAAAATTGGCAGGTGTGTACTAGAGTAAATATGTGCTAAGAGTATGAGAGGCAGGGGTATTGGGGTCAAGGTGTCAAGTATTTAGCTGAGAAGAAGGGAAAGAGTATTGTTGATCCCAGAGTAATGGAGATAGACTGATCAGGGTAGGGGGAGGAGGAGATCTGTTGGTCTGCTGACATAGATCTGCTGACTAAGGTGGTGATGTTACTTAATCTGTGGGTATACATATGGCTGTGTTATACTTATGGTGTCTCTGTGTGACTGTGTTGTGTGTGTTGGCAGGTCTATTGATCTGGATCTGTTGCCTGCCCAGGACAGCCCCTGGTCTGGAGTGGGGGTGGGATCTGCCTCAGAGATGAGACACTCTGGGAAACCTGAGGCTCAAAACAGAGCCTTGGGTGCTGAAATCAAGAGGTAAAGTATCTCAGTGAAAGTGTGAGGGACTGTTTGGCTATTGATCTGTCATTCTGAATTCCTCAACTTAAGAGTGTGAAGCTCTAAATGTGTATCTCTATCTAAGGGTTTGATTGAGAGTGTGTGTCTCTTCTCCTGATACAGTGTATTCCTGAGTGTATAAGAAACTAACTTGCTCCCTCAAATGGCTTATTCCATTTCTCTGATCAACGCCATCTTTTTAACCTTTTGCAACAATTTAATCAGAGCCTAAATAATGATAGGGGTGTGGGGGGAATGGTTATCTGGAGGCATCTGGCCTGTGGGCTGTATGTTGTGCAACCTTTTTCCTAGACTTACAATCCTGTCAGCTATGCTGTTGCTGTCTCCTTCTTCTGCTTTACTATAGTTTGAAAAGGGGCTGTGGCATCCTCCATGGCATGTACATTGTTGGCATTGGCATGCACTACTAATAGCACTACTACCAAATATGTCTGTTAACGTCTGGCTGCATCTGACTCATGGGACTTTACTTTTTCTCCCTTAACATTTCAGCCCCACTTTTGCATTTTGTACTGTGATGCTTTTCCACAATATTTTCCAAAAAATGAAGTGGACTTCCCCCTAAGCTGCTACATCAATGTCCAGTGGCTACATCACTGTCAGTGGGTTGGTGTGTAAGGGAAGGGGCAGGGCTAAAGGCTGCAGCTGCTGCACAGATGGAGGAATTGACCAGTCAGCCCGCATGCATCACTCAACTTTCTCCCCACCACCCCATTAGCCAAGACATCACATCACATTATTTTTTACAATTACCCATTTATACAGCTGGGCATTTAATGGAGCAATCTAGGTACAGTACCTTGTACAACAGCCCTAACCACTACTCCCCTGGCCAGTCCGCTACTGCCCTTGAGTCCGCTACTGCCCTTGGAGGCCCCATTTTGCCCCATATTAATTTTATATACTTAACTCTCTTAACCTATATTTCTGTAACCACTGCAACACAAGTTCTAGGTTGTTGAGGTGACATGTCATTGTGACTTGTGATTAACATGTATAAATAATACATTGCATTGGTGTACTTTCCATGTATATTTATTTATAGCTGAAGTGGTAAAATACATGTTCATTCAGGAGGAAATGCTTGAGTGAGTGTGTAGAACCTGTCTCAGAAATAAGTGGAGAAGTCGTTGAGATAAAGCAAATAGAACTTTAATCAAGCCGGCTCGAAAGCCCCATGTCAGGAAATTCCTTCAGTGAGGACTTAATGTTTACAAACATGAGTGCAACTTTATAGGAAAGTGACGTGAAATCTTATGGTCGTTCATCCAATCAGAAGGTACAAGTCCGAGTCTGTTTACGATCTGTCTTCCTGTGAAGAGGTGATGGATCCAAAAAGCAGATGTCTGTCTTTGATGTGCACCAGGAAGATGCGATCCCACAGTCGTCATTTACCTACTGTCAATCGCTCATTAACAGAAACAGTTCCTGCCTATCTGGAGAAACGACACAAGTCACAACAGATTTTCAACAAAACAGCTGTAGGCTATTTCGGCACTGTGTGATCTTTTATTACTGACAGGAATTTCTAACAAATGAACCTTGTTGACCTTTTGCTTAGCCTGCTAAAGCTAATCTGCTCAGTCTGTATACAAGCTACTTCTAATGCTAGTGTTAATATAAAACATTATATAATTATCACAAAACACTTTCTTCAACTTTCCTATACAGAGTCTTCAGAGTGTTGAACAGTATCATCATCATTATTATTATTATTATTATTATTATTATTATTATTATTATTATTATTATTTATTTATTAGCAGACGCCCTTATCCAGGGTGACTTACAAGACATAAACGCAATAAAGTGCAAAAATACAGTACAGTTCAACTATATATAGTTACAAATAAAACATTACAAATTCCAATTTACAAATTACAGTGCAATTCAAACCATAATACATTTTACAAATTTCAATTAACACAAGTGTATACAATATAGGAGGTCTTACATCCTGGATTGTAAAAGCCAAATGCAGACAAGATGTTAGGTCACAGTCAAGGGCCAAGGGGAAGGGAGCATAGGGGAAATCAAAATAACAATATGAGTACTAGTAATGCTAGGCAAGTAGTATGAAAAAACATTGTAAAGGATTAAAATGGAGAGGTTAGCAGAAGGCGAGGAAGAGGGGGAAAAAAAGAGATCAGATTTGCAGAGGTTGAGCTTGAGGTGGTGTGACTGCATTCAGGTAGAGATAGCAGACAAGCAGGAAGAGATGCGAGAGTGGATGAGGGTGTCGGATGAGGGAAAAGACAGGAAGATCTGGGCATCATCTGTGTAAAAATGGTAAGAGAAACCATGGGATTCGATGAGGGGGCCCAGGGAGCAAGTGTAGAGAGAACAGGAGGGGGCCCAGGATGGAGCCTCTACATTGCTAAAACTGAGTCATACAAAGATGTAGCCAGGTCAAACAGATTTCATTTCAAGATAAAATATATAATAATTGATGATTTCCTGTAATTATTTTTGACATAACCTTAACACCTCATTTTATCTCCCATATATACCAACCAGAGGAGAATATGTTCCTCGATTCCCAAGGTGAGTTTACTGTTTTTTAATGTAGGTAGATAGATATAGTATTCATCTTCTAAGTTACACAACATGCACTAGGAATTAATGTTGCTCAAACCATTTACATACAAACATAGGTGACTTTGATGAGCGTTGTTAATTAGTTCTCCATGAGTATGGTAGGGAGCTGTTCTCTTTCTCACATATCTACCATTACGTACCACGCCCCGCGATGCATCACAGTATATATAATAATTCATATGAATCTGTCAGGACTATAGCAAATGGGTTATAAATGTTTAGAAAACTATTTGATTTTACTTGGACGGATTTACACCAACTGCTGAATGTTAAGAGATGAATCAGATAATAGGCGCAATGTGACTGATCAACAATGGATTAAGTCGGTTCCCTGTACAGAGTTGTCAGGGATTTAAAAATATAGCCTCTAAGTCTTGACAATTTATCCCAAGCATTTTTTAATTAATCTGTGATATATTACCAAACACCTTGTTATGAGAAAAATAAGTACATTCATAACAGCTCAGTTGAATTGAATTATAAAATAATGATGCACAATAAAGTTTCAGCTGTCTGAGTAAGAAAACCCACTGTTGAGGCTTTGTCACGGTAATATTTACATTTATATCCCATTTTAGTTTGTTGGAAAGTTTACCCCAACAAACCTCTAGAGCTGTTACATTTTTAGAATAGATTAAATGGTTATTACCAAGTACAAATTTATGATATTTTTCACTACAGCATTATCCAAAAGTTTGTTGTCATGCTTGATCAATAGTCTTAAGAGAAAAAGAAACAATTAATTATACTCTACAAAAATAATAAGGTATTTGAAAATTCCACATGCTATATAATTAATTGTAGGCTCAAAGACAGAGCATCATCAACTGACTTATTCACCTTAAATGCAAACTGAATGAAATCCATGTGTGAACTGGTCAACAATTTTAACTACAGAAGTGTCAGATATTCAAAAACTTTCATTTATAAAAAATGCAAATTGTGTATGCTAGGCTGTCTCATGTTTCATTGTTAGCAATATATATCTGTCTGACCTTCAGAACTGCTTAATGATAATACAAAGTCAGCATGCATGCTACATTCTTATTATTTATCTTCAAAGATAGGAAAACAATTAAGAGGCATATTTTATTTTGGTTAGCATTCAATGAGTTAATTAAATAAAGCATTATAAACATTTGTGTAGGAAATGTGTGCTGGAACGTAGCTGTAAACATCTCATAATATATATACAGTGAGGGAAAAAAGTATTTGATCCCCTGCTGATTTTGTACGTTTGCCCACTGACAAAGAAATGATCAGTCTATAATTTTAAAGGTAGGTGTATTTCAACAGGTAGAGACAGAATAACAGCAAAACAATCCAGAAATATGCATTTCAAAAAAGTTATAAATTGATTTGCATATTAATGAGGGAAATAAGTATTTGATCCTCTATCATTCAGCAAGATTTCTGGCTCCCAGGTGTCTTTTATACAGGTAACGAGCTGAGATTAGGAGCACTCTCTTAAAGGGAGAGCTCCTAATCTCAGCTCGTTACCTGTATAAAATACACCTGTTCACAGAAGCAATCAATCAAGATTGTAGACCTACACAAGGCTGGAATGGGCTACAAGACCATCGCCAAGCAGCTTGGTGAGAAGGTGACAACAGTTGGTGCGATTATTCGCAAATGGAAGAAACACAAAATAACTGTCAGTCTCCCTCGGTCTGGGGCTCCATGCAAGATCTCACCTCTTGGAGTTTCAATGATCATGAGAACGGTGAGGAATCAGCCCAGAACTACACGGGAGGATCTTGTTAATGATCTCAAGGCAGCTGGGACCATAGTCACCAGGAAAACAATTGGTAACACACTACGCCGTGAAGGACTGAAATCCTGCAGCGCCCACAAGGTCCCCCTGCTCAAGAAAGCACATGTACAGGCCCGTCTGAAGTTTGCCAATGAACATCTGAATGATTCAGAGGAGAACTGGGTGAAAGTGTTGTGGTCAGATGAGACCAAAATTGAGCTCTTTGGCATCAACTCAACTCGCCGTGTTTGGAGGAGGAAGAATGACCCCAAGAACACCATCCCCACCGTCAAACATGGAGGTGGAAACATTATGCTTTGGGGGTGTTTTTCTGCTAAGGGGACAGGACAACTGCACCGCATCAAAGGGACGATGGACGGGGCCATGTACCGTCAGATCTTGGGTGAGAACCTCCTTCCCTCAGCCAGGGCATTGAAAATGGGTCGTGGATGGGTATTCCAGCATGACAATGACCCAAAACACACAGCCAAGCCAACAAAGGAGTGGCTCAAGAAGAAGCACATTAAGGTCCTGGAGTGGCCTAGCCAGTCTCCAGACCTTAATCCCATAGAAAATCTGTGGAGGGAGCTGAAGGTTCGAGTTGCCAAACGTCAGCCTCAAAACCTTAATGGAGAGGATCTGCAAAGAGGAGTGGGACAAAATCCCTCCTGAGATGTGTGCAAACCTGGTGGCCAACTACAAGAAACGTCTGACCTCTGTGATTGCCAACAAGGGTTTTGCCACCAAGTACTAAGTCAAAGGGGTCAAATACTTATTTCCCTCATTAACATGCAAATCAATGTATAACTTTTTTGAAATGTGTTTTTCTGGATTTTTTTGTTGTTATTCTGTCTCTCACTGTTAAAATACACCTACCATTAAAATTATAGACTGATCATTTCTTTGTCAGTGGGCAAACGTACAAAATCAGCAGGGGATCAAATACTTTTTTCCCCCACTGTGTATATATATATATACTATAACTTAAATTTCCAAGCTGTACAACCTTTTTCTTCTTTTTTTTTCTGCCAGAGCCAGGCTAGTGGCACCAGCACACAGCCAGCAGTCTATGAGGTTTGATAACTAAATTAATCAACCCATCAGTTCAGAGAAGAAAATCTCAGAATAAATTACTGTATTTAATAATGCATTATGTTCAGTCAGTAATGAGATATGTTAAAGTGTACTTGGATGGCTTTAATAAGATTAATTTACATAAACCTTTTAGTTAAGAAAACAATCAACAAATAATAAACATTTATAATCTGATAAATGTAGGTGAACTGATGAACAAATGAAATATATATCAATCGATATATAATAATGTGGTCATTTGAACATTTTGAAAGGTTATCAATGACAGATCAGATGTTTTGATCAAATCCCAGGAAAATTGTTTTATAGTTGACTGGTTTACAATGACAGTCAACATCATTATTAATATTATGAAATCAATATATTATATTTATATCTATATCTATCTATATTTATAAAGATTGATAATGTATATATTAAATGACAGAATATCTACATGGATTGCCAGAGATTAAAGCATGATCCCACCCCAGCGTATCTGGGATTGATGCTAGCACAGGTCAAATCTAGGAACAATTAACTGCTATTGGTGGAGATGTTGTTGAGGAATAGAGTTTGATTGTTTTTCACATGACACATACGATAACAGACAGTTTCCAAGCTGTAGAGAGGAGAGGTATATTCAATATTGTGTCCATGTCTGTCCACAGGGCCAGGCTGGAGAGGCCAGTTTTACCTGTACACAGCTACCAATCTATGAGGAGTGATCATTTATTGAATCCACTGAATGAATTCAAAGGAGAGGGCTCCAGCTTTGACACAAGGTGGAGTTACAGTGTGCACTCATTTCAGACCTTTCATTTCAGCTCATGAAACATGGGACCAACACTTCACATGTTAAGTTCATATTTTTGTTCAGTATAATCTACAGATTTTACTGAACAATCTGTGTAAGGAAATTATTCTTACAATGGCTAATTTTTCATGTGAGTTTCAGTCATGTCTAATATCATGCTTCCATTGATGGATTTAAATGAGTAAGGCTGATATTTTAATTGCACAGCTTGAAGCACATTCTAAAAGCAATTCAGCCCTACCCATTTTACTGTGCACTCTGACCTAAAATTATGATATGAGTAAGATTTATACTCTTCCAGGTTGATTCTTTCATATTCACAACTTTTAAAACTTTAAAATGTAAAACTTACCAAATAATGGTGGCTCAGTATTTCAGGATGTGTTGTGTGTTGAAAACGTCCATCCCAGTTAATCTTGTTTGGTTCTATTTGATTTGAGTTACACCATATGCTACTATAGCTGAAGGTTGGCCAAAGAGGGGAAGATTTAATGAAAGGCCTGTGTCCATGTTTTTTCACAGATTTAAACCATGGAGAACAGTGACACCAGTGCCCAGTTGTCTCTCCATGAAGAGTGATGACTCAATGAATAGAAAAAATGAGTTCCGAAGACAAGACTTCCACTTTGACAAAAGGTGAACTAATTCAACTTATTTTTATTCTATGCCACACATTCACTGTACTTTATGTAAAAACATTTTGTGAAGAAAAATAATAAATAATGTACTAGAAAAAAAAATCTTATTTTTTTAACAAACAATTAAAACAAAAAACAAAGATCAAACATTCTAACATATTTTATTTGTTAGAATGCATGTAAAAAGCTGCACTTTACAGGTTTGACTAAGTAAGGGGACACATTTGTTTTTGTACGACACTAATGTCAAAACTCATTTTCTTTTAATTCTGCAGCTTTGCACCAACTATGCAATTATTTGTTTGTACTTTTTAAAATCCCTAAGAATAACACCCAATCTCTGATTTTCACACTTTTTCTCTCTCTTGTTCTGTGCAGCTATATTGGGCCTAGAGATGTGACTTGTGATGTGTGCCCTGTGAGGACAATTAGAGCTGTGAAATCCTGTCTGACCTGTGCTGCATCCTACTGTGAAACACATGTCCGGCAGCACTACACAGCGCCAGCCCTGCAGACACACAGACTGGAGGACACGACTGGAGACCTGGAGCACAGACTGTGCCAGCAGCACCGCCGAGCTCTGGAGTTCTGTGAGACTGACCAGACCTGGATCTGCAGCCTGTGTGCCTTGGAGAATCACAAGAGCCATGATATTGTCTTTGCTAAGACAAGACAGGATGTGAAACAGGTAAGGAGCCAAACTAATCTATCTGTTGATTCCACTCATTATTTACTGTTCCTATGTACAAAGAGTTCTGGCGTATGTATTTATTTTAATATATTGACTGTGAGATTTTGTTTTGGAATTTCAAAAATAAGATTTTCACTTATGTTATACTTAAACAAGGCCATTTGTTTTTTCTTCCCCCAACCCCCACTTCCCCCTAGATGACAATGACAATACAAAATTGCTCACAATAAAAAACAAAAACAAGGCCATGTAATACATCTTACTAAAACACTTATTTTAAATTAAAATAATTACATTGATAAAAATAAATTGACAAAACAAAAAACGTTTTTTCCCTGGCCAACTTTTGTGTATGTGCTGATTGGCAGAGTGATGAGAGTAGCTTTCATCACTCTGCCAATCAGCACATACACAAAATTGTGTGATAGACCCAGGAGCGGCGCCATAGATTTTTTATCGTAGGTGCTGAGAGGGTGCTAGATCATTGATAGGGGGAGCTGGGCCATTATACTAAAGAATATGAGCAGAACAGGTCTTGGCCACTCCATTTTAATTGTATTTATTTATTTAACTATTAGTAATAAATACTATTAATGATAATTACTTATTTTATTACTCACCATTTTTATTTTTATTAAATTAAACAAACACATAGCTCAAATCTTCCCAAAGACTTGATAGAAGAAATATTTCGGAATTTCAGTCAAGGGCAATGTGACATCAAAAAGCACCCATAAGCATTGGGGATATATTCACAATCACTTACTATTGGAAGTTTCAAACCAGGACAATGTGGCGGTTGTTGTGGTTTATGGAAAATTTGTCAATAATGTGTTGAACATCCAGAGCTTTCGTTCTCCAGCTATTGATGGCCAAAAGTGCCAAGTTGCTGTTTCGGACATCCCCACTGTTGCTTCTCAGATATGTCTTTAAGCATCAGAGACAGTAGAAAGATCTCTCACATGACACAGATGTCACAGGAAGTGTCAGGGATATGCAGAGGAATTTGTAAAAGTCCATAAACGCATCTTTATATGGTTCCATAAGCAACAGCATTCAAATGTGGTTTTATTACTGGAATGTCCTTGTGTTTTTTTTCTTTCAAGCAGACGCTGGACTTGGTGTAACTCTACATTTAAATTTTCTTCAGTGATGCCTTAGAACTGTGCCATGGGCAATAGGCACTGCTTATCCAAGAATGACTTGTGTTGTGGACTGAGGGCTGAGACCCCCATCAGCACATTGTTGGCCTCTTTAGAAAAGCGTCTTGTCAATTCATTGACCATCTTGTCAATTACTTGATAAAAGCACTGGGTGCACAAATCATCATCAGAGGCGTGAGCACGTGTATAGGAGCCTCAATGATAAAGTCCCTTAGTCGCTGGCATTGTTGTCGTGCATCTCTCCTCTGTGGTTATAAGCTCCCTGATGCTAGGCCAGCCTTGGCACACAGTTCCTTTGCACGATTTTGTATGTCGCTCCAACATTCCTCCGAACGTTTTTTGGTTAGTGCTGTGATGACAGATTGGATCAAATAATTTGCTGATGAGATGTCCAGTTTGGGTGACTGCAGCTGGTCTGAAGCGAATTTGGTGACCTGGAAAACGTCCTCAAATAAAATAAAGTGCAAAACAAATTGTTGCTCAATAAGCCCCTCCATTGCCCTGGCATCTATTTCTTGCCTTGTGTTCGTTTGTCCTTTAATATCTTGCAAAGTGAACAGAATGGCTGGGAGGGATTTTTTAATTGCCCACAATGCAAAGTGCTGACATGCCCAACGTGTTTCACAGAGTTTTTTTAAACTGGCTGTTCAGAGGTTTCAAGCTCCTTCTGTTTTTTCTTGAAAAGGTCATGGACCACTGAACCCCCAAAAAATTGTACAGAAATCTCGAAAAACTCAGAAGCAGGCTGGACATTGTTTACACAGTCCACCAGAACAAGGTTAAGTCTGTGTGCATGACAGTGCACATATAATGCATGTGGCACCTCTTTTCTGAACTTTTCCTGCACCCCGTTGTGACACCCTGACATCACCACCGCTCCACTGGCCGATGCAGGCGTTGACATCAATGTCGCAATGACTGAGAGTTGTTTTAATAGACCGTAGCAGTGAATCCGCATCCAATCCATCAGCTGGCGTAAAGTTTAAAAACTCCTCCATAACATTCCTCACATGTAGGTAGTGAACTACCACCGAAATCTGTTCTTTTTTGCTAATATCTTTACTCTCGTCCACAATTAAGGCAAAATAACCTGCATCTCTCAGTTCCTCACTGATCTGTTTCCTCACCATATCAGCCATAATAGTGATCTTCTCATTTTATATTTCGTGGTGAGTATATTTTGCTTTTGACGGATTGTCAGCTATTTTTTTAGCAACAGTTTTGTCAAACATGCTGATGACATGGAGGAGCTTGAGAAAGTTTCCCTTGTTCGCCGACTGCTCATCCTCTCTGTGGCCATGCTGAGCAATGCCCTGACATGCCATGTAACACAAACTCTCCACCACAGCCTTCATATAGTGCCGATTTTCTTCGACCACTTTAGAATGTCCTTTACCAAGGACGTTCAGTATTTTTGAGCCATCGTACATCCTCTGTTTAAATTCACACCATGCCTCCATAGAAAACTTACGTGCTGCACTTGCATTATGGGCTTTGAACCTCAGCTGTGCTGAACGCCTGTTCTGGAATCCAGAAATTGTGGACGCTGTCTCTAGACGGAGCCCATGGACACCCGCGGCTGCAAAATGTCTGCATGAAAAGCAAAAAACTGCATCCTTATCTACAGAATACTCCAGCCAGTCATAATGGTCAAACCATCCAAATTGGAAGCTTCTTTGTTGGTTTCCAAATGTCTGGGTTGGATATTTGCAGACAGGGCGTCCTGGTCCTTCATCTGGTCTTTGGCTTATATCCATAGGCCCATTTACACTTGACCTCGTGTTGTTAATGTGACTGGAACTTGCAGTTGTGCTAACTGCCGTCTCTGTCTCTGGGTCCGCGGCAATCACAGTAGCTGCAATTCACATTACGTGAAATTGCGTGAGCTGTGCACATGTAATGATTCAAATGTTTTTATTTTATTTTATTTTGTTGTTTCAAATTATTAACTCATTTATTAATTAAAATGTAGGCTGTATATAATTCCTTCCAGATAAAAATGTTTGGGGGTGCTATGGAGGTGCTATGAACTTTCATGGGGGGGGCTGAAGCACCCCCTAGTACCCCCCTAGCCCCGTGTATGGATAGACCCCAGGGGGGGCTAGTGCCCCTGCCCTTTTTCCTCAGACTCATCAAGTGCCCTCTTCGATGGTGTTTAATAATTGTATTTTATATGGCCTCCAGGTTGCTGACCCTTTTTTGCTTGAGCCCTTGCCCACCAAAATGTCTGTGCACGGCCCTGGGTGTAGGCATAGGAGAAGTTAAAGTAAAATGATAGATGTGCTAAAAATACATAAGTAATCAGGAGCATGATGGAGCATAGTTAAATAAACAAGTGCATAAGAACAAGAGTAATGAGTTGTCCAGGAGATTAGGCTGGGGTATTACAGATGCAGTCTGAACAGGTGTGTCTTGACACCTCAGTGGTCAGGGACTGTGCGGTCCTGACTTCAGTGAATAGGTCATTCCACCACTTCGGGTCGAGGATGGAAAAAAAGTGGACTCTGGAGGTAAGGCAGCTGAGTTGCACAGGATAGTGATGTATTATACAATACAATGTATAGATACAGTCTTAACAGGTGAGTTTTGAGGATGTCCTTGCTAGATTAGTAACCTAGTAATCCAGTTTAGAAAAACATAGACCATTCACCAGAAGATTAGTAGAGTGTGTTATAGGTTTTTAATTTAAAAAAAATGATCGCAGGGGGTTTCAGAGAAAGGAGCTGAGTGCATGTGAGGGAGGAATTAGGGGTTACTGCAGACTTCTCTCACTAGCTATTGAATGTCAAATCTGTCTCTAAACTTATTGCTGTGTTCTTTTAGGCTCTATGGACAACGACCAGTGAACTGACAGATCATCCTAAGGATTTTCACACAGGAGGATTCCATGACATGAATAGAAGGGGTGGGTTTAAAGGATAAGCCTATTTTTTCCACATAAATGACATTTAAATATCATATTCTTTTATACATTTCAATATTTCCATCTTTGCCTGTCTGTTTATTTATACTTTTTATTTTAAGTTTTTCTATTGGTATTTCTGAACAAACAGGCAGGGGGATGGGATAATTAAGGGGCCACATGGACAGTTTTATCTAAATATTTTATCTTTATAACATATACAGTGAGGGAAACAAGTATTTGATCCCCTGCTGATTTTGTACGTTTGCCCACTGACAAAGAAATGATCAGTCTATAATTTTAATGGTAGGTGTATTTTAACAGAAAGAGACAGAATAACAAAAACAAAAAAAAAAACGCATTTCAAGAAAGTTATAAATTGATTTACATGTTAATGAGGGAAATAAGTATTTGACCCCTTCAACTTAGTACTTGGTGGCAAAACCCTTGTTGGCAATCACAGAAGTCAGACATTTCTTGTAGTTGGCCACCAGGTTTGCACACATCTCAGGAGGGATTGCGTCCCACTCCTCTTTGCAGATCCTCTCCAAGTCATTAAGGTTTCGAGGCTGACGTTTGGCAACTCGAACCTTCAGCTCCCTCCACAGATTTTCTATGGGATTAAGGTCTGGAGACTGGCTAGGCCACTCCTTTGTTGCCTTGGCTGTGTGTTTTGGGTCATTGTAATGCTGGAATACCCATCTACGACCCATTTTCAATGCCCTGGCTGAGGGAAGGAGGTTCTCACCCAAGATTTGATGGTACATGGCTCTTGATGCCAAAAAGCTCAATTTTGGTCTCATCTGACCACAACACTTTCACCCAGTTCTCCTCTGAATCATTCAGATGTTCATTGGCAAACTTCAGACGGGCCTGTACATATGCTTTCTTGAGCAGGGGGACCTTGCGGGCGCTGCAGTATTTCAGTCCTTCACGGTGTAGTGTGTTACCAATTGTTTTCTTGGTGACTATGGTCCCAGCTGCCTTGAGATCATTAACAAGATCCTCCCGTGTAGTTCTGGGCTGATTCCTCACCGTTCTCATGATCATTGAAACTCCACAAGGTGAGATCTTGCATGGAGCCCCAGTCCGAGGGAGACTGACAGTTATTTTGTGTTTCTTCCATTTGCGAATAATCGCACCAACTGTTGTCACCTTCTCACCAAGCTGCTTGGCGATGGTCTTGTAGCCCATTCCAGCCTTGTGTAGGTCTACAATCTTGACCCTGACATCCTTGGACAGCTCTTTGGTCTTGGCCATGGTGGAGAGTTTGGAATCTGATTGATTGATTGCTTCTGTGGACAGGTGTCTTTTATACAGGTAACGAGCTGAGATTAGGAGCTCTCCCTTTAAGAGAGTGCTCCTAATCTCAGTTCGTTACCTGTATAAAAGACACCTGGGAGCCAGAAATCTTGCTGATTAATAGGGGATCAAATACTTATTTCACTCATTAACATGCAAATCAATTTATAACTTTTTTGAAATGCGTTTTTCTGGATTTTTTTGTTGTTATTCTGTCTCTCACTGTTAAAATACACCTACCATTAAAATTATAGACTGATCATTTCTTTGTCAGTGGGCAAACGTACAAAATCAGCAGGGGATCAAATACTTTTTTCCATCACTGTATATTACAACATACTACAACAACATTCATTGTGTTTGTCACTGTCTACAGGACACGGGAACAGGGGACCCAGTTGCGGTGCATGGTAGAGGTTGTGGGTCAGATATCAGCAGGACAGGGCAATCAAGGCAAAGCAAAGACGTGGTCGTGGTCACAGGCAAGGGTCGGGTGATCAGGCAAACAGGGAAAGTCCAAAGTCATAGCCAGGAGGTAAAGCAGAAGGTCAAGGCTTCATGGCACAGGGAGACTACTCAAAGATGTAGCTAACACTGACAAAACTTCACAGGGACTGAGAGTGAGTGAGGGGTTTATATGTGGAGCAGAGGGAAGCAAGGAACCAGGTTTGGGAGGTGCAGGGTGAATGGGAGCAGAGGGTGATTGAACAAGTGCACACGGTGTTTAGGAATTGATTGAATGAAAGGAGCTGGGAGAAGTGACTGGTAAGGAAGGGCGATGGCAAAATCTAGTGGGGATATGTGGAGGTGCATTTAGACAGGGATTGTGACAATGTTACAACATGAAATCAGAATGGATTTAATCAGGAGGTTTTGCCACTGATCAACACAGAAAATGTCCATAATGTCAAAGTGAAAAATATAATCTGCAAATTGTTCTAAATTAATTACACATACAACAGATAATAATTAAATGCGTAAATTCCATTTAAAGACATGGAAATTTCAGGCTGTAACACAACAAAATGTGAAAAAGTGGGGTGAATACTTCCTATAGCAACTGTAAACACAGTGACCTCTTAATTTATTCATACCCTTTTTAAATGGAACAAAAGATGATTAAATAGAATATACGCAATATCATTTATTACTTTGCTGAAATTAAAATATGTAAAATCTTAAGATTATCAACACAGCACCGATATGTAGCTTTAAATCTACTTCAATTAGACCATTCCTAAACTTTTCTTACCATCTTTTATGGGTGCAAAATTAAACATTATCCATTCAGCCATTCCTTTTTACAATGCATTTTAATTCAGTAGTTTTAAAATATGTGTAATTTTTTCCCTCATTCTTTTATCAGGTATGTCCCTGAAAAGAGTCCAAGAGAAACATAAATCTATCCTGAAGGAGAGGTTTGAATGCATATTTGAAGGTATAGGCAAGCCAGGGAAGCAAACCCTCCTCAATAATATTTACACAGAAGTCTACATCACTGAAGGTGAAAGTGAAGGAGTTAACAATGAACATGAGGTGATGCAGATTGAGATGGCACATCAGAAAAAAGAGACTGTAATCAAGTGTAATGACATATTTAAGCCCTTATCTGGTCAGGAAAAAACTATTAGAACTGTGCTGACAAAGGGGATTGCTGGCATTGGAAAAACAGTCTCTGTGCAAAAGTTCATCCTTGACTGGGCAACTGGAAAAGCAAATGAGGATATTCATTTCACCTTCTTTCTTCCTTTTCGAGGGCTGAATTTGATGAAAGGGGAGAAATACAGTCTGCTAAACCTTCTTTATTACTACCACCCTGAACTGAGAGAGATTGGAAATATTCAGTTGAGTGATTTCAAAGTTTTGTTGATCTTTGATGGTTTGGATGAAAGTCGGACTCAATTAGATTTTCAGAACAATCAGATGTGCCATGATGTAACACAATCAACATCTGTGAATGTGTTGCTGACAAACCTCATCAGGGGAAATTTGCTCCCCTCGGCTCTCCTCTGGATAACATCCCGGCCAGCAGCGGCAAGTCAGATCCCTGCTGAGTGCATCCACCAGGTGACGGAGGTACGAGGGTTTAATGATGAGCAGAAAGAGGAGTACTTTAGGAGGAGAGTCAGGGATCGGAACCTGGCCTCTGCAATTATCAAACACATCAAGTCATCAAGGAGCCTCCACATCATGTGCCACATTCCAATCTTCTGCTGGATTTCAGCCACTGTTCTTGAACGAATATTGGGTAAGGCAAGCAGCGGAGTCATTCCAACAACTCTATCTGGAATGTACACACACTTCCTGCTAATCCTGACAAATATAAAGAACCAGAAGTATCTTTGTGGAATTGAGACAAGCACACAAAACCTGTTAGATTCAGAGAAGGAAAATATTCTGAAACTGGGTAAGCTGGCATTTAAACACTTGGAAAATGGAAATCTTATTTTCTATAAAAATGACTTAACAAAGTGTGACATCGATGTCAGTCAAGCTTCAGTGTACTCGGGGGTGTTCACGGAAATATTCAAAGAAGAATCCGAAATAATTCAGGAAAAAGTCTATTGCTTTGTACATCTGAGCATTCAGGAATATTTTGCTGCTTTGTATGTGTTTCTTTCATATACAAACTGCAACAGAAATCTACTAAACCAAACCATTGCCAGCAAACTGAAAACACAGTTTAAAAGCGTACATTTATCTGAGGTGCACAAGACTGCAGTGGATAAGGCTTTACAGAGTACAAATGGGCACTTAGACCTTTTCCTTCGCTTCCTTTTGGGCATCTCAATGGACTCTAATCAGAATCTCTTACGTGGCCTAATGACTCAAACAAACAGTAGCTTTCAGAGCATTCAGGAAACAGCCAACTACATTAAGATATTGATTAGAAAGGAATCTTCAACAGAGAGGTGCATCAATCTGTTCCATTGTTTAAATGAACTGAATGATAATTCTCTAGTGGAGGAAATCAAAGGTTTCATGAGCTTAGGAAATCGAT
Organism: Amia ocellicauda; assembly: GCF_036373705.1. NCBI lineage: Eukaryota > Metazoa > Chordata > Actinopteri > Amiiformes > Amiidae > Amia > Amia ocellicauda. The sequence continues at coordinate 34,536,031 of NC_089863.1, read as the reverse complement.
CAGAAAGAATGCTATCTACTGAACAGTGGTCAGCACTGGTCTATGTGTTGCTGACATCAGAAGGATCGTTTGATGTGTTTGACTTGAAAAAGTACAGCAGATCAGAAGAAGGTTGTCTGAAGCTTCTACCAGTCATCAAGAATTCTAGAAGAGCTCTGTAAGTATTGATATAACCCAGATTCAATATTATTTAACTATCCCCAATTCATAAATGATTACACATATGTGTACAATTAAGGAACTTTGATGTACAACAACAAATACAGATATAATAAGGAACAGTAATTGTAAGTTCAAATAGAGAGCCATAATTCCATAAAGGGGAAGGTTGAGGTAGTACAGTTGTAGTTTGAGCAGTCTTGAGAGGTTCACAAAGGCCCTGGAAGGTGCTTGAGATTCCAAGGTCAGCAACGGATGATAGGGGAATGGAGTGGTCAGTACACAGCAGAGAGACTGATGCAACATAAACAGAGTTTGGCACAGTTATACAGTGACAGTTATATTAGTCCAGTGAACAGAGCAGAAACCATATTGCAGAAGGTCCATCTAAGAATAGCTAGACAGGAACAAAGAGAGGTTGTTTTATACAGCCTGGTTGTCCTGCTGGAGGCAGTTGGGTCGAGGGTGCGTTCTTTCGTAGGGGAAAGGGAGAGGCTTGTATGAAGGCTGATTGGAAGTAGGCCTGTAGGATAAACGGGAGTTGAGATGGGAGGAGATGAAGGGAAGTAAAACAGGAGCAACACCCTGAAGAGAATGAAAGAGGTTCCACAGAGCATGTGATTATTTGTGACCCTGGTGTGGAGAGGAGAGTTAAAAGTCATAGAGGACAAAGAAGGAGGGGAAGGCGGTTAGTAGGGGATGGACAGTGCTAGCGATTGCGCATTAAAGGGTATTCATTATTTTGGGAAGAAGGAGGCATGTTGTCAGGATCAATTTAAGAGGATGGAGGGGAATGAATAGGGCTGGGGAGGGAGGATAAAGTGGAGTTTGCAACTTTTTTGTTATATTACAGAGTAGAAGGAGTTAAAGAGGTAGCAATTGTGCTCTAAGACTTTGACGTTTGGTTCTCTTACATTTGTCTGAGGAGATGACTGGAGCATGGAGGAGGGCAGGGAAGGATAGGTCAAATGGTGAGGGCATATATGGAACAAGGGAGGACTAGGATAATATAATTATAACCTGAACCTGTATCCATGTGTATGAACATGTATGTTATAGGTTGGACCAATGTAATCTCTCTGTGAAAAGCTGCGAAGCTCTGGCCTCAGCCCTGTGTTCAAACTCCTCCACACTGAGAGATCTTGATCTGAGAGACAATGAAATAGAGGATTCAGGGATGAAGAAACTCTCTACTGGACTTATGCATCCCAACTGTAAATTACAGCGACTGAGGTAAGGAACAGTGGTATATATCACCACACCAAGGGGAGAAAAAACTAGCCTGATTGTAAAGATGGATAACAGGAGATCATTATCTTTTTTCCTAGCTTAATTCATGCAGAGACAATTATACACACATCTGCTTTTCTTTATTCCATAATATTAATTGAATTTACTGGAATGCTTTTACAACAAGTGTCAAACATTCTGATTACTGTCTAGTCCTGAAGAGATCCTGTCTTCTTCTCTCTGCAGTCTGGCAGGCTGTGAAATCACAAGTGAAGGCTTTGCAGCTCTGGCCTCAGCTCTCTATTCAAACAGCTCAACTCTAAGAGAACTGGATTTGAGCTACAATCACCCAGGGGACATTGGAATGAGACTGCTCTGTAATGGACTTGTGGATGCCAACTGTAAACTAGAGAAACTGCTGTAAGTTGAAGGTGTGTGAATGTGTAAATTATTAGAGATTAGCAAAGGTAGAATTTCATAGACCTGGGTCTTTGCTCTAAAAAATTATGAATTTGTTAATTAAAAAAATTAAAAATAATTCAAGATGAGTGAAGACGTGTAGTAAAAGGGACATGAGGAAAAGAGATGATAAGGTGGGCAGTTGATTTCTGGATGACCTAAAGAGTTATTGTGATGGAGTGTCACCAAAATAAAAAGACTGTAACTTCATGACTATATGTAAGCTCTGTGGAAGGGAAGTGTAATACAAAAAAAAGTTTTCATACTTTTTATGATTATAGCAAAGGTAGAAGAAAGTGTTAGAATAAGGAGGACGTAAATTGATATGATTAAAACAGTGCTGTTTGTTTTGAGTTTGTTTAGTTTTGGGAGTGGGGATGGTGACTCATTGAGCACCTGGTGTATTTAAAATTAAGGGTATGGGCTTGTTTTGCTTGATTGTTTTATGTTATCTGTGCATTATTTTGCTTAAATAGGGAGTTTACCCTTAAGTGACGGAAGATCTTTTGTGTTTTCCTTTAGCACAAAAGTCTCTATTCCATGTATTACTTGATGCCTTGTTGGATAGCATAACTTATTTGTTATAGTAGATTTATTTATAAAATTATCTAAATAAATTGAGGGTCCATTTATTGCATTTTGCCTGTTGTGCTTGCTTTTAAGAGGAGAACATAGTATGGGCCTGTCATAGGGAGCAGGAAAGCCAGGAAGAGATTAAACTTGATCAACTTTAGTTATTTACAAATAGTCAACGTGCCAATGCAAAACAATGAAAAGTGCAAATGTTTCAGTGACGCATCACAATATAATTTCCAATTTTTGTAGAAAATCATTATAATATGTAGAATAAAAGCTTTTTTGTTACACTAAATATGCAATACCCATAATGAAAAAATTGACAAAACATATACATTTTTTTTCAAATGTATTAAATGTTAAAAGTATTATATGTTTGAATCCAAGTGACTGTTTATCTTTGAAGGCTGTTGGAGTGTGGTATCAAAGAAAATGGATGTGAGGAATTGGCCTTAGTTCTCCGTTCAAACTTCTCAACCTTGAGGGAGCTGGATCTGAGCTGCAATTTACTGGGGGACTCAGTAGTGACTCTGCTTTATTCTGCAGTGCAGAATCCCAGTTGTAAACTGGAGAAACTAGTGTAAGTAGAAAGTGTATGTTTTAGTGAATATTAAATCAGTGACTAGTCAAACTGATTAAAATGTTTATTCCTTATAAGGTAGTAGTGGGTTACACTGTCATAGGTTTTAACATATAGCACTCCCCACAGCCCTGACATAGCTTGGATGACTTCCTTTCAGATGACAGACATTGCACATCGCATTGTTATCAAGTTTAAAGCAAATAACACACCTAGAGGAATAGCTACTTTACTTTTACAATTGAAACATACCTGTGGATTTAGAAAATATAAGAAAACGTATTAATAAGAGCAACTGCCTGAGAATGAATCCTGATCAGTGTTGAGGGGGTTTGCAAACCCTCTTGTGATGTATTTGTTGAAATCACAACATGCTTACTGACAGAACACGTCTGGTTACATTGATGAAGTGATGTCTATTCCTTGTTAGTATTGGTGCTGCTTTGTATTTTGCTGGAACCTATGAGATGTAAGGAAATGTATGTACATGTTGTAAGAAAACTGCTATAAATGTAAATATCCTAAGGCTAAAAAAATAACATAGAATTTAGATTTTTAGTACACTTTTAAAAGCAGAAAAGGTTGTCTTTCCCTTAGAGTTATATAAACATTACAAACCCTGTCTTCTCTCTGTAGTCTTTCAGACTGTGGGGTCACAGAGAGAGGCTTTGCAGTCCTGGCCACAACTCTCCGTTCAAACACCTCACACCTGAGAGAGCTGGATCTAAGCTACAATCATCTGGGGGACTCTAGTGAAATACTGCTCTCTGATGGACTTGAGGATCCCAACTGTAAATTGGAGAAACTTGTGTAAGTAGAGCAGGGGTTTTAGACTCCAGTCCCGGGGGCCCAGATTTACTCAGATAATCTTATCTAAAACTTTTTATATTCATATTTTACTTGGATAGCTGATACCTTACATTTTGATTCCTCAAAACATTGAACCCACAGGATATTTCAGAATCTGGAGAGAAGGGTTCATCGAGTTAATTGATTAATTAGACCAATTAAGGTGCAGAGAGCTCTGCTGTAGCAAACCCAACAGACACTACGACCCTCCAAGACAGCGGTCTGACACCCCTGAAGTAGAGGATGTGTGTTTTCTGGATATCTGAAGATCATATCACCTTTTAAAATAAAACATACATTATGAGCAATTAAAAACTAAATGTAAGGACTTGACACCCACAAAGGTGCCAATCATATCCTCTCATAGAGCATCTATCTGGCATATTGTAATGTTGTTAGGTGTTTGAAAAAGAAATAGCAATGTTATAATGTTAACAAAATGTTTAGTTTTTTAAGGAATCTTTTGACAAGAAAAACTTTCCTAAAATCATGATCAAGATCAGGTATTGCATGTTTGTTTGTTTGTTTGTTTGTTTGTTTTTCATAAATTGTAGAGCCAAATATATTCTCTGTTCATTCTCCTGCCTTGTGAGAATTGTGGTTTCCAAATAAATAGGCTCCATAGACAGTTTGTGTGCAGCAGTGTATGTGCAAGTGAGTAATTGTTCTTTTTTTTTTTTTTTTACAGCATCGACCACAGTGGAGAGCACAGGAAAAAACCAAGACCTCTGAGATGTAAGTCTGTTTGATAAATTCCAAAATATTAATTAAGAGAGCAGGTGAGACAGATATAAAGATATACAAGCAATACGAATGTAGGATATAGAGCGGGAAAGTAACATTGACAGTTCACTTTCACATTCTGTTCTGTTTCCCTCCCTCTTTCACTCATATTATCATTTATTTTATTCCTCATTCCCATTTTTTTCTACTTCTTCTGTCGGTCTCCTCTGAACAACTGAGTTAAATCTTATCTGGAATAATCTGATTGTTCTTTATGGCACATACATTTTTCAATATTATGTCATACAAGCTCATACATTGTTGTTTAGAAGGGTTGAAACAGAAGTGTACTTCTGAATCCATTATGATTCTATATTTTCTCCACCTTTCAAAATTAATAAGGCAACTATATGGTAGAGACATAATAACTGTGATACATTTAAAAACATTACATAAAGGAGGGCTTCAGAGTGGTGAGCACTTTAAGCCTTCAACAGGAGTGCTACCCAAATTGTAGGTGATCTCCAATCATACTTGTGCTTCAGTCAGGGCTTAAAAGAGGTGGCATTCAAATAGCCAAGGGAGGATGGGTGGAAACTGATAGAGAAAACCCATGTTCAAGCAACGTCTGTGGCTTTTCAGGAGCTTTCAGTATCAAGGTGTTGCCTGCTCTATTTGCATTAAATAATCTGATTGTGTGATAGAAGGGTGGCAGGCACTCTAAGCTTTCAGTGTGAAAAACAGAAGTTAGTGAATGTAGCTTCTATGTATGTGCTGTTAAAAGCTGATTATGCAATGCAAGTACATTTTTATAATCTCTAATGGGAACTTTTTAAATTATTTAGAAAAAAATATGTCTGTTAGAATTTGAGATACCTGTTCCTACATAAACATAATTATGTTTATACTATGTACTGCTCATGTATATCAGATTAATATGTGAACCCAAGTGAATCAAAACTAAATATTTTTTCAAAGACTTTGAGCAGCAAGAATCCTCTGCTTATTTTCTGAATAAAATTGAGTCATTGGTAAATTATTGGTAAATGGTTTATAAAAGAGTTAGGCATCATTAATAATTCAATTTATATTATTTATCATTTATAATTAAGATTTGAAACACACTAGTGGTTTGGCAGTTCCCAAAACACTATTTTCAAGGCAAAAAGTGAAATATAAACAGTATACAACCACAATTAGAAACTGAAGGATTAATTAATTAATATGCCATACACCACTTAAGTTTAGAGCACCAGCGCATAGCCCACTTCTGTCATTGCCTATTTTCTTTTTTCTCCAGTCCACTACTGTGACCCCTTTCTCTGCCTTCCTCTCTCCCTCATCTGCTCACCGTTCTTACCTTTTCTCCCTCCTTCACTCTCCCTTTCTCCATGTACTCTTCTTCAGAATCTGCTTCCTTCTCCCCTTACCCTTCCCAATGTGTTCCTTCCTCCTTCTCTCCTTACCATCTCCTCCCTCCTTACACCCCTCCTTCCTGTTGTTTCTTCAGTCTACCTGCTTATCTATCCCTCCCTTGATCCCCAATTTGCCTTTTATTTTTTCTTTCCAATCTCCCAATTCTCTTTCTAACTCCCTCCTGTCCACCTTCCTCTCTGATTTCATTATGCATGTCCTCTTTGCCTCACCCTTCCCTGTCTATCCCCAACTCCCTTCAGCCTCCCATCCCCCTTTTTAGTTTTTCCCCCACTGCCCTCCCATTTCTCTTCTCCCTCAAAAACTCCCCTACTCCTTATCATTGCTTTGCTCCTTCCTCAGTCACTCCCTTCTTCTCTCCCCTCATTTTCTACCTTCTCTAACCTTTCTCACTGTATACCTTTCTGTCTACTTCCTTTAAATTATACTCTTTCGCCCTCAACTTGATCACTTCCCCTCACCCTTTTCTCCCACATATCATTCAACTCCTTTCACTTTTTTCACTACCTATCTCATCCTTACCCTATTTCCATCTGAGGTGATAAAGGGGGAGAACCAGGGAGGGGAGGCTGTATAGAAATAGATGCAAGAATAATAGAGAGTAGAGGTGTAGAAGGAAATTGGTGTGGAGAGAAAAGTGATTTGGGATGGGTTGATGAAGGAAGGATAGGGTAAAGACAGGAGGAAAGGATACAGGGAGGAGAGGAAAATGGACTGTATATAATGTAAGTGAATGTAGTTTCTCTTTTGTAACCTGGTGTTCAGAACTATTGTCTCTCTTGTTAAAAGATATTTGAGCTGGATACTGGCTCCATATATTTCTAACCTCCCTCTTCTCTACAGATGCCTGTCAGCTCACACTGAACCCAAACACAGCATACAATCACCTCTCTCTGTCTGAGGGGAACAGAAAAGCAACGCAGAGACGAAAAGAGCAGCCTTACCCCGATCACCCAGAGAGATTTGACTACAGGCCCCAAGTGCTGTGCAGTGAGGGTCTGACTGGTCGCTGTTACTGGGAGGCAGAGTGGAGTCGGAGAGAAGCTGGTATAGGAGTAGCATATAAAGGAATGGGCAGGAAAGGAGCAGGTCTTGACTGTTTCCTTGGACTCAATGACATGTCCTGGAGTTTGTACTGCGAGGGTGACACTTGCTTTGCCCGGCACAGGAAAAAAAAGACCGCCATACCTGTCCCACCATCCCACAGAATAGGAGTGTATCTGGACTGGACAGCCGGGACTCTGTCATTTTACAATGTCTACTCTGACACAATGACCCTCCTGCACACATTTCACACCACATTTACTGAGGCCCTTTATCCAGGCTTTTGGGTTGGCCTTAATTCCAGTGTGTCCCTGTGCCAGCTGACATAGCTGGGGGGGGGGTCCTGTAAGACAACCTCCAGGCCCTGTCTGTACTTGCTGCTCCTCACTGAACCTAGTGTTCAGCCAAAGTGTCATTTATCTCTCCTTGGTGGCCTGGTGAAGCAAATTCTGAGTTAACAGTGCAGTTTAAGAAACTGAGCTTGCAAGTTTTATTTTGGGCAATAGTGTTTTCTATTCAGTATAGAAGTGGATATATGTCTATTTAAAGTTGAATTCCCTGTCTTTCAATATATGCCATCCCTTCTGTATGTCAGTTTCAGACCCCAGTCTCACTTTCTCCTACCCCTAACTTACTGTTCCACTGTAGTCTGAACACTAGTCTCTTTGTCTGCTCCAGCTCTATCTTTCTGCATTTTCCTTTATTTCCAGTACCTTGTGGAACTCTATCAGAACTTTGATGAGATCATGTAACCATAGAATAACAACATTTTAAGAAAAACAGGTAATAAGATAGCTTAATTTAAAATTATGTATATGAATGTTTATTAATGTATTATTGTATGTTTGCATAGAAAAAGCTGATTTAAAATTCTGAATTAATCATATAAATATGCCACATGTCCCCTTCTCCTCCCTCATCTTCTCTATCCTCATAGTGACCCAAATTATTCTGTTTACCTTTTACCAAACGCTTCCCATTTTGACTCATTTTATTTTGTTCCCTCCTTCACTACTTACTATCTCCCTCTCAATCTCTATCCCTGCCTTTCTCATTCTTGGGACTTTATGGGAATTTAAACAAATGTAATATGTGATAGCTCTGTGGAAGATGAAATTAACATAATCTTTTGGTAGAATTTGTCTCTCTTAATGTGAAGACTAGAATGTTCTATTATGTATCAGTTCCTCAAATATTTAAATACTAAACAATTCCAGTTTTCATTTAATCTAATATTATAATTATACAATAAACAAATTATATTGTCATTGTGTGTGTATATATATATAAATAATATAGGCCTATATATAAATAATAAAGGCCTATATATATAGTGTTAAATTGAAATTTGCTGGAAGGTTAACATTGAGCGGTTGTCTTTTAACAAAGTGTATGATATTCACGGGATCTTAAAGTGTCTGACTTCATATTGGAATTCCACAAGGAGTGCAGTCTAACTATAACCAGATCCTTTAAAATTTTTCTAATATATATACAGTGCCTTATAAAAGTATTCAGACCCTGCCAAGTGTGTCCCATTTTGTGAATTTACAAAATAATGCAAACCTTTTCTTTTTTTTTACTTAATTTGCTAAAGCTCTTTCAAGTTGCTTGGGGATCACTTACAGACAGTAGTTTTCAAGTCTCCAGATGATTTTCAATAGGATTAAAGTCAGGTCTTTGACTGGGCCACTCAAGAACATTCAGTTTCTTATCTTTAGCCATTCCAGTGTAGCTTTGGCCTTGAGCTTTAGATTATTGTCCTGCTGAAAGGTACATTTTCACAGCTGGTTTAAGTCTTGAGCAGACTGGAACAGGATTCCCTCTAGTATTTGCCTGTACTTTGCTCCATCAATTTTTCCTTCAGTCCAAGAAAGTCTTCCATTCCCTGCTGAGGAGAAGCTTCCCCATAGTAGTTTTGAGTAGTGGTTAGGACCAGGTGGGGAAGACTGCTGTTGTACCGTTGTACTTTACCTAGATTGCTCCAGTAAATGTATAATTTTAAGTAAAAATAATCTGATAAATTGTAATAATTGTAAATTGCCCTGGATATGGGTGTCTGATAAGAAATGTAATTGTTTATTTTAGCAATGGCTTCCGTCTTAACACTCAGGTTACAGGTTACAGGTCACTTTTAAGAAGTGTTCTAGATATTCCTCCTGTCTCAATCATTGAACTCTGTAGCTCTTTTAATGTTGTTTCCTCCTTGCCCGACTGCTCACTATGGTGGAACGGCCTGATCTAGGCAATTTTCTGGGTGGTACAATGCACCTTCTGTTTCTTTATGTTTGAGTACACTGTGCTCACAAGGATATTCAGAGACATCAATATTTTATTGTACCCTTCTCCTAATCTGCTTTTAAATTACATTATCCCTGATTTGCTTTGAAAGCTCCCATGTCTACATGGCGAGTCTGTGCTTGAAATTAACTGCCTGACCAAGGAACTACACAGACAGGTGTTTTTATTCGGGAATAATGAGAATCACTATTATTATGGCACACAGAGGCCCTTCAACTGATTATGTGGCTTGTTTAGGTCATTTTGTGCACCTGAATTAATTTTGGTTTGCCACACCAACATGTTTGAATACTTATGCAATCATGACTTGCCCATTTTCATTTTATATTTAATTGTGTTTATTTTAGTTTTTGCTTTGAATACGTGGAGTAGGTTGTATATATAATATTCATTCCTATTTCAAAGTGTCATAGCTGCAAGTTTTAAAGCAACACAATTGTTTTTTTTCTTGCTTGTTATCAAACTACGGAAAAGACTAATGCTCAAATCTGCTAATTGTTTTAAGAGTAACACCATATTTAATTTGAGTAAATCTTTTCATTAATTAAATAGGTAATAGAGTCTATTATTATTATTATAGTTTTAAAGTGTATAAATCACCCAACAATATTCCTACATTATTTGCTTATTATGCACACCTATATGATAGTCTATTAAAATAATTGTAATATATTAACAGAATTAATATAAAATGAAAATGGGCAAGTCATGATTGCATAAGTATTCAAACATGTTGGTGAGGCAAACCTAAATTAATTACAACAGTATGTGCCACAGACCAGTTTTGTACTCAGCCAGTATGATGAATATGAAACAGTGCTTCCAAAAACTAGTTTGGGCAAAGGTGGTGGTGCACCTGAGCCATAATGGAAACTCCCTGGACTTGAATGGCCATGCTGAGGTGCACCTCAATGTGGCTAGTGGAAATGGGACATTATACTTCTTAACAGGTCCTGGTCTAAAGACAAAACCCTAAGAAACAAACACACACACACACCAAACAGTTATCAAAATGTCTATAAATATTTACCAGTTTTATTTAGCTCACATGCTCTCCTTGATATCTGCCACGTCTCACCTGCCGAACAAAAAGGTAATATGAAGAACAATTTGTGATCTGGGCTGTATTGTATTATTTTCATTTGACAGCAGACAGTTAAATTATTTTATTTTGCCAATATTCAATTATTTAAGAAATGTACCTGAAGAATGAAAACATCTAAATATGAATACATCCATCACTTGAAATGATACACACAATTCTACTAAATTATTTGTTTTTATTCTTGAAATGTAAATACATCCCTTGCTTTGTTTTCACTTTGTCAATTATTAAACTTGGTTTAGCACTACACCCCCCATGAGACAAATCACACATCCTTCAGCTCACATACTACATAAGCCATTTTATTATTAATCTTGTATTAATGGCCAGTGGAAGTGGTGTATCCTCACACTATGACATTTTGACATTTATGAACATTTTCTGCTTCAATTACATTCTTTAAACACCAGTTGAAACACTGTGATATTTCTGCTGTATGAATTGTCCAATGTTCTTCAACATGTGTTCTGCAGTTAAAACAGCAGTATTGTTTCTGTGGTGTGTGGATCTCATACATGTTTGATGGTGAAATTATAGGTCGAAACTTTTCTCATAGTGAAAGTAGTAAATCTATTATGTTTTTGTGTGACGTCGCTGATGTGTTTTAAGACGTCCTGCCACACTAAAAGTCTTCCCACACTGAGAGCAACTGAATGGTCTCTCTCCTGTGTGAATTAATTGGTGTGTTTTAAGTTCTGTTGATGTCTTGAAAGATTTCCCACATGGAGGGCAGCAGAATAGTTTCTCTCCTGTGTGAATTCGCTCATGTCGTTTACGAGATCCTTGATCACTGAACGTCCTCCCACATTGGAAGCAAGGGTATGGCTTTTCTCCTGTGTGAATATACTTGTGTGTTTTGAGAGTACGTAAATGACTGAAAGATTTCCCACATAGGGAACAGGAGTATGGTTTCTCCCCTGTATGAACTCTCTCATGTGCTTTAAGACCTCCTGATTGAATGAAAGTCTTCCCACACTGGTGGCAGCAGTATGGTTTCTCCCCTGTATGAACTCTCTCATGTGCTTTAAGTCCTCCTAACCGGTTGAAAGTCTTCCCACACTGTTGACAGCTGTATGGTTTCTCTCCTGTGTGGATTCGCTCATGCTTTTTAAGAGCTACTGCTAGATTAAAAGTTCTCCCACAGTGGGAGCAGCAGTACTGTTGTCCCTCTCCTATATGAATTGTCTTGTGGCTTGTAAGACTACTTAAATCACTAAAAGTCTTCCCACATTTGAAGCAGCCGTAAGTTCCATCTTCTGAATGAACAAGTCTGTGTGTTTTAAGACTAATTGATCTTTTAAAACTCTTTCCACATTGGGAGCAGCTAAACGGTTTCTCTCCAGTGTGAATAAGCTGATGTCTTTTAAGATTTCCTGAAAGGGTGAAAGTCATGCCACACTGGGAACAGCTGTATGGTCTCTCCCCTGTGTGAATTTGCATGTGTAATTTAAGACTACTTGCTGCACTGAAAGTCTTTCCACACTGGGAGCATTGGTGTGGATTCTCTCCTGTATGGATATGCTCATGCGACTTAAGACTTTTAGCATCCCTAAAAGTGTTAGAACACTGACTACAGCTGTATGGTCTCTCTCCTGTGTGAATCCGCTCATGAATTTTAAGACTTTGTGCATGGCGGAATGTCTTCTTACAGTAGGAACAGCAATGTGTTGTTCTCAGTCCGGTGTGAGTTCGCTCATGTGATTTAAGACCACGTGCCTGACTGAATGCCTTCCCACACTGTTGACAGCTGTATGGCCTCAAGTCTGAGTGAATTTCCTCATGATTTTTAAGTTTACTTAATGTATCAAATTTTTTCTCACAATGGGAGCAGCAATGCAGTCTCTCCCCTGTGTGAATTTGTTTGTGGGATTTAAGGCTTTCTGCATCACTAAAATGATTCCCACACCGCTTGCAGCAATATGGATTCTCTTTTGTATGAATTTGCGCATGTCTTTTAAGACTTCCTGAATGACGAAAAGCTTCCCCACACTTCTGGCAGCAGTAAGGTTTCTCTCCAGAGTGAATTAGTTCATGTCTTTTACAATTTGCCATCTGATTGAAACACTTCCCACACGTTTGGCAGCGATATGGTCTCTTTATCCTGTGTATACGTTCATGGTTTTTCAGATTACAGGATCTCCTGAAATTCTTCCCACATTTGGAGCAAGTATACATTTTTTTTATATGGTCAGCAAGTTGGTGTGTCTCGCAGCTTTCTGCCAGACTGAAATTTCTCCCACTGGGGGTAAAGTGGTATGAACTGTCTCCTTGATATTTGAACAAGATGATCTGATGTTGGGGCACTAAGACTGGATGGTTTGTCTGTGTCTGTAAAGTTGACTGTGTTGTGTTGGCACTCACAAGCTTTGACGGGGACATGAGTAGAGGTTGCGGGGTAAGTGATGCTTGAGTGGCAGCTTTCACTCCACTCTGCCAAAGTCTACCACCACTTTCTTTAGAGTCCTTAATTCCCAGCTCCAGAATAGAAACGGACTCCCTTGCACATACCTCAGATTTCATGTGATCAGGGCCTAGCCTAGGCTCATTCTTTATTTCGTCAGAGCCCTGCATTTCAGTGTCGACAGACTGTAAGTGAGAGCTATCTTCTGACTTTATCACATCTAGTTCACTCATGTCTTGTCAAATTTGGTCATACACCAGAGCAGATTTCTTTCAGTCCATCTGTGTAAATTTGAGATTGTATTTAAGACTGTTCCATCGTGCGAGACTTGAATCTGCTATAGAGATGGTCACTGAGGATTCCTGCGACTTGAGACTTAATTCGGTAGAAATCTCTTCTAGTGTGGCAAAAAAAATGTAAATCTAGAATGTGTGATAGTTGGTTAAGAACATATTATACATGGAGATATTATAGTGTACCAAATCACGTGGCATGCTTGGATTTTAATATTGTCCTTTTGTAACATATACATATCATGGTGTATCCAGTCTCTGGCTCTTCTTGGTGATCAATCAAATGTTATACTATTTTTAATGTTCCTGTGCTGCTCAGTCAGTTCCTGTTTGTCTTCTCAAAGTGTATCCATATGAATACTCTCTCAGGGTGACTCAATTTTTTTTTCCCACAGGTAGAGACATTTCTGCTTTTCCTGCTCCTAGGGAAAACACAAGACAGAATACAGAAAACATTTTAATTGCAGCACTGCAAACAAATAGAATAACATGGGAAGAATGGCACAGTAGCTTGACACTCAAGCAAAAAGTGACAATTATGGCACACAACACACATGCAATAGCCTAATGTATGTAGACAGTGAATGTAAATAAGCCTCTAGTAGCCTAATGATATGGTCATCAAATACAAAACCTATGGAGCCATGGAACCTCTCCAGGTTAAGCGGCTTGCACTTTTGGACTTCATACCACAATAACAAATGTTTAATTGGATTAAGGGTTAGAGATTGTGAAGGGCAATCAAGAATATTGATTTGGTGCTCCTTTGACCATTTAGTCAAAGACTTGTGGGTGGGCTCTTTGGATTGTTATCATGCTGGAAAGTCCAGTTGTGTCCTAGGTTGATTATCTTGATGGAGGCTTTGCCAGCATTTTAGCTAGAATACTCTGGTTTATTTTAGAATCTATACATCCCCACAATTTGTTCTAGGGCAGCAGAACTGGAGGATACAGAATTTAGTGCATGTACGTAAAACAGTGACATGGTATCATATAGCTTTGGGAATGTACGTTACTGAGATACCAACTGGTATTATATTAATAATTAGGCGTTTTTAATGTAGATTTTGATAGTGTCATTAGCTGAAATAAGTAAACTAGCATAAACACTGACATTCATTTAAAAGTTTAAGATTTGCCAGTAGCATGTTCATGTCACATTTGGGAACGTAAAAGTAATTTCATTAGGGGTAAAGATTAAATTGTTTATTTTTGCTTTTTCAATTTAAATTCTGCCCATGTTTAAGTTAGGCCAGAATTAGTGTTGGGCGACATGGTCCAAAATCTATTGCGTATTCTAGATGTTACACTTGACTTGCGATTAAAGGTCACTGCCGCCATTGAAAGTAATGTATATATAGGCATATACAAGGCCACCGATAGGGGGGGGGAAACTGGGACACAACGACCTGGGCCCAGGCTCAGTAGCAGACTGGCCATCTGGAGTATTGAGATAATTCCCAGGTTATGTTTATTCTCTGCCTGTCCTGTAGAATGATAGCGGAGATTGACGTTTTGCCATTTCGTGATTCAGGCATTTTACACATCAAGCAAAAATAAATTCAAATTTATCAAATTAATTTGATTTATCATCCAGCCCTAATTACAGAGGGAAAGAATTATAGAAAGTCCCAAAATTGTCGGCTTCAACCACATTGCTGAGGAATCCCAGACTGTAACATCTCTCTGTGTGAGGGTGTCTCCTGTTTTCTGTCTTGAATGCCTTTAAGGCCAATTTCCATTTGAGTCCCTGGGTCCATGTGTCCCTGCAGATCTGGAAAAGCTCCTCTGGTTTGATGTGGAAAATGCCTTTCATGATTTTGAAGACTTGAATCAATTCTACACTTTTGACAATATACCTTAGCATTCTGTTTGCCTTTTTTATTGCTTCCCCACATTTTGGATGGGGAAAGTGAGGCATCCATGTAGACTCCTAGGTCTCTCATGCATTACTTCTTCTAGTTCTGTTCCTCCCATAGTGTAATTATAGTGGACATTTTTGTTACCTGCATGTAATACCTTGTACTTGTCCACATTGAATTTAATCTCTCAGGTGTCAGACCACAACTGAATATTATCCAAGTCCCTTTGAATAGCCTGTGCTGCCAAGATTGTATCTGTTGAGCCACCTATTTTAGTATCATCTGCAAATTTGCAAACTATCCAAGAGGGAAGCACATTTTCCACTCAAATACTGCCTTATAAGTACATTATACAAGAATATTACTTTCAACTGAAGTTGTTTTGAATCCATAGATAAAAAAACATTGTGGATCAAGAACATGTTGTTTATAAGCTACAATGTACAAGTCTGTTTCTCTCTCTGTCCTCTGCGTTCTGACCAGTGTGCTCTGGACCAGCACGTAATCTGACACCTACTTTAGGAGTCCAAGAGCTTTCAGAGGGTCTTTGAATTGGTTAGATATTCGTAGAGTCACTGTTTTTGATTGGGTAAAAAAAATATATAAGATCTCTAGGATAATGACAGATCCACAGTAAAAAATTAAAAAAAGAACATATCAAAAGACATCCACTCCTATCATAAAAATACAAAATAATTTTACAAACTTAAAATAGCCTACAATCAGAAAAATAAGATGACCATGAAAGGAAAAAAAATAATCCCAAAATGTATTGTGCTGTTTAATAGGCTACAAAGAGTCAAACGTACACTCACCTAAAGGATTATTAGGAACACCTGTTCAATTTCTCATTATCTCATTATCTAACCAACCAATCACATGGCAGTTGCTTCAATGCATTTAGGGGTGTGGTCCTGGTCAAGACAATCTTCTGAACTCCAAACTGAATGTCTGAATGGGAAAGAAAGGTGATTTAAGCAATTTTGAGCGTGGCATGGTTGTTGGTGCCAGACGGGCCGGTCTGAGTATTTCACAATCTGCTCAGTTACTGGGATTTTCACGCACAACCATTTCTAGGGTTTACAAAGAATGGTGTGAAAAGGGAAAAACATCCAGTATGCGGCAGTCCTGTGGGCGAAAATGCCTTGTTGATGCTAGAGGTCAGAGGAGAATGGGCCGACTGATTCAAGCTGATAGAAGGGCAACTTTGACTGAAATAACCACTCGTTATAACCGAGGTATGCAGCAAAGCATTTGTGAAGCCACAACATGTACAACCTTGAGGCGGATGGGCTACAACAGCAGAAGACCCCACCGGGTACCACTCATCTCCACTACAAATAGGAAAAAGAGGCTACAATTTGCACAAGCTCACCAAAATTGGACAGTTGAAGACTGGAAAAATGTTGCCTCGTCTGATGAGTCTCGATTTCTGTTGAGACATTCAGATGGTAGAGTCAGAATTTGGCGTAAACAGAATGAGAACATGGATCCATCATGCCTTGTTACCACTGTGCAGGCTGGTGGTGGTGGTGTAATGGTGTGGGGGATGTTTTCTTGGCACACTTTAGGCCCCTTAGTGCCAATTGGGCATCGTTTAAATGCCACGGCCTACCTGAGCATTGTTTCTGACCATGTCCATCCCTTTATGACCACCATGTACCCATCCTCTGATGGCTACTTCCAGCAGGATAATGCACCATGTCACAAAGGTCGAATCATTTCAAATTGGTTTCTTGAACATGACAATGAGTTCACTGTACTAAACTGGCCCCCACAGTCACCAGATCTCAACCCAATAGAGCATCTTTGGGATGTGGTGGAACTGGAGCTTCGTGCCCTGGATGTGCATCCCACAAATCTCCATCAACTGCAAGATGCTTTCCTATCAATATGGGCCAACATTTCTAAAGAATGCTTTCAGCACCTTGTTGAATCAATGCCACGTAGAATTAAGGCAGTTCTGAAGGCGAAAGGGGGTCAAACACAGTATTAGTATGGTGTTCCTAATAATCCTCTAGGTGAGTGTATAATGACACTTTATTCTCACAGCACTTGCTCATGGATGACCATAATTACAATCAATCAAATCAATTAATTACAATCTCAATTAGTTTATTAAACAGTAAAAGCCCCACATAACTTAACTCTCTGCAGGTGATAGTCTTTCATTTAGGTTCAGAGACAATTGCTCAATCCCTATTTACAGCTGCAGTTGCATGTTCAAAAAACATGAATACATTTGTAAGAAATGATCTGACTCGTGTAAACCCATGTTGACTATCACCAAGAATATGGTTTTCATTAAGATGTTCATCTATTTACTGTCTAATAATTATCTGTCTAATAAACCTTCTTGCGTTTTTGTTTCCTCCTTGCTCCCTTTCCTGTAGCCCTTGACTGTGACCCTACATCTTGACAGCACTTAGCTTTTACCATCCAGGATGTACGACCTCACTTACTGTACTTGCCTGTGTAAACTGGAAGTTGTAAAATGTAATAGATGTATTATATTTTGACTTGCTATGTTTTATGTAAATTGAATTTGTAATGATTGATGCCTTTATTGAACTGTATTTTTGCACTTTGTTTTGCACTTATGTTGTAAGTCGCCCTGGATAAGGGCGTCTGCCAAGAAAAAAAAAAAATAATAATAATAATAATAATAATAATAACCACATCAGAGATGATTTCGCCGATGGCCGATGAAATGAAGTTCGACCTGGTGGAGGAAATTAGAAGAAGTCGCTACCTTTCTGTGATGATCAACGGGAACACAGACGCATCGAACAAGGAATGGGAAATTGTCTATGTTCGAATCCTTCAAAACGGAAAGCCAACAAACAAGCTGGTCGGGCAACAGAAGCTACAACATAGCCATGCATTATGTGAGTAGCCCACTATTAGGGTGTTTTTCAATAACGAGACAATAATGCAAATAAGGTATGCAGAGTTCCTTGTACTTCGGATGAATGCAAGTTACCATCTCATTCAAGGAGTACTACAAGCCACCAAGACTGCTGTTGAGCAGCTGGGACAGGGGATCGGATGGATAAACAAGCTCGTTGGGTTCAGAACTGATGTAGCTGTGGTGAATATGGGACATCGTAGAGGTGTCATTGCCCTGATCAAAGAAGAGGTCGGAGAGCATGTAATTCAGTTCCACTGCATGCCTCGCAGGTAAATTTGATTACTGCTGTAGAAATACACTGAATGTGATCTAATATACATAAAACCAAGAATTGGTATAATTTCATCATTGCAATTCTTATTACTGTTCTGATGAGGATGACTTAACAACTAGTTTGTTTCCCTAATTACTAATGGTCAATTGTATTATTGAAACATTCAGACTTTGAAGCCCCATACCACATACTTTTACACTGTGTCAGTCATTTAGATTGGAATTGGCCATACTGCCATGCCATGCTGACTGTCCAAAAAAAGGAACCCATGGTAGGTAAACTTTATTAACTCCTCCACCTGCTGTGGAAAACATACCACTTTAGCCCAAAATCTCAGAGGGAGCTGCAGTAACCTTTCCAGCGTCAATGTTTGTCTGAAAACATTTCTTGTTAAGGTTTGGATTTTGTGTGCCCTGTATGCAACATTCATGTCCTTTGCCAGTCACATACCTGTTTAAGTGTTGAAATTCACTACTTGTAGTTGTTTTCAGAGATGGCAACAGATGTTTTATACTCGTTCTACAGTTTTGTGGCCTGTGCTACAAAATGATCAACCTCTGTAGCACCAGTGCTATTTGCAAAAAAAAAGCTAACATACAGCCCTGCCAGAAGACCAATGCCCATAAATCTAAAGCCCTCTTCCATACACCAGGATTTAGACCACATGTTGAACTTTCTAATCTCTGCCTGTCTCCCGGCATGTGATGTTGGTAGTATTTTGGAGAAATATACCATGAAAGTTCTGCTAATTAGTTTCTTACCCAACTCTTAAAATTCATCTTGCAGAATCTGTAGCATACCCTTTCCTATGTCATTGGTTCCAATGTGGACCATGACCAGTGGATCCCCTACAGCTTTGGCCAGTAGCCCTGCAACCTGAGCACCAGGGAGGCAGGCAAGTAGATCTGCAACCTGAGCACCAGGCAGGGAAGATACCATGCGGGTCTCCTTATCACTAGAACACACTGTGATCTATACCTCTAAGAATCGAGTCTCCTACTATAACTACCTCCCTGTTCTGGGGGGGAGTGGGCACCATGGTGCTCTGGTGCAGAGGTCTGCATTCCCGCGGTTCTCCTACGGGACCCGTTCAGATTTCTGTGGTGCGGGATTACATTTCCGAATTGAAGACAGTGGCGGTCGGTAACTGTGGTGTACTGTGGACGGGAGTGGGTGGTCTGACAATAGCCCGCTCCTGACATCCTTTGACAACAGCAGATCCGTGCTTTACTCACTCTTATCAACCCCCTTGCACAGCCTGCTCTGAGAACTGTATTATGCATGTGCTTTCTGCGTCATATGTTACATTTGCACTCGTCCTTGATTGGAGCACGGCCATAATACAGTGCTCAGAGCAGGCTGTGCAGGGGGTCAATAAGAATGAGGAAAGCGCGGATCTGCTGTTGTCAAAGGATGTCGGGAGCGGGCTATTCACACAGTCCCAGCTCCCTGCCCTGAGCAGCCTGGTGGCAAGATATGATCTTTGCATCCCGGCCACGAGTGCCCCTTCAGAGAGGCATTCAGCCTTTGTGGTCGGATTTTGGAGAAGTTCGGTGCTGAAAATGTTGTCAGTCAGCGACATTCTGTTCATGCATGGATGTTTTAAATAGTTTGGGAAAAAATTATAATAATAATTTTGCAGTATAGCTAGTAAGCCAACAGTTTTCGTTTGTTCGTATTTTTTGGCTTATAATTTTGAGTGACAGATGTTGTATTTAATTAAATTTTCTATGTGACAATTTTTCTACTGTGTTGACAGTAAAATATGATAAAAGAATGCTGTATCTTTGAAAGACAAATAAAAATAACAAATACAATTATTTTATAGACTACATTTTATATTTGTTATCCCCAATCTCTTTTTCTTTAGGGGGAATTTTAAATGTGAGATTCTGGAAACAAGATCTAAATTTAGCGGGATCAGTTGGGTCGGGAAGAAAATCATTGTAAGCTGATAGCGGGTGAGCACAGAATGGATTGTAAGCGGGAGCGGGCGGGTGCGGGATAGAACCTGGCGGCAGTGGGCGGGAGTGGGATGAAAAAAACAGTCCCGCGCAGACCTCTACTCTGGTGCTCAATTGCCCTCGCATTACCCACTGAGCTGTCACTGTCCAACGTGGTGTCCAGCAGTTGGAACCTGTTGTGCATTTCTAGCTCTTGGGTTGTCTCTTTTAAGGTGTGTGCACTCACTTTCCTGCAGTTACAACCTACTGTGACCCAGCAGTTCTGTACACTTTCCTGCTCTAAGGGCTCAACCTTCCTAGGTTTTGACGTGTAGACCATCTCTCTCATGGGCCAATTGACCAATTCTTCCACATCACTAATACAGCGCAGTTCAGCAAGCTGAGCCTTAAGATCAGGGACTCTGATCTCTAGGACCTCAACATGCTGACAATGTTCATCCAGGAAGGCAATCATTCTGCAAACATGACACTGTAGTGGCCACACACTTCTAAATTTAGCAACTTGTTGTGCCCTAAACACTGTCTTTCTTTTTTGTCCCAATTCAACTACTTGACTTTCTGTTACCAAGAAATGGTCATTAAGGTACATTTGTTCCAGCTAACTGCCACCAATAGACACCTAACTGTATCTTCCTCCAAATTCCTTGACTTCAAACTATTTACTATAAGTAACACAGTAGCTGTACCGAATTAAGCCACAATAAGAGTTCTACTTCCAGCAAAACAACTAAAATGGCTAGTTTAAAAATAAGTTAACTATTATAAAGACTTTTATTATTAATTATCAATACTTAAGTATTTATACATGTAATCTAATTTTCTTAATCACTTCATATTTTTAAATTATAAGCTATAAGTTTATACCCACGTCATCTACACAACTTCCCTATTATAACATTAAATATTAATGTTGTTTACATTTCTTGTAATTTTGTAAATAAATTATCACTTAAAATTAAATAAGTAATCACATTTTACTGTAGGCTACATAAACATACACCTCACAGATAAAAATGTAATGTGAACAAGTTACTTTAATCACTTAATTTTTTAATACTTATTATAGACAAATGAGTATTAAAATAAACATTACTGTCATTTTTAGATTTTAGAGCTGGGATAATGAATAGAATTAAATCAAATCAAAATGTTTTTTTAGGCATATTCGTGAATTGCAATTTGCTTCATGCAACGATTATGCTTTGACTTCAAAATGAGAACTAAGTGTTTATATGTTGCTATTTTAATGCAGTGAAAATGGCAGACAGCGGAAAGAAAAGGAGCAAATGGTTCAGAATAGCACTCGAGCATTGTGTGGAATATTTTCTATCAGCCTACTTTTGCACAGCAAGCTTGAATAACGCGTTTGTTTCAGACATGAGAGTATTCAGATTTTCGGCATAATTTCCACATTTATGCAATCCCACATGGACTATTTAAAATACGTTTTATCCAATGAGAGAAAAAGGGGGGGTGGAGATCGATCTTGGCTGCATGAAGACATTTTGTGTAGAAGTCAAATATATGCTCGTGAGAGAGAATGAGTCCAATTTCTCACATACATCACACTATAATATGAATAAATCAATGCGCCTATAAATCTCTTCTGGTGTCAAAAATAAATGTGTCAATCATTGACGCTTGTGATTCTTCATGAATACAATACATTGATTCAGGTATTAACAATTAATTCTGCTGCTCCTGGTTAGATTAAGAAGCTGAAGTTTGTTTACAAAGCAGTGGAGGCAAGGCAATTCACATTCACATCTGGTGACTGCATAAAACAGAATTGACAGACCCGGTACAGCAATTTGCAAGTGTATGGACTGACTTAACCAGGGGTGTCAGACTCCAGTCCTGGGGGGCCGCAGTGTCTGCTGGGTTTTGTTCCGGCCCAGCTCTCAGCTCCTTAATTGGTCTAATTAAACAATTAAATTGATGAATTGAACCCTTCTCTCCAGACTCTGAAATGTTCTGTGGGTTCAGTGTTTTGAGTCAGATTTCATTGTATCAGCTATAAAAATAAAATAGTGTTAGCTAAGCCTACCTGAGTAAATAATGACACTAATTAAGTAATTGGGAGCTCCTGTTGGAACAAAAACCAGCAGACACTGTAGGTCTAACAGAACATTCGCTAGATTTTGATTTGCTTACCATATTTATGTATTTTATATATGAACAATCTGAACCAAGAGATGCTATTGTTGATGGAAATATTTAACTTATTCCATTAATAATGAATATAAACTGTAATGTAAATAATGTCCTAATGTATTTTGATAATAATAGTCATAATAATGCTAATATAAGTTATGATTAATCACTTTAAAACAAAGTCAAGAACTCTGGATGACCAATGTGACTTTTTAAAAATACATTTCCTGATCTGAGGATTAGGTCTAAACTTCTTTTAGATCATACTTATTCCAATACTTATATCAGAAATATCTACATCTCTAAAGGAACTTTTGGTATGGCAATTTTAGCAACATTAACTGGCATTTCTCTTTGCCCCTTCCTCTAAAATACTCCATTACTAACAAAGTTAGAAAAGTAAGATTTAATATTATGTATAACATTTACCCCACTAACGAAACAATCTAAATATAACCCTGATGTTTCAGCTTTGTGTAGTTTTTGTAACAACAAAACTGAATCCATTATACATTTATTCTCTGGTTATTCCTTTATCAGAACATTTTGGTCCGATATTTGCTTTTATTCATACTCACTTTAATGTTTGTGTAGATAAGCTGCACATATATTGCTTTATTGTATGCATGAAAACAAAGATGCGACATCGATAGTTTAATCATATCTCCACCAACATTGTCCATTAATAAATCAAAATTATTATTAGACAAGTTAATTGTTTATACTTTCAGGCAGAATTCCACTGTTATATAGGATTCTCGTTAGTTTTTCAAAAAGGTAAAGCCTCAAAATCAGTGAACTTACTTAAAAAAACTATGTTAATTTAACCCCCGAGATTAAAAAAAAAAAAAAAAGATACATTTTTAAAGTTGTTTGTATCTGATTGTATTCCTCTGATATAGGCTATCTTTCGTTTGTATTGTAGTCTTCGTCTTTGGAATATATATACATATAAAAGGCAATAGTACTCAAGAAAATAGTACACAACACACTTGAACCTCACTTAATAACATAAAACCATAGACACGACATAACTCTATAACAGAAAAACAATCAAATCTTACCAGGTAACTGATTGCTACATTTCTCTATGGACACATTTCTGCTGCCCCTTCCAGCCTCCTGCCTCCGCTCTCTTCCGCCTCCGCCAACCATAGACACAGACCCGCTAGATAGACCGTGTGCGCTGCGGAGCAAACGCCATCATGTCTAGGAACAGGGCAAATGTTAGCTAAACGCCGTTTTATTTTGTCATTCATGTCGCTTCCCTATGTATAAATAATATACTGTATTTTATAACTGATATTTTTATTATTGAGATAGTATGTTTAGATTTTGAGACAATTTTACACACATTGTATGTGAAACTGTGAAAGAATAGTTTTCTAGCCATATAATCTGTATATATATACATACATATATATACATATATATATATATATATATATATATATATATATATATATATATATATATATATATATATATGCGAACTGAACATTTGATTTTGAGGCACAAGACACTGCTAGCCCTTAGAAGACATACACTTCGTACAACATCAGCTTACATAGCATATCGTACATACATAGCACATACCTGGACATGCTGGCGTCTCTCTGTACATGTCAAATTGACTAAATCTGGTCTGTGTCTATGGTTGTGGGAGAGTAGGTTCCAGGCGGAAGTGATTGGATCAGGAGATTTCCAGAGCCTGCAAAGGGATGCTGAGAAATAATGACCTGGTAAGCGTGATTGCTTTATGTTCTGGAGTTATGTATATGGTTTTATGTTACAAATTGAGCATTGAGTGTGATGTGAAGTATGAGCTTGATTACTGCTGTATTGTAAATATGATTATGTGAGATGTGCATTACTTGACACGGTTATGTTTGGTTCTTTCATTGTGTTGCAACTATTCACATACAAAGCAAACCCCTGTCTGCAGTCATTTGAATGCCGTGAAGCTACATTCGCGATAACGAGTTTTTAATCATCAATAATTTAATGTATGTTTATTATGTATTCATGTATGTATGTATGTATGTATGTATGTATGTATGTATGTATGTATGTATGTATGTGTATAGCCTATAATGTATGCTATATGACATTTTCTGGTTTACTTAATCGCTTCTTAATTTTAAATGGGCTATACCCATGCCATCTACACCATAAACGTATTACATTATATATTTGTTTTTCACGCTATATGTTCTGCTTATTTTATTACTTATAATAGGTCATCTAAATAATTGCAATGTAAATCCTGTAACTGGTCCACAATGGCAGACACAAGTATTTCATAACTTCATTTTTTTTATGTCGCTTTTAAATTAATCAGACATTTAACAGTTATAGAACTATTTATGTTTACTACAGAATGTAACACATTTGTATATCGATTTTGATTGCACACCCGTGTATACTACAGTTCATACAAATAAAAGATATTGCTTTCACACATTGGTTCTAATATATGTTTGATTCTCCCAATCATTGGTTTAGAAACCCCAGCGGGTGGGTGGTCATCAGAAACTATGGTCACTGCCTTTTTTGAGTCCAGGCACATGCTGTGTATTACTTTGATTTGAAAAAATGCCAATTAATGTAAAGTTGAGAGTAGTGATGGACATTTGTATTAATTTAACTGAATCAATTAATTTAATTCAGTCTAGTGAGTGGATTAACAAGAATATTGATTGACTGAAACTGAACAACTCAAACGAATCTGATTCTCATAGTTGAGGCCTATTATTATTTTAAGTTATGTGTAGATCTGAGCTAGAAATTGTTTGTTACATAAATTCATGATTTAATTTGTAAGTTGTTGATACGGGGAGGGGGTGAATTTCAGCCTTAACTTATTTGCTAAGAATAAGAATAGAATCAGACTAGGAAGTTGTTAATTTAAGTAGAATCTGAGCAGTTTAGTAATTCATGAGCAACTCCTTCATTGAACAACTCAATTAACCGAGTTACCCTCTTTTAGTAAATCTCTGCATGTTTTGAGTGAATCTCCTACTAGTGCGCATTTTCTTAAAAACAATTTAGGTAAGGGGAGGAATTGACGAGTCTAACCTCAAAATGTTTCTGCTAGTCTCGTGGTAGTGGGGATGTGCCGAGTGCTATCCAGGAGTCTGAAACAAATGGACATCATATAATACTAGTCTATCTGTGTAGGGTTGCCAGTTCTTCTAAAACAATTATGGAATTGGGCTTCCATTTCCATGGAGTCACTTTACGCACCATTTCCACTGGCTAAGTGGCCGGCCAACAACAAAATGGGTCCTAATATAGAACATTCCTAATGTCCTGTGAATGACCTGATTGTAATTTCCTGCCGTAACCAGTAGGAAACCATAAGGGGACATTTCATAAAGTCCTGTGAATGTTCTGAATATAACATCCTGCCATAACCAATAGGGAACCAAAAGGGGACAAAACTGGAACGTTTCTAAATGTCATGCAATCAGAAAGTCATGCTCTGACCACTGGGGGACCACAAGGGAACGTCGTCTTATGTCCTGTGCAGGTCCGCTTTGTAACGTCAAGTAAGAACCTAAAGCGGACCTGTTTGTTTATAACATTCAGTATGTTTGCAGAATGTTTTAAAAACGTCCCAGAGAGAACGTTACTACTGGGACCTAAATAGAACGTTCCCTAAAGTTCCCAGGACATTCCCTGTTAGCTGGGAGGGTACTGACACCATTCATTCTAACTTTATTTTTCTTATTAGGCCTATTCTCTGAAGCACAATATTCAAAAGTTGTTTTCTTCTACACTTCGAAATCTCCACTTATTCCTTTATAGTCCAAGATAAAGCATGCTTATTTCAAGAAGAATGGGAAACCCTCAATGACTCATGGAGGCAGATCTTTTTTGCTTTGGGGCTGTTCTGTATATTCTGCTGCCCTAGAAACAGTATCGGCTCGTAGCTCATGATACTGGTGGGGCGGTCCCTGAATCGCTAACCACGCCCACATTTGAAATCATTATTTGAATAATGATGTGAAAATATAATGGAAATCAGGCAAGCGGAGAGTCACATGTGACTTTTAGTCTATAAAAAACTAGACAGTACATAGTCTACTAGAGAGAGACCATTGCAGTTAGCAGCCCACAAAAATGCTGTGGTTTCCTACATACTTTAAAGATGGATTTCCTTTATCCTATTACACAAGTGACCCCGACCATAAAGGCACAGGATAAATTAATGTCTGAAGTTTCATCCAGAACTCTGTGGCTCACCTGATATTCTCCATGCCCCAATTCGCACACACTACTACACTGCTCTGCTCCCTCCACTCCCCTTCCTCCAGAGCCCACTCCTTTTCATCCCTGGCCCCTATAAGTGTTGGAATGACTTTCGCATTGAAGTCAAAACAGCAGAGTCCCTTCCGGCGATTACTCAAGATGCATCTTTTCAGACTGTACTTGTAATTTAGTCATTTAGTCTCCTGTAAAATTGCACTTGTACAATGTTTTTTTCATACTTTTTGCTTTGCATTACTAGTACTCATATTGTTTATTTTGATTCCTCCTATGCCCCCTTACCCTTAGCTCTTAACGATGACTTCACATGTTGTCTGCACTTATTAGCTTTAACAATCCAGGCTGTACCACTTCTATTGTTTACTGTATATTACCTATACACTTGTGTAAATTGGAATTTGTAAATTGCATCATGTTTTAAACTGTACTGTATTATTGCACTTTGTATTGCTCTTATATTTTGTA
The DNA here is from genome assembly GCF_036373705.1 of Amia ocellicauda. Lineage (NCBI taxonomy): Eukaryota > Metazoa > Chordata > Actinopteri > Amiiformes > Amiidae > Amia > Amia ocellicauda. Next base: position 34,508,975 of record NC_089863.1, on the reverse strand, counting down.
AGTCACCCTGGATAAGGGTGTATGTTAATAAATAAATAATAATAAAAATAGCCTACTCCAATTTATACATATTTTCACAACAATGAGGAGGATATATCAGTTTTTAAATTTACAAGAAATAGGATCAGCCTTCAGGAGAACGAGGTGTGTTAGTCTATATTCCAAAATAAACCAGGATATTCTAAAATCCTGGCTATGAATGGAAAACTGTTATGTTATGGGGCTCCAGAGGTTTTGGAGAAGTATTTGATGACCTGTTCAATGGCACCTACTCCATGCTTTCTCTGCTGGATTCAAAATGATTGCCAAGCTTGCAAGTTGTGTATTTAGTAATACATGCAATAATTATTTTGGAGATATGTTATTGCTGTGCAGAGTATTGCAATTGTCATAGAACATATAATTCTTAACTTTATTTGAATCAAGGCCTATTGACTTTACTTCTGCATTTTTGTGTTAAATTAATTAGGATGTTGCAAGTATATTGAGGGTTTGCCATAATTGTCACCTAATGCCCGTCTGCTCATTAATGACTGCTACTGTGACATTATTCCCAACAGTGAGAGGTATTATTCTTTCTGTATGCAGTGCTGCAATTAAAATGTTTTATTCTGTCTTCTGTTTCCCTAGGAGCAGGAGAAGCAGAAATTCTGTGAGGAAATTTTAGTGACCCTGAGAGAATCTTGATTTGGATAATCTTGAAATTGTGAAGACAAACAGGGACTGACAGCAGCACAGGAACATTAAAAATGGGATACAATTGGATTGATCATCAGAAAGAGCTACTGAATGGATAAACCATGATTTGTATATGTCACAAAAGGACATGAGCATGCCAAACGATTCAGTACACTCTGATATATCCATGTATAATATGTTCTTAACAAGTTATTACACATTCTAGATTTATTGTTTTTTGCCGTACTAGAAAGGATTTCTACTGAATGATGTCTCGAGTCGCAGGAATCCTCGGTGACCATCTCTATAGCAGAGTCAAGTCTCGCACGATGGAACATTCTTAAATACCATCTCTCAAATGTACATAGATGGACTGTGAAATCTGCTCTGGTGTATGACCAAATTTTACAAGACATGAGTGAACTAGATGTAATAAAGTCAGAAGATAACTCTCACTTACAGTCTGTCGACACTGAAGTGCAGGACTCTGCTGAAATAAAGAATGAGCCTAGGCTAGGCCCTGATCACATGAAATCTGAGGTATGTGCAAGGGAGTCTGTTTCTATGCCGGAGCTGGGAATGAAGAAGCCTGAAGAAAGTGTTGGTGGACTTTGTCTGAGTGGAGTGAAAGCTGTCGCTCAAGCATCACTCACTCCGCAACCTTCAGGACCCTCTTACACACTCATTCCCTCCTCGCTGCTAGTGAGTGCCAACTCAACAGTGTCCACTTTACACACACAGACATACCATTCCATTATAGTGCCCCAAAATCAGATCATCCTGATCAAATATCAAGGAGACAGTTCATACCACTTTACCCCCAGTGGGAGGAATTTCAGTCTAGCAGAAAGCCGTGAAACACACCAACTAACTGACAGCATAAAAAATATATATACTTGCTCCAAATGTGGGAAGAGTTTCAGCAGATCCTGTCATCTGAAAAATCATGAACGTATACACAGGATAAAGAGACCATATTGCTGCCAAACGTGTGGGAAGTGTTTCAATCAGATGGCAAATTGTAAAAGACATGAACTAATTCACTCTGGAGAGAAACCTTACTGCTGCCAACAGTGTGGGGAAGCTTTTCGTCATTCAGGAAGTCTTAAAAAACACGAGCAAATTCATACACTAGAAAATCCATATTGCTGCAAGCGGTGTGGGAATCATTTTAGTGATGCAGAAAGCCTTCAATGCCACAAACAAATTCACACAGGGGAGAGACTGCATTGCTGCTCCCATTGTGAGAAAAAATTTGATACATTAAATAAATGTAAAAAACATGAGGAAATTCACTTGGACGTGATGCCATGCAGCTGTCAACAGTGTGGGAAGGCATTCAGTCAGGCACGTGGTCTTAAATCACATGAGCGAACTCACACCGGACTGAGAACAACACATTGCTGTTCCTACTGTAAGAAGACATTCCGCCATGCACAAAGTCTTAAAATTCATGAGCGGATTCACACAGGAGAGAGACCATACAGCTGTAGTCAGTGTTCTAACACTTTTAGGGATGCTAAAAGTCTTAAGTCGCATAAGCATATCCATACAGGAGAGAGTCCGCACCAGTGCTCCCAGTGTGGGAAGACTTTCAGTGTGGCAGGAAGTCTTAAATTACACATGCAGATTCACACAGGAGAGAGACCATACTCCTGTTCCCAGTGTGGCATGACTTTCAGATTTTCAGGAAATCTTAAGAGACATCAGCTTATTCACACTGGAGAGAAACCGTTCAGCTGCTCCCATTGTGGAATGAGTTTTAAAAGATCAATTAGTCTTAAAACACACACACTGATTCACGCAGAAGATGGAACCTACGGCTGCTTCAAGTGTGGGAAGACTTTTAGTGATTTAAGTAGTCTTACAAGCCACAAGGCAATTCATATAGGAGAGGGACAACAGTACTGCTGCTCCCACTGTGGGAGAACTTTCAAAACGGCAGTAGCTCTTAAAAAGCATGAGATAATTCACACAGGAGAGAAACCATACAGCTGCCACCAGTGTGGGAAGACTTTCAACAGGTTAGACCATCTTAAAGTACATGAGAGAGTTCATACAGGGGAGAAACCATACTGCTGTCAGCAGTGTGGGAAGACTTTCATTCAGTCAGGAGGTCTTAAAGAACATGAGAGAGTTCACACAGGGGAGAAACCATTCTTGTGTTCCCTGTGTGGGAAAACTTTCAGTCATTCACGTACTCTCAAAACACACAAGTATATTCACACAGGTGAAAAGCCATATCCTTGCTTACAGTGTGGGAGGACGTTCAGTGTAGCAAGAAGTCTTAAATTACACATGCAAATTCACACAGGGGAGAGACCATACAGCTGTTCCCAGTGTGGCATGACTTTCACCCTTTCAGGAAATCTTAAACGACATCAACTTATTCACACTGGAGAGAAACCGTTCAGCTGCTCCCAATGTGGGAAGACTTTTAGTGTGGCAGCACGTCTTAAAACACATCAGAGACGTCACACAAAATCATAATAGATTTGATACCTTTCCTTTGAGAAAAGCTTCAAGCTATAATTTCACCACCAAACATGTATGAAATCACAGAAACTGCTGTTTTAATTGCAGAGGAAATTTTGAAGAACATGGGAAAATTGATCAATGTATTTTGGTGTATTTTACATTTCAAGAAGAAAAACTTCTAGAGTGGTGTGTGTCATTTCAAATTATAGGTTGTCTTTGTATTCATATTTTGTATACAATTCTTTACATGTCCATGGTCAAATGAAAAAATACAATACATTCCAGATCAGAAATAGTTCTTAAAATTACCTTTGTTTTGGGGAGTTAAGGAGCTGAGAGAGAGAGAGGGAAACAGACATCAAGAGAGCATCGGAGATAAAGAAAACCTGTAAGAAACTTTTGTTTATGAACTTGAACTTGCATCTGGATTACAATTTGGGTTTCATTTTTGGACATGGACTCGTTAAGAAGTATTATTGGTTTCCAAAGGGATGTATGGTTTTATTTTCTCATTTTAATTTCACTACCCTCACTTGAAGTAATAAATCACCTCCTTTGCACCATCTTTTTCAGCTTTCTGTTTCTGTCTCACAAGATCCCACCTATTTATGGAGCCTAGCCCTATGGTCATCCTATAGTCATCTTATATTTAAAAAAATTGTAATTGTAATTGTAATATAGGGATGCAAGTTTTGATAACTTATGATTTTCATACTATTTTAATTTGAAATTATTATGTTTTATACTGTACTGTAATATTAAATCGATAATCTATTAAAGACTGTTAAGATTGTACAGCCAGAGAATCTAAAATTATTATTATTATTATTTTTATTTCTTGGCAGACGCCCTTATCCAGGGCGACTTACAACATAAGTGCAATACAAAGTGCAAGAATACAGTTAAATACAAGGCATCAAACATTACAAATTCTAATTTACATTAAACAAAGCAATTCAAGATATAATAGATTTTACAACTTCCAATTTATACAGTTAAGTACAGTAAATGCGGACATACATCCTGGAAAGTAAAGTTAAGTGCCCTCAAGATGTAAGGTTAAGGGCCAAGGGTTATGGGAAAGGGAGCAAGGAGGAAATCAATCAACAACGCAAGAAGCATGATAAAATGCTATGAAGTGCTATCTAATGGGGATTTAAAAGTTCTAATATTACAAGTACTGTCTGAAAAGATGTGTCTTGAGTAAACGCCGGAAGGAGGTCATGGACTCTGCCCACAAAAGTCCACCTGACACTCAGCTTTAGGTGATCTATCACCATTATCACTTGATTTCCTTTGCACAGACATATTGGGTATAAGTTCAAGTTTATAATAAAAGTTAAACACTCAGTAACAGTCTATACAGTGTATTAATGTATTTATTTCAGTCTTTTTTTAATTGTGTAAAATGGTAATAAAACATTTTAGTAAGAAAGGCTGTGACTGCTTTCTAATGCTGATCTTGTGAGTACTGTAGTTTTAAATGTCTCAAAGTAATCTGATAGTGAATAAAGTAAGATAAGTTATTTTGGTGATTTATAAAAATATGTCCTGCTAAATGTAATAGAAAAATAAATAATTTACTCAGATAAAATATTGTGTTACTCTTTGCACCAATCCATTATGTGTTTGTGTTTGTGAAATGTGTCTAAAAGTTGTTTATAGTATTTAAAGAAAATTGTCAAATGTTTTCCGAGAACAAATAGTAAAGCAAGTCAGCAACTGATTTGTGAATTCATTTTCAATTAAAGTCACTGTCCTTTCTTCTGTAATGTGCCTTCAAATGCTGCCTCAATAAAAACTTGGAAAAAATAAAGGAAATGGGGAAAGTGAAGTTATAATGCACTTGAATTTGTATATAACAGTGACACTTATGTGCTCATTGTCAGTGAAAATATGGTGTAGATTGATTGCAATACCTAGATGTATGTAAGTAGATTGCTACTTAAATTTGATGATTCTACCCCTCTTTCTTGACAATTGGTAAATGTTGGTATGCAATGATCAATATATGATCAAATACAGTGTACTGCTACACAATATTGCTCTATTAAGTTCAGTATAATCTATATACAGGCCATTCTACAATACATGTGATATAAGGCATAAGCATTTATATTTTCAATATATTAATTTAATTTAGAATTATAATAACTAAAGAGACCTAAAGATAATTGTATAGCCTACCTGGCAACAATAGGCAATGTTACTGTTACAAACTCTGGAGCAAGAAAGTATAACATCTTACAATGGACAGTTATGTATCTTTTATATTTTTATGAGGGATGACTGGTGTCACTGTGACAGGTCAGCTCTGTCATGGCACAGCTAGGGGTGGGATTGCCTCCTATCAGCACTGACGGCTGCCTGTCAGTTTGGTGCTCTGCACAACTTGATGGAATTCAGCTGTAACACTGAGGAGAGTTGCACTCATCGCTCTCACCTTATTTAACCCTGCTGTTCTTTTATTTGGATCAGGGGTTCTCAACCCTGGTCTAAGAGGACCCCCTACCCTGCTGGTTTATGTTCCAATGGAGCTCTCAATTACTTAATTGTACCCTTAACTGAACACTAATAATTCCTAAATCAGAGCCTTTTAACTATTTAAAATAGTAGGCATTGATACCCTTAAAATATATCTTAAATCAACTGCAATCATGATGAAAAGTCGGAAGCACTGCCCAAGGTGGAGGGGTTTCTGCTCACTCACGAAACGTCACTCTATCAAAGCTGCCATTGGCCGCTGCACTCGTCACTCAGAACAGGTCCCTTCCCACTTCCTGTTCTATAAAATGTGACGTCAGCGCAGGTTCGTCCTCTTATGGCTCTTTGCTGGACTGCGGAATGTAAGCTCTCTGTGTCTGTGTTTGTAATAAATATTCAAATTGCGTATTTCAGCTGGCTGGCTCACTTCATAGTGTTGTTCACCACCGTTTTTGCTACACATTGTCTCTGTCTTGTGTGTGTTATTATTGATAGCTAATCCCGATTCTGTCCCGTCCATGCACCAGAGGTCCGGCTGCGCTTTCGGTTTCAGTTTCGTTCACTAGAAGAGCCTTTTAAAAATAATAGTCGTGTTTATATAGTGCTATATATATTCCGACTGCTTGCTGTGTTGGTTTTTCGTCCACAGGGCTTTTTCGTCCACAGTAGGAGCCCTAGCAGCGGCAGTAAAATCCGCAGCTCCGGCCGTGTCATAAGAGATCTCACCTGCGTGAGGTGCTCCTCCTACGCCTACGGGCCTACGCGGCGCTTGTATCCAGCACCTGGTGCTTGGTATACACAGTGTTCAGTCCGGCAACAGAAAGGTTGCGTGTGGTTGGTGTCTCTGTGCCCCCGTGTATATAAACGTTGCCGGGTGGAGACGCACTTACAGCAGCGGGCCCGCTAGGCGCTCCACTTGTTGCAGAGGCGTTCCAGTTGTTGTGTGCCCCTGGTGCAAACACTGATCAGCGCCTCTGCTGCACGTTTCCTTGTGCACGCGCGTGTGTGCTTGGCTCGGCGATGAGCTCCTCTCACCCCCGCCACTGTGCCGCTTGCAGCCACCGCACCTTGCCCGCCTGGAGTGGGGAAGTCTTATGCCCCGTCTGTCTGGGCACCGACAGCGGAGGTCCGCCATCTTACCGGGCGCCGCCGCACTTGCCCGGCGATTCCCCACTCCGGCGAGTGACAGGGGGGCCTCGGGGGCGCTGTAACTCCGCCTCTCCCCGAGCCCCTCCGTCCCCTCCTCCAGGATGGTAGTGCTGGGGACAGCCGCACCTCCTGTGCCGGCGTCCCCACCTACAGCCCTCCTGGACACCCCTCCTGCTCCCACAGGACAGGACAGGGAGTTCTGAGCAGTCATCCAGAGGGCTGTGGAGTCTCTTCAGTTCCCCTGGCCCTCTGATCCTGCCCTGCTGCGCTCCAGGTTCGAGAGGGGTCAGCACGCGCAGCGGCCCACACGGGCCTTCCCGCTGCTGCCTGACCTCCTCAAAGAGCTGAGGGCTACCTGGGACCATCTGGCAACAGCCCCCACCCTAGCCAGAAGAGGGGAGGCTTATGCCAGGACCCAGGGCATGGCAGAAGCGGGCCTCCTGCCTTTCCTCTCCCAGTCTGCCCCTGTAAGTGCATCCTGAGGGAGCTGGTGAACCGTGTCTTTCCCTTCCACTGGACTATGCCTTCCAGTCGAGCACCCACGCGAGCTGCTCCTGGATGTACAGACAGCCCTGTCGATGTGTTCCCGGGGCTTGTCATGCGGCCTACAGGCATGCTGCCTTAAGAGGCCGCCCTGTATATAGTTCATTCATTGTAATTGTGTTGCGGTGGTGCATGCGTTTGGCCTGTACCCCGCTCTGTGTATTGGTCAGCAGGTCTGTGGCCCGCTCTGGCTGTATTATGCCATAGAGCAGGGGACCGCTGCTATTGTCCTCCAGCGGAGGGCACTTGAGTTTTCCAGTGCCCCGCTGTGTACATAGTTCATTTATTCGCACGGTAGAGCTAATGTTGCCCTGCATTAGCCGTTCTAACCAGCAGGCGTCAACTGCTCCTGTGTTTCATGGGCGGCACATGAGTTCGTTCCTGTGCCTCGTGGTGTATATAGTTCGTTTGTACGAAATCTAAATTGTCAGCACAATGGAGCTCTTCCACTTTGTACTGTTTAGTTGAGTTGGATGCTCTTGTGCTGTGCGCTGACAGCATGAAGGTCTTGCTGTCACGCGATATATATGCATTGTATATTGTTCAGCTCGGCTACTCTGTTGACTAGCCAGCTATGTATTATATTGTATTTTTCTCATTGGGTCTGTGGCCCCGCTCCTATTGGATCAAGGGTCCACTGCCATGATATTGCATGGAGGCCACACAAGTGCTTGATTGCCCGCGCTAGACATTGTGCAAGTAGATTTCGGCCTCGCTCCTAGCTGCACTAATAGAGCACCTGGCCTTGCTCTTGTACGTGGAGGGCGTAAGAGTTAACCTCTGTAGCCTCGCTTTGTATATGCTAATTGCAGACAGTTCCCGGTAGAGCGTGACTACGGTCCTCGCTCCTGGACGGCTCAGGTGTGGCCCTACGGGGCCCCTGAGGTTACTGTCTGGAGCTGTGTTGCCGAGGTCCCCTAGCGGTGCACCTCGGGGCAGGCTCCCTTATCAGCTTGCTGCCTCCTCCCTTGCGACGGTTTTGTTATACAGTAACCCCTCCCCCTTGAGCAGTGCTTCCGACTTCTATTTAGAAGCTTTGGGTTCTTCATGAGTTAAATGGTTGGTTAAGAACGATAGATTGCGTATGCAACCCCGGTTATCTGAAAAAGGAAGCACTGCCCAAGGGTTGCATGATCACGCAGGAGTCCAGGCTCCCGGCAAAAGAGGACGAACTTGCGCTGATGTCACGTTTTATAGAACAGGAAGTGGGAAGGGACCTGTTCTGAGTGACAAGCGCAGGGGCCAATGGCAGCTTTGATAGAGTGACATTTCGATCTGGTTCCAGCGGAAGTGCGCAGAAACCCCTCCCCCTTGGGCAGTGCTTCCTTTTTCAGATAACTGGGGTTGCATACAATACCTATCGTTCTTAACCATTTAACTCATGAAGAACCCAAAGCTTCTAAATAGAACCTCTAAAGAACCTTCCATTTTTAGAGTGTATACAATTGTATAAGGAACTTATTTTATAAAGGAACCAACTTTTTTCTCAGTTACACAATTAAATAAGTAAAATGTAAGCAAATAATTAGTTCAATTAAGTAAATGAGAGTTCGGTTGTTGTATGTATTGCCATTCAGTCAAGAAAAGACTTATGAATTTGTTCTGGTGCAGCACACATACATCCATATTTAAAAGCAGAGACAGCTCCACACTTCCCATTTTTGACTGTGTGCTGGAATGGTGATGTGCGTGGAGTTAACCCCATCCTTTTCTATGCATTATTTTGCACGTCGTAAACTTATTTGTTGCCTGGTGCATACCTAAGAATATATCAGGAATCAGACCATTGCCCCCATATAGCGCCTTGCATACAATTACAGTTAGGTCCATAAATATTTGGACAGTGACACAATTGTCATAAGTTTGGCTCTGTATGCCACCACAATGGATTTGAAAGGAAACAATAAAAATGTGCTTTATGTGTAGACTTATCTTTCATATGAGGGTTAAGAAACACCAGGGAAGAAACCCAGCATCTGGTGATGTCCATGGGTTCCAGACTTCAGGCAGTCATTGACTGCAAAGGATTTGCAACCAAGTATTGAAACTCAGAATTTAATTCATGATTATGTTAGTTTGTCCAATTACGTTTGAGTCCCTAAAATTGGGGGGACCACATAGAACAATGGGTGTATTTCCTACACTGTTCACCCAGTTTGGATGTAACTACCCTCAAATTAAAGATGAAAGTGAAAGTCTACACTTAAAGTAAATATTGATTGTTTCCATTCAAATCCATTGTGGTGGCATACAGAGCCATAATGATGACAACTGTGTCACTGTCCAAATATTTATGGACCTAACTAATTGGTGAATGGTGCAGAATGGATTGCGCCACTTAAAACGGGGTTTTGTATAATGCAAATGTACCTTTGTGTGTGCTAGCCATTTACGACATACAAACCCCTCTGCGCAAACCCTATGAATATCAGGACAATATTCTACAGTGTATTGTTTACTGGGAACAAAAACTTGAACTGAATGTGCTATTTAAAGAAACCTTGAATGTCACTGTAAAAGCAAATTCAAAGATTTAATTGTCATGTCATAGTGTCTTTAAAGTCCCAAATTATGTTTTAAAGTCTCAAAAAAGAGGGGATAGAAAATGTCCAATATATTGAAAATGGTTTACCACCAATATTTGATTTTTATCATGATTATATAGTTATAGTTAAACATTGGAGAACACTAGAATTATTTGTGTTTATGACATTGTTTACAAAACAAATCAAATTAATTAAACACTGGATAATGTGTAATGCAGATTTGCATTTTCAAAAGTAATTGCACATAAGATTATTTTTGTTTGATTGCTCTTTGCTCTTGCTCTTAACTATTGACAGGTATTGGAATTATGTTTTCTCTTTCATCTGCAAATGTTTTAAACTATATTTAAAGATTAATGTTGTTCCTTTGTGATTTCATGTGGCTGCAGTAATATGAGAGCTGTATATACAGTGAGGGAAAAAAGTATTTTATCCCCATCTGATTTTGTACGTTTGCCCACTGACAAAGAAATTATCAGTCTATAATTTTAATGGTAGGTGTATTTTAACAGTGAAAGACAGAATAACAATAAAAAAATCCAGAAAAAACACATTTCAAAAAAGATATAAATTGATTTGCATGTTAATGAGTGAAATAAGTATTTGATCCCCTATCAATTAGCAAGATTTCTGGCTCCCAGGTGTCTTTTATACAGGTAACGAACTGAGATTAGGAGCACTCTCTTAAAGGGAGTGCTCCTAATCTCAGCTCGTTACCTGTATAAAAGACACCTGCCCACAGAAGCAATCAATCAATCAGATTCCAAACTCCCCATCATGGCCAAGACCAAAGAGCTGTCCAAGGATGTCGGGGACAAGATTGTAGACCTACACAAGGCTGGAATGGGCTACAAGACTATCGCCAAACAGTTTGGTGAAGGAGGTAACAGTTGGTGCGATTATTCGCAAATGGAAGAAACACAAAATAACTGTCAGTCTTCCTTGGTCTGGGGCTCCATGCAAGATCTCACCTCGTGGAGTTTCAATGATCATGAGAACGGTGAGGAATCAGTCCAGAACTACACGGGAGGATCTTGTTAATGATCTCAAGGCAGCTGGGACCATAGTCACCAAGAAAACAATTGGTAACACACTACGCCATGAAGGACTGAAATCCTGCAGCGCCCGCAAGGTCCCCCTGCTCAAGAAAGCACATGTACAGGCCCGTCTGAAGTTTGCCAATGAACATCCGAATGATTCAGGGGAGAACTGGGTGAAAGTGTTGTGGTCAGATGAGACCAAAATCGAGGAGGAGGAATCCTGCCTATGACCCCAAGAACACCATCCCCACCATCAAACATGGAGGTGGAAACATTATGCTTTGGGGGTGTTTTTCTGCTAAGGGGACAGGACAACTGCACCGCATCAAAGGGACGATGGACGGGGCCATGTACCGTCAAATCTTGGGTGAGAACCTCCTTCCCTCAGCCAGGGCATTGAAAATGGGTCGTGGATGGGTATTCCAGCATGACATTGACCCAAAACACACAGCCAAGGCAACAAAGGAGTGGCTCAAGAAGAAGCACATTAAGGTCCTGGAGTGGCCAAGCCAGTCTCCAGACCTTAATCCCATAGAAAATCTGTGGAGGGAGCTGAAGGTTCGAGTTGCCAAACGTCAGCTTCAAAACCTTAATGACTTGGAGAGGATCTGCAAAGAGGAGTGGGACACAATCCCTCCTGAGATGTGTGCAAACCTGATGGCCAACTACAAGAAACGTCTGACCTCTGTGATTGCCAACAAGGGTTTTGCCACCAAGTACTAAGTCGAAGGGGTCAAATACTTATTTCACTCATTAACATGCAAATCAATTTATAACTTTTTTGAAATGCGTTTTTCTGGATTTTGTTGTTGTTATTCTGTCTGTCACTGTTAAAATACACCTACCATTAAAATTATAGACTGATCATTTCTTTGTCAGTGGGCAAACGTACAAAATCAGCAGGGGATCAAATACTTTTTTCCCTCACTGTAGAGGGAGTGCAGCTCCTCTTAACTTGTCAGTCAGAACTGCTGTCACTCTTGATCATTAATGATCTTCTTATGTTCTTATGTTTTCTTTATCTATGTCCCTAGTTTCAGTGTTATGTGAGAACAAGATAACTATACATATCTTCTAACCCAAATTATAGCCCATTAATGATTTACTAAATTGCAACAGTTTGTATGTTAAACATTCTTAAGAGTTCAAGGTAATATCAAGCACTGATTCTGACATGCTGAATGGGCATACAAACTTTAGCTAAATATTATATATATTGGTGCTGTTAGAACATACATTTGATTTTAAGCAATTTTTTTTTACAAATTCCCAAATTTTCTTTCCCTTACACTTATGTAAACATCACAAACCCTATCTGTAGTCTGTTGTCTTTCAGACTGTAGGGTCCCAGAGAGAGGCTGTGCATTCCAACCACTCAAACTTGAGAGAGCGTGATCTCCGTAATCCAGGTGTTTTGGGAACAACACTCCCCTCTGCTGGATGTGAGGGTCCTAACTGTAAATTGGAGAAACTGGTGTGTGTTTGTTTTTAGTATTTTATTTCTCGGCAGACGCCCTTATCCAGGGTGACTTACTTGTCTGGATTAATTCGATGAGGCGAGACACGTCTCAAGGTGATAGTAATTGATTTAAGCGTTGGGTTTGGGGACTGTGTATGGCGGTGCTATAATTGCCAACATATAACATTGCTGTGCATTTTCTCTGGATTGATTGTGCTTTTTATTTGTCTCGGTTTACTTAATTTGTTTTTGAGGTAGAGTTATTGTATCATTTAATTAGCATTTGTCTACCTTAAATTATATTTGACATTCACAGTTTTTCTTAATGACCAATTACATTGAGTCTATTAACAATATTTAAGTTGCATTTATATGCAACTATGTACTACTGCTTTGTATACTATAATAGTAATCTCCACTTCAAATTTTCCTCTTTACCGATTCCATGTATTAATTGTCATCAATGTCTTCTGTGCTCTTATACTATCTCTGTGTAAAGTTACCCAAATTTATATCCAAGATGGCCACACGAATTCTCACTTAAAACCAGAGGTAGCACCCCATGTTATATAATATCTATGGTGTCCTGTCATATGTGTCCCGTACATTATTTCTAACATCCATTTTTACTTCCAACAGGTTGTGATAGATCCCACCTGTAGTTGGGCCCCTGGGGTGCGTCCGATCAAGGCAGCAGTCACTCGCTTCACAACCGTTTCTGCTTACAGCAGGGAGTACAGGAAGTAGCGCCCCTGCTGGTTAGCCTGGACTAGGCAGGGGAATGCAGGATGTAGCGCCCCTGCTGGACTATGAGTCTAGAGCAGGGGAGTGCAGGACTTGGTCTCCCTGCTCCCTCTTACAGACATACACATTAACACAAGAAAAGTCAATAAAAACTACAAACCGTCCACAAAACAGTTAATAAACTAAACACAAATCTAACTCCTCACCTCACCTGTTCATAAATTGAACATGTATCTAACGCCTGGCAATGTTGGGAAGGTTCTTTTTAGTTCTTTGGTCTCAGCCACCACCGTGACTGCTCTGCACTGCTTCCTTATATACTGTCTGACTCTGCCTTCCCCACTAATGCCAGACCAGTGGATTCTGGACAATGTAGTGTCCTGGCCTAGCTGTCATGTTTTTAAAGGGACCCAGTCCCTTTTTCTCATAAGGCATATTGGAACTTGCACACTTTTATATTTTACCATCTATTTTTAAATGTACTACCTCTTTTTAATTTTGACACCATTTTTAATTTTACCACCTGTTTTTTAAATTCACCCTTAATTTCTACACTATCTGGGTGTGGATGCCTTGTATGGAGCATTATAAGGGTCAACATTTTATCTTTAATTAATAAATTAATTAATAAATGTGTAAATTACTAAATACATTAATTTGTCAATTAGTAAATTAATTTGTCAATTCATAAATTAATTAATTAATAAATCAATAAATGTATTGCACTGTTTGCCAAGTGATCTTTCCATTTAATTTGCCAATTGGTCTTTCAATTTAATTTTCCAATTGATCTTTCAATTTCATTTGGCAAATGATCGTTCAATTTCATTTGGCAAAGAAACTTCTTTTTAATGCTTATTAAGCCTTATTAAATAATTTTTAGGTATAGCTTTTTAAAATATTATAATTCATTATATTAAAAAAAATACATAATAAATAATTTCCCCACAGTGTAGAATCGAACCCTCAGCCTCAGGTTCATAGCTATGTTTCTTGACCACTACACACCAGCACATACACAGTAAAGTACCCTACTAACGCAGTCAATTGTCCTAATTAGGTGTAGTCTATATGACTGAATTATTGGAATTCATTTTAAATAAATGTATACATTGAGAAAAAAAAATGTGTATGGGGTTACAGCACTCTATAACATTGCTTTTTTGAACATTCATAATAAAGCACTTACGAGACTTCTAAATACTTATCACGGGTCAAAATAGACTCAATATTCTCAAAACTAGTCGTCCCTCCCCACCAGAACAGCAGCCCCGCTACACAATTACAGCACCATCGATCAGACCTGCCTCCTACGTGAGACTGATGCCTTGTGAAGGTCAAACGCCCTCACCCCCATTAAAAAGAAGTTTGTTTGCCAAAGATCAATTGGCAAATGAAATGGAAAGATCACTTGGCAAACAGCGCAATAAATTAATGAATTGACTAATTCATTTACTAATTAAAGATTTAATTTTGACCCTTATAATGCTACATAGCTTTGCTCACCCATGGCCTCGGGAATTGCTATATGCCTTCTCCCACTGCCACTTCCTTCTGATTGCCTCCTGGTGGCCAAGAAAATTATGATTTGCAACAATAGCACATAATATGCTCAGTGTGGAACTCTGGCAGCTCCCGCTATGCAAAGACTTGCTGAGTTAAGCGGACCGACTCCTGTGGCACCCAAACCCTGCACAGCTGGAGTTGTGTGTCTGGCCCCTGAAAGGCTCTGTCTAATGTCACTGGGACTGCCTGACAGCGTTGTGGAGACATTGTAGTCTGCCAGAGACCCTACTACCCAAAAGTGGTCAGCTTTCCAGAACTGGTGCCAAGCCAGAAACGTGGATCCAGTGTCGTGCCCCATGACAACTATACCATGCTTCCTGCAGCAGCTGCTGGAGGAAGGGAAATCTTGTTTGAAATTGTTTGAATCCTGTGTCCCCTCCATTAATTGCTGCGATGAAGAAGAAATCCTGAAATCCTATCTCAGCATGGCACGATAAGATTGACACTGTCTCCCCAGGAGCCCACTTTCTAGAGGCCCAATTCCTGAAAGGAGAGAGGCAGCTGAGATCGCCATTGAAGGTCACAATTCCAGTCTGGGACTTGGAAATGGTCATTCAGGGGCTTAGCGGAGCTCCTTTTCAGTCCATTTCCACAACAGAGCCCTGCTTTCTCTAGCTTAAGGTTTCTTTCCTTTTAGCGATAACTTCCAACCATGGTTATGATTGTCTTTAGACTTGTAAGGTTATTATCATAACCCTGGTTCCCTGAAAAAGATATACAACCATTACCCTTCAGGGATCGCTCGTCCAGATGACCTTCATGATGAAGAAATGGTAGGTTGAGGAGGAGACACTTCACAGGCACAGGGGTGGGACTCCTCCTCCCAGCAGGGCCCCTATTGGGCAGCTTTGGTACATGAGTTTTCACATGATTGGCAGGTCAGAAGGCTCTTCCCATGCGGTAATGGTTGTCTTTCTTTTTCAGGGAACCAGGGTTATGATAACCTAACATTTTGATGTATTTATTTTTTCTTCTAATCATGTTTGTAACTGCTACAAAGTACAGGCTTGTAGTTTTGTATCAGCAGGGAAATTAAAGCTTTTGATTTACAGCACGAAGCGACAGATTTCTGTGTTTATATCCCTTCATGAGCCCTCGCTGCCTCTCACAGGACCATCTGCGGATTCCACCCTCTGGTTTCTCTTCAATAACAAACACTGAGATTGTCTAAGGTGCCTTTCATGCTGCTTGCCCATTGCAGAAGCCAATGCCAGCAAAACATGTCTCCTCCTCATTTTTAGATTTAATTCAGTGAAAAGCTGCACTGCGAGATTCCCTCCTGCGACTCTTCCATAACTTTTTGCATTCGCATCTTGTGAAATTTGTGTATATAATCGGGCCCAAAGTCTGCGGAATTTTGAGAATCCATGCATCCATGCATATAAGTGTCAGTTATGTGACATTAAATGTCAAAGGCATTATAACATTACTGTGACAATTTTCTTTTTTAAGGCACCATTTGAAGGACAGTGAATTTAATAAAAACATTCTCAAATCAGTTGCTGACTTTGCAGAATCACATTGAAGAACTACTTTTCTTTTCCCTGTGTCTGTGTAAGCAAGGTCACTGTCTCATGGTCTTACTGTGCTATGGTACTGTGCTATATTTCAACCCTGATACCTAGAAGAACAGGGTCCGATAAGAACCAATTTTCTCCAGCAATTTGGAAACTTGATATATCCAACAAGCCTCCCTCATATTAAACATCACGTATGCCTTAATTTTCCCTGGTTTAGCCATATATGAGTTTTCCAAACGAGTTGTCAGGCAGAAACCGAACTTCCACTCATCACAGGACAGACATGTGGGCCTTTTCTTTCTCTCCTGTCTGGTGTGCATAAAATTGCCTTTACTTTGTAACTTTTCATACACTGTACTTGAGATTGCCTCTCCTCCTCGCTCTCCTCTCTCGCTCTCTCTGGATTTCTTTGACTCTTCACACATTTTAGTGGATCTGCTCAAATCATTAAGGATAACTCCATATTTTATATAATAAATAAATAAAAGCATTTAAAATGTATTTCTGGTGCCATTCTTGCGAGGACATTAGTCACAACTTTTCTAATTTGTTGAAATGGCCACAAAGGCTCATCGTTGTGTATTATATTTTTAAAGAACACTTATGCATATTATCAGCTGTTTAAATGTGGCACATTTTTGGATCACTTTGTAGAAGTGCCAAATTGGTTTGGTTGATAGAATTGATATACAAAAATAAAACATTCCCAGTTTAGCCATACCTATAAGACAGTCTATTACAATCATGTAAGATTCCATTGTTAGATTTGGAAACGGGTGAAAATAAGTGACACTGGTGCCAAAAACTATTTCCAGTTCATAAAACAAATAATGCCTGCTTTTTAAGTAGTTAATGATTCTCTCTTCTCTATTGATCTATACATACACACACTGTCATACTTCAATATGTGCATGTTCATTATAGAAGGTTTAACTACTACAAAATGTGGCTTTATTACCATTTTACACAATAAACATACTCTGAAATAAATAAATACACTGCTCAGCAAATAAAATCATATGATATGGGCATGGACTGCGTAATGAGATGCTGATAGGTTTGTTTACAGCAACACACTACAGCTCACCTCAGTTTTCTCTTGATTCCCATTTTCACAATTGTCAGTTGTGGGATCACTTATTTTGACTGTTAGTAAGTGTATTACTTTTATTACAAATAAATATTGCTTTAACTTATACCCAATGTCTGTACAAAGGGAATCAAGTTATAAAACGCTGGTGTCATGTGGACTTTAGTAGACATCTTAGATTCTCTGGCTGTACAATCCTAACATTCTCTGTACCTCTGCCTGATATCAATGTAACAGTAGAGAATCAAACATAAGATTTTATGTTAAAATAGTTTATTACAGTATGAAATTGTAAGTTGTCAGGACTGGAAACGCATCCCCATATTACACATTTTCAATACAGTGTGACTGTGGGATGGCCACAGGGCTGGGCTCCATAATTAGGGAGGATCTTGGAAGACAGACATAAACAGTCGAGAAATATGGTGCAAAGGAAGTGATTTATTACTTCATGAGGGTAGTGAAATAAAAAACAAAATAAAACTGGCTCCTTTTTGAGCCCAATTATACTTATTGACAGGTTCCCATCTGAAAACAAAACCTTAAGAAATGGACATACCCACCCAAATCATAATTCAAATGCAAGTCCAAGCATGTATAAAAAAAGTTTGTTTCTTCAGCCATTATCTCATTCGTGTCTGCTCCCTAATCCCAAATAATAGACTTTCTTCCTGCTCTCTCACCCAAATCCTAAATTCCTCAACAAAAAGGTAATTAAGAAAAAAAAAAAACTGAATTTTATTTGGCTAATATTACATTTTTACTTCAAAAATCTAATTTGAAATGATATGCACCACTCAAATTTAAGTTTTTCTTCATGAAATGTAAAAGCCAACATACATTTCTTGCTTTATAATTTAATAGATTCTCCAATTATTTTTCCCCACTTGTGAAATATTCAACTTGGTTCACCACTACAACCCCCATGCTTCCTTAGGAAAGAAGAGACAAAGCAATAGAAGCCCTTCATGTCAGCTGCCAGTCTATCACATGAATCAGTGGCTTGTATCCACCCTCCCTCAGTGGCACTAAGTTTGTGCCTCACTAAGAGGTCCCGCCCAACGTCAACAATGGCAGGGGTGAGATATGAGACCTGTTCGCTCTCCTGTAATAATGTAGCATGCAGAGACTTTGACTGTTATGACACTCTGGTGCTCAAAATCAATGTAAAAAGTGGGGAATGACTCATTCTAAATGCCCTCCCGCTCTTATGATGGTTAATCTAGCCCTTCAGAAGACATTCAAATCATGGATAAAAATCATCAATCCTGTATTAGTGACCAGTGGAAGTGTTGTATCCTCAGACAATGACATTTTGGCTTTTACAAAAGTTTTCTACCTCACTGACATTCTTTCATTCTTTAAACACAAGTTGAAACACTGGGGTCTTTCTGCTGTATGAATTGTCCCATGTTCTTCAAGATTTATTCCACAGTTAAAAGTACAGTTTCTGTGGTGTGTGGATCTCATACATTTTTGACAGTGAAACTATAGTTTGGAACTTTTCTCATAGTGAAAGTAGTACATTTATTATGGTTTTTTGTGCCGTCTCTGATGTGTTTTAAGACGCGTTTCCAAACTAAAAGTCTTCCCACACTGAGAGCAACTGTATGGTCTATCTCCTGAGTGAATTAATTGGTGTATTCTAAGTTCCGCTGTTGTCTTGAAAGCCTTCCCACATGGGGGGCAACAGAATGGTTTCTCTCCTGTGTGAATTCGCTCATGTCGTTTACGAGATCCATGATCACCGAACGTCTTTCCACATTGGAAGCAAGAGTATGGCTTTTCTCCGGTGTGAGTATTCTTGTGTATTTGGAAAGTACGTGAATGACGGAAAGATTTCCCACACACGGAACACGAGAATGGTTTCTCCCCTGTATGAACTCTCTCATGTTCTTTAAGACCTCCTGACTGAACAAAAGTCTTCCCACACTGGTGGCAGCAGTATGGTTTCTCCCCTGTATGAACTCTTTCATGTGCTTTAAGATGATCTAACCTGTTGAAAGTCTTCCCACAATGGTGGCAGCCATGTGGTTTCTCTCCTGTGTGAGTTTGCTCATGGTTTTTAAGAGTTACTGTTGTTTTGAAGGTTCTCCCACAGTGGGAGCAGCAATACGGTTGTGCCTCTCCTATGTGAATTGTCTTGTGGCTTGTAAGACTACTTAAATCACTGAAAGTCTCCCCACACTGGAAGCAGCCGTAGCTTCCATCTTCCGCATGAACCAGTCTGTGTTTTTTAAGGCCACTTGATCTTTGAAAACTCATTCCACAATGGGAGCAGCTGAATGGTTTCTCTCCAGTATGAATAAGTTGATGTCTTTTAAGCTTTGATGAAAATTTGAAAGCAATGCCACACTGGGAACAGCAGAATGGTCTTACATCTGTGTGAACTTGCATGTGTATTTTAAGATTATTTGCTGCACTGAAAGACTTTCCACACTGGGAGCACTGGTGCGGAGTTTCTCCTGTATGGATAAGCTCATGTGACTTAAGACTTTTAGAATCCCTAAAAGTCTTAGAACATTCACTACAGCTGAATGGTCTCTCTCCTGTGTGAATCCGCTCATGAACTTTAAGACTGTCTGTACGACGGAATGTCTTCTCACAATAGGAACAGCAATGTGTTCTCCATCCAGTGTGAGTTCGCTCATGAGATTTAAGTCCCGTTTCCTGACTGAAAGCCTCCCCACACTGTCGACAGCTGTACGGCCTCACATCCGAGTTAATTTCTTGATGGTTTTTAAGTGTACTTAACATGTCAGTCAGTTGGTGTGTTGCACTCCCACTGGGGGTAAAGTGGTATGTACCATCTCCTTGATATTTGAGCAGGAGGAATGGATTTTGGGGCACTATAATTGATTGGCATGTCTGCGTGTGTAAAGCAGACACTGCTGTATTGGCACTCACAAGCAATGAAGTGGGAGTGAGTGTGTAAGAGGGTCCTGGAGGTTGCGGAGTGAGTGATGTGGAAGCTTTCACTCCACTCTGACAAAGTCCAACATCACTTTCTTTAGATTCCTTCATTCCCACATGCGAAACAGTAACGACCTCGCTTGCACATGTATCAGATTTCATGTGATCAGGGCCTAGCCTGGGCTCAATCTTTATTTCATCAGAGCACTGAACTTCAGTGTCAACAGGGTGAAAGTCCTCTTCTGATTTTATTACATCTAGTTCACTCATGTCTTGTAAAATTTGGTTACACACCAGAGCAGATTTATTTCAGTCCATCTATGTCAAGTTCAGATTGTATTTAAGAATGTTCCATCTCCATCGGCAAACCCTTCTAGAATGGAACAAAAAAAAGTCTATTCTGTGAAATCAGTAGTGTACAGAGTCTTGGCAGGATCAGATTTGTATATATTGAGTCCCTTTGTAACATTTACAGATCATGGTGTATCCCGTCTCTGGCTCTTCCTGGTGATCAATAATATCCTATTTTGAACGTTCCTGTGCTGCTCAGTAAGTTCCAGTTTGTCTTCACTATGTCAACTGTATGTGAACCAACACTCTCTCAGGGTCACTCAAAGTAGTTTCCACAGGTCGAGAAAGGTCTTCTTCTACTGCTCCTAGGAAAAACACAAGACAGAATAAAAAATGTTAATTGCAGCACTGCAAACACACACAATAATACCTCTCACTTATGGGAAGAATGGCACAGTAGCAGTCATAAATGCCACTCTAACAAAGGGTGATAATTATGTCACGCACACAATGCACATGCAACAACCTAATCTACTTAAACTTAAATGTAAATACAAATTCATTTAACAATTAAATGCAGATGTATAGTCAGTAGGTCTTGATTCAAATAAAGTTTAGAATGATAGGTTTTATAGGTTTAAGTTGCTTAAAAAGCAAGCTTACACACAAGCGGTACATTAAATGCAACATAACAGCATTAAAGAAATTAAACATAGCTGCATTTGAGAAAACAATCAAGTACTTACAACACCAACAGTAACTGACAACACCACCACAGCATTAATAGAAACTAAACATTTGCAAAAACGCTGCATTTCAAATCGTTTACACCAAAAGTGCTCCGGACCACTAGGGGCAGTGCAAAGTGGAATTTACAGTCTCAAAAAACTAAGCGTAGATCAGGCATCCTAGATGATCCGCAATATCGATCTCCATTCACATCACACATGGCTGGCAGCAGAAAGTCTAAAATGTGCAATATCAAATTGAAAACGATTGATTGATAACGAGGCTCCAGTGACGTCATAGCAGAAACACGTGCTCTGTAGCGCTACAGAGTAGTTACAGAACATAAATCACCAGCACTTATTTCAACACCTACACATTTACCAAATTTTGCACATCAGAAAAATATAAATATATTGATCTGTATTTATTTCGTATCCATTCATTTGATTTACACCCAGGTAGAGGATCAATAAATAACCAAAGCTAAAGTAAAATATATTACAGTTGTCCTAACGTGGTATTAATGATTAATAACATTTGAAATACCTGCGAAATAGTGCTAAGGGGCGTATTTAACATGAATAACAAACCCATCCTGGCTATTGCAATGTCGAAAAACATGGTAAAACCTCACTTTATGCAAGATTATATTTTGTAGCAGAAACCCTTGTCCAGGACGATTTACAGTTGTTACAATACATCCATATTTTTTTACATAAAATTACCCATTTATACAGCTTTTTTCACTGGAGCAATCTAGCCTACTTGCTAAAGGGTACAACAGCAGTTTCTCTCACTTGGGATTGAACCCACTGCTCTGAATCGTTCAAAATAAAACTACTTCCTAGTCTGATCCTGTTCTTATTCTTAGCAACTAAGACTCAGATTCGGTTCTCCCTCCCCACTTCCCATTAAACGTGGAAAAATAAAATGTCTAGGGGAAATCTACACACTTTAAAATAACACGTCCTTACTTAGTCCAAACAAGCCTACGAAATCAAATCAGACTACCTCAACCAAGATAACAAGATTAACGAGTTGTTCCATTTCAACCACGTCCATCTTTCCAATCGATGAACTTGACTAAACCGAATTAAATGGATCGATCCGGTTAAAAAAATAAAACTGCACATCACTACTCTCAACTCTCAATTGCTTGACATTGTCAAATCCAAGTATTATATACAGCCTGTGCCAAGAGCTCAAAGAAAGGCAGCGACCATAATTCCCGGCGCTCACCCACAACAAATGGCTGCCAGAACAGCAAACACACAAAAGTAGATTGGCTTAGAAACACCCCTATGGTGGAGGACACACATAGAACCAATGTTTGAAAGCGATTGCTTTTATACACGGAAATGTAACATACAGGGGGGTGCAATTACATTCAATATTAAAAAAAGGTTACATTCTGAAGTACTTCAAGAAGATACAATTGTAACATGTTTATTATTGTTGATGTCTGGTTATTTTATAAGCGACATGAAGGTATAATTAAGTTATTAAAAGCTTCCGTCTGATTGTATTGATAAATGCTCCCTGCTTAGTTCCAGGGTGAACCGTAAATCACACGAGTATGTTTTTGGCGCGGAAGCCCAATGTTTGTTATACATCCCCATTTTAAAACGCAGGTATTTTCATTAGGCTTTCGAGGACAAACTTTAAAAACGGTTTTCAAAGAAGGAAGTGCACATTTTAGAAGACAACTTTTAGGACGAAAATTACTGCAGACAATTGTCTGGGTTGCATTGCGAATAGTTACAACACATTGAATGAACCTAATCGTATTAAGTAATGCAGATCCCAGATATTTAAAACACTACACATCACAGTCAATCCTCACTTACAGAGAAACTGCATAACAAAACCAACCAATCTTACCAGGTCATTGTTTCCTAAATGTCTTTATGCTGCATTTCTGCTCCCTCCTGCACGGCTCAGTGCATATCTCGACTAAAAGCACTTCTGCCTGCCCAGGAACCTACCCTCCCACAACCATAGATACACAGACGTTAGATAGGATTTCGTCATGTTGGTATTTAAAGAGGACGCCATCTTGTCTAGGTATCTTGTCTAAGTGCTATGCTAAGTAAGGTATCTACGAAGTCTCGATTTATGTTTTGTTATGTCTTCTAACGCATAGCAGTGTGTCATGCCTTATAAGCACACATTTTATGTCGTACTATTTGTAATTTATATTTTAATGAAATTATTCGGATATTAAGTGAAACTGTGAAAGTTTCAATAACATATATGAAGACCGCCCCACGATGTTTCCCCTTGTTTTGACCTACAGCTTCTATTTCCATGTCATGCCTGCACATTTGTTCAGCCCTTGATACCCATTCGTTATTTTCCTGTGTGCGCCTTTGATATGTTCGTCTTGCAATGTGGCCAGCCAATTGCCTTATTAACATTTTTACTCTTTCAATTTAATATTACTGAATTACAAATAAATTACAATTTCGTTTGGTTTGATATTTTAAAACACTGAAACTCAAATTCAAGGTGACATTAGTTTTATGTTGGGAATTTTTTGTAAAAAAATAAATAAAAATGAAATATATATTCCACTCCTGTGCTACCAGTTTACACTGAAATAAAATTCTACAGAAGTTAAAGTAATAAAAATGCATAGATTAGGAAATGGGTACAAAATAATATCCAAGTGTTTGGTTATTCCAGGAAGCACAGTTGGATCAATAATCAAGAAGTGGAAGCTGCAGTACACCACCCAGGCACTGCCAAGAAAAGGCCATCCTTCAAAACTGAGCGCTCAAACAAGGAGACTTATGAGAGAAGCTACAGAGGGGCCAGAAATTTGAAGAAGCTACAGAGTTCAGTGGCTGGGAGTGAAGTAATGGTGCACCAGTCAACTGTATCAAGAGCTGTGCTTAACACTGCCCTGTATGGAAGGGTGGCATGAAATAAGCTGCTACTAAAAAGTACCATCTGAAAGCATATCTGGAGTTTGCCAGAAAGCAACTGCGATGTGGGAAAAGGTTTTGTGCTCAGATGAGACCAAGATAGAGCTTTTTGGACAAAACTCATAGCACAAAATGTGATGCAAACCTAACAATGCCTATGCTGCAGGACACACCATCCCTACAGTGAAGTATTGTGGTGTCAGCATCATGCTGTGGGGATGCTTCTCTTCAGCAGTGAATGGGCATCTTGGTATAATTGAAGAATGGATGGATCAAAATACAGGGAAGTGCTGCAAGAGGACCTGCTTCATTTTGCTCAAAAACTGAATCTTAGGAGGAAATTCACCTTTCAGCGGGACAATGTGTCACACTGTGTGCAAAGCTGGTACATCCCTACCCCAAAAGACTTAAAGCTGTTATTGCAGCAAAAGATGACTCTATGAAATATTAGTGTGTGGGAGTTGAATACTTATGCAAGCAACATATTTCATTTTTATTTTTCTTACAATTTTCCCAACATAAAACCAATGTCACCTTACAATAATTGATTTTGAGTTTCAGAGTTTTAAAGTAAATAATCACACAGAATTAAATATTTCAATTAAACCATTTGCAATTAAATAAGATGAGAGACTGGTTCAGGGGTCTGAATACTTTTACAAAGAACACACACAAACACACACACACACACACACATATATATAATATATATTGGCACCAAGACGTTAGCAGCAGATCCTTTAAGTCCTGTATGTTGCGAGGTGGGGCCTCCATGGATCGGACTTGTTTGTCCAGCACATCCCACAGATGCTCGATTGGATTGAGATCTGCGGAATTTGGAGGCCAAGGCAACATCTTGAACTCGCAGCCCCATAGACAACAAACTGCGATGCACTGTGTTTTCTAACACCTTTCTATCAGAACCAGCATTAACTTTTTCAGCAATTTGAGCTACAGTAGCTCGTCTGTTGGATCGGACCACACGGGCCAGCCTTTGCTCCCCACATGCATCAATGAGCCTTGGCCGCCCATGACCCTGACGCTGGTTCACCGCTTTTCCTTCTTTGGACCACTTTTGATAGGTACTGACCACTGCAGACTGGGAACACCCCACAAGAGCTGCAGTTTTGGAAATGCTCTGACCCAGTCGTCTAGCCATCACAATTTGGCCCTCATCAAAGTCGCTCAGATCCTTACGCTGGCCCATTTTTCCTGCTTCTAACACATCAACTTGGAGGACAAAATGTTCACTAACAGGTGCCATGATAACGAGATTATCAGTATTATTTACTTCACCTGTCAGTGGTCATAATGTTATTGCTGATCGGTGTATAAGGCACTATATAAACATGACAATTATTTTTAAAGTGTGCCGAAACTGAAACCAAAAGCGCACCTGAGCCCCGGTGCACGGACAGAACAGAGTTGGATTAGCCATCAATAATAACTAATAATCACACAAATAGACACAGACAATAATAAATGATGTTGAACAGCACAGCTGTGATGCCAACCAACCGAATAATAATTGTTAAATAACAATTTGGGTCTAATGCACAAACACAGACACAGAGAGCTCATGTTCTCCAGTCCACGCAAAATAGCAAAAGTGGACGAACCTGTGCTGACATCATGTTATAGAACAGGAAGTGGGAAGGGACCTGTTCTGAGTGATGAGCGCAGGAGCCAATGGCAGCTTTGATAGAGTGACGTTTCGATCGGGTTCCTACAGAAGTGCGCAGAAACCCCTCCCCCTTGGGCAGTGCTTCCAACTTGAAAGACAACTATCCTATTGACACTTCTCCTAAGTGCAACTATTATAATCTTTGGTTTGAATGCAGATTTTATAGTCAAGATGTGATTTGGAGAAAAGGGAGTAGTTGCCTGTATAGGAAAGTCAACCAAACAATAATAACAAAAATCGAAATATGTGTGACACAGGGAAAAAAAAGTCTCCATTTGTCGCAGAAAAGACAAATTTTCAGGTGCGGAGCTGAGATTCCTCACTGAGGAAGTCATTTGGCATGAAAACAAGCTATTTGGAACAGCCTCGTCCACCACCAGTTCTGCTGTGAAGGATGTTATATGGAACTCTATAGCCCAACAAGTAAATGTTGTCAGTTTAACCACATGACCAGGCCGCCAGGTTTAGAAAAGGTGATATGACCTGAAATGGCGATCAAAAATGGAATACACCGTGAAGCACAGATCTGAAGCACTAGGAGAGTGCATTCTGCAAGCAAGGTCACAGATGGAACTGCCGAGAAGCACTTATCTGAGAAAGCAGCCTATCCACGGCAAATTACTAGCATACCAGATGGCACAGATATCGGAACTGCGCAGCGTGCATGTATTGGGGCAGGTCAGTATAACATTTGTCTATAACAATAGTATAGTATAGTAGTATAACAATAGTATGGATGTAGATGAGGTACAGTTGTGTAAATTGTGGAAACTGTGTAAAATATGAATGTTAGGAGTCGGACCATATCGTTCGAGGCCGGTCCCCCAGTGCTTTGTACACTGTGAAATGCGAGTTGGTTCAGATGGACTGTTTTATTTCTTATCATTTTTGTTTTAGTTAATGTTAGCATAGTACGTTTTTGTTTGTTTCTGTGTGTTTGTTATTTGATTTATTTATTTAAAGTATTTTTTTTCTCAGTAACGCGGTAGCCAGGAATTTGCAGGTGCGTGAAATGAGCGATTCTGAGTAATTTCAAAGTCAACAAATTTAGCTCAAAATCAAATGAAATTAGGCAGATTTGCTTCTCAACCACATATCACCGTGGGACACATCTGTCAGAGAATCAAATATCAAACGACATTATGCGGGCAAACTAGACAAGGTTTCTTCTGATCGTCAATCTAAAAGGGATCTATTTTGGTGGAGCTCTATAGCCTAATTGAAGTGGCTGAGGATGCACAATTTTCAATTTGTGCGCCTGGTAGAAATGTATATCTTCGCTGGAAATAAACTGCTTCTGCCGCTGATGTAATAGTTTCTAGTGATCCCCGTCTTTATTTATGTACATAATTATTATGTAACATATTTATGTATTAAGTATTTCTTCTTTCACAATGGAGCGCAAATATGTTTTGAGTAGTTTTAGGATACTGAATGATCTCTCCCTTGTTGCTATCATGACTGGAATGGTATATGAGCAACCCTGTTGAGTAAGTGAGTAACCCTCAGAAAAAAACAGTACAGTGTTAAGCCTCCCGCGTCAGGAGATCCACTCTTTGGCGTAGATACACTGTATTGGAACAGGGCTTGCTGTGCGCCGGCTACACAAGAATCACTTATTTTTTTCAAAATTGTCATGGCCCTGGGTGGGGTGGGCACTGCCATTGCCAACAACAATACATTTGCTAAGAACATTTAAATGAATGTATGTCTGTTTTAGCAATGTAATATATATGAATATCATTGTGCTTAATACTGTAACGAATTCAAGTTTCTTCTTTGTTGCAGAAAATAATGGAGGGGACACAGTATTCGAGCAACTGGAACTTTATTGAGCACAGTGCAATCTCAGGCTGGATCGACCCTCTTTCTCTACACTCCCTCTGCACTTAACTCACTGGACTACTATGAACTCCCCACAACTCTCCTCACTTAGGAACCCAGGCACCCCTATTTATGCCCTCTGGCCCTGTGACTGGCTCCTCCAATCACGGCGCCTCCCATGTTCCTGCGCGGGGCTAACCCTTAACCCCGGACCTAATCCTGCTGTAACACAAGCACACGCACCACACGAACACAACATGAAGCATGCACACTATAAACCACACCACCCCCCAATACACAGATAGTACACACACATACACACACAGCCCTGCCGTCCCCCATTAACAGTCAATTTGCCAGGTCGCTACAATACATAATATACCTCAGCTATGTGTTAGCGTATGTATTGAATAATAATGTAATGACAATAACAATAAAAGCACACAGTGTATAAATCACCGTAAGGTACTGTGGCAGTGTGAGAGGCAAGGCCGGGGTCAGGGTGAATCTTTCAGTGGGACTACAAAACCTCTCTTCCAAGACTCCAAATCCCAGAAGCCAGCAGGGCTCCTGATGTCCATGGCCCTGCCACCATTTCCTCTATAAAAGGAAGCAGGAAAACAACCATTGTGTGCATTCTTGGCTGGGGTAGCAACGTACACAGGAGGGTGAGAAGGAGAGTGGGAGAGTGGGAGAGTGGGAGAAAGAAGGGCGTAGTTGAAGTTGACTGATTCACTGGCTTGAGACCCTTTTTTTGGACCTGGACCATTCTCCCTCTTGAACTCCAGACTGTCTGATAACTTCCCACTGGTAACAAACTTGGATTATGAACTTTGATTATGAACCTGTGTTACCCCTTTGTACTTCGGTCTGCCCGGTGTTCGGCTCTGCCGACCCGGGCATTTAGTGTTGTTATTATTAGTGTTTTGTTTGTAATTAGGGACTGTTTATGTTTAGTTAGTCCTCGAACAGAGCTAGGTTTTGGTTTGTTTTTGACACTGTGTCTGCCATTGAGGGAAGCAATAAATCAACAGCAAGCCCATTTTGTACCCTCTGCATGCCTCCCTACAGTGTGTTTCAAGATCAGACCCCGCCTACATACAAGCCCTTTTTATGACAGGACCCCCAACCTGCTACAGTACACAGCAGAGTAGTTGGAGCAGACCATCTGAGAGACCGAATGTTACAACCCCTCTGTAATTGCTGCTTAGGGTCAGTTCCATGTGTACATTAGATTGTCGTAAATGATAAATGGTAGAGTGACCGGACTTTATAACAAGTTAAAGAAAATAAAAGAAAAAAAATATATATATATTTGTCTAGGGTCATCTATACTGACCTATCAACACGTGTTAATGTGTTTGTACATTCATGACAGGGTCCCATGTGTAGCAAACACGAGAAACCAGAGAGGAGCCTCAAATCAAGGAAGAAGGGGATGAAGAAAATATCCAAGTCCAAGAGGAGGCTGTCAGCCACATTCCCGAAACCCAGTTTTGCAATGCAAATACAGTATCGGTGATGATGCAAGGAGTCTTAGATGCTCAGTGTGAGTTATGTCACTTAATGACAGAAAGCAATGCCACTCAGCGCAGACTGCTCACAGAGATATCCCACAATAATACATTTCTTAATAACTTGGCAGCAAGTACCAGAGCACAGGCGTGTATTATATCTAAAAACCATAGAATAGTAGACTTATTGGAGCAGCAGGGTCTGTCAAATTAATTGCTTGCCCTACAAATCACAGGAAGCTTCAGATAGCTCTGATGTAAGGGTAGGGTCTGCTGTGCAGAGATTTACACATTCTAGGGCCAGAGCCGGTATAACATGTGGTAACAGTTTGCTAACAGGCGCTCTTTATCCCCCAGGCAAAAGCTAAAGAGACCATAACCTTCATACAATTAACTTAGCTGTTAATTTCCTTATTGTCTAGGTTATAATTACAAAGCAGCAGTAGTAAGAGCAACTTCAAGATGCGAAGCAGTTTACATACAGTTCTAAATATTGTAATGTAACGGGTGGGGTGGGAGGGTGTTCTGTAAGGAATCTGAGCAATAATTTGTGAATAAATGTTTTTGTGTACTGTGAGAAGTTCTGTGGAGGTTTTAGTAGATTCTTAGCTTTGTGTGCAGGCTGTCTGTTTTTAATACGTATAATGCACAGATTGTATATTGCCATTGTGGAGCTTTTTATCTGGAAATAAGTTATGTTATCTGGGTCTCATCTCTCTCATTCCATTGTTTCAGTAGATTACTTCACGTAAGTCCAGGGAGGCAAGGGACCTATTGGGCTTGATTAAATACACTGCATGTTTAGCATTCTTTTGCACTTAATCAGAATGGGATGGATGCTTTGTTCATGATGGAGTTAATCTACATGAATTTATTACTCAATTTCTTGATCATGTGAATCACGACCACTTCTATTCAGTGGTGTGTCCAGGATTTTATACATGGGGGAGGGGGGCAAGAGCAAAATAAGGGGTGGCACCTGGTTGTGTATAGGATAAAATGATTTGAACATTCAGTGGAAATGTGATTTAGACTACAACTCAGCCTTCTTATTTGAGATTTAGAAATTGTATTCATCCAAGACACACTTTATTGAAAAGAAATCACTTATTTGCACATTAAATTGTATTGAAAAGATGAAAATGTCATAGCCTGCTCTAAAATCACATCATCTGGGAACAATAACCCAATGGAAAAATGGTAAACAAACATGTTGTACAGGTAACAAGCTATAGTAACACAATAGCTAACAAGCTGGCTAACTAAATCCCACAATTAGGCTAAACTGACTAAAAAACAATTAGGCCTATGCCAATTAAGTTGTATTGTTGTTTGTCATAGTTAATTGATTTTGCAACTAGTTTTTGTTGTTTTGGGGGGAAAAAAACCTGAACATTCCAAATCACAAATTAGGATACAAACTTCAAACCCACAAACACATGTCGTTCTGGTTAGCACTAAAAATAAATTGAGTTGCACATAAAAATGTCTTTGTTTTGGTTTCTTATTGAATGAATGTCATAGAGCTTGTCTGTTCTGTGCTGTGACTGACAACCTACAATGATCCTAATGTCCTCTTGTAGTCAAATGAAAAAAAACTTTATAAATGCTAATAGAAAAAATACTCTCAATGAAAATCAGAGCATTAACATACTGTGAGGACTTCTGTCAAGTGCGCCCTTGATGCCCTCATCCTCACTCTGCTGCACTTCAATCTCTCCCTCTGCCTTATCTTCACCTCCCTCTATCTCAGCTTCATCTTCCTGCTCTCCCTCTACTTCTTCCAGCTCACTCCTTTCGGACTGAATTCTCTCCTGCACTATCTCTTCCTCTCCCTCCAACTCCCCTGTATGTTCTCTTTGCCCAGAATTAGATTTTTTTTTCATCATAAAGCAACTTAATATACCCCCTTTCCTTTTGATCTTGTGTTACTCTGTCACATCTATTCAGCATGTAAAGCCAAATAAATGTATCATACATTCATTTAAATACTATTGTAAGAAATGTGATGTGTAAGGAATCCACAGGACCATGGTGAATCAATAAGATGTTTATTGTATAATGGTAATAAAATAATATAAACAGGTGACAGAGATACAGAGGATCCCCAGCAAAAATAGGTGTGTCTATTTATAGGTCTATATATGTCTAAGTCTATATATGGTAATCATTAGGACAAATAATGAATATGCATTAAATGCTGATTAATATGCAAAGCGTACAGATTATATTGGCTACTAAATAATAAACCAGAGTTCGGCAACTAGGTTTGGTTAATTTTCTTCTGAGCTAATTGTCTGCGGGCCAGAACATAATTAGCATATATTATTACAGTGTTTTTTCCGGTTAGAGCGGGTGGGGTGGGATGGGGCGGGGTGACAGTGTTTTCTCCGGTAAGAGCAGGAGGGGGGGTGCTGACGGTGTTTTATCTGTTACCGGGGGGGCTTTGGGGGGCCAAATAATAATTCTGGCAGGACTGGGCTCATGGGCTGCCAGTTGCTGACCCCTGTAATAAACAATATAGCTAATAAGTAGATATGTCAAACCCTCTGGTACATTTCCACTGCAGCACCTCTGTAACCTTGTGGATGACTCTCTGAAACAACAGGAAGGTTCCTAATCAATACAGCCTTATTTACCTCTTTCTCTGAAAGTGTCAAGGCAAGGAAATCAGATGATGTGAGAACTTAGTGTCTCTGTGTGCTGCAGACTCCTCAAGACACAGAAAGAAAGGCATATGCACACAAAGCCCTGTATGAGCCAAATGGAGGTATCATATGCACACAAAGCCCTGTATGAGCCAAATGGAGGTATAAACATAGTGAGGTTCCCCCGTAGTAACACACCAGCTACCATTGCCTCTATATGCTACTTGAGTATAACCTTTAAGCATGATTCTGAATATACATTCAAAATCAAAATCATCAGGACAATCATACATTCTAGTAACATTACACGAACAAGCTATATATAAAATCAGTCTAATTGTCCAAAGGTTTTATCAATTATTTTAACAGCTATGCATGGTATTTATGCCCAATTTTGATTAAGCCATGGTGTAATGCTTGACTTATTAATTTTCTTTCTGGGTTATTACAATATCAATAATAATCAACAATATTAATAAAAAAAAAATACATGAATGCTGAGACAAAAAACTAGGAAAGACAAAAAATAAACAAGTTTGTAATAGTATGTAATGTCTAATTTCTATTGAAGAATATTATACCTCAAATTATTACAAAATAATTGTAGATAATGGGGATTTCAAACACTCATTAGGAAGACTAAGTAAAAATGAACGCTGCACAATTCACTTGGAAAATTGTATCTAACTTGAACTGCTGGGCAAGGTAAACATCACAGCACAGATCGATAGGGGATACCAATAAGTGGTAGAATTCCACAATAAGACGATGGAAGGAGAGAGTTGTGAATTATATCATTAATATAACATAATTGCCTGAATCAAATTCTGTGGAAAATGCAAACTTACAATGAATGCTCATGACGAAACAGACGGCACTGTTTATCCATTTTGAAATAGGACTCTAGGTTAAGTAACCACTCTGAATGAACTGTTAAATTGCATATTTCAAGTGTACAGGGAGAAAAATAAGATTCTCCCAGAAAGTAGTTGCTGTGTAGGCAGATGTGCAGGCAAAAGATGTGTCCTGAACATCCCAAGTTATTATTCTGTGCTACCTGCTGCAAACAATTAGGTCAAAGAAGGAAACTTAGTTTTATGGATGACTTCTGAATTTGACTACAGTTACAGTAATTGTCAAATTTGCCCAAGTTAAAAATTGTGGTATACACTTTTGTGTTTTCACTTTAATTAAACTGTTCATCATTGTTAAGGATCTAAAGGCATGAGCTGCCACAGTGGTCTCTGTTGCCTATTAAATGGATTTGGGGACATTTTTAGTGTTAATTTTCCATTGTGGTAAGCACCTCCTTGTGAAAAACCTTTTAGTACATGAAAACTTTCCTTTTGATTCTATAGAAAAATGTAGGTGTTGAGCTCAGAATGCTTTATGCATCTTTCTCATGGGAGCATGTTTTAAACAAGGTTTATCATTGAATTAATCTATGGTAACATTTCTTGTATTATCCTTGCTTTGAAAATCAGGCCTGTCTCGGTGTCTTCAACGCATAAGCACATATAGTGTGTTTATTTAATTATATACTTGTTTTAGTTATTACTATTGATCATATTTAGGACAGAAGTTTTGCAGCCGTTAATTGTGCCCCACCAACACATAAACCCACAACACTATGCTACTCCATCTGGCACAGAGACACAGTGGATTCAGGCCCAACCCAAAAGCCCGGATAAAGCGGCTCAGTGAATTTCGTATAGAATGTATGCAGGTGTGTCCATGTGTCAGAAGAGATACAAAAAAATGACAGAGTACCAGACGGCCAGTCTAGATAAACTCCTATTCTGCTAGAGTTAGGGATAGATACATCAGTCTGCAAGTTACTGTAACAGGCAATGCAACTTTCACCTCTGCAGCACAAAGCCCAGGACTTCTCATTTTTTCCAAGGCCATCGTCACCACGCCAATCTGTCCTGCCGATTCCTTTATATGCGACTCCTATATCAGCCCACACCCCACTCCACTCAACTTCCCAGTAACAGAGTCCTGTCAGACCCTCACTGCAGAGCACCTGGGGCAAGTAGAGAAATCTCTCTGGATGATCCTGGTATGGCTGCGCTTCTCTTCTATGTGTCACCTCTCTGTTGCTCGAAGAAAGGAACAGCCGTCTGTGTGCTGTGTTAGGGTCCAGTGTGATCTGACAAGCATCTGCAAATGAGGGAGATCAGAAAAGAGAACATCTCAACTAGAATTAATTGGATCAGAATCTGGAGTCCACCCTAGCTTAGTTGAGTTTGGTTTAATAATGTGTTTAATAACTATGAGCTAGTTTCCCTGAACATGATTAAGAAATTCAACATCCATAGCTGGTAATGCTGTGCAGAATGTACCCAGATATATTTATAGTGCCTGTAGTTTGGAACTTCTTTAAGACTGTTCTTGAGATCGCCTCTTCAACCTCTTCCTTGTAGCTGCTTGTAATAAAAACCTTTTATTGGAAATATACACAGATCAGCCATAATATTATGACCACTGATAGGTGAAGTGAATAACACTGACAATTTCGTTATGATGGTACCTGTCAGAGGGTGGGATATATTAGGCAGCAAGTGAACATTTTGTCCTCCAAGTTGATGCGTTAGAAGCAGGAAAAATGGGCCAGCGTAAGGATCTGAGTGACTTTGACAAGGGCCAAATTGTGATGGCTAGACGACTGGGTCAGAGCATCTCCAAAACTGCAGCTCTTGTGGGGTGTTCCCGGTCTGCAGTGGTCAGTACCTTTCAAAAGTGGTCCAAGGAAGGAAAAGCGGTGAACCGGCGACATGGTCATGGGCGGCCAAGGCTCATTGATGCACGTGGGGAGCGAAGGCTGGCCCGTGTGGTCCGATCAAACAGACGAGTTACTATAGCTCGAATTGCTGAAAAAGTGAATGCTGGTTCTGATAGAAAGGTGTCAGAACACACAGTGCATCGCAGTTTGTTACGTATGGGGCTGTGTAGCCGCAAACCAGTCAGGGTTCCCATGCTGACCCCTGTCCACTGCCGAAAGTGCCTACAATGGGCACGTGAGCATCAGAACTGGACCACGGAGCAATGGAAGAAGGTGGCCTGGTCTGATGAATCATGAGTTCAAGGTGTTGACTTGGCCTCCAAATTCCCCAGATCTCAATCTAATCGAGCATCTGTGGGATGTGCTGGACAAACAAGTCCAATCCATGGAGGCCCCACCTCCCAACTTACAGGACTTAAAGGATCTGCTGCTAACGTCTTGGTGCCAGACACCACAGCACACCTTCAGAGGTCTAGTGGAGTCCATGCCTCGACGGGTCAGGGCTGTTTTGGCGGCAAAAGGGGGACCTACACAATATTAGGCAGGTGGTCATAATGTTATGGCTGATTGGTGTATATCTCTCTCTGGATATCTACGACTCTTCAATGGAAATATTAAGAGTTTTTATTTATACCTTTAATCATCTCAATTAGTCTTTCTTCAGGGTCTGGTACATTCTGGGAGCTTGCAATTTGTTTAGGTAAGATTTCGGTCTTGGAAACCAGTCTTATCTGGAAAATCTATTGAATAGCTGCCGACTATAACTACATATAAAACATCTTCTTCTTGTCATGAACAAACAAAGCAGGCCTGGCGACAGCATAAATGTGCTGGGGGGCATCCACTTATTTGGGGTGGGGTGGGTTGCATTTTGTAAAATCAATTAGATAATATTCTTTATTATTTTACATCACTAAAATTACATTAAACAATGGCAATGTATCGATCATATGACATGATTTTAATACAATATTATAAACTATCCTACAGCACACATTACTACAGCTTATTTAAAAAAATATATTACTGCATTAGTGACAACTTAATGTCTGACCTAAGTTAAGTACTAAAAGTGAGCAGACCTGTACAAACAGCAATACACAATTTCACATACACTCACCTAAAGGATTATTAGGAACACCTGTTCAATTTCTCATTAATGCAATTATCTAACCAATCAATCACATGGCAGTTGCTTCAATGCATTTAGGGGTGTGGTCCTGGTCAAGACAATCTCCTGAACTCCAAACTGAATGTCTGAATGGGAAAGAAAGGTGATTTAAGCAATTTTGAGCGTGGCATGGTTGTTGGTGCCAGACGTCTGAGTATTTCACAATCTGCTCAGTTACTGGGATTTTCACGCACAACCGTTTCTAGGGTGTACAAAGAATGATGTGAAAAGGGAAAAACATCCAGTATGCGGCAGTCCTGTGGGAGAAAATGCCTTGTTGATGCTAGAGGTCAGAGGAGAATGGGCCGACTGATTCAAGCTGATAGAAGAGCAACTTTGACTGAAATAACCACTCGTTACAACCAAGGTATGCAGCAAAGCATTTGTGAAGCCACAACACGTACAACCTTGAGGTGGATGGGCTACAACAGCAGAAGACCCCACCGGGTACCACTCATCTCCACTACAAATAGGAAAAAGAGGCTACAATTTGCACAAGCTCACCAAAATTGGACAGTTGAAGACTGGAAAAATGTTGCCTGGTCTGATGAGTCTCGATTTCTGTTGAGACATTCAGATGGTAGAGTCAGAATTTGGCGTAAATAGAATGAGAACATGGATCCATCATGCCGTGTTACCACTGTGCAGGCTGCTGGTGGTGGTGTAATGGTGTGGGGGATGTTTTCTTGGCACA